>NC_080675.1:152140917-152819339 GCF_030445035.2 Dasypus novemcinctus
ACCTGTGAAGGCATCTGGTCCTGGACTCTTCTTAGTTGGGAGGTTTCTTGGTTTGCTTGTTTGTTTTTAAAATTTATTTATTTATTTTCTCCCCTTCCCCTCCTCCTGCTCTGGTGTTTTTGCCCTCTGTGTTGTCTTTTCTTCTCATTTTCTCTCCTCTAGGATTCACTGGGATTCGATCCTGGAGACGTAATGGGGAGAGAGGTTCCCTGCCAATTGCACCACCTCAGTTCCTGGTTTCTACTCTGCTTCACCTTGACTCTCCCCTTGTCTTTCTTTTGATGTGCCATCATCTTGCTGCGTGACTCACTTGCACAGGGTACTGGCTCACCACCTGGGCACTTGCTCACCATGCAGGTACTGGCTTACCACATGGGCACTCACGCAGGCACTGGCTTGCCACATGGGCACACTTTCTCTTCTTTTTCACCATGAGGACCCAGGCATTGAACCCAGGCCCTCCCATACAGTAGGTGGAACCTCTTTCATTTGAGCCATGTCCGCTTCCCAATTGGGAGGTTTTTAATGACTGATTCTGTCTCTTTATTGTGATTGGTCTGCTGAGTTCATCAGTTTCTTTCATCAGTGTAGGCTGCTTGTGTGTTGCTAGGAATTTGTCCATTTCCTCTAAATTGGACTTATTTTTGGCATATAATTTTGCAAAGTATTCTCTTTCATATTCTTTATGTCTGTGGGATCAGTGGTGATATCCTCTTCCTCACTTCTTATTTTGTGTATTTGCATCTTCTCTCTTTTTTTTCTTTCTTACTCTAGCCAAGGGTTTGACAATTTTATTGATCTTCTTGAAGAACCAGCTTTTGGTTTTGGTTATTTTTTCTAGGGCTTTCTTATTTTCTATTTCAATTAGTTCTATAATTTTTGTTATTTTTCTTTCTTTCTACTTCCTTTGGGATTAGTTCTTTTTCTAATTCCTCCAGGTGTGCAGTTAGGTTTTCACTTTTAGCTCTTCTTTTTTGGCATGTGAATTTATGGCTATGAATTTCTCTTTCAGTACAGCTTTTTTTTTAAAGATTTATTTTTTATTTATTTCTCTCCCCTTCCCCCCCCCACCACACCCCAGTTGTCTGTTCTCTGTGTCGATTTGCTGCTTGTTCTTCTTTTGTCTGCTTTTGTTGTCAGCGGCATGGGAATCTGTGTCTTTCTGTTGCGTCATCTTACTGCGTCAGCTCTCCGTGTGTGCGCCGCCATTCCTGGGTAGGCTGAACTTTGTTTCACACTGGGCAGCTCTCCTTACGGGCTGCACTCTTTGCACGTGGGGCTCCTCTACATGGGGGACACCCCTGCATGGCGTGGCACTCCTTGGGCACATCAGCACTACATGTGGGCCAGCTCCCTACAGGTCAAGGAGGCCCGGGGTTTGAGCTGTGGACCTCCCAAGTGGTAACGGACACCCTATCCATTGGGCCAAATCCACTTCCCTCAGTACAGCTTTTGATACATTCCATAGATATTGATATGTTGTGTTGTCATTTTCATTTGTTTAAAGTTAGTTACTCATTTTTTTGTGTGATTTCCTCCTTTACCCACTGTTTATCTAAGAGTGTATTACTTAACTTCCGTATCTTTGTGCCTAATCTGGTTCTCTGGCCCTCACAGATTTCCAGCTTCATTCCATTGTGGTCAGAGAAATTACTTTGTATAATTTCAGTCTTTCTGAGTTCATTGAGAATTTTCCTGTGGCCTAGCATGTGATCTATCTTGGAGAATGATCCATGTACACTCAAGAAGAATGCATATCCTGCTGTATTTGGGTATAATATTCTGTATATGTCTATTAGGTCCAGGTCCTATAATGTATTATTATAAGTCTTTGTTTCTTTATTGATTCTGTTGACATATTCTGTGATAATGTATATTAAAGTCCCCCACTATAATTGAGGAGGCATCTGTTTCTTCACTTAGTTTTTCCATTGTTTGCCTCATGTATTTTGAGGCACCCTGGTTAGGTACATAAATGTTTAGGATTGTTTTTTCTTCTTGAAAGATTACCCCTTTTACTAATATATAGTGTCTGTCTTTGTCTCTTACAATAGTTTTGCATTTAAAGTCTATTTTGTCCAATATTAATATAGCTACTCCCACCCTTTTTTGGTTATTGTTTTCTTGTAAGATTGTTTTCCCGTCATTCACTTTCAGCCTCCTTGAATCCTTGGGTCTAAGGTGGATTTCTTGTAGAGAGTATATAGATTGGTCATATTTCCTTATCCATTCTGCCAATCTGTTTCTTGACTGGTGAGTTTAAATCGTTAACATTCATTGTTATTACTCTTAAGGATTACTTACACTAGCCATATTATCTTTCAGTTTGTATATGCCATATGTTGTTTTTATTTCTCTTTTTGTCTTTTTAATTGTTCTTATACTCTCCTCCAATTCTCCTGTTTTTTCCCTTCATCCTGCAGAACTCCCTTTAATATTTCTTGAAGGGCAGGTTTCCTATTGGCATACTCTCTTAGTTTCTGTTTATCTGTGAATACTTTGAGCGCTCCATCATTTTTGAATGCCAGCTTTGCTGGACAGAGAATTCTCAGCTGGAAGATTTTTCTTTTAGTACCTTAACTGTGTCATACCCCTTTCTTCTTGCCTCCATGGTTTCAGATGAGAAATCGGCACTTAATCTTACGGAGCTTCCCTTGTATGTGGTTGTTCTGTTTTCTCTTGCTGCCTTCAGTATTTTCTCTTTGTATTGAGCATTGGACAGTTTTACAAGTATACGTCTTGGAGTAGGCCTGTTGGGATTTATACTGTTTGGGATCTGTTTCACTTCCTGGACATGTCCATCCACCTTCCTCAATAGATTTGGGAAGTTTTCAGCCATTATTTCCTCCAACACACCTTCTGTCCCCTTTCCCTTCTCCTCTCCCTCTGGGATGGCTATAATATGTATGTTTGTGCATTTTGTGTGTGGTTCAAATCCCTAAGTCCCTGCTGGATTTTTTCCATTTTTTTATCTATCTGTTCAGCTGTCTGATTTCAGATGTACTGTCTTCCACATTGCCAATTCTTCATTTCCTCTGCCCATTCAAATCTGCTGTTAAGTGCTTCCAGTGTATTTTATTTTATTTTATTTTTTTTAATTCATATTTTAAAAATATTACATTCAAAAACTGTGAGGTCCCCATTCACCCCCCACCGCCCCCACCCCACCACTCCCCCCACAGCAACACTCTTCCCCATCATCGTGACACATCCATTGCATTTGGTGAATACATCTCTGGGCATTGCTGCACCTCATGGTCAATGGTCCACACTCTCCCACGTTCCAGCCAGTGGGCCATGGGAGGATCTACAATGTCCGGTAATTGTCCCTGCAACACCACCCAGGACAACTCCAAGTCCCGAAAATGCCTCCACATCTCATCTCTTCCTCCCATTCCCTGCACCCAGCAGCCACCATGGCCACTTTTTCCACACCAATGCCACATTTTCTCGATTACTAACCACAATAGTTCATTAATAGAATATCAGTAAGTCCACTCTAATCCTTACTGTATTCCTCCATCCTGTGGACCTTGGATTGGTTGTGTCTATTCCACATCTATGTCAAGAGGGGCCTTAGATTCCACATGAATTCTGGATGCAGTCCTCCTGCTTTCAGTTGTAGGCACTCTTGGCTCCATGGTGTGGTGGTTGACATTCTTCAACTCCATGTTAGCTGAGCAGGGTAAGTCCAATATACCAGAGTGTAGGAGCTGAAGTCTCTTGAGGCTCAGGGCCTGGCTATCATATTGTCAGTCCAGAGATTCAGATCCCCTAGATATATCTTAAACCCCAGCACCAACTACAATTCTGGTAAAGTAACAGGAAAGACTTGTGAAAAGAGATCACATCTGAGTCCAGCTCTATCACGCAGAAACACCAACTCCAAAGAAGGGCCAAATGACATGGCAGTGAACTCCATCTGCCATGACCATAAAACCTGTGGGTCTCTTTAGCCCTCAGAAGAACCAATACCTGGGATTGTATCTACTTTATCTGTCTCTGAGACTCTGCTCAAGTGTGCATAAGGGCAATCCTTCTGATAACCTCCAGATTCTTTTTTAGAGACTCATAGCCATATAAACTCATTTGTCCTTTCCATTTCCCCCTTGATTTAGGTCAAAGAGCATTTTTAACCCCTGTTATTATATGTAGACAGGGATATTCTGCTGGTCCGAGTTGAACCTTTTATTCAAGGTCATTTTCTAGTTACATCATCAGCTGGTACTTGGTAGTGATTCCTCAGTGCCAGGGAGGCTCATCCCCGGGTGTCATGTCCCACTCTGGGGGGAAGGCAGTGAATTTACATGCTGAGTTTGGCTTCGAGACTGGCCACATTTGAGTAAGATGGAGACTCTCAGGAGGGAACTCTCAGGCACAGTGCTGCTCTAGGCCTTGTTCTTATTTCAGGTGTATAGGCTCACAAGCATAGTCATTAGTGTCAGGGGCTCACAGTTGGACCTTCATTCCTTCCTGGTCCTTGCCGTTGCACCTGGGGGACTGCCGCTGCTCCCCTAGGGAACATGACAGAGCCCCCCTGGCCAGGAACCCAGCACCCCCTCCAGCTGTTGTTTTTAATTGTTTCCACTATGAATATAACCAAATATTTCCATGCACCCCGGACACATGCCCTGTATAACTCCCTGTCAACCATATGTCCCCTGTCAATAACATCCCATACCAGTATTCCTCCGCTGCCATTGTTGAACCACTCTGTGAGCCAAAACTTCCTGAAAAGTGAAACCCAATATAATGCCAGGTTCCCTTAATAGTAAAATGGAATATAGAAGTGAGTTTAAAGGTTAGGTAGAGAATACATATTAATTTGGAAAAATTCTACATCCTATCTTTTTCTTTTCTTTTTTCCTAATTATTAAGCTTCTCTTCACAAGAGCTATAGATCACAGTAATTCATATATACAATATACAGTACTCCCACATATCCAATATAAAACCTTTTCCCTTCCACAGCAATAATCTTTTAACATATTCATACCATATTTACTGAAACTGATGTACAGATATTGAGACAATAGCTTTCAAACAAGTTAACATTTGTGTTTACATTGTGGTTTATACTTTAGGCTATACAATTTTCTAAATTTTTAGTTATCCTGTGTTTTACATTATGATTTACATTATTAGTCTGTTGGCCCCTATATGTTTTTGGTGTAATATTACATGTTTTATATCCATCCTTGCATACTCTTGTGAAACACTTATATTGCCCTCACAGTTACGTTGGTTCCATCTATTCAATATCTATTTCCCCCTCCCCTTGGGGCCCACAGTGACAGTCAATCTTCATTTCTTGAGAAGCCATGTTCAGAGATACTTGCAACAGTGTTGAGGGCTTGACATGCTCAACTGCCCTAATGCCCTGGGAGCCACCATTTCTCTTGAGAGATACAGTTCCCTCTATTTGATGGCATTAGTCCTCCCCAGGATGTGGGTATACCTTCACTCTCATTATATGGGTCTCTACCCAATGGTATAACCCACTCTGGCAAAATGAGCATTCACTATTTCCTAGGAGTCTGTCCTACATCAGATTATCCCTTTTAAGTATCTTAAACAGGTAACTTTCCTAATTATATTTTGAAAAGGTTTTCTCAGCATTATACTCTCAACCAACACCTGACAATCTCCTATGTTCATATGTTGCCCCACCCTCCCTCCAATTTCTTGGGCAATATTACCCATCCGCCCATCCCTAGCCCCCCTCAAGCCCGCAAAGCCCCACCCAGAGGTAACCCTATGCCCCCATTTTATCCCTTCCTTGTACACATACTTACCTCCAGCTTATCATAGATTTCACCCATGTAGATGTCAGCTTACATCCTTCCTCTATCCCCGATTTCCTGTAAGCCTATCATCCAGTCTGTAGCTCTCTGAGGCAGCTTGGTTTACTTATTTCATATCATTGAGGTCATGTACTATTTGTCCTTCAATGCCTGGGTTGCTTCACTCAACATAAGGTTCTCAAGATTCATCCATGTTATCACGTGTGTTTGTAGTGTATTTGTTCTTAAAGACGAGTAGTATTCCACTGTATGTATATACCGCATTTTATTTATCCATTCATCTGTTGATAGGCATTTGGGTTGATTCCAACATTTGGTGATAGTGAACAATGCTGCTATGAACATTGGTGTGCATATATCGGTTTGTGTCCTTGTTTTCAGTTCTGCTGGGTCATATGGCAAATCTATGGTTAGTTTTTTGAGAAACCACCGAACTGTCCTCCAGAATGGTTGGATCCTTCTGCATTCCCACCAGCAGTGGATGAGTGTTCCCATTTCTCCACATCCTCTCCAGCATTTGTATTCTTCTGTTTTTTTCATAGCTGCCAATCTTATGGGAGTAAGACGATATCTTATTGTAGTTTTGATTTGCATTTCCCTGATAGCTAAAGATTTGGAGCATTTTTTCATGTGCTTTTTAGCCATTTGTATTTCTTCTTTGGAGAAGTGTCTGTTTAAATCTTTTTCCCATTTTTTAAATGAGTTGCTTTTCTTTTTATTTTCAAGATATGGGAGTTCTTTATATATGCAAGTTATAAGTCTCTTATCAAATATATGGTTGCCAAATATTTTCTCCCATCATGTAGGCTCCTTTTTTACTTTTTTGAAAAACTCCTTTGAGGTGCAAAAGGCTTTAATTTTGAGGAAGTCCCATTTATCTATTTGTTCTTTTGCGGCTCGTGCTTTTGGTGTGAAGTTCATGAAGCCATTTCCTATTACAAGGTCTTCTATATGCTTCCCTACACTGCTTTCCAAAGTCTTTATGGTCTTGGCTCTTATATTTAAGTCTTTGATCCATCTTGAGTTGATCTTTGTATAAGGTGTGAGATGGTAATCCTCTTTCATTCTTCTACATATGAATATCCAGTTCTCCAGGCACCATTTGTTGAATAGGCCATTCTCTCCCAGTTGAGAGGGTTTGGTGGCTTTATCGAATATTATATGGCTATATATGTGAGGTTCTATATCAGAACTTTCAATTCGATTCCATTGGTCTGTGTGTGTCTCCTTATGCCAATACCATGCTGTTTTCACTACTGTAGCTTTTTAGTATGTTTTGAAATCAGGTAGTGTGATTCCTCCAATTTCGTTTTTCTTTTTCAATATGTCTTTGGCTATTCGGGGCTTCTTTCCTTTCCAAATAAATTTCATAGTTAGTTTTTCTAGTTCCTTAAAGAAGGCTGTGTTGATTTTTATTGGGATTGCATTGAATGTGTAGATCAGTTTTGGTAGGATAGACATCTTAATAATATTTAGTCTTCCTATCCATGAACAGGGAATGTTCTTCCATTTATTTAGGTCTTCTTTGATTTCCTTGAACAGTCTTGTGTAGTTCTCTGTGTATAAGTTCTTTACCTCTTTAGTTAAATTTATTCCTAAATATTTGATTTTTTTATTTACTATTGTAAATGGTATTTGTTTCTTGATTTTCTCCTGATCTTGCTCATTATTGGTGTACAGAAATGCTACTGACTTTTGCGCATTGATCTTATAACCTCCGACTTTACTAAACTCATTTATGAGTTCTAGAAGCTTTGTTGTAGACCTCTCAGGGTTTTCTATGTATAGGATCATGTCATCTGCAAATAATGAAATTTTGACTTCTTCCTTTCCAATCTGAATGCCTTTTATATCTGGTTCTTGCCTCAGTGCTCGAGCAAGTACTTCTAAGACAATGTTAAATAGAAGGGGAGACAGTGGGCATCCTTGTCTTGTTCTGAATTTAGAGGGAAGGATTTTAGGATTTCTCCCTTGTAAACAATGTTGGCTGTGGGTTTTTCATATATACTCTTTTATCATGTTCAAAAAATTTCCTTGTGTTCCGATCTTTTGGAGTGTTTTTATCAAGAAAGGGTGCTGTATTTTGTCAAATGCTTTTTCTGCATCTAGAGATGTAATCATGTGATTTTTTTCCTTCAATCTGTTTATATGGTGTATTACATTGATTGATTTTCTTATGTTGAACTATCCTTGCATACCTGGAATGAATCCCACTTGGTCGTGGTGTATAATTCGTTTAATGTGTTGTTCAATACGATTAGCAAGTATTTTGTTAAGTATTTTTGCGTCTAGGTTCATTAGAGAAATTGGTCTGTAATTTTCCTTTCTTGTGGTGTCTTTGTTTGACTTTGGTACTAGGGTAATGTTGGCATCATAGAATGAGTTAGGTAATGTTCCTTCTGTTTTGATTTTTTGGAATAGTTTCAGCAGGAATGGTGTTAGTTCTTTCTGGAATGTTTTGTAGAATTCACCTATGAAGCCGTCTGGCCCTGGGCTCTTCTTAGTTGGGAGGTTTTTAATGACTGATTCTCTCTCTTCAGTTGTGATTGGTTTGTTGAGATCATCTATTTCTTCTTTCGTCAATATAGGCTGCTTATGTGTTTCTAGGAATTTGTCCATTTCCTCTGAATTGTCATTTTTGTTGGAATATAGGTTTTTCAAAGTATCCTCTTATGATAATCTTTATTTCTGTGGGGTCAGTGGTGATATCTCCTTTCTCGTTTCTTATTTTGTGTATTTGCATCTTCTCTCTTTTTTTCTTTGTTAGTCTCGCTAAGGGTTTGTCAATTTTATTGATCTTGTCAAAAAACCAGCTCTTGGTCTTGTTTATCTTTTCAAGTGCTTTCTTATTTTCTATTTCATTTAGTTCTGCTGTTATCTTTGTTATTTCTTTCTTTCTTCTTCCTGTGGGATTACTTTGTTGTTTTTTTCTAATTCCTCCAAATGTGCAGTTAGTTCTTCAATTTTTGCTCTTCTCTTTTAATGTATGACTTTATGGATATAAATTTCCCTCTCAGTACTGTTTTTGCTGCATCCCATAAGTTTTGGTATGTTGTGTTATCATTATCTTTTGTTTCAAGGTAGTTATTGATTTCTTTTGAGATTTCCTCTTTGACCCACTGTTTTTCTAAGAGTGTGCTGTTTAATTTCCATATCTTGGTGTGAAATCTGGGCCTCTGTCCCTTGCAGATTTCCAGCTTCACTCCACTGTGGTCAGAGATATTATTTTGTATGATTTCAATCTCTCTGAATTCATTAAGCCTTTCTTTGTGGCCTAGCATATCGTCTATCTTGGAGAATGATCCATGTGCACTTGAGAAAAATGTATATCCTGCTGTATTCGGGTATAATGATCTGTATATGTCTATTAGATCCAGCTCCTCTAATATACTGTTCAAATATTTTGTTCCTTTAGTGATTGTCTTTTGAGATGTTCTGTCCAGAGTTGATAGCGGTGTATTAAAATCTCCCACTATAATTGTAGATGCATCTATTCTTTCACTTAGTTTTTCCAGTGTTTGCCTCATGTATTTGGAGGCACCCTTGTTAGGAGCATAACTATTTATGATTGTTTGTTCTTCCTGAGAGATTGTCCCTTTCAGTAATATGTAGTATCCTTCTTTATCTCTCACAATTGTTTCGCATTTAAAGTCTATTTTGTCTGATATTAATATAGCTACTCCTGCCTTTTTTTGGTTATTGTTTGCTTGTAAGATTGTTTTCCAACCATTCACTTTCAGCCTCCATGAATCTCTGGGTCTAAGATGTGTCTCTTGTAGACAGCATATAGATGGGTCATATTTCCTTATCCAGTGTCCCAGTCTGAATCTTTTGATAGGTGAGTTTAATCCAATGACATTAAGTGTTATTACTTTCAAGGAATTATTTATGTTAGCCATATTTCGTTTGGACTTGTGTTTGTCATATTTTGTTTGCTATTTTTCTTCTTCTCTCTTTGTCTTTTTTTGTTGCTCTTACACTCTCCTCCAACTCTGCCTGTCCTGTTTTTCCCTTTTCTTCTTGCAAAACTCCCTTTAGTATTTCTTGAAGGGGAGGTTTCTTGTTGGCATACTCTTTCAATTTCTGTTTATCTGTGAATATTTTGAACTCGCCATCATGTTTGAATGCTAGTTTAGCTGGGTAGAGTATTCTTGGTTGAAAATTTTTTTCTTTTAGTACCTTGACTATATCTTACCACTGCCTTCTTGCCTCCATGGTTTCAGATGAGAAATCAGCACTTAATCTTATGGAGCCTCCCTTGTATGTGATGGTTTTCTTTTCTCTTGCTGCTTTTAGAATTTTCTCTTTATCTTGTACATTGGATAATTTGACAAGTATATGTCTTGGGGTGGGCCTGTTGGGGTTTATGATGTGTGCGGTGCATTGTGCTTCTTGGATATGTACATCTGTCTCTCTCAGTAGATTTGGGAAGTTTTCAGCCTTTATTTCCTGCAACACCTCTTCTGACCCCTTTCCCTTCTCTTCTCCTTCTGGGATGCCTGTAATTCGTATGTTTGTGCGTTTTGCATTGTCATTCTGGTCCCTAAGTCCTAGCTGAATTTTCTCTATCTTTTTATCGATCAATTCTACTATCTGTTCGATTTCCGATGTACTGTCTTCCACATCACTAATTCTCTCCTCTGCCTCTTCTAATCTGCTGCTATTTGCTGTGAGTGTATTTTTGATTTCTTGAACTGTGGTGTTCATTCCCATCATATCTGTTATCTTTTTGCATATGTCTGCAATTTCGTCTCCAGGTGTTTTTTTTCATATTGTTAAACTCTTCCTTTACTTCATTAAGTTTGTCTCTGATATATGTTCTGAGATCTTTAATTACTTGTCCGAAGTTCTGCTCCCCTTCTTGGATTTTGGTTTGTTCATTGGATTCAGCCATGTTTTCCTGATTACTGGTTTGGTTTGTAGTTTTTTGTTGCTTTCTGGTCATCATTTTATCTTGACGGGTTTAATCATTTCCTTAGCTTCTTTGTCTAGTCTTGGGGATTAATTAGCTGTTGTTCTTGCGTAAGTGTTATATCTTCTCTTTGTCACTTTGTTCTTCTTATTCTAATTTCTTGTTGCTGGCTGAGTTCACTTTAACGGAAAATATTAGGGCCAGGGAAAGGCAATCGTGTAAAAAAGTTAAATGTGTAAAGTAGTATTGGTAATAAATGTTAACAGAGCAACAATATGAGATCTGGGAGGATGGATATTAGATTCATGTAAGTTGTGTAGAGTTATAGCAGTAAGTAGAGTACCTATAATGAAGTAGTCAACTGAATATGGGAGGAATATAATATGAATTAAAAAGGCAGTGTTTTCATGAGAGCGGGAAAGAGAAAAGAAAGTAGTATCAAGAGTGGATAAAAGACAGAAAACAAAACAAAGGTATTAGAAATTAAAAGTTAGACAATTTGGGGACCAAAGAAAGGGAGGTGGAATATAGGAGAGACAGTAGATGATAGAGGATATCAAGATGTGGGGGAAAGGGTGTAGTGTAGGTGACCAAAATCAATTCACACAGAAACGGGGAAGTGGAGGATGAGGAAACCCAGCAAATGTGAGGTGTTCCCTGCAGCACCTATTGTATAATTAAGATGAAATAAAATAAGAAGAAAAAGAGGAAAAAGAAAAAAAGAGAAGGAAAAAAAGGGGGGTGGGCAAAAAAAAGGGAGGGAAACAAGCAAGAAACAGAAAAGAAGAAAGAGAAAAACAAAAACAAAAAAAACAACCCCTAAATAAATGAAAACTTACCTTTGGGGATACAATGGGAGGAAAGACTAGAAGATAATGTAATATTAGCAACCAAGACAATAAAAAGAAAAAAGAGAAAAAGGAAAGAAAAGAAAAAAGAAAAAGAAAACGCAAATGCCAAGGGCTAGGACAATCAAGGACCTCAGATGGACCTCAGGGCATGGTGGATTCAGGGATGGGAAGTCTGTGATATTGCAGACTCAAGAGGTGTGAGTCTCTGGGGTGTGGGCCACCGGGGTTTAGAGGACACAGACCTGGCAACCTGAAATCTGGTTAACAGGGAGCGTGGGAGCACCGCAGTGCAACACAGCCTTCAGGGATCCCTGCAGCTGGGTGCCAGCCCTGTGGGGGGGGGGGGGTGGGTCACATCCGCAAACTCTGACCTCTGTGTCAGAAACCCAAAATTCCCCCTCTCACAAGAGTCTCTTCTGTCGCTGTCTCACCAAGTCAACTTCAGGACACCTCCCGCCCTGCAAGCCCCCAAAACAGCCTGCTGGGGATGCCTCTACATTGCAACCAATTTAAGGACTGCCAGCCCTAGGGGGCGGGTCTCTAGCCGGAAGTGCTGATCTCTATGTCAGAAACCCAAAATTCCACACCTCGCAAAAAAATCCTCCATCTCTGTTTCACCTAATCGGCTTCCAGACACCTCCTTCCCTGCAAGGCCCCGAAACAGCCTTCTGGTGATGCCTCTATATTGCAGCCAATTTAAGGACCACTGCAGATTGGCAGCCAGCCCTAGGGGGCGGGGCTTTAGCCAGAAGTGCTGATCTCCATGTCAGAAACCCAGAATTCCACGTCTCGCAAAAAACTCCTACATCTCTGTCTCACCAAATCGGTTTCCAAACACCTCCTGCCCTGCAAGCCCCCGAATAGCCCTCTCAGGGCTTATGAATTCCCCAGCACAGCAGAGCCTCCAGGAATTGCCACTGCCATGCGGCCTGCCCCAGGGGGGAGCGTCCTGTGCGCAGCCCCGATCTCCGTGAAATAGATCCTAAATTCTACCTTTTACACGAATCTTCTCTGTCACCGTCCCACCAAATTGATATCCAGACACCTCCTGCCCTGCAAAACCCTGAAACAGCCTGGTCTTGAAGAATTTCCAACGCTGCCCAGCCGCTACTTTGCAGGAGAGACTATAATGTGCACTCACTCAGACACCATCTTGCCCTGCCTTTCCCCAGTGTATTTTTGATATCTTGGATTGTGCTATTCATAACCATCATATCTGTTATCTTTTTGGTATGTTTTCCTAGTGTTTTCTTAATATCATTAATCTCTCTCTTCACTCATTAATTTTGTCCATGATATTTGTTTGGACAGCTTTGATTAGTTGGTTGATGTTCTGCATTTCTTCCTGGTTTTTAGTTTTTTCATTGGACTGGGTCATGTCTTCCTATTTCTTGGTATGGTTTGTAATTTTTTGTTGCTGTGTGGTCATCTTTTTATCTTGATGGGTTTATTCAGTTGATTAGCTTCTCTCTCTACTCTAAGGTTTTATTTAGTTTCTGTTTTTGTAAGTGTGTTAAGTTTTCTCTTTGACACTTTGTTCTTCTTATTCTCTTTCTTTGCTGTTGTCTATGTTCCTTGAAGGAAAAAGGTTAGGGCCAGAGAAAACCAAAGAGGTAAGAAAAGAAAATGAGTAATAGTAATAACAACAGTAGAAGTTAGAAGAAAAACCATATAAGACCTTGGAAAATGAATATTTAACTCATATAAGCAGTGTTAAGTAATAGGAATAAATAAATGGAGTACCGACAATGAAATTGGAAGCCAAATATAGAAAAGTATATAGAATGAATTAAAAGGCCAGAATGATGAGGAGAGAGGGAAAGAGAAAAGAAAGGATGAAAAGGAAAAAAATTAGTAAAAGAAAGAAAAGAGTAAAAGAATTAGAAATTTTAAAAACAGAAAAATTGAGGACTAAACCAAGAGAGGTAGAATGTAAGAACAACACAGAAAGTGGAAGATAGAAATATGTAGGAAGGAAAAGAGACAGTATTGGTAGACAAAATCAGTATACACAGAAAAGGGGAAATCAAGAAAGAGGAAACACAGCAAGGAAGAAAGAAGCCAGCAGCACCTAATTTTAAAAAGGGGGAGGGCAGTGAGGGGAGAGAAAAGAAAGACAAGGAAAAAAAAGAAAGCAAGCAAGCAAGTGCTCAAACAAAAACTAAAGAAAAACAGCCTTCCCTCTTAGGCCCCTGTGGAGCTTCTCAGGCCTGCCTGTTCATCAATTACCCCGCAGTCTTCCTTCTGCAGGTTTTGAAGCGGGCTTTAGCGAGTAAACTAAGTTAAATTTTGAAACAAAAATAACCTTTTTGTAGGAAAAATAAGAGACCCAAAAGAAGTTAATATATGAAAAATGTCCATGCTTTCCCTGTCGTAATATATCAGCTGGATGTTTGATATCCCGGTGGATCACTAATGTAAGAGGAGCCAGGAATGGAACTAGGGACCTCACATATTCAAGGCAGAAACCCCTCCACTGAGCTAAACTTTCTCATTAGATCAGTTAATTCTTTAGAAACCTATCCAGTGACTTTCTCTTGGGCTTGTTTGTCTCTATGCAGTTGGATAAATTCCTGTTGATTAGAAGTCTGTCCCTGTCCCCTTTTTATTCTTACTTGCTTTCTCTCCCAGGGCAGCAGTACACAGTAGCCTGCATGAGTGTTCCCTTTTGAAATTCAAATGGGATCCTGATGACTTAACTTACAGCAGAAAAAAATTACTCTCAACCCTTGTCTAGACTACCCTCTCCTCTCAGCAGACCCGAAATAGGCTCTTGGAAGCTTATTAAGTGCTTCCTACTGTTCACCTCCCTTAGGGGAATTGAAATTTTGATAGCTTTCAGCACTGGACTAGTCAATTTCCTGTCTCCACCTCCTTCCAGGCCAAGTTTCTCTACCCCAGGGAGGTTAGGTAAATCAGACTTGTTCAGAAGATTTGCCTCTCCCCTCTTCCTGTACCACCTCAAGCCAGCTGGTATGCTCATCATAGCTCAAAAGGGGGTCCAGGTACACAGAAAGGAAATCCCTCTCCACCCTCCCACTCTCGGAAAATGTTTCTTCCAGCTGTGTGACCAGCGGGAGATGGGGCTCCCTGAGGCTTTTTGCCTTGAGGGTGGGGCTTAGCTGTCCCCCAGTTACAACCTCAAGGGCAAGAAACTCAAGGTTTTACCTTGAGCAATTCCTCTCTTTGTGGAGCTCTTTCCAGATCGATGTCCTGAAGCCTCCTGCTCTGTGGTTTCCCAGAACAGTTTACCCAGGCAGCATCTTGCCCCCACTCAGCTATTTTTTGCGAGAGAGATGGTGAGCACACACTTAAATCGACGCCATCTTCTCTTTCTTTTTATTGTTAAAATTTCCTCCTATTATCCTTGTATTTGATAGCATCATTTGTTGTGTTTATTCATTTGTATGTCTTCTATTTTATCTTTTGTTTGTAAATTTTAAAATAATTTTTCCTTGACTTTTATGGCCTAATTTGAGTTTTTAAAATTGTGACTTATGTTGTTCTCTCATGCCTTGTGTCACTTTATGTTTTAGCTTATTTTGAAATAGAAAGCTACATTTTTATCTATTCTGTGCATATCTTTACTGTGTTTTCATTGTATGGTTGTTATTATGCTTATTGTCTTTTTCTTCTGATAACTTTTGCATTTGACCTCGATGCTTTACTATTCTTTTTTTAAAGTGAAGTTAATTTCTTAAGACTTTTAGAAGGAGATGGGTTTCAGGATAGCAATCGTAACTTTTCATAGAGCTCCCTCCTTTATTGCTTTTCTGAAAAATATAGTGGCTTACTTCCGGAAATTTCTGGTTCTCTTTCACTGTCCACTTTTATCTGGGCATGTTTTATCCTTCATCTCTGTTTTCTCTGTTTTACTCAATTTTAATTCCTTCAACAGCAACTTCTACTCTGTGACAGGGCTGTCTGGAAAAGGAGCCCTTGGTGACTCAGTTTCAAGAGTTCATAGGGAATGAACTACACCAGTCCATTCAGAGCACGTTATTGCAGGCACTTTTTACTCACCTGCTACTGGAGTGGGCAAAACATCTTACAGTTTTAGCTGCTGTTATCAGTTTGGTCTGCTGAACTTTCCAATGTATTACTGTTCCTAAATTAGGCTTTTCCTGCTCCCAGATTCATATTTTATCTTGTGGTTTCCCTTTGATTTTTTTTCGAAGACATTGAAACCATGCTGATCTGTTGATAGTTTGTCTTCACCCATTTCTGTTTGGGGTTTTTATGGCAATACCTTGTCACCTAGCTTTGCTATAAATCTTTTCATGGTTTTTGCCTTTGCTGTCTAATTGCTCTCCTGTTTTTATGTGGGCATTCAGAGATTCTAAAACTCTGCTACCACGCCACCGTCATCTCAGAATCCTCCTTCATAAGCATTTTAATGACTATTATTTCTTCATAAATATATATGATAATTTACTCAAGCACTCCCTCAAAGGAGATGTCAGGACTAGAGTTAAAGATTTGAAAATTTTCTGGGCATGAATTAATATTTCAAGTCACTACCCTTGATGACTGAGTTTGTATAAAAAGGAAAAATCTGAGGATAGCTCTGGGACTTCCCAACACTTAGAGGTCAGCATGAGTTGGAGGACCCAGCAAAGAAGATTTAGAAGGAGCAGCCAATGAGTTAAGAGGACAATGTGATGTCTAGAAGCCTAGTAAAGAAAGAGTCTTAGGGAAGAGGAAGTGATCAATAGGACCAACGCTGCACAAACTGATAGTTGGCTGTTGGTGTTGGAGACCTTGAAAAGAACAAATCATTAAAATGGTAAAGGTAAAAGCTGAACTAAAATGGGTTCACGAGTGAAGGAGAGTTAAGAAAATAAAGACATTTTGACGATACGTTTCTTTCAACACATTTTAGGTTTATAAAAGGGTAGTAGCTGGAGGGGGACATTTGGTCAAAGGAAGGTTCTTTTAGATGTTTGAAGAAGAAAGAATTTAAGTGATTTAAGTAGAAAGGAAAAGGTTGATGATGCAGAACAGAGAAGAAATGATTATGTAAATGGTAGAGAAGGAATGGAATCCAGTGTGCAGTTGGAGACATTGGCCCTAGGTAGGAACATGAGGGAGGGAAGCAGGAGGGAAGACAAGAGTATATGGGCACAGGATGGGAGTTTAATATTTGTTTATTGTGTGGGTCTCCACCTACTAAGATAAAACACTATGACAAGATGAACACTTTCATATTCCATAGAAGCATGCCCCAAGTGTGCCCTATCCCACTTATCCCCCCACCCCTGATGCCCTGCAACAGTAACCCTCCCCTGCCATATTTGCCAAAAGAATATTCCCACCATTGTAGTTTTAACCACAGACCTACAAATCCCTTCCTCCAGCCCTCCCCTCAGTTCCATGGATAGTCCAATCCAACCTCCCTACCCTACTCCCCCTCACGTTCCAGTACCATCGAACCCAATCACATCATTGCACCACTATCACCCCCAACCATTGCCCAACCACTCCCTTCCACCTTATCATAGATTTTGCCCATATTGAGCATTGGCTTACCACCCTCTACTACCTTTCTGTCTCCCGGTAACCTATCTTCCAGACTCTAGCTCTTTGAGTCTACTCAATAGGCCCCTGGTAATGTATAATCTATCTGCCATTATGAAATTTACTTTTTCTAGGTATTTTATGTACAGAAGATTATATCATATTTGTCATTTTCTATCTGGCTTATTTCACTCAACATGAAGTCTTCAAGGTTCACCCATGTTGTAGCATGTATTAGAACTTCATTCCTTTTTATAGCTGAATAATATTCCATTGTGTGTGTGTGTGTGTATATATATATATAAATATATATAAATTACGTATATAGTATATATACACCATATTTTGTTTATCCATTTATCTCTTTTTTCTTTATTTTTAAAGGAGCTTTAGTTTACATAAATTTTACAATCAGAAATACAAGGGATTCCCATATATCCCTCTCCCTCCCACACTTTTTCCCATTAACAACATCTTTCATTAATGTGGCACATTTGTAACAATTGCTACTGAGCATGGTCTATAGTTTACATTATGTTTTACACTTTGTACCATACATATGTATCGTAAATTGTATAGGTTTTGACAAAATGTGTAATGGCTTGTATCTGTCACTGCAATATCATGATTCCAATGTCTCAAAAATGCCCCATGTTATACCTATTCACTCTCCCTCCCATCAGAACCTCTTGTGACTTCTGTCTTTATATCAGTATTACAAGTTCTTCCATTACTAGAATATAAGTCTACTTTAGTCCATAGTTTCCACTGTGAACATTGGTGTGCACATACCTGTTCATTTCCCTGCTTTTAATTGTTCTGGGTATAAAGTCCTGCTATGTTCTCAGTTCGAGGAGCAAGAATCTCTGGAGAACATAGGCAGTGCCTAGTAAAAGAAAACAGACAAATATATCAAGCCCTCAATATTATTGCATGTGACTATGAACCTGATTCTTCAAAAACTGAAACTTAGTAGTTACCATTGGTTCCAAGGGGAGAGGGAGGGAAGAATAGAAAAGTGGAATACGGCATTTTTAGGGTATTGGAATTGTTCTGCATGATCTTGCACTGGCAGATACTAGCCATTTTAAATTTTGTCAAAACCTATAAAAGTATACAGGCAAAATGTAAACCACTGACCATGGTTAGTAGCAGTGCTTCAATATTTGTACATCAGTTGTGACAAATATATCATACACATGTGAAATGTATTAATAGGGGAGAGTGGGAGAGCTGGTTGGGTATATGGGAGTCCCCTATATTTTCTATGTGACTTTTCTGTAACCTAAAGCTTCTTTGAAGATAAAGTGGAAAAATAAGACATTGGGGGAACATATAGAAGAAATTGTCACTGTACATAAAAGATAAATCTTATGGTGATGAAAGACAAACTGAAAAGAAAATTTTTTTAATACAATTTTTTTATTTTTGTATTTTATTTGCTATTTGCTTTTTTTTTTTTGGCTTTGGTTTTGGGAGGTTTTAGATTGCAGAAGGATCATAGCTGTGGCAAGGGAGGATCACTGATGCAGGGTGTTGGTGATGGAGTGATGTGTGGGATGGGGTGCACCTGGGGCATGCCTCTAGGGCATATGAATATGTTCAGGTGGTCATGGGGCATTGTCTCGGTGGGTGTAGACCCACACAATAACTGAGAGTATGTTGAATTCCCATCCTGGGAAGTCCTGCTACATTATTAGAACAACAAGAATCCCCCGAGTACATGGGCAGTGCCCAGCGAAGAAGGACAGACCATTATGTCAGGCCCTTGATATTGATGATTGTACTTATGAACCTTGGTCTTATGAGATTGAAACTTAGCCTAGTATTGTATATTGCCTAAGAGTTACTGCCTGAAAGCCTCCTTGTTGCTCAAGTGTGACCTTTCTCTAAGCCAAACTCAGCATATAAACATACTACCTTCACCCTGGCATGGGACATGACTCCCAGGGATGGGCCTCCCTGGCACAGAGGGATTATTACCAAGCACCAACTAGTGCTGTATTTGGAAAAAGACCTTAACCAAAAGTGGGAAATATTAAATACAAATGAGTTTTTATGGCTAAAAGATTTCAAAGTGAGTCAGGAGTTCATTCTAGAGGTTACGTTTATGCACATCTCAGCAGGATCTCATTGACTGCCACAGTAAACAGTGCCTCAAAAAGCAGGGCTTCTGAGGGCTCTAGAGACATCTAGATACTATAGGCAGGGCAGGCAAAGTGGGCCTTACTTTGAAATATATGCTCCCCAGTGTAACAGAGTTAGACTCATTTATAATTTCTCTACACATAGCTCTTCTGCCCCTTTTATTTGATCCTATAATTAGCACTATGCTCATTAAATATTTGTCCCAGGGACTTAAATCTTCGGTCTGTACATATGCCAGTTGAGCCTTGAATCTCAGCTATTTGCAACACCCACTCTCCAGTTCATTGGACTCACCCAGGACAACTAACAAAAGGATGTTGATGGACGATGGGCATCCCAAAAAACAGAGTATCTAAAACTGCAAGCAAAACACTTCCATCTATCTGCCCCAAGGGATCTAAGTGCCTTGCAATCAGAAATAGAATGTGCATCACCATCCCCAAATCCTCAAGATTGAGAAATTTACCTAAGGGGGGAATGCAACTATGGACTAAAGTAGACTTATTATTATTATTATAGCAATGGAAGAACTTGTATCATTGATATAAAGACAGTGGCTGCCAGAGGTTCTGAGAGGAAGTAGGGAAGAATAGGTATAACATGAGGCATTTTTGGGACGTTGGAATTGTCCTGCCTGATATTGCAATGACAGATACAGGCAATTATACATGTTGTCAAACCTGTAAAATTGTGCAGTGCAAAGTATAAACGGTAAACTATAGGTCATGTTTAGTAGCAATGCTTCATCAGTTGTAACGAATATACCACACTAATGAAAGATGTTTTTAATGGGACAAAGTATAGTGGATATATGAGAATCCCTCCCCCTTTTTTAAATGTGACATTTATTTAATTTAAAGCTTCTTTAAAAAAATTTTTTTTAAGGAGTATATTGGCACAGATGCAGATTGGTTGGTTAATTCAGATGTCAGAGGATGTGGAAGTTCTCATTTGAAGGATGCTCTTTTCTACAAATAAGCATGGTCATGAACTGAGAAGGTGGGGAAGGGGAACTAGGGCGTAAGGGAGATTGAGGATTTGAAGAGAAGTTCTGAAATAATTCTTTAGGGAGGTAAACATGTGAATTAACTAGTGTAAGGTGGCTTGACTGCCTAGAAATCCCAGAGCCCACTTAGAATGTAACATCATAAATTTAAAGTGAGAGTAGTCAGCATGGTTTTAATTGTCTATAGCCACTTTAATCTTCTCAGGTATAGGCACTGGTGTAGAAGGCAGAGAAATGAAGTTAAGTTTGATATTTTGCCTTACACTATCAAAAAGGGAGAAGGGAAGGGATTGGGATATATGCAAGGGAATGCGTATGGGCCATAGGGGCATAGTCATGGGCCGTACAATCGAAGATGGATAAGGAGAGAAGTAAGGCCAAACTCTGCTCTAGTCAAACCAAACATCTGCTGCTAGTACCCACATTCTACTTTCTCACCTCTGCCTACATTCTCTGGAATGCCCTTTTTTTTCCTTTCTTTTCTCTTTCTTCTCCTCCACCTCTACCCAACCAAACACACACATACTCAATATCCTTATGTCCAGATTCCACCCATTCTTCAAGAGATAGCAGAAATGGTGCTTCCTTCTTGAAGTTTTCCCTCCTTCCCCCAGTGAACAGTGAACTTGTTTCCCCTTTTGAGCTCCTATTGCATTTTAACTCTCTAATGGGTTCTTATGGCTTGGTGTTATAGTTTTGTGCATCTATTTTACCTCTCCTTCTACACTGTAATTCCCAGAAGACAGGAATTATATTGTTGTATCCTTAGCACTTAGCACAATTAATGCAAATTGCAAGTTTAGTGAGTCAGGGAAAATCTCAAGTAAGACAATTTCTTCAACCTTTTTCAAAGCAATTGTGGAAACCAATCAATATTCATAGAGATTAGTTTTAGCTTCAGCTATATAGTTTTTTATAACTCATTGTAGTCTGCAACTATATTGTTATCATGATTGTTATTATTTATTTATCTTTCAGGAGCATCTGTCCTTGAAGAAGTATATTATTGACATTGTGGTTGAAAGTGCAGCTCCTTCAGAGCCTTTGAAAGATGGAGAAGAGCGGCAAAAAAATAAAAAAAAAGCTAAAAAGATAAAAGCCCGGATGAACTCCAGGTACCTTAAATAACCTTCTTTAATGAATATCCAAAGAAGACTAAAAAAAGAGTTTAAAGTTATTTGCACCAAGAAAGCCTTGACTATAACACTGATGAGCCTAATTTATAGCCACTTTCTTTGATTGAGAAAGAAAACTGCATATCGATCTAAAGCCCTTGCTTTCACCTGTTAAGAGCTCTTCTTATAATTGGATGCCAAGGCCCTGCCAAACTTGTGCCTCCTCCAGCATACAATAGTATGTTTAAGTATGTGTAAACCAAGCCTATTTTTCTTTCCAACTATTGATTTTTAAATGAAGTATTAAAGAAAATCAATAGCAATCAACAAATAGAAGTCTACTGGCTGTAGTGTCAAATCCCATGACTAGGTTTAATCAATTTGGTTGCCTGTCACAACAAGAAAAAGTTTGAGAAATATCTTGACATGGAAAGTGAGTTGTCAGACCTGTAGTTTATCATCAGCCTCCAAAGTGACATGTGAAGATCAGACAGCTATGGTACATCATTACCTCACAAGCTTTGGGCATCATCTGATGACTGATGACTTTGTTTGAAGAGATGAATGTACTTTCTCCTTAATAGATAATCCTCTGCTATTTTGAGGGAAGTAGCCTGAATATGTTGTTTTATTTTATTCCCAAATTTCTCTACAGATGGAGAGGCTTGACCCATGGGTTTACAGAAAAAATAGGACTAGAATAATGGTGAATGTTAGTTATCTCTATAGTTTCCATGTTCAGATCATGCACAACAAGGTATCCATTTCAGTTACAGAATTAATGACTTCAGTGTGCTCATTCAAGCAAATACTTTTTTGATCTTGGTTTTTGAGGTCTCTTCCCACTCCTTTCAAAGAATAATTTTTGCAGTGTATATACTTCAGGGTGTCACTGACCTTTCTTTCTAATTTATACTAAGATCTTGCTGACTCCTAACATTAGAAAGCCATAGAACCTGTTCCTTGGATCTCTTTTCTTCTCTATGTACACATTCCCTTGGCGAACTCAGTTCTGAAGGTTTAAATACTCTCTACTTGCTGGCATCTACCAATTTTATAACTCCAATTTTACTAAAGCTAAGTATGTATACAACACTTCCTTCCCCATCCTGTAATCTTCTCTCTATAATAAATGGATATGCTATTTTAGTTGCTTAGGCTGAAAACCTAAGTGTCAGCCTTGACTTCTCTTTCCCACACTTCACATCTCCAACTTCTAATAATGTTAGCTTTGCTTTAAAATATATTCAGAATCTGACTACTTCTCTCTAATTCTATTTCTCCCGCCTGGTTCAAGCCACAATCTCTGACCTGGATTGTTGCCATAGCAATCCATCTAAGTCTCCTTATTTCTCCCCTTCCCTCTGTGCAGTCTGTTCTATACAGGCCAACCAGAGTGAGCTTGTTGAAATGTAAACCAGATCAGGTCACTTCTGTTTTCAAAACGTCAGAGCTTTTACATTTGAGGTTTCCTTTTTCTGGAAGGCTTTTCTCACATGCATCCAGTGGCTCCCTTACCTCCTTCAACCTTTGCTTATATGTTTTTGTTTTTGTTTTTGTTTTTTGCTTTTTACATAAGTAATGCCTTTTATTAAAGAAAATGTGGAAAATGCAAGTAATCAGGGGGAAAAATACCTATAATTCTGCTGCTTTTGATATTTTGGCATATATACCTTTATCTTTTTGTCGATGTATGATTTATTTAAGTGAAATGTAGAAATCTTAAATGTACAGCTTAAGTTTTGATAAATGCAGATACCCATATAATCCATGCTCCTATAAAAATTTGGAATATTTCCATCACCCCACAAAGCTTTTTTGTGTCTCTTTGCAGTCATTCTCCACCACCCCTCACACCTGGCTTTCTGTCATTATAGATTAGTTTTTTGAATTTTAGAAATTCATACAAATGAAACCACACTTCTGTGGCTGCCTTCTTTTGCTCATTATACTGTTTTTGAGATTTATCTTTGTTATCATGTGTTTCAGTAGTTTGTTCCTTTTTGGTGCCAAATATATCCATTATATGGATAAATCAAAATTTTTATCTGTTTATATGTTGATGGACATTTGGGTTTCTAGTTTGGGGCATTTATAAATAAAGCTCCTGCCAACTCTTTGTGTGGACATACATTTTGAATTTTTGGGGGTAAAAACCTAGAAGTGAAATTGCCAAACTGTTTTCCAGAGTGGTTGCACCATTTTATTTATTTATTTCTCTCCCCTCCCCCCCCCACCCCAGTTGTCTGTTCTCTGTGTCTATTTTGCTGTGACATCTTCTTTGTCCGCTTCTGTTGTTGTCAGCGGCACAGGAATCTGTGTTTCTTTTTGTTGCGTCAGCTCTCCGGGTGTGTGCCACCATTCCTGGGCAGGCTGCGCTTTCTTTCGCACTGAGCAGCGCTCCTTACGGGGCGCACTCCTTGTGCATGGGGCTCCCCTACGCGGGGGACACCCCTGCGTGGCAGGGCACTCCTTGCGCGCGTCAGCACTGCACATGGGCCAGCTCCACACAGGTCAAGGAGGCGCAGGGTTTGAACCGGGGACCTCCCATGTGGTAGACGGACTCCCTAACCACTGGGCCAAGTCTGCTTCCCTGGTTGCACCATTTTATAATCATACTAGCAGCTATGAGAATACCAGTTTTCCCATAATCTTGCCAATACTTGATATTGTTGGTTTTTAAATTTTTATTTAATTCTAATGGGTGTGTAATGGTATCTCCTTGTGGTTATAATTTGCATTTCCCAGTGACAAATGATATTGATCATATTTTCATGTGCTATTTAACCATGCCCTTAAAAAAGGGCAAAAATCTTTATTGAATATTTTTGCCCTTTTTTAAAAATTGCATTGTCATTTTATTTTTGAGTTGTTTATATATTCTGGATACAAGTATTCTGTCAGATAATAGGTATCAAAATTTTTTTCTCACAACTTAAAAAGATCGCCTCCCATATTTTCTTCTAGAATCTTTGTAACACTTGCTTTTACATTTAGGTTTATGACATCTCAAATAAATCAGTGAATATGATATGAAGCATAGGTCCAGGTTTATTTTTCCATATAACTAGCTAGTTCCAGCACAATTTGTTGATGAAGTTTTCTTTTCTAATACACTATTTTGGCACCTTGGTTAAAAAAAAAAGGAATCTATGTTATAATTATTTGAGTTTTTCTGGACGTTCTATTCTATTCCATTGAGCTATTTGTCTGTTTTCCCACTTCAATTAAAAAAAACGAAGCAACCCTATATGGGTGGATCTATTTTTGGACTGTCCAGTTCCATTCCACTGATGTATTTGTTGATCTTCAAGCTGTCTTGATTACAATATCTTTATAGTAAGTTTTGGGATAAAATAGTAGAAGTCTTCCAACTTTGCTTTCCTTTTTTACAGTTTCATATGAATACAATGTTCAGTTTGTAAGTTTCTTTAAAAAAAATGCTTATTGAGATTTCAATTAGGAATGTATTGAATGCGTTTGTTTGAGCTTCTTCAGTTACTCTCAGTAATGTTTTGTAAGTTTCAGGGTGTGGGTCTTAAAAATATTTCATTAAATTTATCCCTAGTATTTTCTGGATTTTGATACTATTGAAATGCTATTTAAAAATTGTATGTTGCTAATATATAATAACCTATCTTAATTTTTTATATTAACCTTGTATCCTGGGACCTTAACAGATTGACTGTGAGCTTTTATAAATTTTCTAAAAGATTTTTTAATGTACATGAAAATGATACCTGATCATAAATACAGTTTCATCTCTTTCCAATTTGTACACCATTTATTTCATTTTACTGTCTTATTGCACCTTACCTTCAGTGAAATGTGAAACAGAAGCATTGGTCCTGATCTTAGTTTTTCACCACTAAAGTGCAACGTTAGCTCTAAGTTTTTTTTGTAGATGTTCTTTATCAGGTTAAGGAAATTTTTTTCAGTTCTTGATTTCCTGAGTTTTTATCATAGATCGATTACATTTTCTCACATGCTTTTTTCTGCATCTATTGAGATAATCATATACTTTTTATTTTATCAATATGGTGTATAATATTTTGTTGATAGTTTTATTAAGATATAATTCACATCCCATACAATTCACCCATTAAATGTATACAGTTCTGTATTAATTTTTGGATGTTAAATTATCTTGTGTTCCTAGAGTAAACCTGCTTGTTCATGTTGTTTTCTATATACTTTTGAATTTAGTTTGCTAAATTTTTTCAAAGGATTTTTGCCTTCACACTCATGATGAAGTAATTTCCTTATAATATTTTCAGTTTTGGTATCAAGAGAAGTCTAGTCTCATTAAATGAGTTGAGAATTGTAGGATATAATTTACCTGTGAAATAATTATTTTTTCCTTCAGTTTTGGTAATTTGTGTCTTTAAAGTAATTTGTCTACTTCATCTAAATTGTTAAATTTCTTAGCGTAAAGTTGTATACAATATTCCATTGTTATTCTTTTAATGCCTGTAGAAACTATTGTGACATATCCCCTCTCATTTCCAAAAATTACAATTTGTATTTTCCTCCTTTTTTCTTTGTTCAGGCTTGCCAGGAATTTATTAATTTTATTAATGTTTTCAAAGAATGAACTTTTGTTGTTATTTAATTTTTTTTCTATTTCATTGATTTAATATTATCTTTATTATATTTTCCTTCTGTTTACTTTGTACATATTTTGCTTTTTTCGTGATTTCTTAAGATAGAAGTTTAGAATAAACATTTGAAACCTTTCTCCTTTTCTAATATGTGCAAGTACAGCTATAAATTTCCCTCCTAACACTAATTTAGCTATGTCCCACATATTTTGATATACTGTTTTTATTTTCAATTCAAAATATTTTCTAATTTCCCTTTTAATTTCTTTGATGGTTACTTAGAAGTGGGTTGCTTAATTTCCACATATTTGGGGACTTTCCAGATACCAAAGGCTTTGATTTCTATTTAATATCCTTTGGGTCAGTGAAGATACTAAAGTAGTTCTCAAACTTTTTGGTTATGGGATCCCCTGTTACACATGTAAAAATTATTGAGGACCCCAAAGAACTCTTGTGTATCTAGTTATATCTATCAATATTTATCATATTAAAAATTAAAACTGAGACATGTAAAAAATTAAATCATTTAAAAAATAATAAGCCTATTTGTTCATATGAATAAGATATTTTGTAAAATGTTAAAATTTAGTAAGAGTAACATTATTATACATTTTTGTAAATTTCTTTAACTACTGGCTTAATGAAAAGAGCTAAATTCTCACATCTGCTTCTGTATTGTCTGTTGTGATATCACATATCATGTAGCTTCAGCTCCGCTAAGATGGTGAGATTAAAACAGTTTTGACCTTGTGGACCCCGGAAAGACTCCCTTGAACCCCCTGTTACCCAGATTATACTCTTTAAGAGTTACTCGCCTAGTACATGATCAATAACTCAATAAATGATAACAATTGATATATTGCTTCAGTAATATGAATCAAATAATAAAAAAAGACAGTGTTTTTCAAACTGTAGTCCTTAGACCACCTACATCAGCACCACCTGATTCTATAGGTAGAGTCTTAGGCTTCATCCTCTTGATTTTGATTCACTTGATTTTAGGTGAGGAGACTACATTTTAACAAGCTCTCGGATGATTCAAATGTACCCAGCAACTTCATACCTACTGTTTACATGAATTTAGAATCATGGAATCTTAGAGCTAGAAGATATCAAGAGTTTAGCTAGTTCTGTTCCTCCATCTTACAAATGAGGAAAACATAGGCTCAAACAAAAAGGACAGTGACTTTCTACAGGCCATATTTAAAAAAAAAAAAAAAAAAAAAATCCCTACATGAAATAAATAGACCGGTTAAAAAAAGGATCAAAATTAAATGTCAAAGTGTTTATGATGTGGTGGAAGTGTTAGATTGGAGAAACAAATCAGAGATAGATTCAGTAGGTGTCCTGGGAGGAAGAGAGGAAGGAATTGATGGTGACCCTAGAGCATCTAGCTATCTGCTGATTCCTTCAGAGAAATTGAGGCCCAGATGAATATGAATGTGGATGAGTCTACAGTGAGTGGATTTATTTTCTCTAAGGGATGTCCTAGAGGAGGTGGTAAATAGTGTGTCTGTTCGTAAGTCTGTTTAGTGTCTACTTATCCATTTTAATAGAAACATTTGTAAAATAAATCATTTCCTCTAAAAACCTTGCCTTGTGTATGAGGCTGTATAAATCAAACTCTGTTGCCCCCTGGTGGCCATATCTTAACTGGTGAGAATGGTCCTGAGAGTCTCCAAGTATGGCGTAAATGTAGTCTGCTGATCCAAATGTATAAAAATTAAGGTGATAATGTCCAAGAAGATAAACTTGAATAGGGTTGTTTCAAATTATTGCACGCTTTTAATGCTAGTTAGCAGATTGATCATATTCCTTGGGGAGGAACCCTTATGGATAAATAAGGGAATGAATGACATCAGGAGATTAGTGATTTAGGAAGATTTGTCTCTTGTGCTGTGTTGGTAAGATTGAAAACATGGATGGATAGGAGGTTATTTTACTAATCCAGACAAGAAGTTATAAAAAGCTTACGTTGAAGTGTAATGTATAAGGAATTAAGAGAAAAGAAGGTAATCAAGAAACACTTTAATGCAGTATTAACATTTTGATATGTTGATTATTTGAAAAAGAAAATGAAGAATAAAAATAATCTTGAAATTTCAAGCCACGTTACCATTGAAAAATACGGTGATGATGGACGTTGAATGGAAATAATGAGTTTGGTTTTAAAGATAAAAGTAGATGAGGTGAGGTTGAACTTTGTGAAGAGCTCAAAGAGTTTCAAAGTTGGACTGAAGACGAGAATTATATATTTATCATTCATTATAGTATTAAAATTGCAATAGGAAAAATAGATAACTACTATTAAATGGAAGTCAAAGAAGAGAACTTGTGTAAGGAAGTGATAGTTGTAAAATATAGTGACAGAAAAGTCAAAGAGAACAAATACAGAGAAAAAGCCATGTACTTGGTACAAACAGAAGTCAGCGACGATTTTCAACAAAGTGTTTTAAATGTGGTGTATGGATAATATGCATAATTCTATATCAGCTGCTCCATTGCTGGCCTTTGTGCCTTGAATATATGCCTCAGAGAGTTTGCACTTGATGTTCCCTATACCCAGTTTGACCTTCCCCCAGATTGTCCCAGGACTGGTTCCTTCATTTCAGGTTTCATTTTTTTTTTTTTTAAAGATTTATTTATTTATTTAATTCCACCCCCTCACCCGGCTGTCTGTTCTGTGTCTATTTGCTGCATCTTGTTTCTTTGTCCGCTTCTGTTGTCGTCAGCGGCACGGGAAGTGTGGGCGGCGCCATTCCTGGGCAGGCTGTACTTTCCTCCGCGCTGGGCGGCTCTCCTTACAGGGCACACTCCTTGCTCATGGGGCTCTACTACACGGGGGACACCCCTGCGTGGCACGGCACTCCTTGCACGCATCAGCACTGCGCATGGGCCAGCCCCACACAGGTCAAGGAGGCCCGGGGTTTGAACCGTGGACCTCCCATGTGGTAAACGGACTCCCTAACCACTGGGCCAAGTTCGTTTCCCTCAGGTTTCATTTTAAAGGCTTATTTTTCAGAGCCCTTCCATCATTGTGCCCTCTGTAGCTCCACCAACTCCTGAACATACATACATATATCCAGTCAATCTACATCAGTTGCTCTTTTTCTTCATTGCATCTATTATTCTCTGATTGTATCTTGTTATTTTATTATCTCACCTACTGTAAAAGCTCATGTAAGAGCAGAAGGACCTTCTCAACCTTGTTATATATTATATGCTTGATGTGTAATTTTTTTTATTAGAGAAGTTGTATGTTTACAGAACAATAATGCATAAAATACAGGACTCCCATACACCACCCAACCACAAACATTTTGCATTGGTGTGGAACATGTTACAATTCATGATAGCATGCTTTTATAATTATACTATTAAGTAAAATTCATGGTTTAATTTAAGCTTCCTTTTCTGTGTAGTATAGTTCCATGGATGTTTTTAAATTTTTTATTGTGTTAACCATAATATTTCCCCTTTTCATCATACTAAGATATATCTATATATCTATGTCTGTGTCTATATTTATGTCTATATATCTATATTTGTATCAATATCATTTACAATGTGTTGCCAATACCACCATCCATTACCTAGATATAATAGATAGGAACCCTGTATATTTTAAGCATTAACTTTCCGTTCTGTATTCCCACCCCATCTCCTGGTAGCCTATATTCTAGATTCTGACTCTATGAGTTTGCTTATTCAAATTGTTTCAAATCAGTGAGATCATACAATATTTATCCTTTTGTGTTTGGCTTATTTCATTTGACATGAAGTCTTCAGGATTTATGCATGTTGTCTCAGATATCAGGATTACATTCCTTTCGACTGCTGAATTGTATTCCGTTGTATGTATATACCACATTTTATGTATCCTTTCACTGGTTGATGGGCACTTAGGTTGCTTCCATCTTTTGGCAATTGTGAATACTGCTGCTAAAATGTTGGTGTACAAATACTCTGTTTAAGTCCCTGCTTTCAATTCTCCTGGGTATATACCTAGTAGTAGAATTGCCAGGTCATGTGGTAGCTCTCTATATGTTTAGCTTTCTAAGGAACTGCCAAACTATCTTACACAGCGGCTGCACTGTTTTACATTGGCACCAGCAATGAATGCGTGTACCTCTTTCCCAGCATCCTCTCTAAAATTTATTTTCTGGTTGTTTTGTTTTGTTTTTCCTGTAACAGCCACTCTAATGGGTATGAAATGGTTTCTTATTGTGGCCTTTTTTTTTTTTTGCACTTTCAAAAAATTTTATTAGGGAAGTTTCAAGCTTCCAAACAATCATGCATAATGTACGAAATTGCCATACATTACCCCACCGCCAACACCGTGCATTCTTGTGGAACATTTGTTACAAATTATGAAAGAACATATTCAAAATAACACTGCTAACTATGGTCCAAAAAGTATACCATATATAAGCTTTGGATAATTGTGGTTTTGATTTGCATTTCCTTAATGGTTGATTGACATTTAGCTTTTTTTTTCCATATGCTTTCTGGGCATTTGAATATTGTCTTTGGAGAGATGTCCATTCAGGTTTTTTGCCCATTTTTAATTTGGTTGTTTATCTTTTTGTTATTAAGTTGAAAGTTTTTTTATGTATTCTAGATATTAAACCTTTATCAGATATGTGGTTTCCAAATCTTTTCTCCCATTGTATAGGTTGTTATTTTACTTTCATGACAAAGTTCTTTGAGGCACAAAAGTTTTAATTTTGAGTATGCCCATTTATGGTTTTTTTTCTTCTTTTGTTGCTTGTGCTTTGGGTGTAAAGTTTAAGAAACCATTGCCTAACACAAGGTCCTGAAGATGCTTCCTTACATTATTTTCTAGGAGTTTTACAGTGCTGGTTCTTATATTTAGGTCTTTGGTAGATTTTAAGTTGATTTTTATATATGATGTGAGGTAGGGATTCTCCTTTTATTTATTTATTTTTCAAAATGGAGATCCAGTTTTCCCAGCATGATTTGTTGAAAAGACTAATCTTTGCCAATAGAGTGGTCTTTGTCCCCTTGTCAAAAATCATTTATTAGGTTCAGCGCCTGCTACCCATGTACGAGGTCCTGGGTTTGAGCCCTAATACCTCCTAAAAAAACAACAACAACAAAAAAAAACTAAACTCTCATTGGGAGGAGATGTTGCTCAGTGGTTGAGCATCTGCTTCCCACGTACAAGATCCTAGGTTCAATCCCTAGTACCTCCTAAAAAATATCAGTTGGCCCTAAATGTGAGGGTTGATTTTTTGCTCTCAGTTCAATTCCTTTGATCTGTGTGGTCTATATGTCTGTCCTTGTGCCAGTACCATGCTTTTTGGATTACCGTGACTTTGTTTTAATATGGGGAAGCATGAAACCTCTAACTTCATTCTTCTTTTTCAAGATAGCTTTATCTGTTGGGGCCCCTTACCCTTCCATATGAATTTGATGATTGGCTTTCTCATTTCTGTAATTTTGATTGGGATTGTGTTGAATAGGTAAATCATTTTGAGTAAAATTGACATCTTACTGATATTAAGTCTTCCAGTACATGAGCATGGAATATCCTTCCATTTATTGCAGTCTTCTTTGATATATTTTTAGCAGTGTTTTGTAGTTTTCTGGGTACAAGTCCTTTACAGCCTAATTTAAATATATTCCTAGATACTTGATTCTTTTAGTTGCTCTTGAAAATGGAATTTTTTCATTGATTTCTTTCTCAGAGTGCTCATTACTAGGGTATAGAAACACTACAGACTTGGAGGTGTTGATCTTGTCCTCTGCCTATTTGCTGAATTCATTTATTAGCTCTTAGAGCCTTATTTTGGATTTTTTGGGGTTTTCTTTATATTAGGTCTTATCATTGGCAAATAAGGAAAGTTGTACTTCTTCCTTTTCAATTTGGATGCCTTTTATTTCTTTTTCTTGCCTAATTTCTCTGGCAATAAATTCCCTTACAATGTTGAGTAACAGTGGTTACAGAGGACATCTTTGTCTCTTTCCAGATCTTGGAGGGAAAGCTCTAGTCTTTCACTATTAAGTAAGATGTTAGCTGTGGGCTTTTCATATATGACCTTTCTGATGCTAAGGTGGTTTCCTTAAGTGTTTTTATCATGAAGTAGTGCTGGATTTTGTCAAATGCTTTTTCTTCATGAACTGGGATGATCATGTGTTTTTTTCCCCCTTCATTCTGTTAATGTGGTGTATTACATTCTTGATTTTCTTATTTTGAATCACCTTGAATACCAGGGATATATCCTACTTGCTCATGGTATATAATTCTTTTAATATGCTGTTGGATTCGATTTACTAGTATTTTGTTGAGGATTTTTGCATCTAGATTCATAAGAGATAATAGTCTGTAGTTTTCTTGTAGCTTCATCCGGCTTTGGTATGGGGGTGGTGGCCTCATAGAATGAATTAGGAAGTGTTCCTTCCTCTTCAAGTGTTTTGAAAAGTTTGAGCAGAATTACTGTAAAGTCTTCTTGGAATATTTGGTAGAATTTCCTTGTAGAGTCATTTGGTCCTGGGCTTTCCTTCGTTGGGAGATTTTGATTACTGATTCAATCTCCTTACTAGTAATTGGTTTGTTGCAATCCTCTTGCATCAGCTTACGTAGGTTGTGTGTTTCTAAGAATTTGTTCCATCTTTGTCGGGCGTTCTTAACCTTTTTTGTTCCATTGACTCCTTTGCCAGTCAGGTGAAAACCACAGACCCTTTGCTAAGTCCACACTATACAGTGTATTATTTAGTAAATATATAACACCTGCACCAACATGTCCCCACAAGAATAATGTTTTTTTAAAATTGCAATTCAAGCTCACAGACCTCTGGTTCAGAACCCTTGATCTTGGTTATGTACTTTATTGGTGTACAATTGTTCTAGAATCCTCTTATTGTCTTTTTAAAATTTCATCAGGTTGATAATAAGATTCCCATTTTAATTTCTGATTTTCATAATTTGTATCCTTTCTTTGTCAGTCTAGCTAAAGGTTTGTCAATGTTATTGATCTTTCAAAGAAACAATTTTTTATTTTGTTTATTTTCTGTACTGTTTCTTTGTTTTGTTTTGTTTTCTATTTATCTCCACTCTAATTTTTATTTCTTTTGTTTACTTTGGGTTTAGTTTGCTCCTCTTCTTTTCATTCTTACAGTTTTGAGGTTAGGTCTCTGGTTCAAGTCTTTCTCCTGTTTAATGTAATCAATTCAGGGTATGAATTTCCCACTCAGCACTCCATTCTCTATATCTCGTAAGGTTTGGTATGCTGTACTTTTGTTTTCATTTGCCTCAAGATATTTCCCAGTTTCACCTCTGATTTCCTCTTTAACCCATTGGTTGTTTGAGTATTTTGTTTAATTTCCATGTATTTGTGAATTTTCCCTTTTTTCCTCTTGTCTTTGATTTCTGGCTTCCTTCTGTTATAGCCAGAGAATATGCATTGTATGATTGTCATATTTTTTTATTTATTGAGACTGTTTTGTGAACCATCATATTGTCTATTCTGGAGAATGATCCATGTGCATTTTAGAAGAATGTATACTTTATTTTTGATGGGTGAAGTGTTCTGTATATCTGATAGGTTTAGTTGATTTAGAGAATCATTCAAGACTTATACTTCCTTATTAATCTTCTGACTAGATGTTCTGACCATTATTGAGAGTGGTGTGTTTTAAAGTCTCCTACTATTAATCTAGAACCATCATTTCTCCCTTCAAATCTGGCAGCATTTGCTTCATATATTTTGGGGCTATGCTGTTAGGTGTATATATATATATTTATAATTATTGTATCATTCTGTCGTGGAGCCCTTTATCAATATATAATTACCATCTTTGTCCCCTGTAACTGTTTTTTACTTAAAGTCTATTTTACTGATATTATAGCCACATCAACTCTCTTTTGGGTATTATTTCCATTGTTTCCATCTTGTCACCCTCAACCTATTTTTATCTTTGAATTTAAAGTGAGTCTCTTGCAAACGGCATATAGTTGGGTCATGACTTTTTATCCATTCTCCCAATCCTCTCTTTTGACTGAAGAGTTTAATCTATTTACACTTAAAGTCACTATTAATATGGGACTTTCTTCTGCCATATTGCTATTTAGGCTTTATAAAACTTAACACTGTTTTTGTCCGTCACTTCCATTAATGCCTACTTTTACATTTATTTGGTATTTTGTGTTGTACTATGTTGAGTGCCTTCTCATTTCTATCTGGTTATATTTTCTATCTCTTTTCCTTGTTACTTACTATAGGGTTAAAATTTAATATCTTAAATATAGAAGTCATGTCTGGTTTGATAGTAACTAAACTTCAAAAGCATGCATGTATAGTTTTCCTGTACTCCCTCCCCACCACACACCATATTTTGTATGTGATACCACTTATATCTTTGTACATTGTTTGTCCAAAAACATAGATTTGTCATTACTTTTTATGCATTTGAATTTTGCTACCTGTAGGAACTAAGAAATGGAGTTATATACCAAGCAATACATTACAGTAATACTGGCATTTATAATAATTACCCAAATGATTGCCTTGACTGCTGGTCTTTCATTCTTTCTTTTTTTTAATGATTTAATTAATTTATTTTTTGTATTTATTTATTTATTCCCCCCCCCCCCCCCCGTTGTCTGCTCTCTGTGTCTATTTGCTGTGTGTTCTTCTGTGTCCACTTTGCATTCTCATCAGGTGGCACTGGGGATCTGTGTCTCTTTTTGTTGCATCATCTTGCTGCGTCAGCTCTGTGTGTGTGTGTGTGTGTGTGTGTGGCACCACTCCTGGGCAGGCTGTGGTTTTGCACAGGGCAGCTCTCCTTGCAAAGGGGCCACTTCTTGTGCGGGGGTGCTCTTACGTGGGGGCATCCCTGCGTGGGTCTGGCAAACCTTGAGCACAGCAACGCTGGGTGTGGGCCAGCTCACCATATGAGCCAGGAGGCCCTGGGTATTGAACCCTTGGACCTCTGTATGGTAAGTGGACACTGTTGAGTCACATCCACTTCCCTGGTCTTTATTTCTTTATGCTGTTTTGAACCACTGTCTAATGTCCTTTTGTTTCAGTCTGCAGAACTCCCTTTTGCATTGCTTTTAGGGCAGGTCTAGTGATGAACCTCCCTCAAGTTTTGTTTATCTGAAAATTTCTTAATCTCATTTTTGAAAGACAGTGTTGCTGGATATAGAATTATTGGCTAGCAGTTGTTTTCTTTCAGAACTTTAGTGTTTCAGCACACTGCCTTTTGCCTCCATGGTTTCTGATGAGAAGTGGACACTCAATCTTATTGGGACTCCCTTGTATGTAACAAGTTGCAGCTTTTGGAGCTCTCTCCTTGTCCTTTGTATTTGATATTGTAATCAGTATATTATGGGGTACATTTTTCTAAATGATTATCTTGTTTAGTGTTTTCTGGGCTTCTTGATGTCTGTAGTTACATCTTCTGCTAAGTTTGGGAAGTCTTTTGTCATTATTTCTTTGACTATTCCTTCTGTGACTTTCTCTCTTCTCCTTCTGGGACTCACATAACGCATGTATTGATGCAGTTGATGGTGTCCCAGAGGTTCTTTAAGCTATTTTCACTTTTTATATTTCTTTTTTCTTTCTGCTCCTCAGCCCGACTCATTTCAAGTTTCTTGTCTTCACATCCACCCATTCTTTCTGCCGTCAGCTCCAATCTGTTTTTCCTGGGCATTTTGCATTTCAGTTATTGTGGTCTTCAACTGCAGTAGTTCTATTTGGTTCCTTTTTAAATTTTCTGTTTCTTTACTAAGAATCTCATGTTACTCATTTTTTCTTTTCCTGATATCCTTCAGTTCTTTCTTTGTATTTTCCTTCATTTCCTTGAGCATTTTTAAGATAAATTTTTTTAAAGACTTTGTTTGGCATATCCACATTCTCATCTTCTTTGTTAGTGTTTTCTGTATCTTTATCCTCTTCTTTTTGATGGGCCATCATTTCCTGTTTCTTTGTCTTGTACTCTTTCGTTACATACTGTACATCTTAATATTTAAATATTATCTCTGAGATGTATTCCCTGAGATATCTGTTTCTTGATTTCAAAACTAGCTGTTGGTAAGACTGAGATTTTCTTGAGCTTCAGTCCTCCTAACAGGAAGGTCTACCCAGGGTGAATGCAGTGTGCAGGGTGTTCCCTGTTTTTCTAGGCTTCTGTCTTGTCCTGGGTTTGTGCTTGTTAGTTGTTTTGGAGTTACTCTGTTTATAGGAGTTTGGTTGTCCCCTCTGTTACTCAGGAGACCAGCCTCCTCTCTGAGATGTTTGGAGCTGGCAAGCTTTTGTCTCAGGTTGTCTGCCTCTATAGTTTTATATACTTCTATTTTAGTTTGAAAGTGTTTTTGCCAGGAGGGCAAATTATGGGAGGAAGACAATGGAGAGGACTTTCCCAAGTCAGTCTTTCAAGTTAAAACAGGGTCAGAGAACATGAAGGGAGCAAAGAATGACTCCATTGTTCACTGGGGAGGGGGATCAGGAAGGGCAATAAGAGGTTCTCTGAAGGCTTCCCACTGAGCTTTCCTGTTCTGCCCAGCAAATATAACCCTTGAGCAAATTGTCTCCCATAGCCCTGAGGAAGTTGAGCATCTTTAAGTCTCTACCACCACTGCCCCTGTTGGGTACAAGTTGAGAAAATATTTGCTACTGCCCCTGTCCAGGACAGATTGAAACATTGGCTACCACCGCGCTCATCAAAGATGGGATGAAACAATAGCTGTCTTCAGTGCCGGACCCCCATTGATTTGAAATCTTTAATCAAAAGCCACCATGATCAGTGATCAGCCATGCCCACACCTGTTCTTAATGAAGAGGCTTTTTATGACCCTTTGTCACAAGCATTGAGCTAGGGTCTGGACCCTGCAGTGGGCTACTGTGATAGTGGGGGTATGGGAATGGGTAGCCATGGCAGTGGAAAGAATAATTTACCATAATATATCAAACTCTTCCTCCCACTCTTCCCTGGATGCTGTAGAGTGTTCTTCTGGCCTCTAGAGTTTCAAAATATTTGCTTCAGACCATTCCTGCCTGCTTAATAATTTATTTGGAGGAATGACTGAGTCCTGGAGCTCCCTGCTCCACCATCGTCCTACAATCCTCACAAGTTTAGAGTAATTTTTGACATGTTGTAGATAGTCATTAAATATCTGTTGAATGAATGAGTGAATAAAGAGAAGGGGAACTAATTCCAGAAGAAATAATAGTATTAAATCAGATTTCTCTTTTTTTGTCAAATGAAACTTAAAACATTTGGGTATTTTAAAATTTGGCAACATCAGAAGTGAAGAATGGGACAAAGGAATTTTGTATCTAAAGTAAAAATTTATTTCTATAATATTTATAGTATTTGTATATCTTTGAATAATACTTATTTGTAAGATAGTATCCCACTTAGGTTACAAATAGATATCTTTGTCTTATATTCTGAAAAAAATTTCAGACTGAATTTAGCATATAAATCTGTGACCTTTTTTTTAAAACAAATATCCCAAATGATATACTATTAGGTCCCCAAATATCCAGCAGTAGTGTGGGTTTTTGAATAACTTCAGCTCCTTTATAAAAAATGGATAGCTTTAAGTTAAGTGGAACATGAAGTTTACATTGGGAAAGGAGAGAAAAAATACTAATGCAATTCATATACTATATAATTCACTCTCTTAAAGTGTATAATTTAGGTTTTTTTAGTATAATCACATGTACAATCATCTCCACAGTCTAATTTTAAAACATTTTCATTCCCTTCAATGAAATCTTGAACTGGTTAGGCAGTCACTCTCCATTCCTCTAATCCCACTCTCATTCCTAGTCTACTAGTCCACCTTTTTCCTTTATAAATTTTCCTGTACTGGACATTTCGTATAAATGGGATCATTCACTATGTGGTGTTTGTGACTGGGTCATTTCCTTTAAATATTTTCAAGGTTCATCTACATTATAGCATGTATCAGTATTTCATTCCTTTTTATATCTCAGTAATATTCCATTGTATAAATATACCACATTTTCTTTACACATTTAGCAGTTGATATGTATTTGGGTTGCTTCTACATTTTAGATACAATGAATAAAAATAAAGTGGCAGAAACAGGGCTAAATATATTTGTAGTCATAATAAATACAAGTTAACGTGTCATGTACAAAACAAAAACCCTAAGTGACATCAGTGAAAATATTGGAATAGGAAACTCTAAAAGTCCATCCATCCACAAAAGCAATGAATAAATTTGCAAATTCTTCAAATTAATTTCTTTTAAAACTCTGGAAATTAATAAAATGCTTACTGCAACGAGAAGAATGCTTGCTTAATCAAGAACTATCAGCTGTGGCATTTTAACTTACCCTAGACCCTTATTCCCCAGCTTCACAGCAATCTTGAAGATTTGTTCCCATTACAAGTACTTAGTACTAGAGGAGCAGGATTGACCTTAATCCTATAGAATTGTGGTTGTTTGATCTGTCTGGTGTCTTTTTTTTTTTTTTTTTTTTTTAAGATTTATTTTATTCCCCCCCCCCCCCCCCCCCCCCCCCCGCCGCCCATTGTCTGTTCTATGTCCATTCACTGTGCCTTCCTCTGTGACTGGTTTTATCCTTATCAGTGGCACCAGTAATCTGTGTTTCTTTTTGTTGCATCATCTTGTTGTGTCGGCTCTCCGGGAATCTGTGTTTCTTTTTGGGTTTCTTTTTGTTGCGTCATCTTGTTGTGTCAACTCTCTGTGTGTGCAGCACCATTCTTCGGCAGGTTGCACTTTCTTTCACGCTGGGCAGCTCTCCTTACAGGGCACACGCCTTGCACGTGGGGCTCCCCTACATGGGGGTCACCCCTGCATGGCACGGCACTCCTTGCGCACATCAACACTGCTCATGGACCAGCTCCACACCGGTCAAGGAGGCCCTGGGTTTGAGCTACAGACCTCCTGTGTGGTAGGTGGATGCCCTATCCATCAGGCCAAGTCCACTTCCCTGTCTGGTGTCGTCTTGAAGGAAGCCTTGCCTTCTTTTTGCTTAGCTTAGAATTTTCCCAGGATTTATATGGCTAGCCAGGGGCATTTGTTCTAAACATTTAAAAGCAAATTAGTTTCTGTTGCCTGGGGCATGGGAAAAGGGAGTAAACAATAGACTAACCTGTAAAGTTTGGGACAAAAGGCTGGGGAATAAGAGCTTTGAAAAGTTCCTACATGTTCCCAGAAATATGCAGGGATATGTGCATGCTCAGAAAAGACCTGAGAATGCCCAACCCCTCATCCTTGGCTGACCTTCATACTCTGCACAAACAGGAATAGAAGAAGATAGCAGAGTTGTGAACTGCCTAGCTACCCCTTCAAGAAAGGTGCCAACACAGCACTTCTGCAAAAACTGGGAGGTATTCTTTTGTTTCACTTCTACATATTTACAGAAATCTCTAGAATCACTAGCTGACCACTAAGCTGACAGAGCAGAGGCTTCAATGACCAGAAACAACAAGAAATAGACTTTATAAAATCAGTTATAAAAAAAATTACTGAACAGACTACAACAAGTAGCAACAAATACTGGAGGCAGGGGAGAATCTGATTTCCAGAGTGTCCACGTTATAATATTCAAAATGTCTGGTTTTCAACAAAAAATATGAGACATGCAAAGGAAATAGACCTATAAAAGGTAAAGAGATTGAAACAAGGTACAGTTGTCTGATGAATTCCAGTATACTCATTTAAAAAAAGAATTAATACCAATCCTTCTCAGCCTTTTCCGAAAAATAGAAGAGGAAAAGATAACCCATTCTATGAGGCCAGCATTACTCTAATACCATGGCCAAATAAAATATAAGAAAATAAAACTCTAGAGCAAAATTCTTTATGAATATAGATGCAAAAATCCTTAACAAAATAACAGCCAACAAATCCAACAGCATATTAAAAGGAGCATACACCATGGCCGAGTGGTATTTATGCCAGAAATGCAAGGGTTGTTCAACATAGGAAAATCAGTGTAATACATCATGTTAATAGAATGAAGGACAAAACCACATTATATCTCAGTTGATACAACAAAAACAGTTGACAGTATCCAGTGCCCTCTCATGATTAGAACACTTAAATTAGGAGTAGAAGGTAATTTCCTTAATATAATACAGGGCATTATGGTAGTTTCCTAGGGTTACTGTAACAAAGTACCACAAATTGATTGGCTTAAAACAACAGAAATATATCTGTTCTGGAGGCTAGAAGAAGCCTAGATACAAGATGTTGGCAGGACCATGAGGGGCTCAAGGAAAGAATCTATCCTTGCCTCTTTCAGTTCTGGGTGCCCTAGACATGTCTTGGCTCCTGGTAGCATACCTCCAATCTCTTCCTTTGTCTACATATGCCTGTCTTTTCCCTATATGTTTCCATCTGTATCCAGATTTTCTTCTTATAACAACACCATTCATAATGGTTTTCAGGTCCATAGTAATCAAGTAATCCATGACCTCAAGTTTACTTGACTGCATCAGCAGAGATTATATTTTCAAATAAGGTCACATTTACAGATACCAGGCATTAGAACTTGGCAACATCTTTTGAGAGGCTATTCTTCATCCTACAGTTGTCGTTTATGAAAAGATAACACACTCAGTGGTAAAAGACTGAAAGCTTTCCCCCTAAGATCAAGAACAAAACTAGGATGTCTACTTTCTTCATTTCTATTCAGCATTGTTCTATAAGTTCTAGCCAGGGCACTGAGGCAAGGAAAAGAAATAAAATCCATTCAGGGGAAGTGGATTTGGCTCAACTGATAGAGCATCTGCCTACCACATCCAGGGTTCAAACCCAGGGCCTCCTGACCCAGGTGGTGAGCTGGCCCACACGCAGTGCTGACGTGTGCAAGGAGTGCATGCCACACGGGTGCCCCCCGCGTAGGGGAGCCCCACACGCAAGGAGTGCGCCCCGTAAGGAGAGCCACCCCGTGTGAAAAAAGTGCAGCTTGCCCAGGAGTGGCACTGCACACACACAGAGCTGACACAGCAAGATGATGCAACTAAAAGTGCCGCTGACAAGAATACAAGTGGACACAGAAGAACACACAGCAAATGGACACAGAGAGCAGACAACTGGGGGAAAGGGGAAGGGGAGAGAAATAAATAAAAAAGAAATCTTTAAAAAAAAAAAAGGGCATCCAAGCTAGAAAGGAAAAATTTGAACTCTCTCTCTTTGCAGATGACATGAGCTTATTTACAGAAATACCTAAAGAATAAACACACACGTAACTATTAGAGCTAGTTAAAAAGTTCAGCAGAATTGTAGGATACAAAGTCAACATACAAAAATCAGTTACATTTTTATATACTAGCAATGGACAAAATGAAAATGAAATTAAGACAATTCCATTTACAATGGCTTCAAAAATAATAAAATACTGGGGAGTGGATGTAGTTCAAGTGGTTGAGCACCTGCTTTCCATTTATGAGGTCCTGGGTTTGATCCCCAGAACCTCCTAAAAACAAACGAACAAAAAAAAAAAAAAACTCTTCGTTGGGGAGTAGATGTAGCTCGGTGGTTGAGCACCTACTTCCCATGTATGAGGTCCTGGGTTCAGTCCTGGTACTACCTAAAAAAATAAAGTAAAATACATAGGATAATTTTAATTAAGGAGTTGCAAAGGTTATAGAATGCAAACTATAAAACATAATTGAAAGAAATTAAGACAAATTTATAGACACCCTATGTTTACTGATTGGAAGACTTAATATGAAGGTTGCAATATTCTCCAAATTGATCAACATATTCAGTACAGTCCGTATCAAAATTTAAACTGCAAAGAGGAAAAAAGGTGAAAAATTGCAACTGCATTTTCTGCAGAAATCATAGACTGATTCTGTATTTCATGTGGGAATTACAAGGATCCAGTATAGCCAAAACAATCATAGAAAAGAAGAACAAAGTTTGAGGACTCATTTCGTGTTCTGAAAGCTTCCCACAAAGCTACTGTAATCAGAAAAATGTCATAACTGTCATAAGGATAGGCATAAATCAATGGATTTAAATCTAAAGTTAAGAAATAAACCCATACATCTTTGGTCAGTTGAGTTTGGATAAGGGTGTCAGGACTATTCATTGGAGATTAGTCTTTTCAACAAATGGTACTGGGTAAAATTGATATCCACATGCAAAAGAATAAATTTGAACCCTACCTTGCTCCATATACAAAACCTTATTCAAAATGGATGAAAGACCTTTTAAATGTGGGAAGTGGATTTGGGTCAACGGATAGAGCGTCCACCTACCACATGGGAGGTCCAGGGTTCAAACCCAGGGTGTATGGTGAGCTGGCCCACATACAGTGCTGATGCATGCAAGGAGTGCTAGTGCTCTGTCATGTAAGGGTGTCCCCCGTGTAGGGGAGCCCTACGCACAAGGAGTGTGCCCTGTAAGGAAAGCCACCCCACGCAAAAAAAGCGCAGCCTGTCCAGGAGTGGTGCCACATACACGGAGAGCTGACATAGTGAGATGATGAAACAAAAAGAGACACAGATTTCTGGTGCCGCTGACAAGAATACAAGCGGACCCAGAAGAAGACTCATTGAATGGACACAGAGAGCAGACAGCTGAGGAGGGCAGGGAGAAAGAAAGAGAAAAAAAATAAAAAAGTAAATCTTAAAAAAAAAAAAGACCTAAATGCAATAGTTTAAACCATAAAATTCTTAGAGGTAAACTTGAGGTGCATATCTTCATGACCTTGGATTAGACAATGGTTTCTTAAATATGGAACCAAAAGTACAAGTCACAAAAGAAATAAGATAAGTTGAACTTCATCAAAATTAAAAATCTCTCTGCATCAAAAAATACTATCGGACGCTGGCGTCGCGCGAGGTTCTCCGAAGACAAAGACGGGCGCTCGGGCTGGAGGGGAGGGCTGCGCAGCCGGGCCCGGGGGTGTGGACGTGCTGCTCTGCCCCCGTGCCCCCCTGCCCCCGTGCCTCCAGGCACGGCATTTTGCCCTGGGCCCTTCCACGTTGGGACTCAGAAGAGGAGGAGGTGCTGGAGCAGCGAGGCCTCTCGGAGGACAGTGACCAGGGCGAGGCCTGGAGCTCTGGGGAGGAAGCCCCGGGGGAGCCAGGCTCCCCCCAACAGGACAGGGCGCCAGCTGTGGGGCCGGTGCCTCCTTCTCCAGCCGGACTTTGTGCCTTCTGTCACTCTGGCCCCTGTATGAGGCAGCCTCGCACAGGGCCCTCAGGCCCCTGGCCCCCAGGCCCCTGGCCCCCACTGCAGGGCATCAGAATGGAGAGCAGGTGCCCAGGGAGGCAGGGCTCCCAGTCACATGCTGTGAAGATGTCTTTTTCTCAGACCCTCTGCTGCCCTGTGGGCACCGTGTTCCCCTGTACCTGTCCGAGGCCCCACAGCAGGTGATGGGCTCCCTGCGGCTGCTGTCCCCACCCCGTCTTGTCCGCCAGGGTCCTCCCCACCCCGTCCCCTGGCCGTTCCACCACCTGGCTCAGTGGGCCTGGCTGATCGCCCTCACTGGTCTGCTGCAGATGAGCCAGGCGGAGCCGAGACACAGCTCCCTGGCCGCCCCCATGCCCCCCGCTGGCTCTTCCCACCCTGTCTCTGGCCACCCAGTCCCCGGCAGTGGTCCAAGTGGTTCTCACTGCCCTGACCTATCTCTTCCTCCCACCCCAGAGACCCATTCTCAATAGCCTCCCTGGGGCCGAATGGGTCCCCAGGCCTCAGGCAGGTTCTGTTGACAATAAAGCAGTGTTCGTTTGTAAAAAAAAAAAAAAAAAAAAAATACTATCAAGAAAGAGAGAAAATAACCCACAGAATGGAAGGAAATATTTGCAAATCCTCTTCATAATAAAGTATGGTATCCAGAGTATATAAAGAACTCTTATCACTCAACAACAACAACAAAACAACCCAATTAAAATGTGGGAAGGAATTTAAATTGACATTTCTCCAAAGAATATATATTTATATGGCTATTAATTAAGTACATGAAAATTTGCTCAACATGAATAATCATTAGGGAAATTAAGACCACTGCAAGATACTTTTTCACACCACTAGAATGACTAAAATCACAAAACTGGAAAGTAACAACTGTTGGTGAAGATGTAGAGATATTGGAACCCTGGTACGTTCTTGGAGGGTATGTGAAATAGCGTGGCCACTTTGGAAAATGGTTTAATGGTTCCTAAAAAAGTTAAACATGGTATCACCATATGTCCCAATAATTCAACTTCTAGGTTATACCCAAGGGATTTGGAACATAAATTTATGCAAAAATATGTACACAGATTTTAAGAGCCCCATTATTCCCAATAGTCAAATATCCATCAAATGAATAGAGAATATGTGGTGTATTCATACAATGAAATATATTCAGACATATATTCCAGCAATAACATCGTTGAACCTCATAAACATTATGCTAAATGACGGACACAAAAGACCATATGTTGTATAATTTCACTTACATGAAATGTCCTTAATAGGAAAACCCATACAAAGAAAAAGCAGATCATTGGTTGCTAGGGTCAAAAGATGAGAGGGAAGAGATTTATGGAGACATGAAAGAACTTTGTAGGGCTGTGGAAATTTTCTATATTATGATTGTGGTTTTGGTTACATTGCTGTACACAACTGTGAAAACCCATTGAATTGTATGCTTAAAATAAAAATGTTTTGTTGTATGCATATGTTAATTAAACTTACCCCAAAAATAAAAACAAAACAGTTAAAATTATAGAGATATAAAATGAACTCATTGGAATCAAGGGGAAAAAAAAAGAAAACACTGTTTGAAGGAAGAATTGTTAGATATAAATTATTGGAAATTACCAACTATTTGAAATTTTTAACAGCTGAGAATAAGAAACTTACGAATTGTGGCCAAAGCTTTGCTCAGAATGAAATTGTAGCTTTAAGTTATTTTATTAGTTGAAGTTCAAATGATCTTAACAACTCAAATATCTAGAACAATATTTATATCACTCTATGAAAAATAGGAAAGAACATTTATTTTTACTTAACAAATTCTTATATGGCACTTACCAGATCTTTATAAAGATAGAGGAAGAAGTTAAACAGAGGTTGATAAGGTCTAATTCTTTTAGAAGATTGGTAATTGGTATAATAGCCTGTGGAAAAGACTAACAAAATTGAGTAAACAAATAATCCCACATTATGGCTGTGAAGGAATATAACTAAGATCATATGAAAATTTAAAAAGAGAATACAGTGTACTACACTATGTTAATAATTAATATAAAATATTAGTGGATCATTATCCAAAAAAGAAATAATCAAATTGGTGATAGAATAGCTGAATGGATTGTTTTCAGCCTTATCTCTCAATATTCCTGTATTTTCATCTTTCCCTCAAACCAGATGGAACTGTGCACTATTTCCTAAGCATAACTTGTGTTCAGCATTAATTGCTCACTTTTCTCTGTAGTAATAGTATTTCCTAGTAATACCATTTCCTCTATCTTTTGTATATTGATATACTACCTATCTTTCAAGCAAGTATATATTCATTTCCTTCAGGAAACTTAGCTTGTCATCTTTGCTGGAAATTAACAGTTGTCATTTTTTATTATTTACTTTGCTATGTAGAGTTGTATATCTTTAATTGTGAAGAGCTTTACTTGAGATATCATGTTAAAATGGTTTTTATTATATTCACAGAATATGTAACCATATCCTCAATCAATTTAGAATATTTTCACACTCCCAAAAGAAACCCATACCCTTTGGCTGTCACCCTCACACATCTCCCTCCCTCTAGCCATAGGAACTACTAATCTTCTTTATGTCTCCAGGAATTTGTGTATTCTAGGGATTTCATAAAGTTACGTATCTTTTAATGCTTCTTATGTCTTTTTCCTCCTTATGGAGGATATGTTCCTTGAATATCCCCATATGTATATATCTCTTAGAATCTCTCACAGTCCAGTTTTGTTTATACAGAATAGGAACTCTGGAAATAAATATTTAACTGCTAAAAATGAACTAGCACAAGAAAAAGTGAGAAACAGCCCTTTAAGTATGATGAAGGTTTCTAATTATAAGTGCTTACTATAGAGTAAGAGAACAGATTCATATCCTCTCACCTAAAGCCCTAGGTAAATATATGTTATCATATACAGGCCTACATTGCAGATATTACAGGTTAGGTTTTAGATCACCGCAACAAAGCAAATATCACAATAAAGCAAGTCACACAAATTTTTTGACTCCCCTGTGCATATGAAAGTTATGTTTACACTATACTGTAATCTATTAAGTGTGTGTTAGAATTATATCAAAAAAAAAAAAAAACAGTTCTGGCAAGATAGCATCAGCTTAGGTGTGCATGCCCTACCTCTCTTGTAAGAAAATGACTGAGAAGGGGCAAAATCCTACCCAAGTGAGCTGTTTTGGGAACCCACATAGCAGGAGGCTTCAGGGCATCAATCTGGAGGGAACTGGACAAAGAGATAAATAGCCCAAGGGAAAACATGAGCATAGACAACAGCAAGAAAGTAGAATAAGAGGAATTAAGTGCCAAAGTAAAAACTTACTGCAAACTCATTAACAACAGCAAAATAAAACACTAGATTACCAAGAGAAGCAAATCAACTGAACAAATCCATGAAGGTAAACTGATGCCTAGACACCAACAAAAAATTACAACCCATAGTAAGAAACAGGAAGACATGGTCCAGTTCATTGAACCAACTAAAAAACAGAAGGAGATGCAGAAGATGGAACAACTAATCAGAGATGTCCAAACAAATTTCATGAATCGACTTTATGAAGTGAAGGAAGAGATTAAGGGTGTTAAGAAGACACTGGGAGAACACACGAAAGAAATTGTAAACATACATAAAATGATAATGGATATGACCGTGATGAAGGCACAATTCTAGAAATCAAAAATACACTGGGGGAAGCGGACTTGGCCCAATGGATAGGGCATCCATCTACCATGTGGGAGGTCCGTGGTTCAAACCCCGGGCCTCCTTGACCCATGTGGAGCTGGCCCACACACAGTGCTGATGCGCGCAAGGAGTGCCGTGCCATGCAGGGGTGTCCCCCGCATAGCAGAGCTCCACATGCAAGGAGTATGCCCCATAAGGAGAGCCACCCAGCGCAAAAGAAAGTACAGCCTGCCCAAGAACGGTGCCACACACGCAGAGACCTGACACAACAAGATGACACAACAAAAAGAAACACAGATTCCCAGTGCCACTGATAAGGATAGAAGCAGTCACAGAAGAGCACACAGCAAGTGGACACAGAGAGCAGACAACTGGGTGGGGGGGAGGGAGAGAAATTAATAAAAAATAAATCTTTAAAAAAAATACACTGGAAGCCTATAACAGCAGTTTTGATCATGCAGAGGAAAGAATCAGCAATGTGGAAGACAGTACAGTGAAATCAAACAGATAATAAAAAGATAGAAAAAATCCAGCAGGGACTCAAGGATTTGAGTGATAGCACAAAACGCACAAACATACTCATTATAGGCATCCTAGAGGAAGAAGAAAAGGGAAAGGGGACAGAAGGTGTGTTGGAGGAAATAATGGCTGAAAATTTCCCAACCTTATTGAGGGACATGGGTGTACATGTACAGGAAGCGCAGTGCACCCCAAAGAGTATAAATCCTAATAGATCTACTCCAAGACCTATACTTGTCAAATTATCCATTGTTCAAGACAAAGAGAAAATACTGAAAGTAGCAAGAGAAAAGAGAACCATTCATATATAAAAGGGAAGCCTGATAAGATTAAGTGCTGATTTCTCATCTGAAACCATGGAGGCAAACAGACAGTGGTATGGCATAGTCAAAGTGCTAAAAGAAAAAAATTCCCAGCCAGGAATTCTCTGTCCAGCAAAACTGGCATTCATAAATGAGGGAGAGTTCAAAATATTCACAGATAAACAAAAATTAAGAGAGTATGTCAATACGAAACCTGCACTTCAAGAAATACTAAAGGAAGTTCTACAGGTCAAAAGGAAAAAACAGGAGAAAGAGTTGGAGGAGAGTGTAAGAACAACTAAAAAGATAAGAAGACAAATAAAAACAACCTATGGCATATATAAACCTAATGAAAATATGGTTAATGTAAATAATTCCTTGACAGTAATAACATTAAATATTAATGGATTAAACTCACCACTCAAGAGACACAGATTGGCAGAATGGATAAGGAAATATGACCTATCTATATGCTGTCTACAAGAAACCCATCTTAGACCCAGGCATGCAAGAAAACTGAAAATAAATGAATGGAAAACAATTCTACAAGCAAACAATAACCAGAAAATGGCAGGAGTAGTTATACTAATATTGGAAAAAATAGGTTTAAAATGCAAAACTATTGTAAGAGACAAAAACAGACACTATATATTAATAAAAGGGATACTCAAGATGAAAGAACAGTCATAAATATTTATGCACCTAACCCGTGCACCTCGAAATACATGAAGTAAACACGAAAAACTAATTGGAGAAATAGATGCCTCTACAATTATAGTGGGGGACATTAATACACCATTATCACCATTAGAAAGAACATCCTGACAGAGAATAAAGAAAGAAACAAAGACTGAATAATACATTAGAAGACCTGGACCTAATAGACACATACAGAACATTTCACCCAGATATAGTGGGACATACATTCTTCTCAAGTGCATGGATCATTCTCCAGGATAGGCCACATGCTAGGCCACACAACACATCTCAATGAATCAGAAAGATTGAAATTATGCAAAGTAATTTCTCTCACCACAATGGAATGAAGCTGGAAATCTGTGAGGGCCAGAGAACCAGATTAGGCACAAAGATATGGAAGTTGAACAACACACTCTTGGATAAACAGTGGGTTAAGGAGGAAATCACAAAAGGAATCACAAAAAATCACTTGAAAGAAATGAAAATGACAACACAATGTATGAAAATCTATAGGATGCAGCAGAAGCTGTACTGAAAATAAAATTCATAGCCATAAGTGCCTTTGTTAAAAAAGAAGAGTGAGCTAAAATCAAAGACCTAACTGCACACCTGGAGAAATTAGAAAAAGAACAACAAACTAACTCCAAAGGAAGTAGAAAGAAAGAAACAACAAAGATTAGAGTAGAACTAAATGAAATTTGAAAATAAGAAAGCACTAGGAAAACTGGTTCTTAAAGAAGATCAATAAAATTGTCAAATGTGTAGCAACGCTAACAAGGAAAAAAAGAAAGAAGATACAAATACACAAAATAAGAAAGAAGGAAGGAGATATCACCACTGAACCCACAGAAATAAAGAATATCATAGGAGGACACTTTGAAAAATTATATGCCAAGATGGACAGTTTAGAGGAAATGGACAAATTCCTAGAAACACACAAGCAGCCTACACTGATGAAGGAAGAAATTGATGAACTTATCAGACCAATCACAAGTAAGGAGAGAGAATTAGTCATCAAAATTCTCCCAATTAAGAAGAGCCCATGACCAGATGCCTTCACAGGTGAATTCTACCAAACATTCTAGAAAGAACTAAGAAGAATCCTACTTAAACTCTTCTGAAAAATAGAAGTGAAGGGAACATTGCCTAATTCATTCTGTGATGCTGACATCACCCTAATACCAAAGCCAAGCAAAGATGCCACAAGGAAGGAAAACTATAGACTAATCTCTCTAATGAACTTAGATGCTAAAATCCTCAACAAAATACTTGGTAATTGCATTCAACAATACATCAAACCAATCATATACCATGACCATCCCTACTATGCAGGGATGGTTCAATATAAGAATATCAACCAATGTAATATCACATGAACAGATAGAAAAAAAGCAAATGATTATAGATGCAGAAAAAGCATTCAACAAAATACAACACCCTTTCCTGATAAAAACACTACAAAAGATGGAATAGAAGGACAGTTCCTCAACTTGAAAAAGGTATATATGAAAAACCCACAACTAACATCACATTCAATGGTGAAATCCTAAAAGCTTTCCCTTTCAGATTGGGAACAAGACAGAGATGCCCACTTTCACTGCTCCAATCTAACATTGTGTTACAAGTGCTTGAGCACTTAGAGAAGAAAACGGTATAAAAGGCATCCAGATTGGAAAGGAAGAAGTCAAAATTTTCTCTATTTGCAGATGACACGATCCTATACATAGCCCTGAGAAATCTACAACAAAGCTTCTAGAGCTTATAAATGAGTTCAGTCACAGGTTATAAGATCAATGTGCAAAAATCAGTAGTATTTCTATACATCCACAATGAACAATCTGAGGAGGAAATCAAGTTAAAAAATCCCATTTGCAATAGCAACTAAAAGAATCAAATACCTAGGATTAAATTTAACTAAAGATGTAAATGACATACACAGAAAACTACGCAACACTGTTAAAAGAAATCAAAGAAGGCTTAAATAAATGGAAGAATATTCCCTGTTCACAGAGAGGAAGATGTCTGCCCTACCCAAACTTATCTACAGATTTAACACAATCCCAGACAGAATCACCACAGCATATTTTACTGAATTGGAAAAACTATAAATTTTATCTGGAAGGCCAAGAGGCCCCAAAGACATATTGGGACTGAAGCCCCCTCTCAGTTAGAGGAGGGGTAGGCATCACCATCACAGAATCCTCAGGATTGGGGGATGAACTGTGGACTAGAGTGGATTTACTGGTATTCTACTATAGACTTACTGTGTTTCTAGCAATGGAAGAACTTATTGATGTGGAGGCACTGGCCACTGGAGGTTCTGAGGTCAGGGAGAGGGAAAACATGTAACAGGGCATTTTCAGGACTTGGGATACAAGCCATTATATATCTTGCCTTAACCTAAAGAATTGTGTGGGAGAGTGTGTGAACTACAAAGTAAACTGTAATCTGTGTTTAGTGGCAATGCTCCATAATGTGTTCATCAATTGCAGTAAATATGCCACACTAAAGAAGGATGTTAATGGGGACAAATGTGGGTAGTGTGGGGAGCAGGGCATATGGAAATCCCCTGTATTTTTTATGAGACATGTAATCTAAATATCTTTTCTAAAAAATTAAAAATAAAAATGTACATACCTTAACTTAAAAATAATTTATTGCTTAAAAATGCAGACCATGATCAGAATCGTCAGCAGTTAGTAATCTTTTTGTTGATGGAGGGCCTTGCCTTGGTGTTGATGGGCGATAGTTGCTGATGTTATGGTGGCTGTGGCAATTCACAGCAGTGAAGTTTTTCATTTGACTCTTGTGAAAGATTTCTCTGTAGCATGTAATGCTCTTTGATAGCAATTTATCCACAGTAGAATTTCTTTCAAAATTTGAGTTAATTCTCTCAAATCCTCCTACTTCTTTATCAACTAAGTTTTAGGTAATTTCTAAATCCTTTGTTACCATTTTAGCTATGTTCACAGAATCTTCTCCAGGAGTCTATTCCACCTCAAGAAACTCTTTCTTTGCTTGTCCATAAGAAGCAACTCCTCATCCATTTAAGTGTTGTCATGGGACTGCAGCAATTCAGTCACATCTTCAGGCTTCACTTCTAATTCTAGTTGTTTTGCTATTTCTACCACATCTACAGTTACTCCTCCACTGAAGTCTTGATCCTCAAAATCATTCATGAGGGTCGAAATCAACTTCTTTCAAATTCCTGGTATTGTTACTATTTTTATCTCCTCCTGCGAATCTCAAATGTTCTTAATGGAATCTAGAATAATGAACCCTTTCCAGTTTCCTTTGTCCACATCCATTAGAGGAATCACCTGTCTATCACAGCTATAGCCTAATGACATGTATTTTTTAAAATAATAAGACTTGAAAGTCCAAATGACTCCTTCATCCACGGGTTGCTGAATCGTTGTGTTAGCAGGCATGAATACAACATTCATCTCCTTTTATGTCTGCAACAGAGCTCTTGGTTGACCAGGTGCATTGCCAACAAGCAGTCATATTTCAAAAAGAATAATTTTTTTCTGAGCAATAGGTCTCAATAGTGTGTCTCAAATATTCAGTAAACTGTTGTAAACTGATGTGCTATCTTCTAGGCTTTGTTGTTCCATTTATAGAGCACAGGCATAGTAGATTTAGCATTATTCTTAAGGGCCCTAGGATTTTTGGAGTGGTAGGTGAGCACTGGCTTCAACTTAAAGTCACCAGCTGCATTAGCCCCTAACAAGAGAGTCAGCCTGTCCTTTGAATCTTTAAAGCCAGGCATCAACTTCTCCTCTCTTATGAAAATCCTAGATGGCACCTTCTTCCAGTAGAAGGTTGTTTGGTCTACATTTAAAATCTGTTTAGTGTAGCCACCTTCATCAATGATCTTATCTAGTTCTTCTGGGTAGCTTGCTATAGCTTCTACATCAGCACTGGTTGCTTCACCTTGTACTTTGTTGTTATGGAGATGGCGTCTTTCTTAAACCTCATGAACTAACCACTGCTATTTCAGACTGTTCTTCTGCAGCTCCCTTAACTCTCTCTCAGCCTTAATAGAATTGAGGAGAGTTAGGGCCTTGCTCTGTTTTAGGCTTTGGTTATTAAGAGAATGTTACAGTTGATTTGATCTTCTATCCAGGCCACTAAATCTTGTTCCATATCAGCAATAAGGCTCTTTTACTTATCATTCATGTTTTCACTGGAATAGCACTTTTAATTTCCTCCAAGAACTTTTCCTCACAGCTTGGCTAACTGTTTGACCCAAGAGGCTTAGCTTTTGGCCTGTCTCAGCTTTTGACATGCCTTCCTCACTAAACTTAATCATTTCTAGCTTTTGATTTAAAGTGAGAGACATGTCACTCTTCCTTCACTTGACTACTTAGAGGCCATTGTAAGGTTATTAACTGGCCTAATTTCAATATGTTTTGCTCACGGAATAGGGATACCCGAGGGGAGGAGAAATACAGAGAACAGCTAATCGGTGGAGCAGTCAGAACACACAATATTTGATAGTTTGCAGTCTTATATGGGCATGGTTTATGGTGCTCCAAATCAACTACAATAGTAACATCAAAGATCACTGGTTACAGATAATCATAACATATAATAATAGTGAAAACTTTGTAAATATTGTGAAAAATACCAAAATATAACAGAGAAATAAAGTGAGTAAATACTGTTGGAAAATCACTAGATTTATCTGATGCTCCATTGTCACAACCTTTCAATTTGTGAAAAATGTAGTATCTGCGAAGCACAATAAAGTAAAGGACAATTAAATAAGGTATGTCTGTACCAGGCATCTTCCTAAGTATCAGTTTCTTCTTTGTAAATTGGGAATAATACCATAATGAGTTTTTAGGACTTAATGAGGCAATGAATGTTTAGCCCTGGCACAAGGTCTAGAACATAGTCAACTCTAGTTAAATGTTACTTTTCCTGTCTTTTAGATGAGGTCACTATTATTTGCAGTTACCAAGGGGTTATATCCCATTTTGATAGGCCTTAAGTTATGGCTGATTGTAGTGGGCATACTTAGCTTGAAACTATACATAATTTAATGTTTTGTTCTAATTTTAGAAAATGAGCTTTTTCCTCTTTTTATTCCTTCAAGGAGAAATTGACAATGTTAATATTAATGGGTCACCATAGTAAGATCTTTCTTAAATTGATAGCTTGTTAATGGCTATCACCTATGGGTTCAGGCTAGCTGGAGCCAGGTTTAGACAGTGGCAGAGAATTGTTATTGCTGATTCTCCAGACCTTTGGTTTTTAGCCAGAATAAACAATAAAAATAAAATTTAAAAATCTTTCCAAAAAATCTTGAAGGATCCAATCAAGTTATTTTTACTGTCTTTTAAAGTTATTATATCTAAAGTTAAATGATTACTCTTTACTTGCATTTTTTTTTGCATCATATACCTCTTAAAGTACAAGAATATTAGGTACCATCATCTCAAGTACCATGTGGAAATGAAATATACTTTGCAATATAATTCTAATAATTCTAACATTTCCAATAAACATTCTGAAGCAGGTCTAAACTCAGAAGTGTTTTCATAAATCTACTATATATTATTCTATTAGGAAATAAGTATTTTTTCAGTTTTTCCTGATAGCATTTATGGTAATTTTAAAGAAGCCCTTTCAGAAATCAAAGTATTAAAATCAGTGCAGTAATATTCCTGATTTGTCACATTAGAAGCACAGCTATTTTATTGGGGGAGGAAAAACACAGCAAAATTATGGTTTATTCTAAAAATAAAGGGCAAAATAACTAACAGTGACACATTTTACTCTCTTCAGGGCCAAGGAATATGAGAACTTAATGGAATCAAAAAATTCTGTCTCTGATTCACCTTATAAAGCAAAGTGAGTATTCCACCCCATATTTTAGTTCTTTTTCTCTTTGATCTCTGCCTATAACCAAAGTGTATCTGAACCATCATTTTGTGCCTATGATCATAGGTTTGGATATGATGCCTGGAATGTTATTTTCTTAGAACAGTAGTTCTCAGATAGGGCCAATTTTGTCCCCTGGGGACACTGACTTTGGGATATTTTTGGTTGTCACAACTTGTTGGAAAGGTGCTACTGGCATTTCATGAATAAAAGACAGAGATACTGCCAAACATCTGACAGTGCACAGATGTCCCACAGAAAAGCTTATCTGGCCAAAATATCAATAATTGCCAATTGAGAAACCCCATTCTAACACATAAGGTTCAGGCAAGATAAGGCTGTGCTCGTGCTTATTTTAGAGAGAGATTTTTCAGCGTTATTTCTCTTGCCACAATAAATGAGGATTTGTTCTCTACCATTTGGTGTGTAAGTATAATTATACATTAGGTAAGTAAACAAAAACATCATTTTGCATCTCTCAGAAATACTGACAGTAGTCAGAAGGACACAAGGCTCAGTTCTTTTCCAGAAAAATACCTGAGGAACAGGCAGAAATGACCTGGAAAAATGTTCTAGAGCTTAGGACACCAGGGGAAGGCTGGATACCACCCAGAAGAGAGAGGGTCAAAGGAAAAGAATCTCCACAGGAAAACTCTGTCAGTAAAAGCTGCAGCTGCTGGTGCCCATCCCTGTACCCTCAGAGCAGACAGCTTTGAATCCTCTGGCCTCTGACTTGTGGCTAAGGACAGAGAGGGCAACAGGGGTCCACCTCCACAGGAACGGGGAGAGAGAGGGTCACAGCCTAAGGATGATTCAGCTTATAGCCAACAAATTTGTCCGTTATATCACACAAGCCCTTCCAGGACAGTAGGGCCACACCATTGTTTGTCCTGGGCGTCAGCACTTAAGAGAGGTCTAACTCTCTCAACATCCTCCCTACTGACTGGGACTGATTGTTGAGGATGCAGAGGGGAGTGGAATTATTTCCTACCCAAGAAGAGGGAAGGGGTTGTAGGTAAAGGTTGGAGAACTGCTTCTAAGAAAGTTTGGTTTGTGAGGCTCTAAATAGCCTCGTAGTAGGATCTTCTGTCACATTGTTATGGTCAGGGTTACAGTGAACACATTCCAACCAGGGTTTGAACTGAGAGGTCTGCAGAATATTGGCAGACTAAGGAAGCACATGCAAGAGAAATAACAGATTTTTTTTTCAGGATTTTATAAACACCCTCCCCCAAGGCCCTTGGAAGTGGGTCTGCAACCCATTACTGGGTCCAGGGCCCAGATTTGAGCAACTAACAGGGACAATCCTAAAGACCTAAAACAGGTTGAACCAAGAACCAAATGGCAATAACACAGTCTCCCACCACTAAATTCCTACAAAACAGAGAGAAACAGCATCAGAGCAAACTGACCATCATAATCAGATGCCTAGACATCAGCAAAATATCACAAATCATACTAAGAAAAAGGAAGATATGACTCAAGAAATGAAAGATATCAAAACCTCAGATGAGCCACAGGATTTGAGACAACTAATCGATGAGGATTTTACAAATCTCCTAAATCAATTCAAAGAGTTGAAAGACAATAAGACTAAAGAGATAAAGGATACCAAGAAGATACTTGGTGAGCACAAAGAAGAATTTGAAGACTTAAATAGAAAAATAACAGAGCTTATTGAATTGAAAGACACAGTAGGTGAGATCATAAATACATTAGAGGGAAGCAGACTTGGCCCAGTGGTTAGGGCATCCATCTACCACGTGGGAGGTCCGCGGTTCAAACCCCGGGCCTCCTTGACCCATGTGGAGCTGGCCCACGTGCAGTGCTGATGCGCGCAAGGAGTGTCGTGCCACACAGGGGTGTCCCCCATGTAGGGGAGCCCCATGCACAAGGAGTGTGCCCCATAAGGCGCCCAGCACAAAAGAAAGTTCAGCCTGCCCAGGAATGGCGCCGCACACACAGAGAGCTGGCACAACAAGATGACGCAACAAAAAGAAACACAGGTTCCTGTGCCACTGGCAACAACAGAAACGGACAAAGAAGAACACACAGCAAATAGACACAGAGAACAGACAACCGGGATGGGCGGGGGGAGAAGGGGAAATAAATAAATCTAAAAATAAATAAATATATTAGAGGCATAAAACAGCAGACTCAAAATTATAGAAAAAAGAATAAGTGATGCAGAAGACAAGAGCTGAAGTTGAAGAGAGAAGAACAGAGAGAGAAAGAATGGAAAAAATTGGGGCTCAGGGAGTTGAATGATAACATGAAGCACAACAGCATTTATGTCATGGGAGTTCCAGAATGAGAAAAGAAGGGAAAGGGGGCAGAAAGAGTATTTGAGGAAATAATGGCCAAAAATTTCCCAACTCTTCAGAAAGAAATGAACTTACCTGTCCAAGAAGTGCAGCATACCCCAATCAGAATATATGTGAATAGACCTACTCTAAGACGCATATTACTCAGAATGTCAAATGCCAAATATAAAGAGAAAATTCTGAAAGCAGCAGGGAGAAGGAAACCAGCACATACAAAGGTAAGACTTAGTGCATACTTCTCATCAGAAACCATGGGCACAAGAAAGTGGTATGATATGGTTAGGATACTGGAAAAGAAAAATTGCCAGCTGAGAATTTTTATCTAGGAAATTTTCCTTAAAATATGAGGGTGAATTTAAAATATTCACAAATAAACATAAACTAAGAGAGTTTGTAAAAAAGCATCTGGCTAGGACAACCAGCAAGATGACAATGGAGTAGGGAGCTCCTAGAGTCAGCTCCTGCTACTGGGCAGTTAGTAAACACTCAGAGTTCTCTGAAGCTAGCTGAAGCACCTGTTTGGGGTCTCCAGAAGGCCAGAAGAGCATTCTGCAACATCCTTGAAGGAATGGAAGGAGGAGACTGCCCATCTACAGAGAAGATTTGTAAGTGGAGCACTCCACGCCCCAGAGGCTAGTGTCCATCCTCCACTGGAGGCATAAGCCGCCTCAGGAACTGTTCCATGGCTAGAATTGAAAGCTCCACTTCCCAAAAATGGGGGAGGAAGAAACAGTTGGGCACCAACTTCAGCTACTGATGAGTACACTCAATGGGCTAAAGTATAATCCTAAGAAGAGCTAAAGTCTGAATGTGTCCAAGTCACAAAGAGGCTGGTAGCTACCATCTTAACTGCACCTGGCACGAGGGGAAGTGGGGCTGACTGAAAATCACAGTGCTGGTGGGGACTGGCTTCTTTTCATCCAGATCAGATTGCAGCTCTAGTCTAGGCCCCAGAACCACCTCCAGCAGGAAGGAAGCTGGGGGGAACCTGCATCAGCCTCTCCAGGAAATTACTAGCCAAGCCACAAAGACTGGTGATTATCCTACTTTGGTAGCTCAGGCTGCCTCAGGAACGATTCTGTGACTGGATTTTTAAGCTCCATTTCCAGAGAAAACAAGCAAGAGAGGTTGGCCACTGATTTCAACTACTGATTAGTAAATTCAGCTGGCTAAAGAATAACCCTAAGAACAGCTAAAGTGTGAACCTGTCCAGGTCAGAGAGAGGCCAGTAGCTACCATTTTGACTCTGCCCCAGGATGAAAGAAAGCCGGGCTTACCTACAGTGACGGTAGGAACTGGTTTCTTTCATCCAGAATCAGCCTGCAGATCTAGCCAAGGCTTCAGCCCCACCTCTGGCAGGGCGGAGGCTGGTGGGCCCTGCAACAGCATAACCAGGTAACTGCAGGTACATTTGGCTAGAAAAGACTGAATAATTGGAAGTCTACCAGGGCAACTTAGTTCAATCTTGGACCCACATTGCATAGATTGCTGTGCACATCTGTAGCTCCATCCCCATACCAGGCAGGGCAGAAAGGGGCACGAAGCTTCATTAGTCTCTCTGGGCAACTACACTCTAGGCCTGCACAACTTGGATTATTCCACACAGTTGTAACTCTGTCCTTTATCCCTGTCAAAGGAGAAAGTTCGGAGATGCTTCATTGGTCCCTGGGCAATGAGGGCAGCTTGAGCCTCCACAGCTTATAGCACCAACTACATCCTTGGCTCCTACCACACAGTCAGCAAGGGAGAAAGGGCAGGAAGCCCTAAACTAAACAGAAAAACTGCACCCAGAATACATACTCTAGTAAGCCAGATGCCAAGACACCAACAAAAAATTACAATCCACACAAAAAGGAAGCTATGGCCCAGTTAAAGGAACAAGATAAGCCTCCAGATGACATAAAGGAGTTGTAACAACTAATCATATGTTCAAACAAATCTCCTTAATAAAGTCAATGAGATGACTAAAGAGATTAAGGATATTAAGAAGACATTGGATGACCCAAAAGAAGAATTTGAAAGCATACATAGAGATATAGCAGATCTTATGGGAATGAAAGGTACAATAAAATAAATTTAAAATCATTGGAATCCTATAATAGCAGATTTGAGGGGGCAGAAGAAAGGATTGGTGAGCTTGAAGAAATGACCTCTAAAAGCAAACATACCAAAAAAAAGATGAAGGAAAGAATGGGAAAAATTGAACAAGGTCTCAGGGAAGTAAATAACAGCAAAAGAATACAAACATATGTGTCATGAGTATCCCAGAAGGAGAAAAGAAGGGAAAAGGGGCAGAAGGAATATTTGAAGAAATAATGGTAGAAAATTTCTCAACCTTTTTGAAGGACATTGATATCCATGTCAAAGAAGCACAACATACTCCCATCCGAATAAATTCAGATAGACCAACCCCGAGACACATACTAATCAGAATGTCAAATGCCAAAGACAGAGAATTCTGAGAACAGCAAGAAAAAAGCAATGCATAACATATAAGTGATACCTAATAAAATTAAGTACTGACTTCTCACCAGAAACCACGGAGGCAAGAAGACAGTAGTCTGATATATTTAAGATACTGCAAGAGAAAAACTTCCAGCCAAGAATCTTATATCTGGCAAGATTGTCTTTCAAAAATGAGGGCGAGTTTAGAATACTCACAGATAAACAGAAACTGAAAGAATTTCTAACCAAGAGATGAAATTTTCAGGAAATTTTAAAGGGTGTGCTAGAGCCTGAAAAGAAAAGACAAGGGAGAGAGGCCTAGAAGAGAGTCTAGAAATGAAGATTATATAAATAGAAGTAACTAAAAATGTCAAAAGAGTGGTGAAAATAAATTATGACAGGTAACACTTAAATAGTCAGGAATAAACCAACAATGCAAAGCACTTATATTCAGAAAACTGCAACTCAATGTTAAATCAAAAAAGTCCTAAGTGATTGGAAGGACATTCTGTGCTCACAGATTGGAGAAACTAAATATCACTAAGATGTCATTTCTACTCAAACTGATATAGAGATTCAATGCAATCCTGATAAAAATTCCACCAGCAATTTTTTTAAAAGTTGAAAACACGATTATCAAATTTATTTGGAAGGGTGAAGGGTCCTGAATAGCCAGAAACATCTTAAAAAGGAAAAGCAAACTCTCATCTCCAGAGTTTAAATCATATTACCTAGCTATAGTGGTAAAAACAGCATGGTACTAGCATAAAGACAGACACATAGACCAATGAAAGAAACCAAATTGATAGTTCAGAAACAGACCCTCACATGCATGATCAAGCGATTTTTGACTAGCCTGTCAAACCCACACAGCTCGAGCACAACAGTCTATTCAACAAATGGTGCTGAAAGAATTGGATATCATAAGCAAAAGAAGGAAAGAAGACAAAAAAAATTAACTCAAGATGAAAGAACCATAAAGCTTTAAGAAGAAATGGTAGGAAAATATCTTCAAGACGTGGTGGTTGGGAAGCGGGCTTGGCCCAATGGCTAGAGCATCTGCCTACCACATGGGAGGTCCATGGTTCAAACTCCAGGCCTCCTTGACCCATGTGGAGGTGGCCCATGTGCAGTACTGATGCGCGCAAGGAGTGCCGTGCCACGCAGGGGTGTCCCCCGCGTAGGGGAGCCCCATGCACAAGGAGTGCACACCGTAAGGAGAGCCGTCCAGCGCAAAAGAAAGTTCAGTCTGCCCAAGAATGGCGCCGCACACATGGAGAGCTGACATAAGATGACGCAACAAAAAGAAACACAGATTCCCGGTGCCACTGATAAGGATAGAAGTGGTCACAGAAGAACACACAGCAAATGGACACAAAGAGCAGACAACTGAGGTGGGAGAAGGAGAGAGAAATAAATAAAAAAAATAAATTAAAAAAAAAAAAAAGACCTGGTGGTAGGTGATGGATTCTTAAAGGAGATAAGAGGAGGACCGAGATGGACTACTGATGTTTAATGTATGTAGAAGTTTTAATTAGCTTTTCTGTAAAAGTGTGGAAATGTATAGAGTGGATGGTAACACATAGTGAGTAACAGCTAGTTTATAAATGGTTATGTGACTGAAAATGGTGATCTAGGTATGTACATGCTGGTTGACAGAGTGCTAGAGAATAATCTAGGAACTGAATAGCATAGTAAACCAAGAGGTGGATGAGAATTGTGGTTGATGGTACAGATGCAAGAGTGTCCTTTGCTAGCTAGAGCAAATTTACATCACTGTTGGAGGGTGGTGGGAATGTGGGGAAGTATGGGAAAAATACAACTGGAGGGACCTATGGCCTCTGGTTAGCAGTAATAATATAATGTAATATTCTTGCATCTATGCCAAAGATGTACTGTGTTGATAATGGGGCAGTAAGGAAAATGTGTGTCAGATGTACACTATGGACATAGTAACAATTAGATGATACTATCTTACCTGTAATGAATGTTCCACCACAGTGTGGTGTGTTAATAGAAGGGTGTTGTATGGAAATTCTGCATCCGTGCATGATTGTTTTATAAGTTTACAACTTCTGTCATAAAAAATATATTTAAAAAATAATAATAGAGTGGGTTGGGGGACATATACACTAAATGTAGGATAAGGACTATAGTTAGTAGTAAGATTTTTTACAATATTCTTTCATAATTTGTAACAAACATCTCACAACAATGCAAGGCGTTGGTGGAGGGTTGATGTATGGGGCCCCTGTATGATGTTGTGTGTTTGCCTTGTAAGTTCACAACGTTTACTATACACTTATTGTTTATGTATGTTCATGTATAAATGATACAGTAATAATAATAGGCTGGGTTGGGGGGGAATGCATTAAATGTAAGATACTTTGGTTAGTAGTAATATTTTGGGGATGCTTTTTAATCATTAGTTAAAAATGTTTCACAACAATAAAGATATTGGTGATAGGGTGAGGTATGAGAGTCCTCTATGATGCTATGTATGTTTGTTTTGTAAGTTCACAACTAGTACTATATACTTACTGTTTATGTATGAGTGATAGGGCTTCTGCCTACCATATGGGAGGACCTGGCTTCAATCCCTGGAGCCTCTTTGTAAAAAAGAAGAAGAGAAAGTGTGCCTGCGTGGTGAGCCAGTACCTGCGTGGTGAGGCAGTGCCCATGTGGTGAGGTAGTGCCTGCATGGCGAGCTGAGTGCCTGCGTGGTGAGACAGTGCCTGTGCAAGTGAGTCATGCAGCAAGATGATGATGCAGCAAAAGAGAGCCGAAGGGGAGAGTCAAGGTAAAGCATAGCAGAAACCAGGACCTGAGGTGGCACAGCTAACAGGGAACCTCTCTCCACATCAGAGGTCCCCAGGATCGAATACCAGTGAATCCTAGAGGAAAAAAAATGAGAAGACCAGAAAAGAGAAATAGATACAGAGGATCACACAGTGATTGGATACAGACAGCAAAAACATAAGGGTGGGAAAGTGGAGGGGAAGGGAAGAAATAAAATAAATAATAAATAAATCTTTAAAAATAACAATAATTAAAGAACCATTTCAGGTATTAAAAATATATATATATATAGGTTGACAGAATAGATTAAAAAAACATAGCCATTCATATGCCATTTACAAGGGACTCACCTTACATCCAGATATACAAGTTGGCTGAAAGTAAAAGGTTGGAAGAAGATACTCCATACCAACAATAACCAAGTAAGAGTAGGGATAGTTATACTAATATTGGACAAAACAGACTAAATGTAAAACATACTGACAGTAGAGATGCACTGAAAAAGGAGGTATTCACATACACTACTGATGCAGGTACATTTAGGAGTGCAATAGTCTTGTTGAAATGTAATATAAAATCAAAAGGCCACTTCAGGTTTCAGGCTGCTTAATAAAGTAATGCAAACCTTGCCTAAATAATTACAAAGATTATTTAACTGTTATTCTTAATAATGAAAAAGTCAAATAACTTCAATACCCAATATTGAGGACTATCTATAACCGGTTGTTGGTGTAAATATACCTCAGAATGTTAATGTAGCCATTATTTACAATTACAATAAAAATATTTTTACCTGTCAGAGATAAGATGCCCATAAGATAACTTATTTATCATTGTTCTGGAAGTATTAGCCATTACAATTGTAAAAGAAAAAATATATGTAAAATTTGAATGAAGGTAACAAAATGGTTAAGATTATGATAATAATGTATACCTGGAAAACTCAAAGAGAATCAAGTGAAAAAATACTAGAAACAAGAGAAATCAATTCAGTTAGATGGCTGATGACAAAATTAATATGATAACAACAATAGTTAACATTTACTGAGCATTTACTTTATTTCAGTCCCTTTAGATGTGTTTGCCACATTTATTCCTCACAACTCTATCAAATTAATTAGGGAAACTTAGCCCTAGGGAGTGTAATTAACTTGCCTGGAAGTTATGCAACAGCGGATCCAGGATACAAAACTTAATAGCTTTTCTTTGTGTGATAACCCAGTTAGAAAATATACATATTCTATACAATAGGAATTAAAAGTGAAGTACTTAAGAGTAAACTCAACAAGAAATGTGAAGGATCTATAAAAATAAAACCTTAAAATGCTAATGAGACATAGAAGACTTGCACAAATGTAAAGACAAATCATACTTTTGTATAGAAGCCACAGTATAGTAAATTTTCTATAAACTTCAGTGTAATTCCAATAAAATAGGAACTTTTAAAAATGGAGCTAGAATCATTCTGAAGAACATATGTAGGGAAGTGGACTTGGCCCAATGGATAGGGCATCCGCCTACCACATGGGAGGTCCATGGTTCAAACCCCGGGCCTCCTTGACCCATGTGGAGCTGGCCCATGAGCAGTGCTGATGCATGCAAGGAGTGCCCTGCCACACAGGGGTGTCCCCCACGTGCAAGGAGTGCGCCCCATAAGGAGAGCTGCCCAGCGCGAAAGAAAGTGCAGCCTGCCCAAAAATGGCACCGCACACACGGAGAGCTGACACAACAAGATGATGCAACAAAAAGAAACACAGATTCCCAGTGCCGCTGATAAGGATAGAAGTGGTCACAGAAGAACACACAGCTAATGGACACAGAGAGCAGACAACTGGGGGGGTGGGGGGCAGAAAGGGAGAGAAATTTAAAAAAAAAAATCTTAAAAGGACATATGTAAAAATAAATATGAGCATTTCTAGCAAAAATTATTTTAAAAGGACAATGAGGGAGGACTGACCTAACAGATACTTAAAATATTTTTATGGTAAAGTAGTTAAAATAGTTTTGTACTGGCATATGAATAACATGACACATTGACAGAAGAAATTTTTAAAAACTGTCTTGAAGTAGATCCAAATTCTTGAGGGCATTTAGTATGACTGTGGTAGAGTGTTTGCAAAGATGAGCAGAAGTTTAATCATCCCTGGAGGCAGGACTTTTGTGTTATGACTTTGCCACTTCTCCCATCAAGGGATAGACTCTCTTTCCCTTACTCTTGAATCTATTCTGACCCTGTAACTTGCTTCAGCGACTGATAGAATGCTGCGAAAGTGATGTGTGACCTTATAGCCTCGAAGTTAAGAGGTCTTGAGGCTTCTGCACTTACCCTCACTTTTTTGCTTCCCTGTGACTGCCCTGTAAGGAAGCCTGGGTCAGTCCCCTTGAGGATTAGAGATCCCATGGAGAGACAAGCTCAGTTGTCCCTGACATCTGTGCGGAGAACCCTAGGTAAGGCCATCCAGGCCAACCTACCACTGACTGCACCAGCTACATAGGTTCACCACAGTTAAGTTTAGACAAATTGCCCAACCTGAGCACAGACCAAACTGCAGGGAGCAAATAGATGGTGATTTTAAGACACTAAGCTTTGAGGTAATTTGTTTCACAGCAATAGATTACTGATACAGTGACAGGGGTGGAATTTCAAATCATTAAGGAAAGGATAGATTAGCCACTAAATGATGAATCCTCTTTTCACTCCTTACTCTGAAATTAATTGCTGATAAGTCAAAGATAAAAAGATCTTAAAAAATGAATCTGTAAAAGTACCAAAGAAAATACAGAAGAAATGTCAAAAGCCCTTCTAAATAAGTTTTTAGATATAGGTGTAAGAAAAAAATCAATAAACTTCATTATATAAAGATAAAAACGTTATGCTAAGCTAAAATATCATAAAAATAAAAGGGGTGGAATATTTGCAACAAAAATGATAAAGAGCTAAGGTTTTATATAAATTAGTAGCTCTTTTAAATTAATAAGAATAACAGCAACAATCAGTTGAAAAAATTAGATATGATCAGATAATACAAAGAAAAGGAAATTAGAGGTGACCAACTTCTTGTTTTACTTTTGAAATTCAAAATGAGATAATTGTTGTTTTTCAGTTACGTTTAAGGCTTTTTAATGCTGTGAGGAAATGCTTATGATAACTAAAAAACTGTTGATAAAATAAGAGTATTACACATTAAAATAGTAAAAGCCCTGAAGAATACACCTGTGCAATCCAAACATCTGTTAAGGTTCAGAACATTATCATCCTCAAGGACGTTCTCATATGACCTTCCCTTGTCGATCCCCTCACACACACAACCAAGAGGCAGCCATTATTCTGGTTTTTATTCACCATAGATTCGAATCACCTATTCTAGAACTTCATATAAATGGACCCAAACACTATGTACTCTTTTGCATAAGGCTTCTTTGATTCAGAATGGTTTTTAGATTCACTCATGTTGTTCAGTTTATTGGTAGTTCATTCTTTTTTATTACTGAGCAGAATTCCAGTGTGTGAATATACCCATATTTTGTTTATTCATTTTCTCCTGATTGACACTTAGGCTGTTTCCAGTTTTTGGAAATAAATTTTCATTTCTCATGGATGGATACCTAAGCATGGACTTGTGGGAACTTACATGTTTATGTTTAAACTTATAAGAAACCAGAGGCCTTTTTTCAAAGTGGTTATTACCATTTTATATTCTTACCAATAGTGTATGAGAGTGTTGTATATCTTATAGGCCATTTGTTTGTCTTCCTATGTAAAGTGTCTATTCAGATATATTTCCATTTTTATTAAATTATTTGTTATTTATCAGATTTTTTTTGAGGTCCCAGGGCCAGCCAGGGATTGAACCTGGGACCTCGTCTGTGGGAAGCCAGCACCAAACCACTGAGCCACATCAGCTCCCCTTCAATAGTTCTTTTTATTATTGAATGGCAAACATGTATCTATTTGTATTGTTTTTACTTGAAAAACAAATATAACAAGTAAAATTAAATTTATTACTTATCCATTGTATTATTACTTTAAACCAGGGGTTGACAATTTTTTTCTGAAAAGGGCCAGATAGTAAATATTTTAATTATTGTGGGCCATAAAGCCCCTGTCTCAGCTATTCAACTCTGCCTTTATAATGCAAAGGAACTACAGACAATATATAATGTGTTCCAATAAAGCTTTATTTACACAACAGGCAGTGGGAGTATATTAGACCTGCTAGGCATAGTTTGTCAACCCCAATTTGCCTAACTCTGCTTTAAACAATTACATAGAGTCATAATTGAAATGCCTGTTTATTGCTCAATAATCTACCCCTCCCTACCACCAAGATACCATTATTTATATTTTAGTCCATGTCATTTCTAAACATTACCTATTTGTATGCAGTCATACCTATTGTATGCATGTGTAATGCCTAATCTAATATCTGTATTTTAGCTAACTAAATTTACATAAAATAGAATTATGCTATATATTTTGATGGCTAATTGCTTTTTGCCCTTAATACTTTATGGACCTTTTAAAATGATAACATAGCTTTCTATTACTGGGCTATTTCATAATGTATTTAAGAATTCTCTTATTGTCCATGTATGGTGTTTCCCTTTCTGTTATTCTTGATATCACTGTTACAAACAGTGCTGCAGTGAATATCTTTGTATATATAACACTTTATATACATGAGCAAGTCTGCTGTATAGCGTGCTAGAGGCAAAGCCAGTTTCATGGGTATATAACCCTGTGCTTAGAAGGGTCCCATTTGGTTTAATGATCTGCTATCACTGTCCTAATACTTTATATAACATTTTCAGTTATATAGTCAGTCCTGGTAGAAGTGAGGTTTCTGGATCATAATGTATGCACATTCTGATTTTAATAAAACCTTGCAAAATTTTCTCCTAATTTATTTGCACTCCCACCAACAATTATGACAATGTCCTTTTTCCCAAATAGGATATTATTAGAAAAGTATATTCCCCAAATTTTCATAAACTGCATATTTTAATATGTAAAATTTATTTTTTTATTTGTTAAAAGTCAGATTTAATCTTTATCTCAAGGCTTCTATTTCCAATTTATAACATAAAATTATACCTATTCATTTCCAGGTAAACCTCATCAAATTCAGTAATTTCTTAAATATTTCAGGTTCTTAAAACTTGCAGGATTTCATCCATACTCTCTTTACCCCAGGACTGCTTTAAGACTTATTTGGTGGTATGATTTTGAGACATTTTCTTAACCGTTCAATTACACTTGTGCTGTAAATTTGCTGGGGTGATCAGAATTCCCCCACTCTGGTATCCATTGAGTCTAGCAGATATAGTCTGCTAGTCTTTGTATTAAATTTTGTTTGTTATCCTTTTAGTTAGTATATTGCTTCCTTTTGCTTTTTATCTGTGTGTCTCTAGCTTTAAAAAAAAAAAAAAGATATATTTCTCCTGCCCCCCTAGGCCCCCCCCCCCTTTTGTTTGCATTTGCTATGTCTGTTCATCATCCTTGTTTCTTTAGGAGGCACTGGGAACCAAACCCAGGACCTCCTATGTGGGAGGGAGGCACTTAATCACTTGAACCCCCATTCCCTGCTTTGTTGTGCCTCTCAACATGCTTTTCTTCTTGTGTCCCTTGTGTCATCTTGTTGCACCAGCCTGCCATGCCTACCCATTGCATCAACTCTCTGTCCTTTCTGTCTTCTTTGGGAGGCACTGGGAACTAAATCAGAGACCTCCCATGTAGTAGATGGGAGCTCAGTCGCTTGAGCTACATTCACTTCCCTCTCTGTCTTTTAATAAGTAAATTGTAAATTTGACCCATTCACATTAATTCTACTCACTGTTATATATGGACTTTTTTTTTTTCATCTCTCTCCCCCTTCACCCGCTCCAGTTGTCTGTTCTCTGTTCATTCAATGTGTGTTCTTTCTGTGACCGCCTTTATCCTTATCAGTGGCACCGGGAATCTGTGTTTCTTTTTGTTGTGCAGCTCTCCGTGTGTGCGGTACCATTCTTGGGCAGGCTGCACTTTCTTTCACGCTGGGCGGTTCTCCCTACGGGGCACACTCCTTGCGTGTGGGGCTCCCCCACACGGGGTACACCCCTTCATGGCACAGCACTCCTTCCTTGCGCGCATCAGCACTGCACTTGGGCCAGCTGCACACGGGTCAAGGAAGCCCGGGGTTTGAACCGCAGACCTCCCATGTGGTAGGCGGATGCCCTATCCATTGGGCCAAGTCTGCTTCCCTGAACTTATTCTTTATTCTTACTGTCTTACTCTGTGTTTTATATTCACTGTGCTTCCCTTTCTTATCTTTTATAAAATTGATGGAATTTTTCATTTTTTAAATTTGATCATTTATAAGTTGTAACTCCTTTTTTATTCTACTTATATTTACCTTTAATTTTATACTTCTTTTTTCCAACAAAGATGAGATTTAGTATGTAAGACAAGAGTGTTAATAGGCTTTGGTTTTTGCAACTACTTCCCATGTTGATATTGTTTGGGACTTTTATTTCTGGATTGTTACAAAATTTTTTTGTAATTAGTATATTTTTAGATTTAACTATTCATATTACTGGTTTCTTTGCTTTCTAATGTTTGTGTGTTTATGTGTGTGTGCCACTTATTTCTCTTGTATTAATGTTTGTTTAGCTCATCCTGTAGTAATTTTTCAAGAGTGGGTCTGTGGTTGGTAAATTCCCTGTGTTATTTGCATATTTGAAGGTGTCTTCATTTTGCCTTCACACTTAAGTAGTAGTTTTTCTGGGAAAGAATTCCAGATTTTAAATATTTTCTCAGAACTTTTTTTTTAAAGATTTTATTTATTTATTTATTTATTTAATTTCCCCCCCCCTCCCCTGGTTGTCTGTTCTTGGTGTCTATTTGCTGCGTCTTGTTTCTTTGTCCGCTTCTGTTGTCATCAGCGGCTCGGGAAGTGTGGGCGGCGCCATTCCTGGGCAGGCTGCTCTTTCTTTTCACGCTGGGCGGCTTTCCTCACGGGCGCACTCCTTGCGCGTGGGGCTCCCCCACGCGGGGGACACCCTGCGTCGCACGGCACTCCTTGCGCGCATCAGCACTGCGCATGGCCAGCTCCACACGGGTCAAGGAGGCCCGGGATTTGAACCGCGGACCTCCCATATGGTAGACGGACGCCCTAACCACTGGGCCAAAGTCCTTTTCCCTTTTCTCAGAACTTTGGAGTTTTCATTCCACTTCTATGGTGATGATGGGATCCAGGGAAAGGACTTCCTCCTGAGTCCTTCGCTTGGTTCCCCAGCCCGTTATCTTATTGGTTGCCCAAGGCCCAATTTTACTCCTGGGATCTGCCGTATCTGTACTGGGAGCAGAACCTTAACCACCCCTACTATTTGAAGAATCCTATTCTACATGCTTTTCAGGTTGTGGTTTTCATCCTATCTGATTTCTAATTTAGCATCTGTCTTTCAGTGATTTTTCATTGCCTCTACTCCACAGAGAGAGAGTTTTCTTTTTGAGATTTATTTAGCTTTATGATGTCTTGTCTGTCATAGCTAAGATTTGAAGTGAGAGTAGAGGAGGTTCAGTCCACCATTAAAGTGGGTGGCATATATTTAAGATTAATTGAAATTGACTTTTGGTTTATAATTTCTGTAGAATTTTATGCTTTATTTGGGAGACAGAACCTACAAAGTTTAAGATTTTCTACTCTCTTCCTTATTTTAGGCAATAATTTTATTACAATCAATTATAAAAGAAAAACAGCACTGAACTTAGAGTAAAATGTTTTCGGAGATCATTAAAAACTCCCCAATGATTAATCAGTCAACTGACAAGTGTTTTTGAGTACTTCTCAGTGCATTTATGCTTTTTTAGTTCCTAGACTTCCTGTGGTGTTTTTAAAAAGTTTTTTATTTTGAAATAATCTCAAATTTACAGTAAAGTTGCAAAAATAATATAGAACTCCAATTTACCCCCACCTCTCTCTTTCTTTCTCATCTCTTTGTCTGTTTATCCATCTGTCTGTGTTCTAAACATTAGAAAGTAGGTTGCATACATCATGCTTCTTTACCACTTAATATTTCCATGTATATTTCCTAGGATGAATATTCATTTATGTAACTACATTAAATGCAGTTTTCAAGTTTAAGAAATTTAACATTGATTTAAACATATAGTCTTTATTCTGATTGTTTCAGTTGTCTGCATATACACCCACATTTGTTAAGGAGACTATTTTTCCTCATTGAGTGGACTTGGTATTGTTGTCAAAAGGAGATTAATTGATCAGTTTGAAAACTAGTAAATAAAGATAAAGAATCAGCATTTTTTGCCTTTCCTATATGAATTCAGTAAAAAATAGATGAAAAGAAATATCTCCTTATGATATTATTGCAGCTAATAAATGAAAACGACCCTTCCTTTCTCCTTCCAGTTACTCCTCCCACAATTAGGGGAAAAAATCAGTCCCAAATCCATTAGGTGAGGCAAGACCTACATAGACTGGTGGAGGTGCAGGTGGGATGGGCAGCAGTAGTACATTTGGAAGAGTATCAGAGCCTGCGCATGGTGAGGAAGTCAGTCATGCTGAAGGTGGCTTGGTGTTGAGACTCACCGGCTCATGCAAGGTGAAGGGGGCCTTCCATGTGGGGTTGGGATCCATGGCCTGTCATGCGGAATGAGAGCAGTATGAAGAGGGCTGGCATCTCTATGGAACGGTTGCCTGGCAGGGTCTGTCAAACTCAAGTGGAGGGGAGCCTGGCACAGGGTTTTGAAAACCCAAGGAGTGAGGAGGGCAGGAAAGCCCAACATGGGAAGTCAAAACCTGAGCTGAGAGATCATAGCATACATAGATGGGAGATTGGTTACATATAGGGTGATTATGTCAAATACGTAAATATATTAAGGATGATGGAATGCAGGTTGCACTCTGCTAGAAGAGTTACAGATATGTAAAGAGGCAGCAGAAAAACTGTGATGATGAATTGGAGGTTTCAGTGTTGTGGTAAATTGAATTACGCTCCTCCTCAAAAGACGGGTTCTTAATCTTAATCTCCATTTCTATTTATAAAGCATGGGACCCTATTTATAAATAGAATCTTTAGAAAATGTTATTTTTAGTTTTGGTGTGGCCCATGTGAATCAGGATGGCTCTTAATATATATTTCTAAAGTCCTTATGAACTAGAAATTCATGCACAGTCACAGAAGGCCACACAGGACTCAAAAGCCAGAATTCAGAGGTCAACAAAACCAGAAGATCATCCACAAGGAAAGAGATATCACCATATGACAGGAGGCAGAGATACAAGCCAGGAGCCCGAGGATTGTGGCAAGCCACAGACTCCCAGAAGAAAGTATAACCTTGCTTACATCTTGATTTTGGACTTCTAGCCTCTGAAACCATGAGACAATAAATGCTTATTTTTAAACCAATCCACTGTGTGATATTTGTCATGGCAGCCTGGCATACTAAGGCAAGTGTTAACATATGTTTTTTAAATATATTTAAGTATAGAAATAAATATAGTCGTAGTGTATGGATATGTTTTTGTATTTATTGATTATATATTATCTTTATAAATTAATGTACACATATTCCCTAGCTCTTTCCACTGAGACAGGTGGCCTAGGAGCAGCAACACCCAAGTAGTATTGAGCACGTTTAGCACACACATCTAAGAATGGGAACACACATCCTAAAAGGGAAAGATGGGTTCTTTTTCCATAAGAAGGGATGCTGGCAGGCAAAAAGAAATAGATGTCCACTGTAGATACAAGGAGATACATGCACACTGATTTTTTGTTTCTTTTTATATGGAGAATGGCAAAAGGAACTATTTTATTTCTTAAGTTCATATATTTAGCAATGACTTAAGCATATTGAAAATAAATAGTAACCCTAAATTCAGACCATGTACCTTCTAAATTGAGGGAATGAAAGGGAAAAAAATAATGTATTTATAGCTTCCTGGAATGAAGTGTGTCCACACTAAACAACGTATTGTTTTCTAAAACTAACCCTGTCACCTTTCTTATAATTTTACAAATCTTCCCAGTGATTCTAGTGGACACCCAAAACATTTCTGTGATAAAAGTTAGAACTTCTTAGAACTTTACTTTTAAATTTTACTTTTGCCAGTTACAGAATTGAGCTTAGAGATTTTTTTTTAATTTGTTCAAGTTCTGAAAGAAAATAATCTGATTTTACAACATCTCCACAAAACCATTTACCTGACAGATACTTCTTATATTCCAGGCTACAGAGCCTCCACTTTTTATGTTAGAAAAATTATCTGCCAAAAGTAACTCAAATAATTTCTTTGTTAAAAACTGGATTCTGTAAGCAGCTCCTTTTCTTGCCCTAGCGGAAATACAGCTTTCGAGGCTTGACATTCTGTAATAATAATATGAATCAATATCTGATGCTTTTTTATGGAGAAGGACTATATTATTTGTGGTACTTCCGTAGAGGCAGGAAATGGAGCAGAAGTTTAACTCATGTTACCAAAGCATCCCCTTGATTAGGCAGTCTTCCTTGAATGGTAGGTTCACGTCAGTCCCAGATTTTTATTTACCTCAGAGTGAAATACAAGCCTCTTGTATTCTATGAATTAAAATAGTCCTTGTGCCTCTTTAGGTACCCCTGGTTTTCAGTGGAATGTGAGCGTTCTTGGTAAGAATACTGCTAGATTAATATGCATCTGTTGCTGTGGCTGGATATTTAGTTACATGGTAGACAGGCTTTATTCAGCCAAAAGCTGAAGTGACTACTTATCTATCACATGATGAAGTTTGCTGCCAGTATTCTTTCACATGATAAGGTCAGTAACTTTAATCGGATGGGATTCCAGCCAATATTCGATTAAAGGGAAAAGAAGTATGTTGTTATTCTGTTTTTGTATTTTTTTATATACTCTTTTTTCCTTGTGTTAGATTGAAACCATCTGACAATGTATAATTAGAATAGTTGATCATTTATTGAATATCTATTTCAGTGCACCCAATTAGGTACATTATATTATGTCTAAGTTTCAAAAGCTCTGTATAGAAAAAATATATATTATCTCCACTTCTAAAATGAAGAAACAGATTTGGAAGTTAAATAACCCTCCCAGAGTTTACATATTATTGTCTGTGCTGGAGCCAGATTCAAGCATACATATTTCTGATTTTAGGGTTTGACTTAAAATAAATCTTGTAGGGATATCGAGTTTACTAGTGCCTTTTTTATCTGCATTTACTGTTGTATTCTTTGATAAATTCTTTAATTTGACATAAATAAATTTTAGGTAAAATAGTACCCTATTTATATGTGTATAAAATGTCTTTATTTGAATTGATTGATATGACCTGGAGACAAAAGCATGAAATTTGAAGATCAAACACCTAGATTTCAAGTTTCAGTAATACCTTTTACCAACTATGAGATCTTGGGAAAGTCACTTCATTTCCCTGAGCCTTAATTTCTTCATTATTCAAATGAGGATGATACTGGTTGACAGTGTTGTCAAAAGGTTTAAATAAGATAACGTAGGGAAACGGACTTGGCCCAGTGGTTAGGGCAACCGTCTACCACATGGGAGGTCCGCGGTTCAAACCCCGGGCCTCCTTGACCCGTGTGGAACTGGCCCATGCACAGTGCTGATGTGCACAAGGAGTGCCGCGCCACGCAGGGGTGTCCCCCGCGTAGGGGAGCCCCACGCGCAAGTAGTGCACCCGTAAGGAGAGCTGCCCAGTGCAAAAGAAAGTGCAGCCTGCCCAGGAATGGCGCCGCCCACCCTTCCCGTGCCACTGACGACAACAGAAGCGGACAAAGAAACAAGACGCAGCAAATAGACAAAGAGAACAGACAACCGGGGGGGGGGAGGAGGGGGAATTAAATAAATAAATAAATCTTAAAAAAAAAAAGAAAGAAATCAAGGAACTTAATAGGTAGAAGGACATTCCACGTTCATGGATTAGGAGACTAAAAATCATTAAGATGTCAGTTCTACCCAAAATGTTTTAGAGTCACTTGCAATCCCAATCAAAATTCTGACCATCTTTGTAGAAATGGAAAGGCTAATTATGAAATTTATTTGGAAGGGTAAGGGGCACCAAATAGCCAAAAACATCTTGAAAATGAAGAGCAAAGTTGGAGGACTCACTTTCTGACTTTGAAGCATATTACAAATCTGCAGTGGTCAAAACAGCATGGTATTGACACGAGGATAAACATATTGACTAATGAAATAGAATTCAGAGCTCAGAAATAGACCCTGTGACTGTTAGAATTTTGTGACCCCCAGAAAATATTGTTATTGAGCTAATCTATTCCTGTAGGTGTGGGGTCCTTTGATTGCATTAAATTCCGTTGAGGGGCCTTTGATTAGATCTTTCTCTGGGTCTTATATAAACTGAGAACACACAGCAAGACAAAGCGAGAAAGGAAACCACCATGTTTGACCCTGCCATGTGAGAGAGGACACAAGGATCGCTGGTAACTGAAGCTGAAGTACAAAGTCCCCAAGAGGCTGGGCCATGGAGCAGCTCAAGGCTGAAGAGATGAGCCATATGCCTGATTACCCACAGCTGGGCTCCAGGAGAAAGCAGAGCAACTGAGGCTGAGAGAGGAGGCCTGGAAATAGACAACCTGTACAGCCTGATTGTCCATCTGAGCTCCAGGAAATGGTGAGTGTTGAGGGGAAGTCAGGGACCTCAGCAGAGATCAGCTACCGTCTTGCCTTGCCACTTGGCAAGACACCAGGATCATGAGTAGCTGTCTTTGGGGAGAAAGTGTCTCTGATGATGCCTCTATTTGGATTTTTTCATAGTTTTGGAACCGTAAACCTTTACCCCAAATAAAATTCCAATTGTAAAAGCCAACCCATTTCTGTTACTTGGCATCAGCAGCCCTTTGACAACTAAGAAAGACCTTTACATCTATGGCCAATTGATTTTTCATAGAGCTGCCAAGTCCACTAAACTGGGACAGAATAGTCTCTTCAATAAATGGTGCTGGGAGAATTGGATATCCATATGCAAAACAGTGAAAGAGGACCCCAAATCCTATCATATACAAATATTAACTCAAAATGGATCAAAGACCTAAATAAAATAACCAGGGCTATAAAACTCTTAGAAGAAAATGTAGGAAAGCATCTTCAGGATCTAGTGTTAGGCAATGGTTTACTCCCAAAGCACAAGCCACAAAAGATAAAAGAGATAAATGGGACCTCTTCATACTTTTGTGTATCAAATGACTTCGTCATGAAAGTGAAAAGATAACCTACTTGATAGTAGAAAATATTTGGAAACCACATATACGATAAGGATTTAATAGCCAGAATATATAAAGAAATACATCAAATCAACAATAAAAAAGACAATCCAATTTAACTTTAATAGACATTTCTCCAAAGAATACACAAATAGCTAAAAAGCACATGAAAAGATGCTCAACATCACTAGCTATTAGGGAAATTCAAATCAAAACCACAGTGACGTGTTTCACAGCCTCTAGAGTAGCTACTGTTAAAAAAAAAAAAGACGGGAAACTACAAGTGTTGGAGAGGATGGGGAGAAATAAGAACACTCATTCATTGCTGGTGGGAATGTAAAATGGTGCAACCACTGTTGAAAACAGTTTGACAGTTCCTTCAGGAAGCTAAATATAGGATTACACATGTGGCCCAGGTATATACTAAGAAAAATTGAAAGCAGGAACTCGAACATAGTGCATTATTCACAGTTCCCAAACATGGATGCAACTGAGTTTCCATCAGCTGATGAATGGATAAGCAAAAGTTGGTATATACGTATAGTGGAATATTCATTAGCCATAGAAAAGAACAAAGTCCTAATGCATATGGGAATATGGATGGACCTTGACGACATTATGCTGAGTGAAATAAGTAAAACACAAAAGGACAAATATTGTATGATCTCACTGATAAGAACTAATTACAATAAATGAACTCATAGAGTTAGAGTCTAGAACGGGGGTTCTTAACCTTTTTTGTTCTGTGGACCCCTTTGCCCATCAGGTGAAAACCACTGACCCCGTACTAAGTCCACACTATACTGTGTATTATTTAATAAATATATCACACCTGCACCAGCACATCTCCACAAGAATAATGATTTTTTGAATTTCAATATAAGCTCACAGACCCTTTGTTAAGAATCTCTGGTCTGAAATATAGGTTAGCAGGAACAGGATGGAGTTAGAGAATGGGGAGTTAATGCTTAATTTATACAGAATTTCTAGTTTAGGATTTGGATGTTAGCACATTATTTTGAGTATAATTGACAGCACTGAATTATATAGGTCTTACATGTTACTAGAATAAAAACTGAAAAATAATGCATAGGACTGTATAACACACTGGACCCTATTTTAGATGGTGGACTATAGTTAATAATAGAAATATTAGAATGTTCCTCCATGAATTTTAACAATTGTATGACACCAAAACATGATGCTAATAATAGGATGGTATATGGAAAAAATACACCTAATGTCAACTGTGGATGACAGTTAATAATACTATTTTATTTTATTGATGATAATTTTTCATCAGTTGTAGCAAAGGTAACTGTTTTTTAAAAAGCAGTACAAAAAAAGTAATATCATCAATTGTAACAAATGTTCCACACCAGTGCAAGGTGTTAGTGCAGTGGTATATGGGTATCCTGTATTGTATACATGATTGTTCTATAAATCCACAACTTCTCTAATAAATTATTTTTAATTAAATACAATTTAAAATTCAGTTCCTCAGGTATACTGTATTTTAAGTGCTCAATAGCCACATGTGGCTAGAAACCATCATGTTCAAAAGTACAACTATAGAACATTTCTATCATGGCAGAAATTTTTGTTGGAAAGCTCTGAATGGAAGAAGCAGACATTAAACAGCTAATTACATAAATATTAAATTCGTTTGTGTTGTTTTTTTAAAAGATTTATTTTTTATTTATTTTTCTCCCCTTCCCCGTCCTCCTGCCCCCTCTCTCCCATTGTCTACTTTCTTTGTCCACATGCATTCTTGTCAGTTGCACCAGGAATCTGTGTCTCCTTTTGTTGCGTCATCTTGCTGTGTCAGCTCTCCGTGTGTGTGTGGCGCCACTCTTGGGCTGCACAGGGCAGCTCTCCTTGAGGGGCGCACTTCTTGCGCATGTGGCGTCCCTATGTGGGGGACCTCCCTGCGTCACACGGCACTCCTTGTGCGCATCAGCACTGCACATGGGCCTCCTCACCACATGGGTCAGGAGGCCCTGGATTTGAACCCTGGACCTCCCATGTGGTAGGCAAACGCTCTTTCAGTTGAGCCAAATCTGCTTCCCTGTGTTGACTTTTTGAAAGAATGGTCACAGGGAAATTAAAGTTGGTGCTAAGAACTGAGGGAAAACTAAGAATTTTCTAGGTCATGTGGAGGTGGGGAACACATTTCTAAAGAATAACATATCCACTGAAGCAGGAAGAAGAGAGTAATTGAGGTCCAGAAAGGGAATGGCCTGCAGAGCCTGTGTAGGGAAATTAGCCTTACAAAGAGAAATGACCCTTACTCTGTTGAAATAAGAGAAACAAAGGAGAGGATGGTTAAAAATGCGGATAGACTTGAAGATTTTCTGGCAGAAAGTGAGGGTTTTCTTGCTCAGTAGCTTTCATTTTCTCTATGAAAAGCAAGATCTTCTGAAAGCAAGAGGAGGAAAGGAAAGGGTGGAGTTTTGAAGGCAGGGAAGGGTATGAAGCAAGTCTTTGTGGAGAGTGGGAAAGTGAGCAGATAAGAAAGGATTAGTAGGATTTTAAATTTATAGTTATAGCATTCTTTTTATGGTATGATTTTTTTTCAGGTGCAGACATGGAATAGGCCAGTGGTTGTTCACTAATCCATTTGAATAAATTCACTTGTAAGTCACTGAGAATGTATGAGGCTCATAGTAAGGGTTAAATAAACATTACTGAGTATTGCCACTGCTGGGGTTTGACTAGTAGGAATAACAAACAGAACAACAAAGAGGGAATATAGAACATTTACAAGCAAGTGATTATCATGATATAGCCTATGGAATCTTCCATAGATAAAAGTGAAAGTAACACAACAGGGATTATGAGTAGGGGGAACTGAAGAATTCCACTGATTGGAGATCCTGATGGAGATGAAACTGAAGAAGTAGAGGCTACAAAGAAGTATTACATGTGGTCCCCTTGCTAAAGAACTACAGTCCAAGTGATGGGTGGCATTTCCCAGTGAAAAGCAAATATAATTGCTCAACTGTGTAAATAAATGAAAGCAGTAGCAGGCAGTCCCCAAATAGCCTGTAAATGGGGAGTTTGACATTCTGACAGCTTACATTGCTTATAACATAATATCCAAGCCTACCTTGAAGATTTAAATCAAAATGCAAAAACCTGTTCAGAAGCTTATGCTCATTTTCCTATCATCCTCTCACTCCAAACCTTTAACCCCTAATTCTGTTCTGGTTAAAGTGTCACACAGAAATTGGTGGCAGCAATTGGTCCAGCAGCTTTCTGGATAGACAGTCCTGTCCTCTGGTTCTCTTTTATGCCATAGGGGTAGATTGATTGTAATGAATATGAAGTAATAACAGCCTTATGAGTTGTCTGGTTTTTCTTGTCCTCCCGTTGGTCTGTGAAGCAGTTTCAAATGCAATACTTAAATTACCTTGTGTTTCACAATATTTAGGAAAACAAAGTATTATAGCCTAATTCGTTAATGTCTTTCTTCCCTTTCATATTGTATTGAAGGCTTCAGCGACTAGCCAAAGATCTCTTAAAACAACTACAAGTACAAGACACTGGCTCATGGGCAAGCAATAAGGTATCTGCTTTGGATCGGACTCTAGGCGAGATTGCTAGAATTTTGGAAAAAGAGGTACGTGACTAATCTCCAACCTTTAAACCTTAATCCTTATGGTCTTTTCTCATTATAACAGGACACAAAGCTATGTTTCCAAAATCCAGTCAACAGCTTCTTGTTTTTTACTTTTTTTTTCCAGGAGGTCCTGGGGATTGAACCCGGAACCTCATACCTGGGTGGCAGACGCTCAACCACTGAGTTATGCCTGCTCCCTATGTTTTTAATGAAATTGAAATTGTTTTCATATGTTTTAATGGAAGTTCTCAATGGCAAAATATGATTTTTAAGTCATGTATTTCCCAGTCATATTTTTCCCTAAGCAAACATAATGAAATTATTTAACTGGTAATAATAGAGATAAAGACATACGGTACAATTTTATGGCAGAAAATATAAAATTTTGAACTATACATCGTAACTTAAGAGGGTTCCACAAAACACAAATTTCCTCAGTGTCCAAAGAAGATTTGGCAGTTTTCTTTAATGACTTAGCGTTATTAAATGTCTCAGAAAGTTAAAATAAAATCATGAAAAAAATTTAAAGTGTTATTTACTGTAGAGGTACTTTAAATATGCAAAGAAGAAATAAAACTCCTTGTAATAGCTACTGTTAACATTTTATTGTATTTTCTTCTATTTCTATTACTGTGTATTTTTACTTTATCTAGTTTATTTTATAAATATTTACTCATGTTTATGAAAATTTTTTATAACTGAAAGCATCACAGCTTACACAATTTATAACATTTGTTCTTTGCTGCATTTTTTGATTGCTTGTTTTTTGCTTTCTGGTTTATAAATTTATTATGTAGTACTTGATATATACAAAAGAATGTAGAATTAAAAAGAGCATAAATACAATGAACAGTTGTGAACTATAACCACCCACCTTAAGAACTAGACTGTTACCAGAATATTCATAGCTCCCAGTGTGATCCTTCCTCATCCCATCCTCTGCCTCTGACCCCTAGAGTAACTGTAATAGTTTACAAAATTAAAGATATATCATTTCCTTTTTAAAATAGCCTTATTGCTTCATCACATAAATGTATTGCTGATTATTATATTATTTAATTTTGTTTGTTTTTTAAGTTTTTCTTTGCAGAAAACTTGTACAACTTAAAATTTCCCATTTAACCACTTTCAAGTGTACAGTTTGGTAGCATTAATTACATTCACAATATTGTGCTATCACCACTATTATGCTACTATCTCCAATATCCATTACCCCAACATTTTTATCACCTCAAATAGAAACTCTGTATAAATTAAGCAATAACTCTATTCTTCTGGCCCCTGGTAACCTACAATCTGTCTGTCGTTATGAAATTTGCTTCTTCTAGGTATTTCATATACAGAAGATTATACAATATTTGTCATTTTCTATCTGGCTTATTTCACTCAACATGAAGTCTTCAAGGTTCACCCATGTTGTAGCATGTATTGGAACTTCATTCCTTTTTATAGCTGAATAATACTCCATTGTGTATGTATATACACCATATTTGGTTTATCCATTTATCCCTTTTTTCTTTATTTTTAAAGGCACTTTAGATTACATAAATGTTTCAATAAAAATAGAGGGATTCTCATATACCCCTCCCCTTCCACACTTTCTCCTATTAACATCTTTCATTAGTGTGGTACATTTGCAACAATTGCTACTGAGCATGGCCTGTAGTTTACATTGTTTTATACTTTGTACCATACAATTTTATAGGTTTTGAAAAAATGTATAATGGCTTGTATCCATCATTGCAATATCATGCAGAATGATTCCAATTTCTCAAAAATGCCCCATGTTACACCTATTTACTTTCCCTCCCATCAGAACCTCTGGGTGACCACTGTCTTTATATCAGTGTTACAGATTCTTCCATTACTAGAATAATAATAAGTCTACTTTAGTCCATAGTTGTATTCCCCTCTTATGTTTGTTTGTTCCTCTGTCTTGAGGATTTTGGAATGGTGATACCCACTCTGCTTCCAACTGAGAGGAGTTTAAATCCCCTGGGGCAGATAGATAGAACTGTCTTACTTGCTTCTTGGGATGAGTGTTATCCATCATCATCCTTTTGTTTATTGTCCTGAATGAATCTGATGAACTGGAGAGTAGGTGTTGGCTGCAACTCTGCTGAAACTTGGGGATATAAACAGCTGGAAGATTTAAGTCTCGGGGGCATATATTTAGTGAGTACAGTGCTAACTATAGGTTCAAATAAATGGGACAGAAGAACCATATATAAGAAAGTTACAAATGAGTCTAACTCTGATACATTGGAGGCATGATTTATTATATATAAGGCCCACTGATGAGGTGCCAACCTCCTGGAGTTATCTGCCCTGCCTATAGTGTCTAGATATGTCTACCCCAAGACCACCCCTACCTGAGGCACTGTTTACTGGGGCTGTCAGTGAGATCCTCCTGAGACATACATAAGTATAACCGCCAGAATAACTTCCCAACTCACTTTAAAATTTCTTAACTATAAAAACTCATTGGCATTTAATATTTCCCCCTTTTGGTTGAGATCTTTTTCCAAATACATTGTTAGTTGGTGCTTAGTATTAATCCCTCGGTGCCAGGGAGGCTCATCCCTGGGAGTCATGTCCCACTTTGGGGGGAAGGCAGTGAATTTATATGCTGAGTTTGGCTTGGAGAGAGGGCCACATTTGAAAAAGGAGGAGACCCTCAGGCAGTAACTCTTAGGCAGTATGTATTACCAGGCCAAGTTTCAATTTCACAAGAACCATGTTTGTAGGTACAAACATCAATATCAAGGACCTGGTGCATTGGTCTACCCTCCTTTGCTAGGCACTGCTCAGGCACTCCAGAGATTCTCACCACTCTATGAGAGAAAGTAGCAGGACTCCCCAGGATGGGAATTCAGTATTCTGTCGATTATCCTGTGGGTCTCTACCCACTTAGATAACACCCTGTGATCACATGAATACACTTACACTCCACAGAGACATGCCCGACATACATCCTCCCACATACATTCCCCTACCACAGCTGCAACCACTCTGCAATCCAATATTTCCCCCAAAACAAAGACAACAAAATAATTTAAAAGTTTAAAAAAAAAACTTCTTTTTGCATTGTGCCTTTCATCACTGCAAGATCTGCTATCTTTTATGTATATTGAGAATTTCTTCTATATGTTTCTCCAGTGCTTTTTTTTTTTTCACTTTATTTTCCAAGAAGCTTTAGGTTATAGAAAAGTCACATAGAAAACACAAGGGGCGACGGACTTGACCCAGTGGTCAGGGCGTCCGTCTACCACATGGGAGGTCCGCAGTTCAAACCCCAGGCCTCCTTGACCCATGTGGAGCTGGCCCATGCACAGTGCTGATGCGCGCAAGGAGTGCTGTGCCACGCAGGGGTGTCCCCCGCATGGGGTAGGGGAGCCCCACGCGCAAGGAGTGCGCCCCGTAAGGAGAGTCACCCAGTGCGAAAGAAAGTGCAGCCTGCCCAGGAATGGCACCGCACACACAGAAAACTGACACAACAAGATGACGCAACAAAAAGAAACAGATTCCTGTGCCGCTGACAACAGAAGTGGACAAAGAAGACACAGCAAATAGACACAGAGAACAGACAACTGGGGTGGGGGGGGAAGGGGTGAGAAATAAATAAATAAACCTTAAAAAAAAAAAAAAGAAAACACAAGGGATTCCCATACACCCCACTCCCCCTTCCATCTTCCCCTACCAATAATATCCCACATGAGTATGATACATTTGTTACAATCGATGAACAGACATCGAAGCATTGCTGCTAACCATGATAAGTGTTTATGTATGGTTTACCTTTACACCATATACTTTTATAGGTTCTGACAAAACGTATAATGTCCTGTATCCATCATTGCAAGATCAGTCAGTGTTGGCCTCCGCTGCGGCACTGCAGGCGGGTCACTGCAGGCGAGTCGCTGCCGGGGATCGGGCCTACGCCACGGCCTGACCGGGGCGGCAGCGGGCGGCTCAAGGCTTGGTGGGGACGCGCGGTTCGATGGAGGAAAAACCACGGAGACGAGGTCTATGCGCAGGTCTGATTTTATTCGGGAAGTACATGGGGTTTTATAGTGTCATGGAGGCGGGGAGGTTGTGGGAGGGGCATGTCCGCGGGGCAGCTGAGGATTGGCTGCAGAGGCAAGGGCGGACCTGCGGTTTATGACGTAAGCCATTGATGGCAGAGGGGGTTGTTTCCAAGGTTGTGCCGGGGCGGATACGGGATGAGGGCAGTTGAAATGAGGCGGGAGAACAGCGATCGGCTGGGAGGGGGAAGATAACAGTGGCTGGGAGGAGGGGCGGAGGGAGGCAGCAGCACAAACTGCTGCTGAGAAGGGCCATAATACAGGGAGGTTACGAGGAACAGGCGGGCAAAGTGTAAGGAAGCGAAAGGCAGGGTGGGAGCAGGGGACAAGTCAGAACTACTCCAGTGTCCCAAAGACGCCCATGTTATACCCATTCCTCCCTCCCCTTACCCTTGCAACCTATGGCATCCACTAAGTTTCAGTTTTTGAAGAATAATGTTCATAATTCCATGCATTAATATTGAGGGCTTGACATACTTGTCTGTTGTTGTGGGAAACAGGCATACCTGTTTCTTATTGTAAATGTTTCACCTGTTCTATTGTAGATGTTGCAGTTGTTCCCAATTATTGTAAACGATGTTGCAGTTCTAATAGCAAACAGGTGCTTGGTACTTTCCAATAAATGCAAGGTGGAAACTAGGGTCAAGGCTCTCAGTTCCAGAAGCTGTAAATCCCCTGGTCCCATCTTTATCTCCTCTCTTGTGTGTGTCTCTCTCTGTCCTTTATTTCGTAAAGTTCTGTGTTGCCTTCCCTTCATGCAAACCTGTTGTGAGCTAATTGCAGCAACTGGTGCCCAACGTGAGGTGTGAAGGGAAGAAGGCTCACAGCAACTGGAGGCCTGAACAGGGGCACAAAGGGAAGAGGGATTGCTTCAAGCGAAACTAAAGTGGTTGTAACGGCGCAGAGCCCCAAGTGGTTTGGAAAGCCTCAGACGTCCTCTAGGGTTTGCTTGTATTTCCCCGGGAGATGAAGAATGTCCTGTGTGGGTACCAGTTCGTGGGATAAAACTATACCATGAATGCCAAGAGACTATATAAGTTCCTTTGAAACTCAGAACCTGCAGTCATGCAAATGGAGAGACAGACGCTGGAAACTGCATGGCTGGGTCTCGTTCTGAAGACTAGAATGGCTTTACATCAAAATATTTAAACTAGAGAACTTGTTCAAGCATGGCATCATAAAGCGAGTATCACTTGGGGACAGAAAGAAATTAAGAAAATTGGGAGGAGGAAAACTGGAAAAGAAATGTTGAATGATAAAAGAAAGTAATGAAGAAATTCTAGATTAATAGATTTGGAAGTGCTTTTGTTTATCTGTTTGTTCAATGTTAGTGTGTGTTGTAATTGTTTCAGTGTGTGCGTTCAAAACAGAAAAGAAAAAGGAAAAAAAGAAGAAAGGAAGAAAAAAAGAGAAAGGAAAGGGAAGGAAAAAAAGAAGAAAGGGAAGAGAGAAAGCAAAAAAGGAAGGGAAAAAGAAAGGAAGGAAAAAGAAAGGAAGGGAAAAAGAAAGAGAAAGAAAAAAAGAGAAAATTAGGATAAAATGAAAGATGTAAAAGTTAAGCAAATATTGAAAAAGGTAAAAAGTTTATTTTGTCCTAAAAATAAATGGTTAATATGGAGATATGCGGGACAGAACTAGTATGCATATAACAAGTTGTAAAAGTATTGTGGTAGCATTCAGTGATATGTGTTTTGTAAGAGTAAAACAAGCCTGAATGAATAAAAGGTCAACAAAGGACTTTTAAGATTTTATTTTATTTTTTTTTTATGTTTTATTTCTCTCCCCTTCCCCCTTCCCCAGTTTTCTGTTCTGTGTCCATTTGCTTTGTGTTCTTCTGTGACTGCTTCTATCCTTTTCAGAGGCACCGGTAATCTGTGTCTCTTTTTGTTGCATCATCTTGCTGTATCAGCTCTCCATGTGTGCGTCACCACTCCTGGGCAGGCTGAACTTTCGTGCTGGGCAGCTCTCCTTACGGGGCGCACTCCTTGCGCTTGGGGCTCCCCTACATGGGGGACACCCCTGTGTGGCATGGCACTCTTTGTGCACATCAGTGCTGCACGTGGGCCAGCTCCACATGGGCCAAGGAGGCCCTGGGTTTGAACTGTGGACCTCCCATGTGGTAGGCGGACACCCTATCCATTGGGCCAAGTCCACTTCCCAATAAAGAACTTTTGCAGTTCTTCAAGGCTTTCTGCCCTGGTCTGATGGTAATGAATCTGGCTGCATAGAAGAAACCTGTGGCAGTGACCATGCTAAGAAACATCAGAGACAATGGTATTTTAAGGGCCTGGAATAGGCAAACAATTGGGACAAGCTGTAAGGTCCCTGCTGCTCAGTCAGATTCTTAAATGTTTGAATAAGACAAACTATACTCTCTGCTTTATTTGATACATAGTGTTTTCTTATATTAACGGGGTTTGTAATGACTTAGCCTGTGAATTGTATGTGGCCAGCACTAATATCAAGTACTGGCCTATATAGCCTTGTTGGTTGGGAATTTCAAGCCCATGAGAAATGAAAGTCTAATCATAAGATGTCTGTTAATTGGAAGTCTTACTGTTGCAGTTATGGATTATGTATAGAATGCTTGAATATGAATCAGAACTTTAATAATGAAACATATTGTATACTTAAGTGATTTGATGAACTGTAAGTGATATATAAATGTATCTTGATATAAATCTCTTGTTTTAAGTTTGTACAATCCTGGGACTGAATATATTGAGAAAAAAATTAATGAGTATTATTCAAACCTAAAAGTGAAAACATGCAATAAGCTTTGCTAATCAGTGAAATGTCTTTTGTGTAGACTTTGCAAAAACAAAAAGGGGGAAATGTTCTGGGAAACTGGCTTACCTGTCTCTTAATTGTAAATGTTTTCACCTGTTCTATTGTAGATATTGCAGTTGTTAGATGTTGCAAAAAATTGTTCCCTATTATTGTAAATGATGTTGCAGTTCTAATAGCAAATAGCTGCTTGGTACTTTCCAGTAAATAGGAAGTGGAAACTAGGGTCGAGGCTCTCAGTTCCAGAAGTTGTAAGTCCCCTGGTCCCCTGGTCCCATCTTTATCTACTCTCTTTTGTCTCTCTCTGACCTTTATTTCGTAAAGTTCTGCGTTGCCTTCCCTTCATGCAAACCTATTGTGAGCTAATCCCAGCAGTCTGTTTTCTTTTATTAGGCGCTGCCTATTGACTCAAGATATTCTTGACCCTCTATTTGAGAACGTAGCAGGACTCCACAGGATGGGAGTTTATTATTTTCTTGTTTATTGCATGGCTCTCCACCAACTGAGCTAACACCCTGTGACAAGATGCTTCCATAAAAGCATACCCTAGGTGCAACTTTCCCACATATCCCCCCACCACCAACACCCTACACCAGTGACCCTTGCCTGCCATGTTTGCACACACACAAAAAAAGCACATTCCCACCATTGTAGTTCCAACCACAGACCTACTCTGGGAAGAGTTCACTTGTTCCTCCCTCCAGTTCTCCCGTCATTTCCACAGTTAGTCCATCCCAACTTCCCCCCCTACTCACCTTCACATTCTAGCACTGTCAACTGCACTCACATCCCTGCACCACCATCACCCACCTCCACTGCCAGACTACCTCCCTCCACCTTATCAAGGGTTTTGCCTATATTGAGCACTGGCTCACCACCCTCTACTCCCTTTCTGTCACCTGATAAGCTGTCTTCCAGACTCTAGCTCTGTGAGTCTGCTCAGTAGGCTTAGATCATATCAGTGAGGTCATGCAATATTTATCCTTTAGAGACTGGCTTACTTCACCCAACATAAGGTCTCCAAGATTCATCCATGTTGTCACGTGTGTCAATACTTCATTCCTTATTACAGCTGAGTAATATTTCATTTTATGTATATACTGCATTTTTCTTTTCCATTCATCTGTTGATGGATACTTAGGTTGCTTCCAGCTTTTGTCAATAATAAATAATATCACTATAAACATTCATGTGCATATATCTATTCATGTCCCTGCTTTCAGTTCTTCTGGGTGTAAAGTCCTACTGTGTTCTCAATTAGAGGGGCAAAAATCTCTGGAGAACATAGGCAGTGTCTAATAAAAGAAAACAGAGCAATATATCAAGCCCTCAATATTATTGCATGTAACTCTGAACCTTATTCTTCAAAAATTGAAACATAGTACTTACCATAGGTTCTGGGGAGAGAATGTAATAGATGGAATATAGGGCAATTTTAGGGCATTGGAATTGTTCTGCATGATCTTGCAATTATGGATTTTTTTCTGGGTATATACCTAGTAGTGGGATTGCTGGATTATATGGCAAATCTGTAGTTAGCTTCCTGAGGAACTGCCAAACTGTCCTCCACAAATCCATTCATCTCTTAATGGACACTTGGGTTGCTTCTACCTCTTGGCTATTGTGAACAAGGGTATACAAGTATACATTCAAGTCCCTGCTTTCATTTCTTTTTGGTATATACTAGGAAATGAGATTGCCAGGTCTTACGGTAATTCTACTTTCAATTTCTGAGCAAACACCAAACTGATTTCCTCAGTGGCTGCATCATTTTACAGTGCTGCCAGTGATGTATAACGGTTCCTGTTTCCCATATCCTTCTCAAGATTTACTTCTTTTTTTAAGATTTGTTTTTTATTTCTCTCCCCTTCCCTCTTGCCCCCCTCCCCCCCACCGTTGTCTGCTGTGTGTGTTATTCTGTGTCCTTTTGGATTCTTGCCAGTGCACCAGGAATCTGTCCCTTTTTGTTGCATCATATTACTGCGTCACCTCTCTGTGTGTGCAGTGCCACACCTGGGCAGGCTATGCTGCTTTCATGCAGGACCATTCTCCTTACAGGGCACACTCCTTGCACGTGGGGCTGCCCTATGCAGGGGACACCCCTGCATGGCAGGGAACTCATTGTACGCAGCAGCATTGTGCAGGGGCCAGCTCACCACATGGGCCAGAAAGCCCTGCGTTTGAACCCTGGACCTCCCATGTGGTAGGTAGATGCTCTATCAGTTGAGCCAAATCTGCTTCCCTACTTTTTTTTAATACTTGCTATCCTAGAGGGTGTGAAGTGGTTTCTCATTGTGATTTTGATTTGTATTTCCCTGATGTTGAAGATCTTTTCATATGCTTATTGGCCATTTGTATATCTTCTTTGGAGAAATGTCTATTCAAATCCTTTGCCCATTTTTTAATTGGGTTGTCTTTTTGTCGTTGAGTTGTAACAGTTCTTTATATATTCTGGATAGTAAACTCTTGTCAGGTATATTCTGGTGGTAGCTTGGAGTTATATATCACAGAAAAACATTTCCTTAATCCATTGTAAATTGGACCTTTTGTTGAAGTTACTTCATTTAAGTTATGGCCCACCTGAATAAGGATGGTTCTTAATGCTGTTACCAGAGGCCTTATTGAGAAGGCCACAGAGAGAAGCCACAGGAAGTGGCCAGAACATGAAGTCAGTGGAATCCAGAAGAGAAAGGAGAAGACATCACCATGTGCATTGCTATACAGCAGAAAAGGCAGGAACCCCAAAGATTGTCAGCGAGTCAAAAGATACCAACACCAAGAAGAAGCAAGCCTGCTGGCCTCTGAAACTGTGAGCCAAAATATTCCTGTTATTAAACCAACCCATTGTAAAGTATTTGTTTTAGCAGCTAGAAAACTAAAACATAATGGTTAGCAATTATTTGTTCCAATTTGTGGATAGTATTTCCACTTAATTGATAGTGTCCTTTAATGTTTGAAAGGTTTAAATTTTGGTGACGTCTATTTTATCACTTTATCTTTTGTTTATATTTTTGGTGTCATATCTAAGAAATGACCAGCAAATCCAGTGTTAGGAAGGTTCTACCATATGTTTTCTTCTAGGAATTTTATGGTTTTTAGCTCTTACGCTTATTCCGTGATGCATTTAGTGTTTTTCTGTATGATATGAGGTAGGAGGTGAACTTCATTCTTTTGCAAATGGACAACCAGTTTTCCCAGACCATTTGTTGAAGAAGCCATTCTTTCCCCAATTAATGTACTTGATACCCTTGTCAAAAATCAATTAGTCATAGATGTATAGGATTGTTTCTGAACTCTTGGTTCTATTCCATTTGTTTATATTTCTATCTTTAAGCCAGTACCACAGTGTTTTGATCACAGTGGCTTTGTAGTATGTTTTGACATCAAGAATGGTGAAACCTCCAACTTTGTTTTTCTCATTCAATATTGATTTGACTATTTGGGGCCCCTTGTGATTCCGTATGAATTTAAGGATCAAGTGTTTCATTTTTGCAAAAGAAGGCTGCCGGAATATTGATAGTTAGTGCGTTGACTCTGTAGATCACTTTGGGTAGCATTGACAACTTAATAATATTAAATCTTTCCATTAATACAGGATGTCTTGCATTTATTAGATCTTCTTTAATGTCTTCAATTTTTTTTTAGTTTTCAGTTAAATTTGTTCCTAGATATTTTAGTTTTGTTTGTTTTGGACCCTAAAAAATATCCTACCATAGACTTCTGCAGTTTTTTCAGTCAAAATTATGGGTCTAAGTTTTATTTAAGTGTATAAATACAGCTATTTTTTCATCCATTTTTTTTTTTGTTGTATAGTAAGTACTTCATTATGTTAATACTACGATTTTTTAATACATTCTGTCAATGCACATTCATTTTCAGGGTTGTTGCTTTGTGGCGAAGTGATGCACACACACACAAAAAAGATGACGCAACCAGATAGAAAAGAAAAAAAACCACACAGATTATTGGACCCTACCTTGGATTTCTGATCAAGTGGTCTAGTGTGGGTTTAAAGAATTGTATTTCTAACAAGTTTTCCCAGGAGATGCTAATGCTAGGGACTATGTTTTGAGAATGATTGCTCTAGTCTAGGGTGTATGTCTCTAGGGAATTTCTGGTTCTTGGATATGAATTACCAACTTTATCAGATTGTGCTCAGCTGCATTTGGACTTCAAATAATATAATGTTTAATAAAAACTGAGAACAGAACACCACTGGCATCATGACAGGGCCATGTAGAATTAGTTTTCCTGTATAACACATCCTTTTCAGGATGTTGGAAAGTTTAGAAACTAGTTATAGTCAGACATGTGGTAGATGAAGAGTTTAGAGACTTGATATGTCTTGGAGAAAACCTAGTCATTTTAGAATTGGCACAGACTGATTATTTCTGTTTTTATAGAGAGTACTTAATACACTGAATTAAAAGGCATTTGCTTGAAGATACCACTATATGTACCTTGAAGGATTTTTATCTCATGAATATTGTTGTAGATTGAAGTAATCAAAGTTTTTAAGGAAAAAGTCAAATGGTCTATATAAAAAAGGTTTCAGTATGGGAATATAAGTAAAGTTATTTCATTCACAAAGGGGCAATTTACTGGAATACTACTTTTACCTTATAATTTGGGGGACAAAAATATAGTCTGGCTCCCAGTCTAAATGGTCTGTGTCAGGAACCTTGCTGTAAAGCTGTCCTCAGAGTATACACTGCAGGACCACCTTAGAGTCTAAACTTACCTACAATAAGATCCTTTTGCTACTTTTATAACTAAAATCCTTTTTACCTAACCAAGACAGACTCACTTTATGTAGAATTCTGTTCTGTAAAGTTATACTGACATTTCAGTGTAATTCAGCTGGCTATATTTATGATTTCAGACAGGAATTGTAACTAACCATTCCTTTTTGTTTGGGAAACTGCCTGGAGTAACAAAATCATTACAGCCAGAGTCAAATGACAAGGGTGGGACTGGTAGGGCTCCCGCAAGCTCTCACTCTAGGAAAATGAGACAAGAATCTTGACTTCTTTACCTGATTAATTTAGACCTGAACACACTGATGCTTTCTTTTATTGCTTTGAAATGGATTTTTCTTAGATAATTTTTCTCAAATTCTGAGAACTACTTTAGAACTAACGGTTTAAATTTGTGATGCACAAAAACACTCTTGTAATGAAAGGAATCAAGAAACGGAGGAAACCTGGGTTTTGTATTTCTTACTGATTGTGCCAGTGGTCTCTGTATGGCCGTGACAAGTTCTTTAACCTCTGTCTCAGGTCCCTCTGACTTTTGGGGTTCTTTGATTCTATTTAGAAATAAAAAGCTTATAAGTTTTGTTTGCATGCATTATACTTTTTTAAAAATTTCAACCATTTCCGTTTACCCAAATATGATAGTATAGGATACTACACCAACTCTCCCAACAACATCTAAGAAATCTACATAAAATAAAAAGGAAACATCAAAGAGCTGAGACAAAATTAAAGAATTACCCTGGCCACAGCAAAAGCAAGAATTCAGAAGTTTGTGCTTAAACTGAATGCCCTCAAGGGCATTCGCCATGCTGACAAATGTGAATTATGGTTTTTCCAACCTCATGGGAAAAAAGAACAAAAGTAAAAGCCTTAGGACTGCCCAGGGTGTGAAGTCCAATGGAAGATTTTTGCTTCACAATGTTAAGACCACAACAGACTACTCCTTCATGTATCATTAGCCCTCTTCACCCTAACCTCAAACACTATAAAGACAGCACCTTGGCACAGTGCGGGAATTATAACCATAATCCAGCTCCGTAGTTAATTTGCAGCCCGAATTCACAACACCTGTATTATTTCAGACGGTGAATTGAGTTTAATGTGGTCACAGATTGATTAGTGGTGTCCCAAAGCACCTTACAGAAGGAAATGTAAATCCTCATTGGAGGAAGATACCTTCATCAAGAACAAGTAGCAAAGGTAAAAAAAAAAAAACAACACAAAAATAAATAAGTTATGGTGAGTGAGAAAGAGCATAAATTGGAATTGCAAGACTTTTTAATTACTAGTCACAGGTTATAAAACTATGTTTGCTATCTTTTAAGGAAATACAAGACAAACTTGAAAATATCTAATTAATAAACCTGACAATAGTGATAGAGTAGGTAATTCAGAACAGTTCTTCCACTGTTGACAATGACTAAAGCTGGAGATTCACAGCCGAATCTCTACTTAAATTTTGTCCAAGTGGCAGTAATTTTTGTTTGCCTTGAATTCTCGCATTACAGTGATGCACATTGCATTTACGTTTGGATAGTAACAGCATCCCAGAAGCTTTCTGTGGTTTATCAGTAACATGAGACATTTGTATGTTATTACCATAAGTAAACAGTTTAAGCAGATGGATTGGACATGGAGTTTGTCCAATTGCCTTTCCTGACTGTTTTAGAATCCTGCCAGATTTAAGTAGAGATTCAGCTGTGAATCTTTGAACCTGAATAAGCAGACCACAAAGCTGGCAGCATTCATAATTTGAACTAAAATAAGATATGCCAGATCACAGTTTGTGATACCTGTAGGAAATCCTGCTATGCTTTAGTGTTTTCAAAATTCATCTTGTAGAGTTCCACTAACAGATACCTGTGGATAGTAGAAAGATAGGAACTTTGCTCCGCCTCCCTGTCTTTCCTACTTTTGCCAACTGATGTGTGTGGCTGTTTAACACAAGCATAGACTGAGACAAGATAAACCACTAAGCCCTGAGAGTTTTTTCAACATAATTATGTTCAGAAACAGGTTCTGCTACACACTGCCTCTCCCTCAGACTCCATGAGTTTGTTTGGTTTTTGCTTCCACTGTTTTCCGCTGGACTTCTTCAGTTGAGAGGAACTGAAAAACATTCAATACTAGGAACCTCTTATTTTGATTCCCTCACTTAAACTGTGCTCTCAACTTACCGGGTTGTTTCTTCATAGCAGCTGATAAATAACTGTATATAGCCCATATCACACCCTTATTTTGTCAGAAGGTTGACAAGTAAAATTAAATGAAAATATTTCTCAGACCTTCAGGTAGATTGTATTAGAAGACTAAAGAAAAATTGAATTAATTTTTATTTCATGAATCTGGCAGGCTTAATTTAAATATGGCTTGTATTTTTAAAAAAGCAAAGAAAAAGTTTTTAGGGATAGACAAATTATCTGGAAAAGGGATATGGGGAGCTTTCTAGGGTGATAGAAATGTTCTGTATTTTGTTTTAGGCCATGGTTACATAGGTGTGTGCAATTGTCAAATTCATCAAACTCAATACCTAAATCTGTGCGTGTTAATGTTTATTAATTATACCATAAATAAAAAATACAATTAGATAATAATGATTGCAAAATGGTTTAAGTTACTTTTCAAATTCACAAGGTGAGACTTGCCTTGATAAAAACACACTCCTTTAGTGATATTATCTGGAATCACTTATGGTGGCTTCCTCCTGAAACGTACTTTTTAAAAAGTAAATAAATGTTATATAAAAAGTCTGTGATGACTTGGATGGTGCTAGTTTATAGGAACAATTCCCACAAAATCTTGTGATATTTTTCTATTAGAATTATGCAAATTAACTATCTGTGGGTTGTTTTAAAACCTCTAGATGAGGAGCGGATGTAGTTCATGTGGTTGAGTGCCTGCTTCCCATGTACGAGGTCCTGGGTTCAATCCCCAGTACCTCCTAAAAACAAAACAAAATGAGCAAACAGGCAAAAGAACCAGCTCTCATTGGGGAGCTGATGTAGCTCAGTGGTTGAGCACCTGCTTCCCATGTTTGAGGTCCTGGGTACAATCCCTGGTACCTCCTGAAAAAAAAACAAAAAAACAGAAACCCACTAGCATTATGTGATATAACACAGAAATTTACATAAAGCACATTTGCACAGAATAATGAATAAAGGCCAAAACTCCGTAACTACTAGATGAGAAACAAAACATTGCCATCACCTCAGAAACCTCACCTGCTTACCCATGTTTGTTTTGCCACCCATTGTCTCTCCATGTTAAGATTAACTATTACTTTGACTTTTTGATAATCATTTCCTTACTTTTCTTTATAGTTTTATCTCCTAAGTGTTCATCCCTAAACAGTATGTGTTAGTTTAAACATGCCTGTTTTTTGAACTTTATATAACAGGAATCCTATTCTATATATTTTGGTGTCTTGCTTCTATCAACAATTTTTTTTTCTTTTTGAAAGTTTTATTTTTTAAAGAAACTTTAAATTACATATATATTACATTAAAAATATAGGGGGTTCTCCCCCCCCCCAAAAAAAAAGCTGGAGTAGCTATACTTATATCAGATGATATAGACTTTAAAAGCAAAAGTGTTATTAGAGACAAGGAAAGATATTACGTATTAATGAAAGGGATGATTTACAAGGAAGAAATAACAACCATAAATATATATGCATCTAACCAGGATGCCCCAAGATACATGAGGCAAACACTGGCAAAACTAAAGGGAGAAATAGACATCTCTACAATAGCAGTTGGAGACTTCAATACACCACTCTCAGCATTGGATAGAACATCTGGGCAGAAGATCAATAAAGAAACAGAGCTTGAATAATATGATAAATGGACTAAACCTAATAGACATATACGGAACATTGCACCCCAAAACAGCAGGATATACATTCTTTTCAAGTGCTCATGGATCTTTCTCCAGGATAGACCATGTGTTGGGTCACAAAGCAGATCTCAACAAATTCAACAAAATCAAAATTATACAAAGCACTTTCTCTGATCATAATGGAATAAAGCTGGAGATTAACAAGCAGCAAATAATGGGAAAATTCATGTACAATATGGAGATTAAACAATACATTCTTAAATAATCAGTGGGTCAAAGAAGAAATTTCAAGAGAAATCAGTAAATATCTCAAGACAAATGACAATGAGAATACAACATATCAGAACATATGGGATGCCCTCAATGCTTATATTAAAAAAGAAGACAGAGCTAAAATCAATGACCTAACTACACAGCTGAAGGAACTAGAAAAAGAACAGCAAGCTAATTGCAAAGCAAGTAGAAGGAGTGAAATAACAAAGATCAGAGCAGAAATAAATGAAATTGAGAACAAAAAAAACAATAGAGGGCAGTGGACTTGGCCCAGTGGTTAGGGTGTCCGTCTACCACATGGGAGGTCCACAGGTCAAACCCCGGGCCTTCTTGACCCGTGTGGAGCTGGCCCATGCACAGTGGTGATGCATGCAAGGAGTGCCGTGCCACGCAGAGGTGTCCCCTGCGTAGGGGAGCCCCACGCGCAAGGAGTGCGCCCCGTAAGGAGAGCCACCCAGCGCGAAAGAAAGGTCAGCCTGCCCAGGAATAGCGCCACACACGGAGAGCTGACACAACAAGATGATGCAAGAAAAACAAACACAGATTCCCTGTGCCGCTGACGACAACAGAAGCGGACAAAGAAGTCTCAGCAATGAGACACAGAGAACAGACAACCAGGGTCGGGGGGGATGGGGAGAGAAATAATAAATCTTTTTAAAAAAAATAGAGAAAATTAACAAAACCAAAAGTTGGTTCTTTGAGAAGATTACCAAAATCGACAAACCCTTAGCTAGATTGACTAAGAAAAAAAGAGAGAAGATGCAAATAAATGAAATAAAAAATGAAAAGGGGAACCTTACTGCTTACCCCACAGAAATAAGAGAGATCATAAGAGGATACTATGAACAACTTTATGCTAAAAAACTAGACAATGTAGATGAAATAGAAAAATTCCTAGGAATGTACAAACAACCTACCTAACACTAGAAGAAATAGAAGACCTCAGCAAACCAATCACAAGTAGAGAGATTGAAGCAGTCATCAAACAGCGCCCCAAAATGAAAAGCCCAGGACCAGTTTCACAGGTGAGTTCTACCAAGTATTCAAAGAAGATTTAATACCAATCTTACTCAAGCTCTTCCAAAAAATTCAACAAGAAGGAACACTATCAAACTCATTCTGTGAAGCCAATATCACCCTAATTCTAAAGCCAGATAAAGATATTACAAAAAAAGAAAATTAAAGACCCATTTCTGATGAATACAGATGCAAAAATCCTCAATAAAATACTTGCTAATCAAATCCAACAACACATTAAAAGAATTATCCATCATGAACAAGTGGGTTTTATACCAGGCATGCAAGGCTGGTTCAACACAAGAAAATCAGCATAATACACCACATTAATAAATCAAAGAAGAAAAATCACATGCTCTTATCAATTGATGCAGAAAATGCATTTGACAAAATACAGCATCCTTTCTTGATAAAAATACTACAAAAAATAGGAATTGAAGGAAACTTTCTCAACATGATAAAGGCCATATATGAAAAACCCACAGCTAACAATGTACTCAATGGTGAAAAACTAAAAACTTTCCCATTGAGATCAGGAGCAAGACAAGGATGCCCACTTGTTCAGTATAGTGCTTGTTCAGTATAGTGCTAGATATTCTAGCTAGAACAAATAGGCAAGAAAAAGAAATAAAAGGCATCCAAATTGGAAAGAAAGAATGAAAACTTTCACTATTCGCAGATGATATGATTGTATATCTAGAACGTCCCAAAAAATGTACAACAAAGCTGCTAGAGCTAATAAATGATTTCAGGATACAAAATCAATACACAAATATCAGTGGTGTTTCTATACACTAATAATGCACAATCTGAGGAGGAAGTCAGGAAAAAAAATTGCATTTACAATTGCAACTAAAAGAGTCAAATATTTAGGAATAAACTTAACCAAGGATGTAAAACACTTGTATTCAGAAAACTATAATGCACTGCTAAAAGAAATTTTAAAAGACCTAAATAATTGGAAGAACATTCCATGCTCATGAATTGGAAGACTAAATATCGTTAAGATGTCAGTTCTACCCAAATTGATATACAGATTCAATGCAATCCCAATAAAAATTCCACAGCATTTTTTAAGCAAATGGAAAACACAATTATCAAATTTATCTGGAAGGGTAAGAGGCCTCAAATAGCCAGAAACATCTTAAAATTAAGGGAAAGTGAAATTTTGAGGATTCTTACTTCCAGAATTTAAATCATATTACCTCGCTAGTCATTAAAACAGCATGATATGGGCATAAAGATAGACACTTAGTCCAATGGAACCAAATTTATAATTCAGAAACAGACCCTCACATCTATGCCCAAGTGATTTTTGGCAAGTCTATCAAGCCCTCCCAGTGGGGGCAGAACAGTTTATTCAACAAATGGTGTTGGGAGAACTGGATATCCATAGCCAAAAGAAAAAAAGAAGACCCTATCTCACACCTTATAAAAATTTAACTCAAAATGGATCAAAGACCTAAATATAAAAGGAAGTACAGGGAAGCCACTGTGGCTCAATCAGTTGAGTTCCTATCTACCATATGGGATGCCCTGGGTTCGCATCCTGGGGCCTTCTTGTGAAGGCAGGCTTGCCTGCACGCTGTGGAGAGCTGCCTGGCCCACAAGCACCGCAAAGAGCTGAATCAGCAAGGTGACACAACAGAGAAGGGAGATGAGCAGTAATGCAGAAGAGTTCACAGTTGAACGGACACAGAAAGCAGACAGCAAACAAGCCAGAAGGGGGAGCAATAAATGAAAATAAATACAGACACAGAAGAACGCACAGCGAATGGACACAGAGAGCAGACAGCATGCAAAAAAAAAAAACCTCAAAGGGGGGGTTTAAAAAAAAAAAAGTACAATAAAGCTCCTAGAAGAATCTTAAACCTTACACCAAAAGCATGAGCAGCAAAAGAAAACTTGGATAAATGGGACCTACACAAGCTCAAACATTTCTGTGATTCAAAGGACTTCATCAAGAAGGTGAAAAGGCAGCCCATTTGATGGGAGAAAATATTTGGAAACCACTTATCCAATAAGGGTTTGATGTCCATTCTATAAAAAGAGATCATACAACTCAACAATAAAAGAGCAAGCAATCCAATTTAAAAATTGGCAAAAGATTTAAATAGACATTTCTCCAAAGAGGAAATACAAATGGTCAAAAAGCACATGAAAAAAAAAGTTCCATATCACTGGCTACTAGGGAAATGCAAATTAAAACAACAATGAGATATCATCTAACACCACAGAGAATGGCCATTATTTAAAAAGCACAAAAATAAGTGCTGGAGAGGATGTGGAGAAATAGGAACGCTCCTTCACTGTTGGTGGGAGTGTAAAATGGTGCAGCCTCTGTGGAAGAGTTTGGTGATTCCTTGGGAAGCTAAATATAGAACTGCCATATGATCCAGCAATTCCTCTACTAGGAATATATCCAGAAGAACTAAAAGCTGCGACATGAACAGACATTTGCACACCAATGTTCATAGCAGCATTGTTCACAATTGCCAAACGATGGTAACAACCCAAGTGTCCATCCACCAATGAATGGATAAACAAAATGTGGTATATACATATGATGGAATACTTTGCTACAGTGAGAAGAAATGAAATTGGAACATATGTGATAACATGAATGAGTCTTGAAGACATTATGCTTAGCAAATTAAGCCAGACACAAAAGGACAAATATTGCATGGTCTCATTAATATAAACTAAATATAAATAATAAACACATGGAATTAAAACCTAGAGTATACATTATTAGGAGATAAGAAGAGGGTTGAGAAGAACTGTGGATGCTTAAAATATGTAGAAGTTTTAATTAACTTGAATGTAAAAGTGTGGAGATGGATGGAGTTGATAGTAACACATTATATTGAGTAGCAACTGGTTTATAAATGGGATTGTGGCTGAAAAGGTAGTCTGGGGAAGTAAATGTCAATAGAAAGAAAGCTAAAGAATAATCTAGGGACTGAATAACACAGCAAACCCAGAGGTGGTTGAAATTGTGGTTAAGGGTACAAATGCAAGAGGGTCCTTCTGTGAACTAGAGCAGATGTACACCACTATTGCAGGGTGATGGGAATATGGAGAAGCATGGGAAAACTACAATTTGTGTGACCTATAGACTGTGGTTAATAGCAATACAGTATATTCTCGCATCAATGCCAAAGCTGTACTGTGTTGATAATGGAGGAGTATGGAAAAACTGTGTCAAATGTATGCTATGGACCATGATTGGTGGTAATAGTCTGATGATATAGTTTCATAATCTGTAACAAATGTTCCACCAGCGTGTCGAGTTGTATGGGAAATCTACACATTGGTATGATTGTTTTTCAAGTTCACAATATCGGAACAAAAATATATTTTAAAAAAATAGTATGGGTTGGGGGAAAAATACACCAAATGTAAGATAAGGACTCTAGTTGGTAGTAATACTTTGATGATGCTCTTGCATAGTTTGTAACAAATGTTTGACAACAATGGAATGAGTTGGTGAAGGGGTGATGTATGAGACCCCTGTGGTGCATTTGTTATTAACACAATTGATGAACAAATACTGAGGCATTGCTACTAACCATGGTCTACAGTTTATCTTATAGTTTAACTGTGCCCTGCACAATTTTATAGGTTTTGACAAACTGTATGATGGCCTATATCCATCATTGCAGTGTCTTGCGGGACAGTTTCAGTGTCCCAAAATGTTACACCCATTCTTCCCTTTTTCTCCCCTCAGATCCTCTGTTGGCCACTGCATTTATATCAATGGTACAAGGTTTTCCATTAATAAAATAATAATAAGTCTATAGTAGAATAATAGAATAATAATGTCTACTTTAGTCCATTGTTCATTCCCAAATCTTGAGGATTTTGAGATAGTGACGCCCGCTCTCTTTCTGGTCTTGAGATGAGGCTTTGATTGATGGAATAGTTTTGCTTGCAGTTGTAGAGACTCTCATCCCAAAAATAACAGAGGTCAACATTTTTTAAGTAGGTAAGGTGATTTCCTATTGCTGTAGTTGTGTTGCATTTATGCCACTGTGTTAACTTACCACAATTTATCCATTCCATTGTTGATGGACGTTTGGATTGTTTTTATGAAAAGTGTGCTTTTTAAACACATATCCTGCTCATGTACAAGAATTTCTCAAGGGAGTGAAAGTCTTAGATATGTATTTCTTTAACTTTTCTTGATAATGCTAAGTTGTTTTCCAGAGAAGTTTGTACCAATTTGCTTCACTGGTATGACTTAAGATGCTCCCTTCCTTTCTAACACTTGATATTATCAGACTTTATTGTTGTCTAGTGGACATATAATTTTAATGTACATTTTTATTTTGGCTTATAGGTTTGGTACCTTTTCATATAAATGAGCCATATGTTCTTTTGTGACATGCCTGTTCATATCTTGGGCTCATTTTTATACTGATTTGTAGGAGTTCTTTGTATGGACACCAGTTCTATTTTTTCCATTGTATTAAAAATATTCCTATTCTTCAGTTGTCTTTTTTCTCTCTTTTAGTTCTTTTGATGAATAAAACTTTTTATAAATTTTAATGTAGTCAGGTTTATCAGTCTTTTATGGTTTAAAACATTTTGCTTTTATCTGTAAAATATTGCCTTACCCCAAAGTTATGAATATATATTCCTATATTATCTTCTTAACACTTTATTGTTATGCCTTTACTTTTAGTCTGTTATGAACATGGGTTTGTTCTAACTTCCCTATTCTTTCCATTTGTACTCTTTGCCTTTTCCTTTTGCCAAAATTTACCCATGGCTAATTTTCTAGGTATTACAATTTCATATAACTTATTCTCTCCAGCCTTGTTTAATGAGCTCTTTAAACAGTGCATTAAATTCCTAATTTACAGTATTTTATTTTCCATGAATAAAAAGTCTATTTGGTTCTTTTAAAATCTGCTCTGACCCTTTTTATAAAATTTCTTGTTCTTTGATTATATTTTCAGGCTTATCTTTTACTTAATCACAGAAAATATATTTACTCGATGGTATGTATTTGATAATTATAATATCTCAAGTCTTTATGTGTTTACATCTGCTCCATACCTCTCTCCTGGTTTCTGGCAGTAGCCAAAAATCCTGGGCATTCCTTGGCTTGTGGCATAGCTCAATTTCTGCCTCTGTGACGTGACTGTCTTATCTCTTTGTATCTGTCTGTGTCTTCTCTCCCCTTCTTATAAGAACACTAATCATTTGGAAAGGGACCATCCTAGTACAATATGACCTCATTTTAACTTGCAAACTTCTCTTTATAATGACTTTATTTCCAAGTACAGTCACATTCTGAGGTTATGACGATTAGGTCTTCAGTATGTCTTTTGTGGGGCACATTTCAACCCATAATATTCTTCTTATATTTTTTGGAAGAGTTTTAGAGGAAATGGTTTACATGTTTGTTCGAAGTAACAAGTATGTTGCATTTGGTCTTGAACTTTTCTTTATTGGGAGGTTTGTGATTAGTGATTCACGGGTTTATTCAGATTTTCTTTTTCTTTCTGAGTCAGGTTTGGTAATTTGTGTGTTTTAGAAATTTGTCCATTTCGTCTACATTATCTAATTTGTTGGCATATAGTTGTTTACAGTATTCCTTTATTTCTGTAAGGTCATTAGTAATGCCCCCAAACTTTTGGTTTCATTTATTTTCTCTGTTGTTTTTCTCTTCTCTATTTCTTTTATTTCCATGCTAATCTTTGTTATTTCCTCCTGCTAGCTTTGGATTTCGTTTGCTCTTCTTTTTCTGGTTCTTTAAGTTGTAGAGTTAGGTTTTGATTTGAGATTTTTTTTTTTTAAGATTTATTTATTTATTTACCCCCCCCCCCCCCCCCCGTTGTCTGTTCTCTGTGTCTATTTGCTGCGTCTTGTTTCTTTGTCCGCTTCTGTTGTCATTAGCGACAGGGGAAGTGTGGGCAGCGCCATTCCTGGGCAGGCTGCACTTTCTTTCCTGCTGGGCGGCTCTCCTTACGGGTGTACTCCTTGCGCGTGGGGCTCCCCTACGCAGGGGACATCCCTGCGTGGCAGGGTACTCCTTGCGCGCATCAGCACTGCGTATGGGCCAGCTCCACACGGGTCAAGGAGGCCCGAGGTTTGAACCGCAGACCTCCCATGTGGTAGACGGACACCCTAACCACTGGGCCAAGTCCGTTTCCCCTTGATTTGAGATCTTTCTTCTTTATTAATGCAGGCATTTATAACTATAATTTCCCTCTGAGCACTGCCTCCTTTTCATCCCATAAGTTTTGAAATATTCTGTTTTTGTTTATATTTGTCTCAACATATTTTCTAATTTCCCTTGTGATTTTTTTTTGTTGACCCGTTTCTTAAGAGTGTGGTGCTTAATTTCCACATATTTGTGAATTTTTTAGATTTCCTTCTGTTACTGATTTTCCAACTGTGTGATCAGAGGAAATACTTTGCATGGTTTTAATTTTTAAGTTATTAAGATATTGTGTTTGAACAATTTTTTAAGAATAATTTGAGGCCTATATGATGGTACTTTCCTCTAGAAATATTAGGTTGATGCAAAAGTAATTGTGGGTTGCACTGTTGAAATTTGCCACTTGAGAATGGAATACATTCTTAAATAAATGTGGTTATGTTATATATCATTTTAATGTGCATTTCTTCCTTTTGTTTTTTTGTTAATGACTTATTACTTGCTGTTTATTTTAAATTCATTTTAGGCTATGGAAATGTTAGACAAAGCAAATCCGAGCTATTTTCTTACTTGAGTTCAAAATAGGTGGTAAAGCAGCAGAGACAACTCACATCAACAAAGCATTTGGGCAGGAACTGCTAACGAATGTACAGTGCAGTGGTAGTTCAAGAAGTTTTCCAAAGGGTTCGAGAGCCTTGAAGATGAGGAGCATATTGTCTGGCCATTGGAAGTTGACACGACCAATTGAAAACAATCATCGAAGCGTATCCTCTTAAACTACATGAGAAGTTACCAAAGAGCTCAATATCGACCATTCTTCGGTTGTTTGGCATTTGAAGCAAATTGCAAAGGTGAAAAAGCTCGGTAAGTGGGTGCCTCATGAGCTTACCGAAAATTTTAAAAATGATCATTTTGAAGTGTCATCTTCTCTTATTCTGCGCAACAGACTTTTTCTCGATCAGATTGTAACCTGTGATGAAAAGTGGGATTTTAACCAACAGCCGGCGACAACCAGCTCAGTGGTTGGACCGAGAAGAAGCTCCAAAGCACTTCCCAAAGCCAAACTTGGACCAATAAAAGGTCATGGTCACTGTTTGGTGGTCTGCTGCCTGTCTGATCCACTACGGTTTTCTGAATCCTGGTGAAACCATCACATCTGAGAAGTATGCTCAGCAAATCAATGAGATGCACCAAAAACTGCAATGCCCGCAGCCAGCATTGGTCAACAGAAAGGGCCCAATTCTTCTCCACCACAATGCCCGACCGCACGTCACACAACCATTGCTTCAAAAGTTGAATGAATTGGCCTTTGAAGTTTTGCCTCATCTGCCATATTCTCCTGACTTCTTGCTAACCGACTACCACTTTTTCAAGCATCTTGACAACTTTTTGCAGGAAAACTGCTTCCACAACCAGCAGGATGCAGAAAATGCCTTCCAAGAATTTGTCAAATCCCGAAGCATGGAGTTTTACTCTACAGGAATAAACAAACTTATCTCTTGTTGGCAAAAATGTGTTGATTGTAATGGTTCCTATTTTAGTTAATAAAGATGTGTTTGAACCTAGTTATAATGATTTAAAATTCATGGTCCAAAACCACAGTTCCTTTTGCACCTATCTAATATTTTCATTAACAGTTACTGAGAGTACTACTATTTCTGAGACCATATTAATCCAAGTTCAAGGCCTAGGGTTCCTTAGACCACTTGGATTTCCTGAACACGGCCGAAGTATGTATATTAACTGGTTTGTCCTGAGGGTGAAACTTTTTAGTCTTGGTGGGAAATGGTTTGTTTACCTTGAGTCATTTTTGTAAATTTTCTCATGGATTAGCAAAAGCAGTTCTGAGATATGTGCTGCTGTCTCTGAGTGTTGATCTTCTCCTGGATTTTTGGCTTACAATTTCCTATTTTGTAGCTTTTCTATTCCTTTAAGAATATATATTTTTTAAAATTTCATATTTATATTAATTAAATATTTCTAGTTCTTTTCAGCAGGAGAGCTTATCTTAATTCCCTAAGTTGCTATGTGGAAGTCCCTGTAGTGTAATTTTTAACTATCTTTTCAAAATAAAATATTTAACAGAATGGAAGGTTATTAAAATAATATCTGTAATCAGGATTTGGGGAAATTAAGTTAGCTGTTTGCATAAGTGAGGATCAACCTGTTTCGTATCAAGTCCTGTAACAAATCTTGAAAAACAGCTGTATACCATCTTCTACTTAGAATATTGTTACACATAGAGGAGAATGAGGTCTGTCTTTGGGGACTGAGCATAAGCAGGCCCTCATTCAGAAAAAATTCTTATTGAGTAGGACTATAGATAGTTACACTAGAGTTGACTTTTTAACTAAATCCCAGCTACATACATTTTTTTTAGTGATTATTTATTTATTCGTAGAAGTTGAGAGATTGTGTGAAATACTTCTAGGCATGACAAATCAAAAACAAGTTCTCTACTTATCTAGCTATTAATAGTATAAATGCTTATACACTGTGCTTAACTGCCTTTTCCTGCTGCAAGGAGGTTACTCAAAACTGTAAGGCAAAATAGTACATTTCCCTAGATGATAAGTTTTACTCAGGTATTTGAGGAAAAAGAGTCATTGAAAATTTTTTATACTCAAGTTTTTCTCCATACTTGTGAAGGCAAGAGGTAAATGGTCTTTACCATTTTAATAATGTCTCTTAACAAAAGGTAGTTTATAAAACACTATGTGGTAAAATAATTGATAGAGAAATTCTCAGTAACATGTGACAGTGTTTCTATTGTATGTGGCAAGAAGTATCATGAAAATGATGTTTGAGAGTCAAGAGTGGGACTATGAATTATTTAATCTTAATTTGTTTACATTACCGGAATGACAATTCTAATGATAAAATATAAAACAAAATTTTGGTTATTTTTCACTAATAATAATAAAATCCCTTTTTAATAATTTTTTAATTAAAAATAAACAGATAAATAAATAACAATAACTGTAGAAGAGACCCTTTCAGCCCAACTTATGACATGAGTGATTCAACTCTCAACAAGGAAATGTGCTCATTGAAATTTCTTTCCATAGCATCTTGACAATATTCCATTATGCTACCTCTCTGGCAGTATTTTGCTTTTGGGCTCACCATAGTGATTGATTGCCTGATGCAGTGAGTAAACACTTACTGTTTTAACCACATTTATATAAGTCTAGGTTCTCGGAAACAGTGACACTAAGAAACGAGAAAATGCCAGTGTATAGAACTTGGTGTTAACTGTCTTCAGTTCAGCTCAGTTTTTTAAAATAAATTAGTGGTCTCTGGAGATTACCTTGTGCATTAACTAAAGCAGGTAGGAAACTCTTCATCCATAATAGTATAAAATTTCAAATATTGTTTTCTGATTAAAATACCCCCCAGTGCCCGGGAAAATCGGAGAAACTCTGCCTTAGAACAAATTAACTAACCCTGACAAGTTAGTTAAATCTCTCAATTTGCTCAAGCAAATACCATGAAATGGTTCTGATTAAAAATGGGAATTATGTATTGATATGTATTAATACATATTAATAAAGCATAAATCCATCCAAAGTGTACAATCAGTGGTATTTGGTCTAATCACATACTTGTGCATTTATCACTTCAGTCATTCTTAGCATGCTTTCGTTATTCCAATAATAATAATTTTTAAAAAAAGAAACAAAACTCATCACCTCTTGGTGTCTTTATACTTCCCCTGCCATACTTAGCTGCTATTCTTTTTCCTTCTCTCTAGTAATATTTGAATGTATATTTTATAAAAATAGTCTTATATATGCAGTATCACCCATATTTGTATTTTACCTGAGGTTTTACTGTTTTCTACAATCCCATTCTACAGGTTTTAGCTTTCCTCCTAGCAATATGCATAACCTTAGACTGGCTCACAGTTTTGAGGCCAGAGAACATGTCCAAATCAAGGCATCATCAAGGCAATGCTTTCTGCCCAAAGACTGGCATTCTGAGGCTGGTTATAAGTGATCCTTAGTTCCTCTGTCACATGGTATGGACTTTGGGTCTCTTCCTTCTCTTCTGGGTTCCATTTCAGCTTCTTGTTTCCTGTGAACTTTTTCTCTCTGTGTCTGAATTTCATTCTCTTATAAAGGACTCCAGTAATAGGATTAAGACCCACCTGATAGAGGTGGGACACACCTTAACTGAAGAAACTCATCAGAAGGTCCTACTTACAAGGGGTTCTCACCCACAGGAATGGATTTGCCTTAAGAGCTTGTTTTTCTGGGATACATACAGCTTCAAACCATCACATTCATCTAGCTTGTCATCTATTCCATTCCGAGGAACTGTAAAGAAGCAGAGGATTCTTAAAAGTTACATGTAATGTGGATCAGAATTGGACCAGCATTGGTAAGATATTTAAGGAAGCAGATCAGAGTAATGTTAAAAACATGGACTCTATACCCTGCTCCCTCCTTACTGTGTGATCCTGACAAGTTAGTTAAATCTCTCTGAGCTTCCTCATTGGTAAAATGTAAAATGATAACACATCTGCAAATATTTTATGGTTATTAAATGATATAATAAACTTGTCAGAATCAGGAGGCAGTCAGAAAATGCTGATAAAATATAATGCAGCTCTTAAAAAGGTTAGGCATTGTAATTATAGACCTGAATTCAAATTCCACATTGCCCCTATAGTAATTTTGTGAGCTCAGCCAGTTTATTTATCTTTTAAAAGCTTCTATTTCCTCCTTTGAAAAATAAGGACAGAATTACATATTACCTCATTGAGTTGTGAACATTAGCATTTATTTAGTAATAGCATGACCAAGTAGTATTTATCACAGAAATGTAAGGATAACATTTAAAAATAAATTAATATAAATTACTTTAACAAATTAAAGGAGAAAACTATATGATTAATAGGTTCAGAAAAAACAAATTTAAATTCACCCATTCCCAATTTCAGCAAATTAAGAAGAGCCTGGAAAAGGGTGGTCACTAAGAAATTGTAATATGCATCATAATTAATAGTGAAATATTGATGCACTCTCCTGGAGGTCCTGGCTGGCTCATTATAATAAGGAAAAGCAGTGCTGGTAACTGGTTTGTGTGTACTATTACAGTCATATGGATTGTTTAAAGCCAGTGCTCCATCCTGACTGGTTGGTATCTGTGAGGTATGATTAAGTATTTCAAACATCATATCTGAATAAAAGATAAGCATGAAAGAAACCAAGTTGAAAGAATTTAAGATCTCCAAAGCATAAATAATTAAGGGAAAATGATTTATCACACTAAACTAAAACATAAAATTCTTCAAAAAATTATACAGCATAAATAATGTTAAAGCCAAAGAAAAAAAGATATTTTCAACAAATATACTGACAAAAGGGTTAGGAAAAAATCTATATTTACATATAAATTACCCTAAAAATTAGTAGGAAAAAGTTAACCCATTAGTAAACTGGGCAGAGTCATACAAAAAGAAAGCCAAATAGCCAAAAGGTATTTGGAAAGATACTTAACCTCAATAATAATCAGAGAGCTGTACATTTAAAGAAGATAGCATTTCACTCCCACTATTCTGGCAAAAATTAAAAGTGAAAAATATTCTATGTTGGTAAGCATATGGGAAAGGGAGTCCCCATACACCACTGTGGAACTGTCATCCGAGACGACTTTCAAGAGCAGTTTGGCATGAACTAGTGAAGTTGAAATTGAAGAAAAATAGGCAAAAAGTTGCCCTATTTGACCCAAGAATTCTATTTCTAAGTTTATATTTTAGAGAAACTTTAGTATCTTTGCACAGGGAGATCTAAGAATGTGCATCGTTTTAATAGCAAAACCCAGAAAACAAATTAATATTTATCGGTACAAGAATGGCAGTAGAAAAGTGGATAAGTTGCAACATTGCCATGTAAGTAGAATACTGTAGAGCAGTTCATTGATTCAATTTCAGTAAACATTAATGTACTGTCTAGACACCTTTCAAGGTGCTAAAGATCCAATGGTAAAGACAAAATCTTTTAAGCCATGGAGCTTAAATTCTGATAGTTAAAATGAATCAAAGTAAAGTGTATTAACTTTGTGAAAAGTCATCATTATGTAATTATAATTTACACATTTTTCTGTATATATAAAAATGTTTACTTTTTAAAAACTAATAAATATAATGTTGAGTAAAAAGTCAAATTGCAGAAGTATAATACAGTATGCTACGATATTTGTAATATTAAAAAATATTCAAAGCAATGCTATATTGCTTAGTACATATATATGTCATAAAAGTATGAAAGTGCCTGTAGGAAGAATACACACCAATCTCAGGATAGTCATTACCTCTGAAGAGGGTGGAAAATGGAGTTGTGGGGAGATAACCCTATTAATTCTGCTTTATTTCTTTTAAAATTTTTGAAATAGTTTTAAAAAATAACACTTATTAAATGTGGACAGTGGATATATTGATTTTGGTTATGTTATGTATATACTTTACTATATATTTCAAATATTTCATAGATAATTTTTTATAATTTAAAAAATAAGTGGCAGTTAGTAAGTTAGAATATCCCAGTCTTATATTTTCATCATTTGTACTTTATGCTCACATTGGCCTGGGATGACAGTGGTTCTTTGTGTGGAGATTTTTTCCTGGAAAAAGATGCTTAACATCATTAGCCATTATGGAAATGCAAATCAAAACCACAGTGAAATACATACCACTTCATTCCCACAAAGATGGCTATTATTAAAAATTGGAAATAACAAATCCTGGAGATGATGCAGAGAGAGTAGAATACTATTGCATTGTTGGTGAGAATTTAAAATTATATAGACACTTTGGAAAATAATTTAACAGTTCCTCAAAAAGTTAAATATAGTGTGACCATATGACATAGAAATTCCACATCTAGGTATGTACCCAAAGTGTAAAAACAGGGTCTCAGATACTCATAGATGAGTGTTTATAGCAGTATTATTCACAGTAGCCAAAGAGGGGAAACATCCCTTTATGACTGGCTTATTTCACTCCAAATGATGTCTTCAAGGTTCATCCATATTGTAACATATACCAGCATTTCATTTCTTTTTATGACTGAATAATATTTTATTACATGGATATACCACATTTTCTTTATCCATTGGTCTTTTGAAGGACCCTTGGGTTGCTTCTATCTTTTGGCTATTGTGAATAATGCTATGATGAACATTGATATACAGCTGTCTATTTGAGTGAGCCCCTGCTTTCAGTTCTTTTGGTTACATACCTAAGAGTGAAATTGCCAGATCATAATAATTCTATATTTTACTTTCTGAGGAACTGCCAAACTGTTTTTCACAGTGACTGTACCCTTTCACATTCCCACCAACAATTTACAACAGTTCCTATTTCTCTGCCTCCTCACCAACACTTATTTTCAGTTTTTAAAATAATTATCATCTCTTTTAATTACGAAAGTCTGCCAAGGCAATATGCCAAAAATGGGTTGGCTTTTACAATGGGAATTTAGTAACTCATAAGCTTATAGTTCTGAGGTAGTGAAAATGTCCAAATAAAGGCATCCTCAGGAGATGCCTTCTCCCCAAGCTGCAACTATGGGCAGTCAGGCATGTGGCAGCGTCTGTTTGTCTCTCCTCTGGCTCTTGTTACTTCAGCATCTGGCTTCAGTGGCTTCTCTCAGCTTTTGTGTTCTATTGATTTCAGTTTCTGGCTTCCTGGGTATTCTCTCTCAGCTTCTGGGTGTTTCTATTTCTGTCACCTCCTCTCTCATGTTTATAAAGAATGCCAGCAAAAGGATCAAGACCCACCCTGGGCTATGCCCCACTTAGGCAATCTACTCAAAAAGTCCACACCTGAACCCAATTCAATCAAAGGGTCCCAAACCACAGGAATGGACCAATTTAAGAACATAATTTTCTGGGAGTCCACAAAAGACTCAAACTACCACACCGTCCTCATAGTTTTGATTTGCTTTTCCTTAATGACTAATGATGCTGAGCATGTTTTCATTTGCTTATTGGCTATTTGTATAACTTCTTTGAAGAAATGTCTATTCAAATCCTTTGCCCATTTTAAAATTGGATTATCTTTTTATTACTGAGTTCTAAGTATTCTTTATATATTCTGGATATATATAGTCCTTTATCAGATATGTGATTTGCAAATAATTTTTTCCCATTCTCTGGGGTGTCTTTTCCCTTTCTTAATAGTATCCTTGGAAGCACTAAAGTTTTAAATTTTTATCAAGTCCAGTTTATCTGTTTTGTCTTTGTGCTTTTGGAGCCATATCTAAGAAACCATTGCCTAGTCCAGGGTCATTAGACTGAGATCCCAGTGTTCATTGCATTCTTGACACTTAGGGGAGTTACATAGAAGGTGTTTTAAAAAATGAATACCCTCCAGCCACTGTGGAGGACTGGCAGTTCCTAACAAAGTTGATTATAGACTTGCCATGTGACCCAGCAATACCATTCCTAGGTGTATACTCAGAAGAGAGCAGGAGAGCAGGGACATGAATAGACATTTGCACACTGATGTTCGTAGTGGTGTTATTCACAATAATTTCTCAATTCCTGAATGGTAAGGCACAACCTCCATTATTACAGGATTCTCAGTTAATATTTATTGAATAAATGCTGGGCTGTTCACCTTTTGGCAACCAACCAACCAACTATTCAGCCTTATTTCTCAGTAGTCATCCCATTGTATCTCTCGCTGTTGTGTGAGTGATGGGATTAATTGTATAAATGCATTCAGAATTCAACTTAGAGCTGGAACGGAGTTAGTCTTTCCCTCACACATACCTATATAATGGTGGAGGGCTTAAAGGGTTCTTGGGGAAATGACCACAGTACCCACTATATCTTTTGAACACAGCTTTATCTAAGTCATATGTCGTACTTTATCTCTTGCTCTTCTCCCAACTTTGAAATGCCTTCCTCCTTCTTGCTCATAAGATTAGTTCAACCTGACTTCAAAGCCATTGCTTTCTCTATGTCAGGAAACAGTAAAAGATAATGGTTAAGAGCGTGGACCTTGTGCCAAACTATCTGGACTTGAATCCTCTCTTTATTGCCTAACCATCTGTGACCTTAGGCAATTTATGTAACCTTTTTATGCCTCAGTTTCTTGAACTGTAAAATGAGAATGGAAATAATAGTACCTATTTTATGATTAAATGAAAAAATGCATGTAAAATGTTTATCAAAATACCAGGCATATGGTAACCACTCAGTGTATATTAATTGCTACTATTGTTATTCCTATTATTCCAGGTAATAATTTTTCCCATTCTTTGTTCTGTTAGCACAGATATTATTATGTGACATAGATTTCTGCCACATCTGTAAATACATTACAGTAGAGTAATTCTCCTACTGCTATTGAACTTAATAGTATGTGAAAAACTTTATAGACATTAAATAACTTTTACCGTGCTTCCAACAAAAGAATGCTGCTTAGTGATATGGTGAAAAGTTGTCATTCTTTTTGAACTCTAAGCACCTTTGAATATTCCTCCTGTGATTAGAGAATTCCCTACCTTGTGATTACATTTTTCCAGCCTCCTTTGGCTTATCACCTTGGCTTTTCCAGTTAGAAACACCCATGCCAAAGGTACTACCAAGAACCATTCCAGGAAGGAAGCAACAGATGCATCTAGTTTCCTGATGCCAAATTTGGCACAAATTAGAGATAGCACACAGTTCCTTCTTTCCATAGTATACAGTGCTGTGCTCAGCAATTTCAAGTACAGCGTTTATACTGAAAATCTCCCTCCTTAATGGATTCCCCGAAATGAATCCATTCTGTATGAAAATGCTAATTGGGAGACTACTACTCATTATTTTAAATAAGAAAAAATATTAGTTAAATGTCAACCTAAAATCCCCAGACAATTGCCTGAACTATATTAAAACACAGTAAAAAATGTTTATATAAATAACAGACTCATGTTAGAATGTAAAATGCTTAAAACATCAAAACAATTAATACAATTAATATTTTGCTTTGTATGCAGTAGCATGTTGAAATTATTTTTCAAAATGTCTACATAAGATTCTGATATTCTATGAATTATATTTGGAGTGTAACTCGGCTTGAACATCAAGATATTTAAAATATATTGAGTGGAAATTATAAAAAGTTATAAATTTTTCTCTACATACATTGACTGAAAAACTTTGTATTAGAGATAAGTATGTTCTATCAAGTTTGGGTATTAAAAATCAAGAGACATTCTACCATGAAAATGCTAACTGTGGAAACCTTCTATGGAGGTATGCCCCTGTTTATTGAGCATCTGTAGTACCTGGTACTTTATTAGATTAGGGATGAGAGTCATGTTTACAAGCATATATTTTAAATAAAACATGGTTTTGTTTTCTAACCTGTCCTAGATTCCCTAAGACATATTCAGAGCAAGAGTAATCAAATTATTCTTTCTTTTTCTTTAATAACCAGTTAAGCTGTATACTTTAAGAAACATTGTAAAATAGGGAAAGCTCACTCACTTTGAGTCTGGATTCTAATCCTAGTTCTGTTCATGTACAACCTAAGGCAAGTTACTTCCTTTCTCTGGCTACATTTTTTTTTTTTACAATATGAATAGTAGATTGAATTAGAAGAGCTCTAGGATCCTGTCCATCTCTAAAATTATTTGATGTTATGCTTCAAAATAGGATCATAAAAGCATACAAATGTAACAGTTTTCAAAGTTCTTTCTTATAAAATGTTCTTTATTTCCTAAATAGTTTTTAATCCTGTTGTTATTCTCAAAAAGCTCTAGGTGTTCCCCTCATTTAGAAATTATATCCTGATCTTATAGGTTTGGAAGACAATTATCAAAAATGTTTTCATGTCTATTTATTTTGTTAATATAAAAAATGCTACCAGCGGGTATTAAGAAAAAGTACAAGAACCACAAAATTGATGATTAACTTTTTATCATATATGTTTCTAGGTGAATGTCTGTAATGGGAAAAGGGCAAAAGGAAGATAAATTTGGCAGTGTTAATAGGCAAGCCCTCAATGGAGTATTTTTTTTTTCTTTTCCTAAGCATTACTCTGCCACTAGTGAAGTCTCATTATTTTTAAGTGTCCTAATCAATAAGGTCATGAAAGATTGATTTCAGGAGCTGTCACTGTGTTTATGACAAGAAGCATATAGAGTCATTTATAGAAGTGGGCAGTAATTCTCCTGTTAACTAGCAAGTCAAGGAATCAGTAAGCCCATCTTACATGTCTTTACGTGGTGAGGAGAATCTTGATGGTGGCCATCACTGACTGAGAGGAGGAGACTAATATTGTTAATTGAATTTCCCCAAAGAGAAAAAATATATACTGTCATGTTGGGGGAAGGGGAGGAGTAAATCTGTGCAAGACTCCAATATGTATGAGTTGGTTGCATTGATTTTCTTCTGCTAATAGCCTGGGATGGATACAGAATTGTCTCAGAAAATATAACGTTGATTGCAGCAGCTCCTTTCCAGTTAAGACTTTCAGAATTGCAACTACCAATATTTCAAATAAAATCTATGTATTTTTTAGTTTTATCCTAGTAATATATGTTGTAGAAAATGTGTAGCCCATAAACATTCCCTCATTATTCCTTTACAAACATGGTTTTAAGGGCCACACTGTATTTTATCATGAGTATACAATAATTTATTTGGCTAATCATCTGTTTGGGTTATATTTAGATTCACAAAGCCTTTTAAAAATAAAAAACAATATTACTATACTACATGTTCATTGAAAAAATAAGCAATATAGGAATGTATAACTAAAATAACCGAAAGTCCCCTGATATGCCCCTCCCAGTCCCTCTACTCAGACATAAGTATTTTTAGTAGTTTGGCCTTTTAATATGCATATTCCATAATTTTTTTCATTTAAAAAGTATCTCATATATGTAGTCTTAGGATGAACCAAACTGGCATGACAGAGTACTTATTTTAGGCTGTTCTATTCTATCTGATTCTCAGGTAGAAAAATGGTGCAAAGGGCAGAAAAAAAAGAAAAAGCAACAGGGATGAAAACTGTCATGCAGATAGGGTCAAGATATAAGTTAAAACTACACTGTGACTAGACACACATTGAGCTCCCTCTTTACCTGGTATTAGGTATGTTCAGGGACAGACATGATAGTTTAAAAGAAACTGTAGAAGGCTTAATGTATAGATGTTTATCTTTGAAAAATAAGACTGAGCTTACCTGTGGGGAGGATTAGACTAGGTAAAGGAATTGATGTTTTTGTCTTTGGTTTTATAATCACATGTTTTACAAAATTAATCTAGTGGTATTTATTTAAAATACTTTAAAATATAATGGTATAGTGTGAATAAAGCTTATATGATCAAGGCAGTATGTGGAAATTCTTTGGTTTTCATTTGCATAGCGAGAATGTCTACCTTTTCCAATTATTAAAGAAAAAAGTCTTCGCAATGCATTTTACATAGTCAGAATATTGGTAAAATGACTAAAGTTGAATAATCATAATCTATTAGAAATTAATTAAGGGTTTAATTTGTCACACAGTGACAATGTAAATTACTTTATATAAAATGATAAAATTATTCAATTGCTATTTGTTGTGGACTATAAGAAGTCAAGTTAAGGTCCTTGATTTTGGAGTTTATAGCTTTGTTAACATGTATTTGAATGACTTCCATTCCATTTTTAAAAACTTTATGTATTTAGAATAAAAAATTTATTACATTCTTCATATTAAAAGTAATGGTTAAACTGTAAGTAGATGTAGCCCAGAAATAAAGGTGTATGAATTATAAACATTTATACACTGGCATAAAAATTCAGTGATCAATACTATATTTTGTCATGTCTAAAACTAAATTATTGACTTTTATTTGCAGTGCCATCTTAATTAAAAAGATAACTTGAAATCTTCATCCCACTGGAGTTGGGTAACTTTTCAGGAAGGCTATATAGGAAGGAGTAATAGCAATTATCTCCCATAGACCTGAGGGAAAGAAAGTATAAAATTCATTAATTTTTAAAGAAAATTAAAGTTACATAATTTTTGTTCCATGTTCTTCCATTTAAAGTCATTGAAAAGCCAGAAATTAAGGTTAATTGATTTTTAAATTCTGTTCCAATATAGACTTTTTTAGAGTGAAGAGAAAAATTTACTTTTTAAAATTGGTTTCTAATTCTTTTGTTTCTCATATTACATGTTCTTGCCTCAACTAAGTTGTGACAGTATGGTACAAATTTTTTTAAGACTGATGCACAACGCTTATGACCTCCCAAAGCTGCTCCCTTGGTGACCACTAATGGTTTATCTAGTGTCAAACAAGATCTTTGTTTTCTTGATTTTAGATAAATTTGCAGCCAACTGCTTCACTAGTCATGATGTCAGTTGTTTACATTTCAGCAAAATGTTTGTCAAAACTTTCAAATACGGGGGAACTGTAGACAGACGGTGTTTATCACGTTGTAGGGACTGTCAGAAATGGTTGACTTCAACATAACTGAGTCAAGCCCCGTGTTTATATTTTAATCTGCAAACTGTCAGCCCTGCTCACTATAGTGACCACTTGCTGCATGAGAAAATGAATAGCAAGGAGTTTTTATACTAGTTACCATATATTTATCTTATTTAGCCTTTTCAAAAAATGTGTTTTACAGTGATGATGGCTGAAGGAGGAGAAAAAGCCATTCCAGCAAAGGAAGTGGTATTACCATTTTGGTTAATGAGTTTCTTCCAAAAGTGAAATGTAGAAAATCAAATATAGAATATGTCTTTGGTGATGATATTCTGATTGGCTTCAAGTTAAGTCAGAAAAATGTGCCGACAGGTAGACAGTGGAGGAGTTCTGAGAAAGAAGTGATCCTTTGCTCTCAGTGTTGTGTTATCTAGTACAGCCTGTTTCTCAGTTTAAGTCATTTATCCAGAGTCCTTTATTGAATAGGAAGAGGAATATGTAAGTAAATACTAAGAGATGTTTATAGATCTTACATATATACATAACTATTGATATACTGAATTTTTGACAGTACAGTCCCTTCCTTAATCCTTACATTCCATTTCTGTCTCTGGAATACCTACTCCCTGAAGCCAATCCTTACTCATTCTTTAAAATTTTTCTAAATACCCCCAGCGTGGGACATGACACCCGGGGATGAGCCTCCCTGGCAACGAGGGACCACTATCAACTACCAACTGATGATGCAACTGGAAAATGACCTTATACGGAAGGTTCAATGCGGATCAGCAGAATATCCATGTCTACATAAAATACCATGACTTTAAAATGCTGTTTGACCTAAAGTAAGGGGGAAATGGAAAGGAGAAATGAGTTTATATGGCTACGAGTTTCTAAAAAAGAGTCTGGAGGCTGGCAGAAGGTTTGCCCTCATGCACAACTGAGCAGAGTCAGAGAGACAGATAAAGCAGATACAACCCCCAGATATTGGTTCCTTTGAGGGCTAAAGAGACCCATGGGAGTTATGGTCATGGCCGATGGGGTTAACTACCAGGGCAGATGGCCCCTCTTGGGAAATGGTGTTTATGTGTGATGAATCTGGACTCAGATGGGATCTCCCTTCATAAGACTTTCATGCTAATGTGCTGGAGGTGCAGTTAATGTTGGGGTTTAAGATATATTTAGGGGATTTGAATCTCTGGACTGACAATGTGATAGCCAGATCCTGAGCCTCAACAGACTCCAGCACCTACAATCTGATTTATTGGACTTACCACACTCAGCTAAGATGGAGGTGAAGAAGGACAACCACCACACCATGGAGCCTAGAGTGATTACAACTGAAAATGGGAGGATTGCATCCAGCATCCAGGTGGAATCTGAGCCTCCTCTTGACATAAAGGTGCAATGGACACAACCAATCCAGTGTCCACATAGAAGAGGTGGCATTGGATTGGGAAAAGTGGACATAATGGACAAAGGGTATGGGGAAAGGCAGGAAGAGATGAGAGGTGGAGGCATCTTCGGGACATGGAGCTGCCCTGGATGGTGCTTCAGAGGTAATCACCGGACATTGTAAATCCTCACAGGGTCTACATGATGGAATAGAGGAGAGTATGGGCCATGATGTGAACCAATGTATATGAGGTGCAGAGGTGCCCAAAGATGTACTTACCAAATCCAATGGATGTGTCATGATGATGGGAACGAGTGTTGTTGGGGGGGGGGGAGAGGGGGGGTGGGGGGGTGGGGTTGAATGGGACCTCACATATATATTTTTAATGTAATATTATTACAAAGTCAATAAAAAATAAAAAAATTTAAAAAAAAAATATATTCCATAAAAAAAATAAAAATAAAAAAAAAAAATAAAATTTTTCTAAATAATCTCCACCTTCAGGAAACATTCTCTCATTTTACTTAATATTCTATATCCCAGCAGTGTTATAGCATTTTTTTCTACTGCATAACATAGTTACCAATTTTACTAAACTATAGGTTTCTAAAAGGCAAGGACTGTGTTCTATTTGACCATGTTACTAGTGCAAAGCAGAGTGTTTGGCATATAGTGGGTGCTAAATAAATGTTGAATTATTTCATCTAGGACATCATTCTCCTGCTGTAGAACCCTAGTATTTATGGCCCTCCCTCTTTTGTTCTTTCATTCCCTGCCTTCCCAAGGGCATCATTACTTAATTGTTGATCATAGCAGGATCTTCTGCATGGTGCCTGCACTGTCCTTCCTTTCTGCATTTCTTTGTAATGTTGCTTCTGTCTGTAATGGGCTCTCATTTCCCCTTCTTATCTATGTCTACTCTTTTCTTCAAAACCTTTTACAAGTTGCATTTCCTTCAGAAAACCTACCATTAACTCAGCCCTTTGATGCCATAGAGATTGTAGTGGACAGTATAGTTCCTCAATACTTATTGAAGAAATGAACGAGAGAGAGATAAATGAAAATTAAATATTGGCCTGCAAACATACAGTAAACAAAGAGAAAAGTAGGTGATGGGAAAATAATCTTAATGGAACTTCAATATTAGTTATATCAGTAGTCATTAGTCATCTTACTGTTATTGTATTCATCTCCATGACAAGGGAGAGCAGTAGCACAGAAATGACTGATAAGCCTCAGCTTCTCACCCTAAATATGCCATTACCTAGATGTGTACCCTTAGGAATCACAAAATCTTTGAGGCTTAATTTCCTTATCTATGAGAAAGACGTTTTGAGGGTTCTTCCAGTTCTACAGCCTTTTTTTTTTTCTCTCCTACCCCCCCCCCCCCCCCCCCCCCCAGTTTTCTGCTCTGTATGTCCATTCTCTGTGTGTTCTTCTGTGTCTGCCTGTTTTCTTGTCAGTGGCACCTGGAATCTGTGTCTTGTTTTTGTTGTGTCATCTTACTGTGTCAGCTCTCCGTGTGTGCGGCACCATTCCTGGGCAGGCAGCACTTTTTTTTTTCCTGCACTGGGCGGATCTCTTAACGGGGCACACTCCTTGTGCATGGGGCTCCCCTACGTGAGGGACACCCCTGTGTGGCACGGCACTCCTTGTGCACATCAGCACTGAGTGTGGGTCAGCTCATCACATGGGTCAGGAGGCCCTGGATTTGAACTTTGGACCTCCCTTGTGGTAGGTAGACATTCTATCCATCGGGCCAAATCTGCTTCCCACAGTTCTGCAGTCTTGGACTCAGTATATCAGTAAGAAGGGCAAAACTGCTTTCTTGATAGAACTGTTTGGAAGGCTAATTAAATTTAATTCATATGTCAGTGTATCTTTCTATGATGACATCTGAAACTACACTGCAGAAGCTCCCTCCCTACTAAAAGAGAGAAACAGCCATGGCAGGTAAGGGATTTTAAGGATTATTTGGCTAAAGAGGAGCAGCATTACAGGATTTCAAGCAATCATTTTATCATTCAAAGAGAATTTAATGTGTTTCCTCCCTCTTATGGCCTCAAAGCACTGTTATAAAAAATATATTCTAATAATATGTTCTAATAACATTTTCAGCAAGTAGAAATAGAAGTTGATGGATTCACAAAGTGGATATACCATTTCTCCTCCTTATAATATTATTATTAATAATAATGCTTGTATTTGCCAAATACATCATGATTTACAAAGAACTTTTTTCACCCCACTCTTTATATGAATAGGTTCTCTTAAAAAAGTTAGACCAAAGCTTATGGGCCAATAAAAATTGGGATGAAGACAAGGAATCCAAGGTTACCTGGTTGGATTTGGGAGAGAGCGTATGCTCTGATCTAGTCCATCACAGAGAAGACGTGTCTTAGTTTGCCAGGCTGCTATAACAAATATCACATTCAAGTTGGCTTAAACAATAGTTTATTGTCTTATAGTCCAAAATCAAGGGTTGGCAGGCTCGGTTTCTCCAAAGTCTGTGGCATTGTGGTGGTGGCTTACCAAGCAATCCATAACTCACTATCTGCCTCTATCACATGACAATCAGTCTCCAACTCCTCACTCCTACTACTGTGCCCGAATTTCCTGTGCTTATAAGGACTCGTGTTATTGGTTTCATATAGTAGACTCTTTGAAGATCCTGTTTACAGAGTTTACATTCGTGGGCCTGGGGGTTAGGACCCAGATGTGTCTGTGGGGGAGGTTTCTATCCATAACAGTATGCATTCTTGCTGAGGGAGGATCTTAATGACCTGTACTCTACCATGCCCTGCTTCCAAAAGGACAAGGAATTTTCTAAGCAGAAGAGCATGGACCTAATCTGGCATCCAATTCATTGATTTACTAAAGATTGGCAGATAGACATCCAGCTCTCTTGGGGATGCTGAAGGGTACCTTTACTAAGAACCAGAATATACTAGGGAAGAAGAAAAAAACATCTCTGAGCAATGTGACTCAATAAGTACAGACTATTAATCATAATAATCATTTATTATGTGCCAGGTTCCATTCTAAGTTTTTAATGTAGTTAATCCTTACAGCAATCCTGTTGCTTTTATTATCTTCCAATTACAAATTAAGTCTCATAGCAAATAAGTAAGGAACTAGTCCGTGCTATTAATCACTGCAGTGTAGTGAGTAAAGCAAGTTGATGTCTTATCTTGCTGCCTCTTGCTCAAGTGTGCATTTGGGCATGACAAGCGCCCTTGTCAGAGAGAATCAGACTGTCTTCATGCTTTTTTATAGGCCACAATTATGAGAGTTATGTGTCAATCTCAGAAAAACATTTTCTTGTAGAAAGTGTTTTTCCAGCTTGATAAGGAAAATAGGCATCTCTTCCCAAAGCAGTTTGATCTTCTGATTTCCGCTTCCAACTTTAGTAGATTCTTCTAGCAGATTTTACTGCAGAATCTATATTCTGTTAACTTTTCCTAATATACATATTAGCAAAAATAAAAATATATTTTTTATATTTATTTTTGTATTCTGGAAGGTTAACTAATTTTTTATCTATTTTTAAATTCTGAGACTTATAAAGTACTTTTTGTTATATGCAATTAATAATTTTTTTTTATCTATTTAGTCCAAAAACTGATTTTAAAATGATTTTGGTTAATTCAGATGTATACATAATTTTTAAAGCTCGTCCATTATAAGAAATATATCTTTTGGATGTTTTCTTCCCTCATGCTTACCCTTCCTCCCTCCTTCCCTTCTTTTCTTTTTCTCTTTTCCCTTCTCCAGTACTATAAATTGTTCTGTGAGCCATGGTACAATTAATATATGATGGTGAGCATTTTCAGAGAGAGCCTAATCACAGGAAATACATGCTCTATAGTTTTCCTAGTACAAACTCAAAAATCATGTGCAGGAATAAATAAATAAATACATGCATATAAACAGACAGACAGACAGACAGACATAGAAGGGGAATGGATGTAACTCACAGGTTAAGTGCCTGCCTATCATGTACAAAGTCCCAGGTTCAATCCCTGGTACCTCTTTAAAAAAAAAATTTAGGTGCACACTCACCAATTTTAGTTGTTGGGTAAAACCATAGAAAGAATGAGATCCTCTTAAGTAAATATGACCACAGAAGGGTTAATAAATTTGCTGTAGTGCCTTTGGAACAGATCTTTTTTGGACAAGGGAGCCCAGCACATGATCCCTTTAAAGTTTTCTCATTTTCAGACCACATTTAGATAATTTGGGTTTGAAAGGTTCAGAACACGAGTTACAAGGTGGTAATAACCAGCACTCTTTGAAAAGGATACAATGACCAAACAGTAAATAGAATGCCTAAGTGAAAGATTTACTTGGTCATTAAAAAACAGGGAATCCACATGGTCATTGAATATAAAGATGCTATAACACGCAGATAATTTAATTAATGGAAGCAGACTTGTTTTCATATAATAAACCTTATTTTTAAAGAAGTTTTAGATTACGGAAAAGTTATATATATATTTTTTTTAAGATTATCTATTTATTTAAACCCCCCCCCGCCGATTGTTCTCTGTGTCTGTTTGCTGTGTCTTGTTTCTTTGTCCGCTTCTGTTGTTGTCAGTGGCATGGGAAGTGTGGGCAGCGCCATTCCTAGGCAGGCTGCACTTTCTTTCACACTGGGCGGCTCTCCTTACAGGTGCACTCCTTGCATGTGGGGCTCCCCTACGCGGGGAACACCCCTGCGTGGCACAGCATTCCTTGCACGCATCAGCACTACACGTGGGCCAGCTCCACACAGGTCAAGGAGGCCCGCGGTTTGAACCGCGGACCTCCCATGTGGTAGACGGATGCCCTAACCACTGGGCCAAGTCCGTTTCCCGGAAAAGTTATATTGAAAGAATAGGGGATTCCAGTATACTGTACACCCTCCCCATCCCACATTTTCCCTATTAATAAGATCTTATATTAGTGTGGTACATTTGTTACAATTGATGGACAAATATTGAACCATTATTACTAACCAAGGTCTGTAGTTTACATTTTGGTTTACACTTTGCACCATACAATTTTATAGGTTTTGACAAAATGTAAAATGGCCTGTATCAGTCATTGGAATATTACGCAGAACAATTTCAGTGCCCTAAAAATGACCCATGTTTCACCTATCTTCCCCTTCTCTCCCCTCAGAACCTCTGGTAACCACTATCTTTATATCAATGTTAAAAGTACTCCCATTACTACAATAATTAGTCTACTTTGGTCCATAGTTGCAGTCCACCTCTTAAGTTTGTTCACTCCTCAGTCTTGAGGATTTGGGGGTGGTGATGCCCACTCTGCTTCAGATTGAGAGGGAGCTTAGATCTTATGGAGCAGATTGAAGGAACTGTTTTGCTTGTAGTTGTAGACACTCTTAGTTTTTTGGGATGGGGTTGTCATCATTTTGTTAGTTGTCCTCGGTGAATCTGATAAATTGGAGAGTAATTGGCTGTAACTCTGCTAAGATGTAGGGCTCAAATGGCGTATGAACAGACCAAAGATTTAAGTCTTGGAGACATTTATTTAATGGGTAAAGTGCTAATTATAGGTTCAAATAAAAGGGGTAGAAGAATCATGTGTAGGGAGATTACAAATGAGTCTAAATCTGTTACATTTGGGAAATAGGTTATCATTTATTCCAAACTAAGGCCTCCTGAGGAGATGCTGATTTCGTGGGGATGTGTGCCTTGTCTACGGTGTCTTGATATCTCTAGAATCCTTGGAAGCACCCTGGTTTTAGGCTTTGTTTACTGTCGCAGTTAGTGAGATCTGCCTGAGACGTACATTAAGTGTAACCTCTGGAATGACCTCCTGACTTACTTTGAAATCTCTTAGCCATAAAAACTTTTGTATTTAATGTTTGCCCCTTTTTGTCAATATCTTTTTCCAAATGCGTCACTGGTTGGTAAGTGGTATTAATACCTTAGTGCCAGGGTGGCTTATCCCTGAGAGTCATGTCCATGCTGGGGGGAAGATAGTGTGTTCATTTGCTGAATTTGGCTTAGAGAGGCCACATTTGCATAACAAGAAGGTTTTTCAGAAGGTAACTCTTGGGCAACAGATATTATTAGGCTAAATTTCAATTTTACAAAAGTAAGGTTCATAAGTACAAGCATTAATACCAAGAGCTTGGCACATTGGTCTGCTATGTACTCTAGAGATTCTTGCCACTCTATTTGAGAATGTAGCAGAACTCCCCAGGATGGAAGTTTAATATTTCATTGGTTATTGTGTGGCTCTCCACTTAACTGTTTTAGCATCCTGTGACAAAATGGACTCATTCATGTTCCACAGAGGCATGGCCCAGGTGTGCACCCTTCCCCACACATCTCTCCACCACCGACATCCTGCACCAGTGACCCCCCCCCCCACCTATAGTTGCCAAAAAAACATTTCCACCATTGTAGCTTCAACTACAGACCTACAGTCCCCAGAGTTCACTTGTTCCTTCCTCCAGTCCTCCCTCCGGTTCCATGGATAGTCCAAACCAAACCCCCATCATACTCACCCTTGCATTCCAGTACCATCAAACTCACTCATATCCCTGCACCACCATCACCCCCTCCACTGCCAATCCACCCCCTTCTATCTTATCACGACTTTTGCCTATATTGAGAATTAACTCACCACGCTTTACTTCCTTTCACCTCCATGGTTTCTGATAAGAGGTCGGCACTTAATCTTATTGAGGTTCTCTTGTATGTTGTGCTTTTCTTTTCTCTTGCTTCTTTAAGAATCCTCTCTTTACCTCTGATATTTGAAATTCTTAATAGTAGGTGCCTTGGAGTAGGTCTGTTCAGATTTATTCTGTTGGGGTACATTGTCCTTCTTGGATATTGATATTTATGTCTTTCATGAGGGTTGGGAAGTTTTCTGTCATTATTTCCTCAACTTTCTTTCTGCCCCCTTTTCATTCTCTTGTCCTTCTGGGACACCATTAATTATATTAATGTGTATGTTTGTGCATTTCACATTGTCATTCACTTCCCAGAGACCCTGTTCCTTTTTTTTCCATCCTTTTTTCTTTCTATTCTGTCTTTTCCAGTTTGGATGTCTGTTCTCAAAATCACTAATTCTGACTTTGAGCAATTCGAATCTGCTGTTATGTGCCCCTAATGGTTTTTTTTTAGATCTATTTATTTTATTTATTTCTCTCCCCTTCCCCACCTGCCCCCAGTTGTCTGCTCTCTGTGTCCATTCGCTGTGTGTTCTTCTGTGTCTGCTTGAATTCTTGTCAGTCGCACCCAAAATCTGTGTTTCATTTTGTTGCATCATCTTGTGGCATCAGCTCTCCATGTGTGCGGCGCCATTCCTGGACAAGCTGTACTTTTTTTCATGCTGGGCGGCTCTGCTTATGGGGTGCACTCCTTGCACGTGGAGCTTCCCTACATGGGGGACACCCCTGCATGGTACGCACTCCTTGTGCACATCAGCACTGCATGTGAGCCAGCTCATCACATGGGTCAGGAGGCCCTGGGTTTGAACCTTGGACCTCCCATGTGGTAGGCGGATGCCCTATCCATTGGGCCAAATCCGCTTCCCCCTAATGTTTTTTTTTTCTCTTTTTTTCTCTTTATTTTTTTTAATGTTACATTAAAAAAATATGAGGTCCCCATATACCCCCACCTCCCTCACCCCACTCCATCCCCCATAACAACAACCTCCTCCATCATCATGAGACATTCATTGCACTTGGTTGAATACATCTCTGAGCACCACTGTACCTCATGGTCGATGGTCCACACCATAGCCCACACTCTCCCACAGTCCACCCAGTGGACCATGGGAGGACATACAATGTCCAGTAACTGTCCCCACAGCACCACCCAGGACAACTCCAAGTCCTGAAAATGCCCTGCCATCACATCTCTTCCTCCCACTCCCTACCCCCAGCAGCTACCATGGCCACTTTCTCCACACCAATGCCACATTTTCTTCGATTACTAATCACAATAGTTCATGAATAGAATATCAGTAAGTCCACTCTAATCCATTCTCTATTCCTCCATCCTGTGGACCCTAGAATGGCTGTGTCCACTCCACATCTATATCAAGAGGGGACTTAGCTTCCACATGGATGATGGATGCAATTCTCCTGCTTTCAATTGTAGGCACTCTTGGCTCCCTGGTGTGGTGGTTGACCTTCTTCACCTCGATGTTAGCTGAATGGGATAATTCCAATAAACCAGAGTGTAGGAGCTGCAAGTCTGTTGAGGCTCAGGGCCTAGCTATCACATGGTCAATCCAGAGATTGAGGTCCCCTGGGTATACATTAAACCCGAGCACCAACTACAGTTCCAGTAAAAGTAACAGGAGAGGCTTGTGGACAAAGATCACATCTAAGTCCAGCTCCGTCACACAGAAACACCAACTCCAAAGTAGGGCCAACTGACATGGCACTGAACTCCATCTGCCATGACCATAGAACCTGTGGATCTCTGCAGCCCTCAGAAGAACCCATACCTGGGGTTGCATATACTTTTATCTGTCTCTGACCTTGAATAAAAGGGTCAACTTGGACCAGCAGAATATCTCAGTCTACATATAATACCAGGAGTTAAAAATGCTTTTTGACCTGAATAAAAGGGGGAAATGGAAAGGACAAATGAGTTTATATGGTTATGAGTCTCCAAAAAGAGCCGGGAGGTTATCAGAGGGGTTGCCCTTACGCACACCTGAGCAGAGTCCCAGAGACAGATAAAAGTAGACGCATCCCCTAATGTATTTTTAATCCTATCCATGCTGTCTTTCATTCCCATAACCTTGGCTACGTTTTTTGTAGGCTTTCAATTTGTTCTTTATGTTCACCCAGTATCCTCTTTTTTTTTTTTTAAGATTTATTTCTTTCTCTCCCCTTCTCCCCCCATCCCAGTTGTCTGTTCTTTGTGTCTTTTTGCTGTGTGTTCTTTGTCCACTTCTGTTGTCAGCGGCACAGGAATCCGTGTTTCTTTTTGTTGCGTCATCTTGTTGTGTCAGCTCTCCATGTGCATGGCGCCATTCCTGGGCAGGCTGAACTTTCTTTCGCGCTGGGCGGCTCTCCTTACAGGGCACACTCCTTGCGCGTGGGGCTTCCCTGCGTGGGGACACCCCTGCATGGCACGGCACTCCTTGGGCACATCAGCACTGCACATGGGCCAACTCCACACGGGTCAGGGAGGCCCGGGGTTTGAACCACGGACCTCCCATGTTGTAGACAGACGCCCTAACCACTGAGCCAAGTCCGCTTCCCAGTATCTTCTTAATATCCATTTATCTCTTTAGTCATATTTTTCTTCAATTCTTTGAATTGATTTAGGATATATGTGCAATTTTCATTGATTAGTTGTCTTAAATCTGTATCTCATCAGGATATTTAGTTTGTTCCTTTGGCTGGGCCATCTCTTCCTGATTCCTAGTATGGCCTGTAATTTTTTGTGATGTCTAGGCATCTGAACATGTTGGTGAATTTACTCTGATGGTCAATTTATCTCTCTTCCCTAGTGTTTTATTTTCACATCTCTTCTTTGATTTTTGGCTCATCTTATTCTGAGTCTTTAACATTGCCCAGATTAAGTTATCAACATCAGGCCAGGGATTCACTAATGTGGCTTAGATTTTCTCCCAGGAATAGGGGCTAAAAAGAGACCTAAAAGCATTTTTTCTCCTTGCAGTTTCCTAGTTGGCCAGCAGATGATGCTTACTGGCGAACTTTTCCAGGAACATCTTTCTTTTAACCTCTGCTTTCCCATGTTTCTGGTCTGGTCAGAGCTGAGATTCAGAGCAGGCTCTGCTGGCTGAATTTACTGAAGAGAAACCACTCTGCCCTCCAGTGCCCCCATTTCTTCCCTTGTAGCCACTGACAGGGAAGAAGACAAATGTTCCCCCTCAGTTAGCTATAGTGAGCCAGGGGTTTTATCCAGACTTAATATCTTGAGGGTGAGGGTTGGAGCTCTTCCTGGTTGCTGTGGAGGTTTAGTATATCGTATTTATTATTTCAGGTTCTTTGTCTCTCTGTCCCTCATCTTCCTGGGGGTTGCACAGCACTATCTTGGTCTGCCAACTCCCAAAGCAGGTCCCTTGAACAGTTTTTGGCCCTTTCTCCACTTTTTTTCTGAGAGAGTTAAGCCCTACCTATCTATTCTAATGCCATCTTCTCAGAACTCCTCCAGTCTAGATTTTACCCTTTTTTTTTTAATTTTAGAAACTATATTTTTATTTGATTTCTTTTTACTCTTTTTCCTATTACCTATTACTTCATTTCTGCCTATATTTTCATACTTTTGTGTTTCTATATAGATGCTTTCCTTGATCTTTTTGAACATACTAAGTATATTTTAAAATCTTTATCAGATAGTTCTATAAAATTAATTTCATTTGCTATATATTCATTTTCATTTCTTTTATTGTTCCATGGATGTCTTTTTTTATAATTATTGTTTGTCAGCATATTCTGAGTGAGAGTTTTTTTGTTTGTTTTATTCTGTCTCTACCTCTATGCTCACTTTTTCTTATCTAGCAGCTTCATAGCTGCTTCACCAGAGACCCCAGGGTCCAAGTCATATAAATAGCAATTCAGAGGTTAAAGGTCCAGCAGTGATTCTGGAGATATTTCAGATCCAGTCAATAAGTTGACAGGTGGCTTGGTTCAATTCTCAGTTGTGAAGCTTTGTAGTCTCTTCATCCCTAGGTCTGGAGATTCCTATGAGATATTGTACCAAGGTGGTGGTTAGTAGCAGTTTTTTTCCAATCTCCTTTCATGAGTTGAAAAGCCCATACCCCAACCTCTGACTTTAGGTTGTAGACATAGCTAGTTTGGGACATTTAGTCCCCATTTAGTCTCCTGGAGAGCAAATGATGTGAATGCAATTAACACCACTGACTTGTATATTTGAAACTGGTTAAAATAGGAAAATTTAGGTTGTATATATGTTAACAGAATAAATATTTTTTAAAAACCACAGAATTATATAACACAAAAAATGAGCTCTAATGTAAACTATGAACTATAGTGAGTAGTTATAATAACATTGTTCCATCAATTTTAAGAAATGTATCACATTAATGCAAAATGTTAATAATAAGGAAAACTGCATCAACAGGGAAGTTATATGGGAACTTTAATTTCTGCATGATTTTTCTGTAAACATACAATTGCTCTAATAAAAATAATAATAATAAAAACAGGCAATGGGCCTGGGCTCTGGTTTGTTGAACTCTGCCTTAAATGATATTGTTCCTCCAGTTTCTCTCCTGTCTGCTCCATCTCTTCTTCACCACTCATAGCATCCATTTCTACTCTTTCTTTACCATATGTGCTCTAATGATCCCAAATCTATGCCTTCAGTTGAAGTCCCTCCTCTAAGTCTCAAACTTCAGTTGTCAAATATCTACTAGATATTTTACCATCATTTGAATGTCCCACAAAGCATGTCAACATGTACAAAATAGAATTTGTTATTTTTCTCTCTTATAAGCCTACTCGTGAATGGTACCATATTTAATTCATTCTTACCTTCTTCATTTTCCTTACTCCTCATAGTTAGTATTAATTCTTTCTCTTAATACTTATCAAATGCACCCATATCTCAACCCTACCTTACTTCAAGCCACCAGCATCTCACTTAAATATCGAAAATTGCCTAAGAGGCTTTTCTCCTACAAGCTTGACCTCCTCCAGTCTACTTATCACACTGCAGCCTGAAGGATCTTTCCAAAATGTAAGCCAAATCACTTAACTCCTTGCTTAAAATCCTTCAGGGGCTCCCATTGTCTTTACCTGACTTCTCATTATCTGGTCCCTGATTATCTCTCCACTCTCATCTTTTACCACTCTCATTCTTACTATGTTCCAGCAATTATGAACGACTAGAGTACCATACTCTTTTCTTTCCCTGGGTTTTTATAAGTGCTGTTCTCTTTATCTGAAGCAGTTTGTTACAAACATCCTACTCATCCATCAAATATCAGTTTCAGTATAATTTATATGTGATATATACATACAATGGAATATTATTCAGTCATAAAAAGGAATGAAATTCTGATACACACAACATGCATGAACCTTGAAAACATGTTCAGTGAAATAAGCCAGACACAAAAGGAGAAATACAGTTTTATCTCATTATTGTGAAATAGAGTAAGCTATGCAAATTCATAGTCAGAATCTAGAATATAGCTTACCAGAGACTAGGGTAGGGTAGGAAATGAGGAGTTAATGTTTAAATTGTATAAAGTTTCTCTTTTGGGTGATGGAAAAGTTTCAGTAACAAATGGTGGTGATGGGAGAATCACATTGTGAATATAATTAACAGCACTAAATTATATATTTGAATGTGGTTAAAAAGGGAAATTTTAGGTTGTACATATGTTACTGGAATAAACATTTTAAAAATACAAGGACTGCACAAAACAAATAAGGGACTTTGATGTAAACCGTACACTATAGTTAACAGTACAATGATAATATTTTTTCTTCATTTATAACAAATGTACTACATTAATGCAAGTGTTAATAATGGGGGGGGGGGGGTTATATGGGTACTCTGTTATTTCCTGAAGTACTTTTTCTGTTATCATACAACTTCTCTAATTTTAAAAAAGTGTTCTCTGATAGCCACTACATACTCTCATAGTACCTTGTATTTAACTTTCAATCATTGATTGATGAAAAAGATACCAAGCAAAGACAAAAATCCCTACTTTCATGAAAGCTAATTCTAGTCAGAGTAGAAAGTCACTAACAGTATAAAAAAGTATTTTAGATGGTGTTTTAGTTTACTAAAGGCTACCAATACAAAAATACCAGAAATGAGTTGGCTTTTATAATGAGAATTTATTAGGGTAAAATCTTACAGTTTTGAGGCTGTGGAAATGTCCAGATCAAGATGTTGTCAGAGATGTTGTCTCACCAAAAGTTGACTGCTGGCTGATCCTGGATTCCTGCCACATGGCAAAGCAAAATGGCAGCCAGAATCTGCCTTCTTTTCCAGGCTGACTTTCTCTCTGAGCTCAGCTGTGGACAATCAGGCATATGGCTTATCTTACCCTGGCCTATGTCTCTCTCCCGGCTTTGTCTCTTCAGTTTCAGGCTACTCCACTGAGGTCCACAAAAGACTCAAACCAGGACAGATGTGGTAAGTACTACAGAGAAATACAAAGTAGAGGAAAGGGCCTGGGCAGTGGAGATAGAAAAGGTTGCAATTTTGAGTAGCAATTTTGAAGAAAAGGTCTTCTGAGAAGATGACATTTGAGTGAAGACCTGAAGTATGTGAGGAATAAGCCATATAGCTATCTGAAAGAAGAACTTCCCAGACAGAGAGAAGAATAAGTACACAGAGCCTGAGGCCAAAGTATGTTGGCATGTTTAAGGAATAGCAAGGCCCATGAGAATGGAGCAGAATGAAAGAGGTGAAATAATAGTAGAAGATGAGGTCAGAATTGTAAAGAGTGGGACAAATACAGAGTTTTGTAGGCCACTGTGTGTTCTTTAGCTTTTACTCTGAGTAAGTTGGGAAGCTACTGAAAGGTACTGAATGGGGAAGTAATTTGATCTGATTTATGGATTATTCTGGATGTTGTGTAGAGAGCAGAAAGAAAGTAGCAAGGGAGTAATAAGCAGGGAGAACTGTTATTGTACAGCTTATCATATTGCACTTTTTTTAAGGAGGTCCTGGAGATCGAACCCAGGACCTCATACATGGGAAGCAGGTGCTTAACCACTTGACCTCCATCTGCTCCCCAGTAAGAGTTAGGTTTTTTGTTTGTTTTGATTTTAGGAGGTACTGGGGATTGAACCTGGGACCTTGTACATGGAAAGCAGGCACTCAACCACATGAGCTACATCTTCTCCCCATCATATTGCATTTTAACTATCTCTTTACTTGCCTGTAGTCAGCTATTAGACTAAAGCACCTTGTAAGCAGGGACTCTTAGTTACTAATGTCCCTATAGAGTCTAACACATAGTTTTAGACACTTATACTTGTTTATTAAAGGAATGATCCACTTCCTAAGGATCAGATTTTTTACAGTTTTTAGGAATGCAGGGACATGCTCTAATAAAACATATTGTATAATAAAGATTGTTATGCCTCTTTATGGACAGATAAATAGATCTTTTCAAAGTTAAAGGCAAGACACAGCACAATAAAATCTGCATCCTTAACAGGCCATTCACAAGCAGTGATATTGAATTAGTCATTGAAAACCTCCCAACCAAGAAAGCCCAGGATCAGATGGTTTCACAGGTGAATTCTACAAATCATTCAAGAAAGAACTGCTACCAATCATGCTCAAACTCTTCCAAAAACATGAAGAGAAGGGAACATTACCTAATTCATTCTGTGATGCCAACATCATCCTAATACAAGCCACATAAAGATGCTACAAGAAAACTAAAAATCAAACTTTCCAATGAAATTAGTTGCAAAAATCCTTAAGAAAATACTTACTGATCAAATGGGTTTTATCCCAGATGTGCAAGGATGGTTCAACATAAGAAAATCAATGTATACACCACATTAACTGACTGAATGGGAAAAAATCACATGATCATCTCTATCGATGCAGAATAAGCATTCCATAAACTACAGCATCTTTTCTTGAAAAAACACTTCAAAAGATAGGATTAGAAGGAAACTTTCTCAGCCTGATAAAGGGCATGTATGAAAAACTCACAGTTAACATCATACTCAATAATGAAAAGCTAAAGGCTTTTCCCTCTAAGACTGAAACAAGACAAGGACACCCACTGCCACTACTCGTATTTAACATTGTATTTAGAAGTATTGCTCAAGCATTTAGGCAAGAAAAAAGAAATACAAGATATCCAAATTGGAAAGGAAGAAGTAAAACTGTCACTGTTTTCATATGACATAATCCTATATGTAGAAAGTCCCAAAAAATCTCCAAAAAAGCTTCTGGAGCTGATAAAAAAGTTCAGTAAAGTGGTAAGATATAAGATCAACATGCAATAATCAATAGCATTTCTCTACACTAATAGTGAGCCAACTGAGGAAGAAATCAAGAAAAAATTCCATTTACAATACCAACTAAAAAAGTCAAATATCTAGGAATAAACTTAAGTAAGAATGTTAAGGACTTGTACACAGAAAACTATACAACATTGCTAAAGGAAATCGAAGGAAATCTAAATAAATGGAAAAATGGGCGAATATTCCATATTAATGGGTTGGAAGACTAAATATCATTAAGATGTCTGTCCTACCCAAATTGATTTACAGATTCAACGCAATCCCAGTAAAAGTTCCAAGAGCATATTTTCTGAACTAGAAAAGTCAAATACCACATTTATTTGGAAGGATAAGTGGCACCAAATAGCCAAAAACATCTTGAAAAAGAAAAACTAAATTGGAGGAATCACACTACCTGACTTTAAAACATACTACAAAGCTGCAGTGGTTAAGACCATGTGGTATTGGCACAAGGACAGACACACTGACCAATGAAACCAAACTGAGAGTTCAGATATAGGTCTGCATATAGATTACCAACAATGCCTTCAAACCCACTCAACTGTGACAGAACAGTCTTTTCAACAAATGGTGCTTAGAGAACAGTATATCCAAATCCAAAAGAATGAAAGAGGATCAACATCTCAGACCCTATACAAAAATTAACTTGATGGATCTCAGTCCTAAATATAAGCGCCAAGACCATAACGCTCCTAGAAAATAAAGTAGGGAAGCATCTATGAGATAGTGTAGTAGGAAATGTTATAAACTTTGTATCCAAAGTGCAAGCAACAAAAGAAAAAATAGATAAATGGGATCTCCTCAAAACTAAAAACTTTTGCATTTCAAAGAAGTTTGTCAAGAAAGTGAAAAGGCAACCTACTCAATGAGACTTTTATCTCCTTTTATAGACACAAGTCTTCTTGAGGTCTCTTATCATGGCTCTCTAATCTCCACAGAGTAGACTAACACAATTCATACACCCGAGCCAACAAATGTTTCATGAATGACTGTTTCATATATATTAATTTTTTTTTCTATCAGTCAAAGCATTTTTTAAAGTATGTTACTGCATGGTGTCATGCAAAGCTATGAAAGTTTTAGAGATTTTTCTGGTAAAGCTAAGTTTCTATTTAAGTAATTGGGTAATTAAGATAAAGATTTGAGTAAGGCCGATTTTATTGATATTTTGAAGGAACTTCAAAACATAGTTTAATATGAAAGAGTCTTATTTCAGTACTAACAGCCATTTCAGTCTTAAGAGAGTCAAAAATTGATGGCATGTAAGATGGGAGAAGTTAAGTGAATTCACCAAGGTCACACACAACAAGTGAGATTTTTGGTAGTTGATTTATGCTTTTTTTCCTGAGACACTGAAGTAGAAAATATATCCTCCTGTCAAGCATATATGACAATGTGCTGCAATAGTTATTTTTCATATATAAAGCATATATTTTCTTTAAAAAAAAAAAAGTAATCATTCTTCTTCTGTACTCTCAGAGCCCTCTAGAGGATCATATTTCCATTACAGCATTTTCAACGGGATTATGATAAGTATGTGTCTAATCTTTTATCTAAGAATTTTTCATTCCAATCAGGTCAACTGAGTTTAAATCCTTTTGTAAAGTGAAAAATATTTTTTTTTAAATAGTGTTCTTCTAGTTTGAATTCTTTTTCTCAAGTTTGCTTGCACTGTGTCCCTTTTGTTAAAGCCATTAATACTTAAAGAGTGTTAACCTATTTCGGTATTACAACAAATGTTTAGGAAACCAACATTTCAACAGGTTGTGTTTTTTAATTAGACCACTTTGTTAAAGTTTTTAACAGCTTTACTGAGATAATAGTTCACATACCATACATCTCATCCTCTTAAAGTATACAATTCAGTGACTTTTAGTGTATTCAGAGTTGTACAACCATCATCATAATCAAATTTAGAACATTTTCATCACCTCAGAATGAAACTTCACACCCTTTAGTCAATACCCCCAACCTTTCTATCCCCTCTCTAGCATTTTAACATTTACACTTATTGTTATTGTTAAATACTTATTTCCTGTCCTGTCACAGCATAAAATCTTAGTTTCACAATTTGTGTTTTTTCCAACAGTCTGTTCTCTGTACAGTCCAGACTTTGACATTTTGCCACAAGTTGTGTGTAAATGAGTTCCAGGTTTAGTAACTTGAATATTATTGCTTTTACCTTATCCTCTGGGTTATAAAATTTAAAATTTAGTGTATCATTTGAAGAGGAACCATTGCTCTATTTGCTGAATTGGAATTAGCAAATTGACTCACTACCAGTGAATCAGTCATTGTACAGCGATTAAAGAGATATCTTTCCACCAAATTCAAATTGGGATAAATTATACAAGGTGAATCTACTCTCTCTCTTGCATTTTAGGTTAAATATACTCAGTTTATACTTCTTGACCTAAATTCTTCTTTCATGTTTAGACATTATAAGAAGAGTAAATCTAGTCACAAAGGATTTTGGATTTTTAATAATAGAAAACTCCAAGTAAATGATGAGTAATATTATACACTAAATTGTCTATTTTGATGAGTAGAAATGTTATATAAATCACTTTTCAGAAACATATTACATGATTTTTATCTGTGTAATTTACACTAAATTCTTGCTGACCCAAAGCATTCTCTGAATTAAAGTTTCTGTACACAAGCAGCAAAATACATAATGTACTCATAAATAATACATTAACGGTCTTATAATCCAGATCTATGATAAACAAATTGGTAGTCTAGAGTCTGGGGACACATTGTGATTAGACTGCTGAGTCCATTTGATAAATGACTTTTAGACTTGTATCTGTCTTTGTATAGAGTACCATAGAAACAAATTTAATAAATATCTTATCTAATTCACGTGGAGGCTTAGATAAGTCTGGTGAATCTGTGTAGCTTCTCTGAGATCTTTTTACTCTTTGCATAAAAGTGTATCATTTTTGTCTTTCTGTCATATCTCATTGTTACTTCAGGGGCATGAATGGATTACTAAAGTACAACTATAACAATGGGATATGCGTGTGTTTACATATTCAAGCACATAAAGTAATCCTTAGGAAGGGCTGACTGTTCTTTTTACTTTGGTTTATTATTAAATTTTATAGCTTAGTTAATGTCAAGTAATAAATTAATTTCAGAGGTTCTTTCTGATAAAACATTCAGGCAAGTCAGAATTGAGTAGTACTTCAAGAGCTTACTTTCACTGAGCTTGTATTCCTTATGTGTTCATGAATAGAAACTAATTATACCAGACTGAAATGCTAGACTGTAAACTCCATGAAGGTAAGGACATAACTGTTTTATTTGTCCCAAGCATTTAGTATAAGTCCATCATGGTATCTTTTTTTTTAAAGATTTTTTTTTTCATTTCTCTCCCCTTCCCTCCCATGCCCCACCCCCCACCACAGTTGTCTGCTCTCTGTGTCCATTCATTGTGTGTTCTTCTGTGACCACTTCTGTCCTTATCAGTGGCACCGGGAATCTGTGTTTCTTTTTGTGTTGCGTCATCTTGTTGTATCAGCTCTCCGTGTGGGTGGCACCATTCTTAGGCAGGCTGCACTTTCTTTCGCGCTGGGTGGCTCTCCTTACGGGGCGCACTCCTTTGCACGTGGGGCTCCCCTACACGGGGGACATCCCTGCGTAGCATGGCACTCCTTGCGCCCATCAGCACTGCACATGGGCCAGCTCCACACAGGTCAAGGAGGCCCAGGGTTTGAACCGAGAACCTCCCATGTGGCAGGCGAATGCCCTATCTATTGGGCTAAGTCTGCTTCCCCATCATGGTATCTTGATAATTGTTTGTTGTAAAAATGAATGAAAATGTTAAGCAATAGGGACAGTAAGATACTAGGTACTAAAGGAGAGACATGGGGAATTATTAGTGTCTCGGACAGTATCCAGGTAGGAAAATAATAACTACTCCAGGTATTTCAAGAAGAAGGGTATTGAAAAAATTATTGGGCAGGCTGAAAGAACAAAAAAGAAGAGGGTGATGGTACCCAGAGATAATAACTGCAGAAAGCTATTCCCACCCCATTCTCCACTCCCAGCCGATAGTAGAGGAGTAAAAATGGGAATATGATGTTCTCTAGTATTTATTTACTTTTTTTTTTTTTTTAAGATTTATTTTATTTCTTTAGTTCCCCCCGCCCCGCCCCCCCCCCCCCCCCAGTTGTCTGTTCTCTGTGTCTATTTCCTGCGTCTTGTTTCTTTGTCCGCTTCTGTTGTCATCAGCGGCACGGGAAGTGTGGGTGGCGCCATTCCTGGGCAGGCTGCACTTTCTTTCATGCTGGGCAGCTCTCCTTACGGGTGCACTCCTTGCGCATGGGGCCGTGGGGCGGCACTCCTTGCACGCATCAGCACTGCGCACGGGCCAGCTCCACACGGGTCAGGGAGGCCCGGGGTTTGAACCGGAGACCTCCCATGTGGTAGACAGACGCCCTAACCACTGGGCCAAGTCCGTTTTCCCCTAGTATTTATAAATTCACACTTGCCACTAACAATGCTGGTATCCTACCTCTGCCATTAAAAAATAATATTTCTAATTAGAATATATACATTGTATATATACATTATACATTATACATTACAACTTTAAATTTGAGTGTAATGTGTACCGAACAGAGCGATCTGTAAAAAATATAGTTCTCCTGTGCTGTTTGTTTATTTTGGTATTTAATACTTTAGGAGCGGCAGTGTTCTGACTTCTTCCTTTGTAGAATGTTACGTGATTTATTGCTACAAAAATATTCACTTATTAATTCAATAAATAATTAAGTACTAACTCATCAGGCACTCTGTTAGATATTAGGGTTATACAAATTAATAAGAAAGAGTTTCTTCCCTCACATCCAGGGAAGGAAATAGTTAGCCAGGCTAAATCAAATTTTGAGGATAAAGTATACAATTAATTTTTTAAGTGCCACCAGTGTAATATAAGTAAATTTACCTGATTTACACCATGTTTTCAGGTAAATATATTCACACTATTCAGACTATTTATATAATGTATCTAAACTTGTATAGAAATTTAACTTAAGCCTTTTGACCCTCCACTTTACCTTGAAATAATCTTAGTTCTTCCTCTCAAGTTGTATTAATTCCCTTTTTAAAAAGGTGTGGGGGTTATATATCTGCTTATATGTTGTCTGCTGGCTATTAGGCAATGCCACTCACAGGCCATGTGAAATATGATGGCTGTAATTTCTTGGCAGATTGGAGAAATAGTGACATGTCAGAAATAGATTTACTTAATGAAATACACATCCTGAGAAATGACCATTATCTCTATAGGTAACTAACAACTTACAGAGCTTACTAATGTACTGCCTTTGAGCTTATGGTTGCTACCTAGTACCTGGAAATGTCATGAGCATACAAAATCATTATTAGATTTTGCTGTTCCATGTAATCCATGCTTTAGAACAGTATATAGTGGCCAGTGATGTATAGCCCCTGCTGCCACCTTCAGAGAGAGATACCAAACTAATATCTTTGAAACCCTTAGGGAACAGTGGTTGCATATGGTCATGTCACAGGAATTCTTACAAGTGCAAATTCAAGACAAATAAAAGTCAAAATTTTTGTTTGCAGTACATAGCAACCAATATATGACATCATTGCAGAGCAGTACACATTCTGTTTCTTCCCTTTTTCTCCCTCTTCATATTTTACTCCTTTACTTTTATTTTGTTTTATTTTTTTAATTATATATTTTTGAAGATATATAGGTCACAAAAAATGTTACATTAAAAAATATGAGGTTCCAATACAAACACATGGGATAACACAGATGAAGCTTGAGAACCTTATGTTGAGTGAAGTAAGCCAGGCATTGAAGGACAAATACTACATGACCTCTGTGTTATGAAATAAGCAAACCAAGCTGCCTCAGAGAGCTAGAGACTGGATGATAGGCTTACAGGAAATTGGCTGGGAGAAGAAGGTTGTGAGCATTTCGGGGACTCCTTTACTTTTTGATGGAATTAATATTATTGTCCAGTGATTGCTAATTAATGATACATACAGTAAATTCTGTCCAAATTACAGTCCTAGACACAAATACCCAATTTGAGCTGATGGTTCCACTGGCCAAGGTTATAAATGAAGAAGTGGTTTTTAAAAAGTGTTTTTAGTTTGGCGTTACGTAAAAGAGACATGAGAGCTTGCCCTCTCCTGCCTTGCATGAGCGCTAGGTCCCATACCTGACATGTACTCATTTGGCGCTTAGGCGCTACCTTGAAAATTGTTTAATTATTTTTTTTTTTAAATATTTATTTTTATTTATTTAATTCCCCTCCCCTCCCCCGGTTGTCTGTTTTCTGTGTCTTTTTGCTGCGTCTTGTTTCTTTGTCCGCTTCTGTTGTCGGCAAGTGTGGGCGGCGCCATTCCTCGGCAGGCTGCTCCCTCCTTCGCGCTGGCGGCTCTCCTTACGGGTGCACTCCTTGCGCGTGGGGCTCCCCTACGCGGGGGACACCCCTGTGTGGCACGGGACTCCTTGCGCGCATCAGCACTGCACATGGGCCAGCTCCACACGGGTCAAGGAGGCCCGGGGCTTGAACCGCGGGCCTCCCATGTGGTAGACGGACGCCCTAACCACTGGGCCAAAGTCCGTTTCCCTGTTTAATTATTTTTATGCCTGGTTTACCCACTGAATTCTCAGCTCTCTGCAGAAGACCATGATCCTTTATCAGATTTATATCCTTTATACAATTCCTTAAGCTTAAGAGATGACGTTGCTGTGACAGATACAGGCCATTATATATCTTGTCATAACTTACAAAATTGTGCGGGAAAGAGTTTAAACTATAATGTAAACCGTAATTCTCACTTAGTTGCACTCCTCCAACATGTGTTTGTCAGTTGTAACAAATGTGCCACACTAATGAAGGATGTTGTTAATGTGGAAAAGTATGTGTAGGAGCATGTGGGAATCCCCTACATTTTTTATGTCTCATTTATGTAATCTAAGCATCTTTAAAGAATAAAAACAAAAAAATATATTTTAAAAAGATAACTTGGTAAATTTACTCTTCTGTCTCCCTTCCTCGCCACATCCAATCAGTATCTAAACCTGTTGACTCTTTCTGAATGGTCACTGCTGGTGCTGGGAATCTAATCATTTCTCAACTGAAATGTAATAACCTCCTAGTTGTTTTTTTTGTTTGGTTTGGGTTTTGTTTGGTTGGTTTATGTTTGTTTGTTTTAGTTAATCATCTATATAGCTTCCAAAGTATGCTTTCAAAAATGAAAATCTGGGTCTTTCACTCCCCTGCTTTAAAACCTTTTGGTGACTCCCAATTGCTTTAGAATAAGATTCAGACTCTTATCTTTACATAGAAGCTTCCCAGCAGAAACTGTACCCTGCCTATCCTCTAGAACCATCTTTCAACATTTCCTCCTTTATATGTCACACTCCAGTCATTTTCAGTGGTGAAGAGTCTCTTGACTGGGCCTCAACCCTTTCATCTCTAAAAAACGTAATCCCTGGAATATCTAGCTCTCTCCCACCCAGTCCAACTGTTTCCTTCCTCGTCCCCCACAACCCCACCTTTGCCCCATAAATACATACTTTTACCTGGGTGACTTCTTGTCTTTTGAGGCTCAACTCTTATGTCCCCCTCCTCCAGGAAGTTCTCCCTATCATTTACCTGATCCTTACCCAGCCAGATTAGGTACCTTCCATGTTAGCCCCAAGTGAGTCCTGTACCTCCATCATACATAGAGTTTATCCCACTATGTTTTACTAATATGTTTTCAAATCTTTCTTTTTCAGTAGAATGTGAGGTCCTTGAGGGCAGGTCCTGGTACTATGTGCTTCTGAATTTCTACATCTTAGCAAGTGCCAGGCACATAGTTGACAGGCAGTAAATTTTTGTTAAACTAAATTAAATGGTTTTGGGGAGGGGGGAGGGGCGGTGGGGTTGGGAAGGCTTGTTTTCCAGTTTAATCCAGTCCTTGCCATAAGGCAAGCAAATTCTTAAGCATTGAGACATTGAGATAGATGCTTGTCTGTGCCAAAAAGCTTACTTATTTACAGTTTGACAGATTTGGTGATACCAGCAAATAAAGAGTTAGTTCTTGGGATTACATTACAAAATCAGTCTATTCAGAGGGAGAAATTGCTGTTATCTAGAAGTGTTGCAATAGTAATGGTGACTCACTGACTGGTGTTTGCTTTCACATACATATCCCAAGTTTATTTACTTAACATCAAGGACCAAAGGAAACAAGAAAATATAAAGATTTTTACTTCAAAAAAGCCTGTAATTTAAATTATTTTTTTTCCTTGACCACAGAATCCAAAGTACAAATATTAGTTGTGTGATTTTTGTTCTTTTTACATTTGGTCTTCTAAAGCACCCGTTGTAATTTCCTTTATATATTCTAGACACTAGATAGATTGTTTGCTGAATTGATGTAATAACAAGTCTGTTATAAGTCCAAGACATTGACTGGTAAAACATGAAAATCTAGTAAGACTACAGAGCATATACAGTTGCCAAACTAACCAAAATGGCCACCTTAATCTATTCTGTGGCACATCTTTGCCAAATCTAATTGAGTTTAACTTTCAGAAAAGAATTAGATAATTTTTCTTGTTCCTTCTTAATCTAAAATTCTTTTATTCTGTAATTCTTTTCGTTTTTAGCATTTATTTCTAGCTACTTGAATAATGTCCCGTTTTCAAAGCTTCAGTAGCCTTTTTCTCAGAAACAATATAAGGCCATCTCTAATGTAGAAGTTTGCAATCTATTAGGTTTATAGTGCTATCATTCTTTCTTCTAATTCTTCATATCATTACATCCACCTCCCAGACATTTTATTTAGTTAAACTATTTTGTTTTTCAATGTATACTATGCAGGGAGGCACTAATATAGTGTGGTGGTTAAAAGTTCAGATTCTAGAGCCAGACATACCTGGGTTTGATTCCCAGATCAGCACTTACTATTTATATAATGTTAAGCAAGTTAATTATCTGTTCTGAGTTTTCGTTTCCCCATAAAGTGGGCTAGTAATTTTATCAATCTCAGGCTGTTGCATTATATGAGACAGTGCATTCAAGGTAGCACTTAGGAGAGTGCCTGGTGTGTGTGTGTGTATGTCTGTCTGTCTGTATAGATATATACATAAATATAGACATGGATATAAAGAGCTCAGTAAATGTTAAAGATTTTTTTATGTACCAGACACATGGGAAACAGCAGTGAATAAGACAGATACAGGCCCTGCCCTTTCAGACAACTAAACAAGTAATTACAATAAAGAGCGATGAGTTTTATGATTGAGGAAATACAGAGTGTTTTCTAAGGATATAGTAGGAAGACTAAACACAACCCAGAGGTCAAAGAAGGCCCCTTTGAGGAAGTAACATTGAAACTAAGAATGACAGGGTGAGTAGATCGGCTCTTAGCAAAAATATAGATACCTAGGAGAAATTAGACTGTAATGCAATTTTGAGATAATCACAAAAATCCTTGGATGTGTGCTCCAAGAACATTAAGGGTCTGCCCTAGAATCATAGAAAAAGCAAGAACGCAGGGTGGAAACTCGTATTTATTCAATGATAATATGCGAGTTACTTAGCTGGAGAAGGGGAGAAATAGGAAGATGATGATGTTGATGACTAATATTTACATGGATTAATTGACTCTTCTCAACAACCACTTGGCCTGGAAATTATGAGCTATATTTTATGAATAAGAACACTGAGACATTAAGAACATAAGTAACTTGTCTGCCATTATGTGGCTAATAGGTGGAGAGTTGGGATTCACACCATGGTAGAATCACTCATGCTCTTAGCCTCTGTGCTAATAGCCACTGAAAGATGAATAAGACATGGTCCATACCTGCAAGGAGTTTTAAGTCTAGAGCAGGATGCTAATGTTTCTGGGGTAAACTGCTAGGACAAGAGTTATATTACAATCTCTTTTAACCCAAAATTAGCAACCATAAATCATCTTGCTACCTGATTCATCCCATGTACTATATCATTTCAGCCTATTTTTCTTAGATCTCTACTTTTCCTTCTCCCTGCCAAAAGACCTTCTGGCATTGTGTGCCATTTAATGTTTACAAATGGAAGTCTTCAAAGATACAGGTTCTTTTAAAAATCTTTACATTTTTTTTTCCGTATGATAATTTTACTTCCCTATCTGTGGGGAATTTACATGCTTATTTAAAACTAGAACCTATTTCAGATTCCAGATTAAAGGCTTTGTATATAAATTGATCGTCAGATTTCTCTTCAGATGAACTCGAGCATTCTTTGTAAAGAGAAAGGGTTTATATTTGCCTTCTCTAATGATCTAAGGTTTTTCAAACTTAATGAGTCTCATGAGTTTTGTTTGCTTTAATTAGCAGACTTAAACATTCTGATTCACTTAGTAAAAGTTTTATCATAGTCTCACTAGCTAAAAGCAATAAGACAGAGCAACTCTAATGTTAGAATTCAGTGGGGCAGCATTACTCTACCATAAACATTTGATCATATATGTTTCAGCAAAATCAAGAAGATCAGATATTCTGAAAAAGCCCTTCACACTGTTACCAAGCAAGGGCTTGCTGCCCAACACACACAAAGGCAAATATTGTGGCATCAGGATTTTGAGAGAGTTTAATTTTTTTGTCTTATTTATTTATTTAATGTTACATTCAAAAAATATGAGGTCCCCATAAACCCCCCACCCCCCTCACCCCACTCCTCCCCCCATAACAACAACCTCCTCCATCATCATGAGACATTCATTGCATTTGGTTGAATACATCTCTGAGCACCACTGCACCTCATGGTCGATGGTCCACACCATAGCCCACACTCTCCCACAGTCCACCCAGTGGGCCATGGGAGGACATACAATGTCCAGTAACTGTCCCCACAGCACCACCCAGGACAACTCCAAGTCCCGAAAATGCCCCCACATCACATCTCTTCCCCCCACTCCCTACCCCCAGCAGCCACCATGGTCACTTTCTCCACACCAATGCCACATTTTCTTCGATTACTAATCACAATAGTTCATGAATAGAATATCAGTAAGTCCACTCTAATCCATACTCTATTCCTCCATCCTGTGGACCTTGGAATGGTTGTGTCCACTCCACATCTATATCAAGAGGGTGCTTTGAATCCACATGGATGCTGGATGCAATTCTCTTGCTTTCAGTTGTAGGCATTCTTGGCTCCCTGGTGTGGTGGTTGACCTTCTTCACCTCCATGTTAGCTGAGTGGGATAAGTCCAATAAACCAGAGTGTAGGAGTTACAAGTCTCTTGAGGCTCAGGGACAGGCTATCACATGGTCAGTCCAAAGATTCAGGTCCCCTGGGTATACACTAAACCCCAGCACCAACTACAGATCCAGTAAAAGTAACAGGAGAAGCTTGTGAACAAAGATCACATCTGAGTCCAGCTCCGTCACACAGAAACACAAACTCCAAAGTAGGGCCAACTGACATAGCACTGAACTCCATCTGCCATGACCAAAGAACCTGTGGGTCTCTGTAGCCCTCAGAAGAAACAATACCTGAGGTTGTATTTACTTTTTCTGTCTCTGGGACTCTGCTCAGGTGTGCATAAGGGCAACCCCTCTGATAACCTCCTGGCTCTTTTTGGAGACTCATAGCCATATAAACTCATTTGTCCTTTCCATTTCCCCCTTTTATTCAAGTCAAAAAGCATTTTTAACTCCTGGTATTATATGTAGACTGCGATATTCTGCTGGTCTGAGTTGACCCTTTTATTCAAGGTCATTTTCTAGTTACATCATCAGCTGGTACTTGGTAGTAATCCCTCAGTGCCAGGGAGGCTCATCCCCGGGAGTCATGCCCCACACTGGGGGGAAGGCAATACATTTACATGCTGAGTTTGGCTTCGAGACTGGCCACATTTGAGGCTCTCAGGATGTAACTCTTAGGCACCCTGGAGCTCTAGGCCTTGTTCTTATTTCAGGTACACAGGCTTACAAGCATAGTCATTAGTATCAAGGGCTCATTGTTGGACCTTCCTTCTTTTTTGGTCTTTGTTGTTGCACTTGGGGGATTGTTGCTGTTCCTTTAGGGAATGTGATAGAGCTCCCCTGGTTAGGAACTCAGCATTCCCTCAGTTGTTGTTTTTAATTGTAACCACTATGAAAATATCCAAACATTTTTATGTACCTTGGGTATATGCCCTGGAGAACTCCCTGCCAACCATGTGTCCCCTGTCAATAACATCCCACACCAGTATTCCTCCCCTGCCATTGTTGAAGCTCTCTCTGATCCAAAACTTCTTCAAAAATGAAGCCTAATATATTGCCAGGTTCCATTAATAGTAAAATGGAATATCGCAATGAGTTTAAAGATTAGATATAGAATACATATTAATTTAGAAAAATTAGGTTAAAAATAAATTGGGGTATCAAAAAATTAAAAAATGCAAAAGCTTTGTTTTTGATGTTTTGCCTTCCATCACTGCAATAACTGTTGCCCTGTACGCAAATTGGCAAGGCAGCTTCTTCCATCTTTTCCTCAGTGTCTACATCCTTTCTTTTGAAAGAGTTTGTTTTTATTTTTTACTTTTTTATTTTATTTTTTATTATTTTATTTTATTTTTCTCCCCCCCAACCCCAGTTGTCTGTTCTCTGTGTCCATTTGCTGTGTGTTCTTCTCTGTCTGCTTCTGTTGTTGTCAGTGGCACAGGAATCTGTGTTTCCTTTTGTTGTGTCATCCTGTTGTGTCAGCTCTCCGTGTGTGCGGCGCCATTCCTGGGCAGGCTGAACTTTCTTTCGCACTCAGCGGCTCTCCCCACAGGGTGCACTCCTTGCACGTGGGGCTCCCCTACGCGGGGACACCCCTACGTGACACGGCACTCCTTGCCCGCATCAGCACTACGCGTGGGCCAGCACCACACAGGTCTAGGAGGCCCGGGGTTTGAACCGCGGACCTCCCATGTGGTAGACAGACACCCTAACCACTGGGCCAAGTCTGCTTCCATGAAAGAGTTTAATTTTGAGGTCAACTGGCAAGGAGATAGGAGGCAAGGCTCAAATCTGTCTCCCTGATCTGAGAGTTAAGGGAGATTTTGTGGGAATGGGAGGTGAGAGATGAGGATAGGTGAGGAGGTTTGATTTGGCATAGTCCAATTGGTTAATTATAGAGTTGTCTATATGTTGTGGAGTGGATTTTAGGTGGGGTCTTCCTTATTGAAAGAACCTTCTGATTTGATTTGCTTCCTATGTCTCCCTGTCTTTGTAATTTTGGTTCTGAGGGAGGTGATCTTTGTTCCTGGTATCTCAAAGGTCTTCTAAAAGACAAGAATCAGTGTATTCTGCACATGCTCGAGTTATATGACCTGCAGTTAAACAAGCTCAGAAGAAAAGGGTTATAAGAACAGAGGATATAGCCCCAAACTAGTTTTGGCCTGCTCTCAGTTTCAGTCCCTCCTTGAGTTTTTGAACATTCCTCAGTGTTAAGGGATTCCGGACAGTGACTGCTCTGGATGCTTCATGGTAATTCAGGGCATCGTTTAGGGTATGAGGAATGGAATTGCTTATTAACACATTTCACACTGTTCTCCACATAAGGTATTGCTGATAATATTTTTTTAAGGAGGTACTAGGGATTAAAACTAGGAGAGCTGTAAGGAGAGCTGCCCATCACGAAAGAAAGTACAGCCTGCCCAAGAATGGTGCCGCACACGCGGAGAGCTGACACAACAAAAAGAAACACAGATTCCCGGTGCCGCTGATAAGGATAGAAGCGATTACAGAAGAACACACAGTGAATGGACATAGAAAGCAGACAACTGGGGGCAGGGGAAGGGGAAAGAAGTAAAACAAAAAAAAAACAAAGAAAACTAGGACCTTGTACATGAGAAGCAGGCACTCAACCACTGAGCTACACACACTCCCACTCATAACATTTTAATGGAGAAGCTCTCCATTGTTAAGCAGTTTTCTTCCAAGACTAAAGTATGTTTAATCATTGGTATCTCAAAGTCTGAAACTCTGCTCATGAAACTCTTCATGTTTGCCGCCTTTCTTGCCACACTTTGTATTAGGTAGTGTCATAAGTAACAGATTTTGAACTGTTTGTTGCCTAATCTGTTTTTCCTCTATATACCTTCCAGATGCTAGAAAACAAACAGACCTAAACCAGAGAGCCGACTCCAGATAATCCATCTGAAAAAACTCTGACATTACCTATCACTAGCCATTTCCTTCCTTTCATTTCCTCTGCACTAAATTAAGCAGACGCAGTGCTTTTTAAGCAGGATCATTTCTAAAATTGACTGTGTTTGACTTTCCTAGTGCTCCATCACAAGTCTTTTAATCTAGCTGCTTCTTGAAAAAAAAAAATCTTACAGTAAATATCCTACCATGGGCACAAGTTGGAAAACATTCTAAAGACTAAAGCAGTATCTATGCTGAAGTTGGAAGCAAAGCCTCAGATATGAATTCCAATTCACTGAATTCCAGGAAGGAAAAGATTTTGAATGACTCCTCTAGCCAAGAAAGGTATTGAAAGCCAGTTGGGGCTAGAGCTGCAGCAAGCCTATCTTGGACCACCGGGGGTCTCTTTTAACCCTAGTCCCATATCCACATCCCTCCCTTCTTATCCTAGGCCTGCTTCCCTCCTGCTGTGTGCACATTTCTTTCCATTTCCTGACAGTTTCAAGAACTGCACTACCAGGTAAAAGAGCTACTCATATTTCAGTCCCTTAGAATCTAGTTAGCTCTTTCATTTCCTTTTTTATTTACTTGTGATGGTCAAATTTGGCATTCCTTTACATTCCCTGAGTCTGGATTATTTCAAGAATTTTTTTTTTTTTAGCTGCTGGTCAGTGCTAATATAGGATCACTCAGATCCGTCCTCTAATGCATAAAGTAAAAAACTAAAAATAACTTCATCTAATCTTCAAAATAGTATTAAGCTAAATGCAATGTGGTATCCTAGATTTATTCCTGAAACAGAAAAAAGACGTCAGTGGAAAAATTGGGGAAATCCAGGTAAAGGCTATAGTTTGGTTAATAGTATAATGCAAATGTAATTTTTTAGTTTTGATAAATATACCATAGTTATATAAGATGTTAGCATTCGGGAAAGATGAATTAAGGCATACAAGAACTCTCTGTACTATCCTTACAACTCTTCTGTAAAAATAAAATTATTTCCAAAAAAATGTTTAAAAATTTTTTAAATGGTATTTCTAGAAGTTTACAAATTTGCAGTATTTAGCAATGAGTTTGTCTAAAGTCAAACACATATCTACAGCTACACACTAATTTTTCCCACTTATTCTTGGTGTAGACCCATCACATACTCAGAAGCCAAGTAAATCTGGACTTAATCCCCATCTCTGCCACTTCTGGCATTATGCGCTTGAACAAGTAGCCTGACTCCTCTGAGACTGGTTTTCTTATCTGTATATTGGGGATGATTATTCCTACCTCATGGGTTGTTTTGAGGATTTATGTGAGCTAAGAGGCCAGGGCCTGCCATGTAGTAAGCCCTCAGTAGCTCCCCTGCATGGGGCTTTAAGAAAAAGTAAAGTTTGGGTTCTTGTTCCCTCTTTAAGTTTGCTTTTACTCCTTAAAATTACTCCACTCTCCTCCTCCTTGAGGGCACAGAAGGATTTGGGTCTTTACTTCCCTGAAAATAGGGCAAAAGACTGATGCCAAGCTGAGTAGTATAGGATGTAAGCAAAGATGGTTGGCAAAGGCCCTGCAGTTGGCCTTCATATCTCTGACCTCTCCTTTTCAGGTTTGACCCCTTCAAGCAGGTCTGAGACTGGCCTGCCTTCTTCTTCCACAGTTTCTAATTTACTAATAGCCTTACCAAGCCTTTACCAGACTCATGGTATTTCTAAGGCTTTTCTTTTTCATTATGAATTTATGGGCTTTCTCCCCTCTTAAGGGAATCAGAATGTAATTTCATTCTCTGATTTAGCAAGTATTTTTTGAATATCTACTTTTAAAAAATTTTTAATTAGAGAAGTTGTAGGTTTACAAAAAAAAATCATATAAAAAATACAGAGTTCCCATATAATACCCCCCCATTATTAATACTCTGCATTAGTGTGGTACCTTTGATACAATTTACCAAAAAATATTGTAATTGTACTATTAACTATAGTTCACAGTTAACATTAGGATATTTTTTTCCTCACATACCACCCCTATAATTAATACCTTGCATTAGTATGTACATTTATTATAATTCATGTGAGACATATTAACTATTAACTATAGTCTATCATTTACAGTAGGGTTTATTTGTTGTATAGTCCTCTGTTTTATCTTTTAGTTTTTATTCTAATGACATATATATGCCCTAAAATTTCCCCTTTGAACCATATTCACATATATAGTTAAGTGTTGTTAATTACACTCGAAGTGTTTGCTACCCATACTACCATCCATTTCCAAAACTTTACTATCAACCCAAATAGAAATTCTGTACAAATTAAGTATTAATTCCCCATTCCATACTCACCAACCCAGCCCCCAGTAACCTATATTCTAGATCCTATCAGTTTTGCTTATTCTAGTTATTTCATACCAGTGATACCATACAATATTTGTCCGTTTGTGTCTGGCTTGTTTACTCATAACAGTGTCTTCAGAGTTCATCCATGTTGTTGCATGAATCAGAACACAATTCCTTTTCAATGCTGAATAATATTCCATTATATGTATATATCACATTTTGTTTGTCCATTCATCAGTTGATGAACACTTGGCTTGCTTTTTGGCAATTGGGAATAATGCTGCCATAACTATCAGTGTACAAATATCTGTTTTTGAGTCCCTACCTTTAATTCTTCTGGGTCTATATCTAGTAGTGGGATTGCTGGATCATATGGTAATTCTATACTTAGCTTCATGAAGAACTGCCAAACTGTCCTCCACAGCAGGTGTACCATTTTACATTCCCACCAGCAATGAATGACTGTTTCTATTTTTCCACATCCTCTCTAAAACTTGTAATTTTGATTTTTTTAATAGTAGCCATTCTAGTGGGTGCAAAATGGTATCTCATTGTGGTTTTGATTTGCATTTCTCTAATAACTAATGATGTTGAACATCTTTTTATGTGCTTTTTTTTGCCATTTATATCTCTTTGGAAAGTAGATATTTAGGTCTTTTGCCCATTTTTTAATTGGATTGTCTTTTAATTGTTTAGTTGTAGAATTTTTAAAATATATTCTAGATATTAAACTCATATCGGATATGTGGTTTCCAAGTATTTTCTCCCATAGAGTAGGTTGTCTTTTCACTTTCATGATAAGAGTCCTTTGCACAAAAGTTTTTAATTTTTATCTTTTTTTTTCTTTTGTTCCTTGTGCTTTGGATGTAATGTCTAAAAAATCATTGCCTAAAACAAGATCTTGAAGATTCTTCCCTACATCTTCTTCTAGGAGTTTTCTAGCCCTGTAAAGACCTACTTTTTGCTAGGCACAACGTAACATAATCCCAGCTGCGGAAGAGCTCTATTTAGTCTGTTATTAAGTAAATAGATAATCAGTATGAATCTAGTTTACAATTAAATAAATAGAAAATCAGTAAAGAACCACAAGTACCTGCCATTGAGGATGAGGAAGATTAAAATCTTTATTGTGAGTTTTATGGGATTGCACTAGTGAACTCTATACACTAATTTTTGGTTATCTATTTCATAACAGCTTAAGCGAGAGAGAGCACTTGGACCTTGTGTCCTGCTTCCATCCTTCAGTTCCTACACCCCACCCCACCCCCTGCCCCCACCTCCCTTAGTCCAAAGGGATAGAAAAGGCACAATAATTTCCCTCAGGGAGAGCCCTTCAGAGGATCAAGGTTCTCATTAGCATCACAAAGGAATTGTTCTTCTGATCTTGAGAAAGCTTTTTCAGTCCCTCTCAGCCCCACTTACCTTATTACCTAAACCTTCTAACTGTAGGTTATGATTTCATTCTTTTTGGCACCACATCCCACAAGTTTATAATTTTACCTTTGTGATATCCCCCAGAACCTGAGTCATTTCAAGTGTCCGCTGAGAAGCTGAGCATAGACATTTATATAGATTATAGGAATACAAAGAAACAAGCAGCTTTTAAACTGCTTATAAGGCAAAAAATATAGAATGAGGAATATCAACTCATTATGCTTGCTTCTTATAAGCTTAATTAACAGGCAAAGATTGTAGACTAATAGAGATAGTGTCCTTTAAGTGTTTGGAAAGTTTTCCGTACAAGAAAAACAATCATTAAAGATTTCACTCCAGGATCCTCTCATCTTTATAAACTGGGCTACTGAGTTCTGAATTTATGGACTTGGCAAAACCTACTTGTATTATCTCTAAACAGATATTAAGGTGCCACAGATGTTTAGAACAAATCTAACCTATCCTGCTAATAAACATGCAAACAGCTTTCTCCATCTGCTACCTCTGTCTAAGACTAGGAAGGCCCTCCTCCCTGATCACAAAGGACATAATTACTGTCTATGGAGAAGTCAAGTACAAAGGCCAGCAGCCTTTGCAGGCCACCAAAGATTAACAGCTGCCTCTCTTTTGATTGGGAGAGGTAATAACAAGTTACTCTAGTTAATAATTGGATGGATTCCCAGGCCATGTAATTTAGATTGAAGCTGTCATTTTTGGTGGCCTTTAGCTAAGCTAAGTTATTAGAATGGAACGGCTAATCTTATTAGTCAGTTGTCAGTCTCATAGTAGAAAGCAGGGGAAGACTGAGCTATTAAGGTGTTATGCCAGGTACATAAAGTCACATATTTCATCTTTAGAGGTATTTTTTCTCTCAGATAAGAATGATAAAGTCCTTTATGAACTTTTTTTTTTTTTCTGTCCAGTTTCACTTGTCTGAATAGAGAGTATTTGGAAGAGGGATAAAAAGGAGAAGGAAAGATACCTAGTTCACCTTCCTAGAATGAGAAATTTTCAATCAATGAACTTCTGCTTAGTGTCTATAGTGTGTGCATCTTGTGTTTGACCCTTGGATGGGGATACAGGGATAGGAGAGTTTGGGTCTCCCAGTTTAGTACATGAACACAACTGAGGTAAAGTAGAAAGTGATACAGGTGACAAGAGAAGTACAGTTAAATACACAGAGAGCTTTGACATTAGTTGAGGGAATCAAGAAGAGCTTCATGGAAGGAGCAACATTTGATCTGGATTTTGAAGGATTAATAGCTAGCATTTGAACATTACAAGTTGGGAAGTTGATAATTTGGATGGAAAGAATAATTATGATTAAGCATTTGTAGTGCACTTCCTTTTTTCAAGATTCTGAGAGGGATAGGAACAAGTATGAGATGATGCCTTCGAAGAGCATCCAATTTGACTGTGGTGGTAAGGCTTCCGGGAACTAAAGGAAAGCAGTGTATAGGAAGTTCTGAATGATAAGCACAGGAGTTTAGTGTGATGGAAGTGGAAAGAAAGAAGAGATGAGAGGCTTTCTGTATCACTTAAGTATATCTGAACATAAGTCTTTTTTTATTTGCATGTAAAGTGTTCAGTGCTACATGTTTGAGAAGGGTTTTTCTCCTTCTTAATTTTAACATCTGAGAATCACTGAGCCAGCTCAATTTTCTCTTATTTCCCCCATGAGGGAAAAAGGTGAAAGTGAAAAAGTCATCTCTTATATCATAGGATTGTTTCATCCTGTGTACTGATAAGGGGCATAGCTGTTCAGCTACAAAGGAGGGGGCGTTCTTCCTTGTTTTCCTCACATGCCTCTATTGTAATATCTCTCATATCTCACAGGTCATTTTTGCTCCATTCGTCCATCAGGTACTTACCAGGCCTGCTCTCTCCCAGGACTGGAGCTGCAGAAATGAGTGACTTGTTGCTCCTAAGGAGCTCACAGATGAGAGAATGGGGTTCTGCAGTAGTACAGAGATGGTGGGATGAGTAGGACATGAAGGAGAAGTTGAGGAAGATACTCAACAATGTTTCCATCTGGCCATGCTCCCTATGGAAGAGAGTCCAAAGGTGGCTTGTTACATCTCTAATCCAGAAGTACCCATACCCATAATGCTTCTTGACTCCAAGGGGAGATTTATGAGGTTGCTTATTTCATGGTTGCTTTTTGCTTTGTGTCCTTGAAAAGCTAAAAATGGCAAATTAAAACTTCAATTTTCAGTAATACATTGGTTAAAAAATTAGTTTTGAATGGCCTTTATCTTCTTGAAATTGGCTTTTTTCCTGCTTAATGTTTATTAGAGCCTATGTCTTAAGTTTTTCAAGCAGTCACATCCATGTTGTTGGCACTGCATAAAAGACTTTGAGGTTTTGTTTTCTTTAAGGCATAGATGTATACATTAAAATGGTCTGCTTTTACTCAGTCCTTTTACCCTCCAATTCTGCGAAGTTGAAAAAGATCCCTCCCATTGTGGAAAGGTCTACAGGAACTGCAGGGATTCTATGCTCTTTTCCTGTGGACAGATTGCATCAGTTGGTGTATCTGCTTAGCTTGAGATATAATGACTACCTTAAAATGGAGTAGAAGTGGTGAATTTATTTCCTTCCTTGGGGTTGGTAAGGGCATTCAAGTTTAACATGTCTTTCAGTCTTGAAAAACTGAATCTCTTTTGGTCATGAAGCTCAGTTTCAGTGAAAAACAATTTTATGAGGCAAACTCAATAACAGGAATGGAGAAACTTTACCCTGGGATCACACCAGAGAAATTATTGCCTTTTTATGTTTCCATAGTAACAATCATGTAAAAGATCTTTGTGAGTTTCCTTCTCAAAACAATCGTTTAACTGCCATTGATTGAGCACTTACTAAGTGTAATCCCCTGTACTAAGTTTGGGAACGTGTAGATGAAGCTGACATGATCTCCAACCTCAGGAGCACAGGATTTAGTAGAAAGCTAGAAGATCATCCTTTCTGGGAAAGAAGAGTGTATGCAAAAGCATGGAGGCATGAAACAACATTAAGCATTCGCGGAATTTGGTTAACAGACAGAGACATGACAGAGAAGACTATTAGAGAGAGATTGGATTCTGAAGGTCTATATACATCATGCTAAGTAATTTGGGCCTTATTCTGTAGATAGTGAGGAAGAAGCTATTAAATTTTGTAAGCAAGGGAGTGAGATGATCAAATTTACTCTGTAGAATGTTATTCTTATTGTTTATACTTGCATGCAGAGCAGGACTGCTCAAAATATGGTCCACAGTCCAATGTCAGTCTACACAGTTACCAGAACATAGTGAACTAAGTAAAGAAATCAAGAGTAAGTTTTACCAAACTGACAGTAATTTGATGTCTGTTAAATCTAATATTTTTTAAATGTGGGCTTATATTTAGTATATCTTTTTTCCCTATTTTTCCAGTGTTTCATTTGTATTGTATTGCAAAAGTTGTGATCTACAAGTGAGTAGAGATTTTTAAAGGAGGTGGGGACTACAGAGACACCCAGGTCCTACGGTCAGGGCAGATGGCTCTATAGTTCAGTGCCTTGCCAGTGGGCCCTATTTGGAATTTGTGCTCCTGAGTGTGATGGAGTTGGACTCAGATGTGACTTCTCTACACATGCCTCTTCTGTCACTCTTACTGAACCTGTGGTTGGCTCTGGGGTTGATGTATGCTGAGGAGACTTGAATCTCTGGACAGCATGTGCCAGCTGGGCCCTGAGCCTCGGCAGAGTTGCAACACCTACTCTCCAGTTCATTGGACTTACCCAGGTTAGCCAACAAGGAGGTGAGGATGGTCAACTACCACACCAAGGAACCGGGAGAGTTTACAACTGTAAGCAGAACAATCCCATCCTTCAGTCATGTGGGATCTAAGTCCTCTCTCAGTTGAGAGATGGAGGGGACATCGCCATCCCAGGGTCCTCAGGATGGAGGAATAAAATATGGATTTGAGTGGACTTACTGGTACTCTACTATAGAATTATTGTGACTCTAGCAATGGAAGAAATTTATTATTGATGTGGAGACAGTGGCCACATGAATTGCTGAAGGGAGAGGGAAAAAGATGTGTGATATTGGGGCATTTTCGGGACTTGGAGTTGTCCTCAGTGATATTGCTGGGGCAGATGCAAGATGTTATATATCCTACCATAATCCACTGAATGGAATAGGGGAGTGTAAACTACAGCATAAACTATAATCCATGCAGTGTAGCAGTGCTCCAAAATGTACTCATCAAATGCAATGAATGTACCACACCAATGAAAGTTGTTGATTTGGGAGGAGTGCAGGGTATGGGAAGTGGGGTATATGGGAACGTCTTATATTTTTTAATGTAACATTTTGTGTGATTTATGTATCTTTTAAAAAAAGATAAAAAATGGAAAAAAAAAAAGAGGCAGGGGACACTGCTCTAGAAAATAGACTGGTGCGTGGTATGGGGTTCTAATTAAGAGGTTGTGTTAATACCTCAAGCAAGAGAGAATGACTGCCTAAACTGACATGGTAACAGTGGGCATGGATAGAAGGGACAAGAGTCAGGAGCTATAAAAGAAAGAAAAATTATCAGAACCTGGAACTTGAATCACTGTGAAAATTGAAGGAAAGAGAAGGGTCTAGAAGGGCAAATATTCTTTTGAAAATCTACTGGAACTTAGACCCTGTGAATTACTATGAGATTTTCCATCCCTGCTTAACAGAAATTTTTCATTTATTTTAATGTTATATATTTTTTATATTTTTTAATATTTTATCTAAAATTCCTATTTGTTTTGAGTGTAAGAAGAAAGGAGGTATATAGAGATACTTCCCCATCTTGACCCAGAGTCCTCTGCCATTTTTTACAGGCTTCAGATGCTTCCATGGCCAGACACTGATAAAACTGCTGGCAGGATAACCAGTCACTACTGTATTAGTCAGGGTTCTCTAGGGAAATAGAATCAAAGGGGATATCTGTAAATAGTATGAGATTTTATAAAATTCTCTCACGTGGCCATGGAGATACACAAGTCTAGATTGCGCAGGCAGGCTACAAACCAGGGCTTTTGATGAAAGTCCAGTGAAGGTCCTTGATGAATTTCGAGGAGACATTGGCTGTCCAAACACTAGCTGGGAAATTCTCTCTGAATGCTGAAATCACTTCCCCTTTTAAGACATTTGACTGATTGGAAAAAATGTCACCATTGCTGGCTGCAACCTCCCTGGTTGATTGTAGATGTAATCAGCCATCTATGCAGTAAACTCACTGATGACTAAAAAGTCCATAAATGTCCTTGTATTACAATTAACCCAGTGCTTGCTTGACCAAATAACTGGGTGCAATTACCTGGCCAAGTTGACACATTAATCTAACCATCACAACTACTAAATTAAATCCACAAAATTTTCATAAATTGAATCCAGCAAATATTTATACATACTATATGATCTCATTTATATGAGATTCAAGCATAGGTAAAACTAACCTATGGTCCTATAAATCAATTGACTATAAAAAGGAGCACAAGGTAACTTTCTGGTAATGGAACTGTTTGAGTTTTGATAAACATTCATCAAATTTGATTCAGGGGTATATTGAAGATCTGAAACTTTCACCCAGTTGTAAACTATACCTAAATCTAAATGTATATACACATACAAACACACACACACACAAATATACATATACCTAAACATATGGAGAGAGAGAGAGAAAGAGAGACAAAAAGCCAGTAAAGGGACAATAAAGGTAAGGTGTTTAACCTCATTGGTCATCATGAAAAGGAAAATTAAAATCTCAAAAAAATACCAGTAAACACCCAGTAGGATGTCTAAAGCTAAAAAAAAACCACAAAAATTTATAAAACCAACTTTTGATGAGGATGTGGAATAACTGGGTTATGTACATAAATTGTCGCAAACACTTTGGAAAGCTGTTTGTCCATATCTGATTTATTAGATATTAGATATGGGTAAACACTCTGTGATTGAGCAGTTCTACTCCTGACAGTTTACCCAACACAGCTGCATGTCACATTGCCCAAAACACAGGCACCATATGTTTAAAGCAGAGTTGTCCAGAGCTTCAAAGTATCAATCACCAGTGAAACATTTAAATAAGTTGGGTATAGTCAGACAAAGGAATACTAAGCAGCAAGGAAAACAACGGAAATACTGCTATAGGCAGCAGCATGAGTAAATTTAGAAACAAACAATTAAGCAAAGTATGATTCTATTCTATACATTTTGAAAAGAAGACAAAATGAATCTATGATTTTAAAAATTAGGATAGTCTTTACATTTGGGGAAGAGGGCGAGAGAGTGCTGTGTTCCAGGGGGTTATCACATGTTATAAAGCTTTATTTTTCAAGCTTAAAGTTGTTACAGAGGTGTGTTCAGTTTGCTATAACTCATCCAGCTGTACAATTATGACTAGTGCAATTTTCTCTGCATTACATGTTAATATGAAGGTTATCGGTTTTTTTATTACGTTGATATCCTATTATAAGAAGAAAGAGTGGTAATAGCATTGTAGTTTTAAACAAAAGATAAAATATTGTGAATATTAGTTTTAGAGCAAGGGAATGTTTTCCCATCAGCAAATAAATTATTAATTTTTAATCTTGGAAATATGAGTTTTGCCTGACACAGTGAACTTACTATATTCTCAAAATGTATCTTATTGTACACAAAGAATGAGCATTTCTTCAGGTAAACATGTTTGATGACAGAGATACATCCATTCATGCACCCTGCTTCCTACTAAAAACAAATGAAAAACCCTCAGTATTTCAAAGTGCTTTCAAGACTGGTGAACACTAGGATGCTATTTGAAGAAATGTAAAATGTCATTCTAATGGTGGGATTGCTGTTCTGTTTCTCACACATATGATGCAGTGATTCTGTGTATGTTTAAAAACTAATGCATTCTGTAGCATAGAATAAGTCCTGACTTCCCGATGCCAGAGGAATGCAAAGAACTTAATGTCCTTTCCCACAAGAATTATATACAATTCAGAAATTACATAAAAATCATCATAGGTTGAATTCATTGTTTACTTAAGAGATTCCCTAAAATAGCAGTTACTGAAAAAAAAAAGATATATAAATTGTATATCATCTTGTATTACTGAAAAACAAATTTTCTAGTAGAGGAAATGCTTTGTGGAAGTCAATCCATCCTGTTAGAGGGTAATTAATTATAAAAATATTGCTAAAAAATTCTGTATAAAATAGTTTTACCCTCTGCTTCAGGCACTTCTTCCCCTACCCCTTTATTTTACCTGTCTTAACACCTCAGTTTCCTCAAAGAAGTCTACCCTGATATTTCCCCAAAATTATCCATTATTCTCATTAGAACACCTTTGATTTTTTTCTTCAAGGTGCTTTCATAATTGAAATAATTTTATTTGTAATTATTTGGTTAGTGTTGCTCTTATACATTAAACTTTAAGCTTCATGGAAGATAGCAATCATGTCTTCGTGTCACTACTGTTGACCTGAGGTTCTTAGCACTGAGTAAACATTCAGTAAATATTTACAGAATAATCGCACGAAAAGAATGTTTCAGACTGCAACTAAATATTACATTTGGCTATAATTTTATGCCTGGGAAATTGGACTAACTTCTATTTGTATTTTTGTCTAGAATGTGGCAGATCAGATTGCATTTCAAGTTGCTGGTGGATTAACAGCCCTTGAACACATCCTTCAAGTAGTAGTCCCAGCCACAAATGTGAACACAGTTTCACGAATTCCTCCTAAGTAAGTACAGTTTTTTAATCTGTCTTTCACGTTTCATTTGTGAGTCTTTACTGCCCTATGGTTTCCATATGGGAACCACAAGAAAATTTGTATGGGTATTCAGGCTTGAATAGCAAAAGCTTATACTCCCTAATAGGGAGATGCTTGACTTCAGTTATAAAACTCAAATTGAGCCTTTTAAAAAGCCTTATAAAGGAAATCTTTTTGATCTATGACCTGCTCTAATCCTAAATCAAGAATTGATGAACTCCTGGGCAGATCTAACTGCTTCTAACAATTGAACAGAAATGAATAGTCATAATGGAAAGCTAACTTTTTGTGTTACATGCAAAATAAAAAAGAGGCAAGTACATTAACAAAGGCCTGAGCTGTGAAATTTGAGGAAGTCCTTAACATACAGGAAAAGCAGTCTGAGGTCAAAACTGCCATGGTCTAGAATCCCAGCCAAATTGCTGAGAACTGAATTGCAGGTTGGTCTTTAAGTATAAATTATTCTCTGTTGTAAGGATCCCACACTGCATTTAGACCTAATATCTGTTTTCCTATTCTCTTATGTTACTCTTTGGTCCCTGGCTATGGTGATAGCATTATTTCAGAAGTATTATATTCCTGAGTTGTAATATGCGCAATTTCTGGACATTCTGTGTAAAGTCTTATATTTGCAGAATTGAAATTAGAGGTTTTGATCACAGTCAATATATATCATTGAGAATGCTTTTTAATATTTAGTTAGATCAATAAAACAGGATGCTTCATTTGTCCATTGGATAGGACAGAAAAAATTGCAAGAATATTTTGGCAAAATAGAAATAGCACTGGCTTTGGAGTCAGACAAACCTGGGTTCCAGTTTTACCTCTGGCATTTACTAGCTGGGAGAACTTGGACAAGTGCCTAAATTGCTTCTGTTCCCTCATTTGGAAAAACGGGGTAATTATATTCACCTCACAGTGCTGTCATGGGGAACAATAGAAATAAGGTACATGAAAACTCTTTGTAAACTGTAAAGTGTTATATAAGCATTAGTTTAGTGTTTTAAAAGTAATAAGTCTTCCCTGTTTTAAGGCAGTGTTGTCTACTTGACATGAGATATTTCTAATTTCGAATTCTTTGTCACTGAAGTTAGTTTGGGTTCCATTGCTCTGCCAACAAAATAGAGATTCATGAAAGAATGTATGGATATCCTTTATGTCAGGGTCCCTTTGTGAGGAGCATTCCACATTAGGCAGTTACAGAATGCAGAGAGGTCTTTCTAACCCTGAAAAGTTAGTATTCTTTATCAAAATGGATTTTATTTCCAGTGTGTTGTTTGGCTTGTTGTCATCACTCAGTGTCTATTAATTGGCAGGCCTCTGAGAGGAGGGGGAGGGGGTAGTGAGGAAGGAAGGAATCAGGCAGTAAATATTTGAAATAGGAAAGGAAATGGCATTTGATACTTTTGTCTGTGTGGCAAAAGGCTGTTGTTCTACTGCTTATCTGTGCTGCTGCTTTAGAGAACAGAGGTTTCTATAGCTCCTAAAAAGACCTAAGCAAGAATAACACACCTCCTCTGGAAAAGTGCCCTGGAATCTTGAAAGTCCAGACTGGTACCCCTCTGATGGCCATCAGCTGAGCACAGGGGCAGGATTGAGATCTTATTTCTTCTTCTGACTTTAAGCCATTATGCTTGTTTTTAACTAGGCACTACTTTTGGCATGAAGCCAGCACTGTGTGCATCTAACATTCACTCTAAGATTCTCCTGTCCTGTGCCCAGCCTCAAGATGATTACTTTCTAAACCAACCTCACTTCTCAGGAATGGAGAAACTGAAGATGTGAGAGTGCTAAGTTGCTTACTCAGAGAAGGGCAAGAATTCCATATATTTTTTTAGATTTAAAGGTATCTGAGCACATGGATGGGCATGAATTAGTAGATTAATTCAGAATGGACTCTTACTCATTTTCCTTCCAACTGCTTTCCTTCACAGAACCCTGCCTTGGCCTTGGGTCATCCTTAGTCTCACAGCAGACTGTGTTATTCCCTATTCTTGACATTCCCAGGACCTCACCTTCTATCCCTGATGAGCTTCCACTCTTCGACTCCATTGAACCTTCTACCACCTTAACTCATGCTGTTCTTTGCCTCCTGTGGCATTTAATGGCTCTTACCTAGAAAGGTTAGTTTTGAATATCCTGCATTAGTTCATTTCTCTCCATGATAAGTAGCAAAAGATTTGAGGAATTTAAGCCACTTAGGAACAGCATGAGGAGCATGTGGAATCCTATAAACATAAACCTGATGTGTCAATGCCCCTACAGCCTTGAGCTCTGTGTGAGTGGGTAAACTAGCTACCTTCTCTACTTTTCTCACCACCCTTTTCACTCCAAATAGTATCTCAGCAATTGTATATCTTATATGTTTTGTCCTATAGTCATTGTTGGGTAACTTCTTGTAAGTGACTTTTTTCCTTCCAGCAGCTTATTATTTTTTAATATGAAATTGAATATTATACTCACCTCTGGAAACTTAAATTTCTGAAATCTTTCCAAGTCTTCAGTGGGTTGTTTTGCTTTTATCAGAACCAGAGGAAGCCCATAAAACTGCTTGAATCCTTTTCAAGTTAGTGAGAGAACAGTCAGAATGTGATATTCTAAAACCAACTTTTTGACAAATATGCTCCAATAAAATTCTTTCAGTGCCAAGAAAGATTACCCTGAAGCAAGATAATTTTCATTTCATGTTGTATCTACTTTGGAGAAGGCTCATTTTATTCTGCCTACAAACTTTAATTGCAGAACACAAATACAAAAGAATGAATGACATTTTCTAGCCTTTTCTTTGATTTAGGCTAGTAACACTGTTTAAAATAGCTTTTAATGTTTGAAAATAATGATGGTTTGTCATTTTTGGGGGGCATTAAAAACAACCCCTGTTATGTAAATAAGAATCTGGATCTACTGTGACTGGAGGCTGTGTTGTGTTTTTGTAGCAAGTTTACATAATAGCAATGATAAAAGTAAGAGTTGGCAGTCACTGACACTCCACATCTCTAAGCCCTTTTCAGAAGCAGTAGATGTTTATAATTCATGGGGAAGCCAGCAAACCTTTTGGGCCATAAAAACAGCCACCTGGGGGAAGTGGACTGATAGAATGTCCATCTACCATATGGAGGGTCCAGGGTTCAATCCCCAGGGCCTCCTGACCCGTGTGGTGAGTTGGCCCATGCACAGTGCTGTGTGCGCAAGGAGTGCCATGCCACACGGGCGCCCCTGCGTAGGGGTGCCCCACGCACAAAGAGTGCGCCCCATAACGAGAGCCGCCCCTTGTGAAAAAAGCACAGCCCACCCAGGAGTGACACTGCACACACAGAGAGCTGACACAGCAAGATGACGCAACAAAAAGAGACATGGGGGAAACGGACTTTGGCCCAGTGGTTAGAGCGTCCGTCTACCATATGGGAGGTCCGCGGTTCAAACCCCGGGCCTCCTCGACCCGTGTGGAGCTGGCCATGCGCAGTGCTGATGCGCGCAAGGAGTGTCCTGCCACACAGGGGTGTCCCCCGCGCAGGGGAGCCCCACGCGCAAGGAGTGCGCCCGTGAGGAAAGCCGCCCAGCGTGAAAAGAAAGAGCAGCCTGCCCAGGAATGGCACCGCCCACACTTCCCGTGCCGCTGACGACAACAGAAGCGGACAAAGAAACAAAAGCAGACAAAGAAACAAGACGCAACAAATAGACACCAAGAACAGACAACCAGGGGAGGGGGGGAAATTAAATAAATAAATAAATCTTTAAAAAAAAAAAAAAAAAGAGACATGGTTTCCTAGTAATGCTGGATAATGCAAGCAGACACAGAAGAACTCACAGCGAATGGACAACAGGAAGGAAGAGAGCAGACAACAGGAAGGAAGGAGAGAGAAATCAATAAAATAAATCTTAAAAAAACAACAACAGCCACCTGGACCAAGTCATCTCCAGGTTACCTTTTACTTACTTGGCATTCCTATTCCTGACATACCCTCAAGGACAGCAGAGGCCAGTGGTTAACTCTCTAAGTTACTTTATGTTCTTCTCTTGTGCAACTAATCATGCCTATTTCTTCTCTATTAGCCTTGCTTATCTTCCTTCATTGCTCCACTGAGTGCAACTTTTTCTATAGACATGATTTCATATATGTGGAGCAAAGCAGTCAGCATGATATGATTGAAAATGTATAGGCTCTGGAGAAAGACAGATGTAGGCTTAAATTCTCTTCTCACTTATTAGTTTTATGACCTTGGGCCAAGTTACTTGCTATATCAGAGCCTCAGTTAAATGGTAGGACTAATATGTACCTAGTATTGATATTCTGAGGATTAAATGTGCACAAAGAAAGCACTTAGTTAATATCAATAGTTTTTGTTGTAGTCATTGTTATTGATTTGACTCCACATTATACTGCTTAATTATTAAATCCCTAAATTCACTTTGAATTCTGAGAAGGTATAATCATGAGGAGGGATGTCAACAAGTGACAGAGTGGGGTGCTCCAGGGTTCTAGCAACCATCCCCATCCGCTGAAGCTTAAAACAACTAAATCTGGCAGAACCATCTTTCTCAGAGCCCCCCCCCCAAAAAAAAAGTTAAAGGGTTATAGTAAAAAAGTGAGTGCCAAATAAAAAAAATTAATAAGGCAACTTAAAAATTATAAGAAGGGAAGCAGATGTGGCTCAAGTGATAAGGCCTCCACCTACCATATGGGAGGACCCAGGTTCAATCCCTGGGGCCTCCTGGTCAAAAAGAAGAAGAAAAAGCATGCCTGTGTGGCGAGCCAGTGCCCACATGGTGAGCCAGGTGCCTGCATGGTGAGCCAAGTGCCCATGTAGTGAGCTGAGTGCCCATACGGCAACTTGAGTGCCTATGTGGGTGCCCACGTGGTGAGCCAGTGCCCATGCAGTGAGCCAGTGCCCACATGGTAAGCTAAGTGCCCACGTGAGTGCCCACATAGTGAGGCAAGTACCCGCGCAGCAAGCCAAGTGCCTGTGTGGTGAGCCAGTGCCCGCACAAGTGAGTCATGCAGCAAGATGATGACACAACAAAAGAGAGACAAAGGGGAGAGTCAAGGTGAAGCACAGCAGAGACCAGGAACTGAGATGGCACAATTGTCAGGGAACTTCTTTCCACATCAGAGGTCCCCAGGATTGAATCCCGGTGAATCCTAGAGGAGAAAGGCAAGAAGAGAAGACTAAAAAGAGAAATGGATACAAAAGATCACACAGTGAATGGACACAGACAGTAAAAAGAGCGGGGCAGGGGAGAGGGAAGGGAGGAAAATAAATAAATACCCTTTTAAAAAATTATAAGAAACCTTGTAACACCTTTGATAGCCCTTTTCCTGCCCCCACTCTGACTTGGTGTGGAGCTAGTCTATACTTACAGTGCAAGTCCCTGGTCCCAGATTTGGATGGAGCACAGTAACACTTGTGCACATACTCAGGTACATGTATGCCTGTACTAATCTGCCTGGTGGCAGCCTAAAGGACTGAAACAGGATACTCTTCATTGACTTCCAATCCCAAAACTTGCCCTGTGCATAGAGAAAGCTCAGAGGACAGCTTGAACACAGTAAAAGAATGGTCAAATTGCAGCTGCCTAGGACATTGAGACATACAGTGTAGCATTGGAACTGAGAGTAAACACTATTTCCTAGAGAAAAAAGGAACAAATGGATAGTGTTTAAGGTATCGGGCCACATTGCATGTACCCAGGCCAAGATGAATGCCCAGGAAAGATTATGAAGAATCCTACACTTTTGCCTTGCGCTTCTCTTTAAATTCATTACTAGGCAGGCTAAGGTCTGAAGGAAAGCACTTGCCCATCCCAATCTACAAAGACTGGGAATGGTGTTTTCTTTTGTTATTGTTGTTAGATAGTGACATTTAAGGAAATTTCTATTATTTCACTGGCTGGACACAAGCTTAACTACAGTCACCTCAGTAACTACATTCCAGAAATAACACATTAATATATATTTTTAAATCTAGTGTGCAAAAATTATAAGACATACAAAGAAACAGGAAATGGTAGCCCATACAAAGGAGTAAGAAAAGTATAAGAAACCATTAATGAGGAAAACCAGGTCCATGTACATATCAAACAAAGACTTTGTAAAATTGACTTAAATATGTACAAAGAGCTAAAGGAAAACAGGAAAAGAACTAAAATCAGGAAAAAAAATAGATAAAAAAAGTTTCAGTGAAAGTATAGAAATCATAAAAAGGAATCAAACAAATACTAGAGTTGAAGACTATATTAAGTGAAATAAAAACTTTGGGAAGTGGCTGTGGCTCAATCGATTGGGCTCCTATCTACCATATGGAAGGCCCTGGGTTCACGTCCCAGGGCTTCCTTGTGAAGGCAGGCTGGTCCACGCCTGCGGAGAGCTGACAGCTGTGCCCACGGAGAGCTGATGCAGCAAGATGACACAACAAAAGGGAGACAAGCAGACACAGAAGAATGCACAGTGAATGGACACAGTGAGCAGACAGCAAGCAAGCCACGGAGGGGGAGGGGGATAAATTTTTTAAAATAAGTAAAAATAAAGGAAATGAGGAAAATTTTTAAAAAAAACTTTCCAAGTAGAATTCATCAGCAAATTGACAGTAGATTGGCCCTGACAGAAGAAAGAATAATGAACTTGAAGATTAGACAGTTGAAATTATTCAGTCTGAAAAACAGAAAGAAAAACAATGAAGGAAAGTGAATAGAACCCTGAGGGGCCTGTGGGACATAATCAAGTGTACCAGCATTTTCATTTATGGGCATTCCAGAAGGAAAAGAAAAAATGGGGCAGAAAGAATATTCGAAGAAATGTTGACTGAAAATTTCCTAAATTTAACAGAAGACATGAATAAATACACCCAAGAGCTCAACAAATTCCAAACAGCATAAACACAATAGACCCATACCAACACACACTATGATCAAATGACCGAATGTCAAGCATGGTGTGAAAACCCTGAAAACTGCAAAGAATCAAAATGTCATGTACAAGGAGGCTTCAATGAGATTAAGTGCCACCCATACATCTATGGCCAATTGGTTTTCCATAAGGGTGTTATTTTAGTTTCCTGGGTGCCGAAGCAAATTCCAGGCCATGGATTCACTTAAGCGTGAGAACTTGTCGACTCATAGTTTTGAGGCTGGGAGAAGTTCAAAATCAAGTGCCATGAAATAATGTTTTCTCCCAGAAGACTGTGGTGTTCTGGGGCTGGCTGCCAGCAATCCTTGGTCCTTTACTTTTCTGTCATATGGTCTATGGGGCCTTCATTAATAGGATTAAGTCCCATTCTGATTCAGCTGGGCCACACATTGACTGAAGTAACCTCACCAAAAGGTCCTATTTACAATGAGTTTAAACACACGGGAGTGGATTAAGTTTCTCTGGGGTACATCGTTCCAGGCTACTACAAGCACCAAGTACATTAATGGGGGGAAGAATGCTTTCTTCCCCAAATTGTATGCCAACAAAGTAGATAACCACTGAAATGGCTGACTCAAGAAGTAATAGAAGATTTCAGTAAATCAATATCAAGTAAAGAGTTTAAATCAATAATCAAAAACCTCCTAGCAAAGGTAGCCCAGGACTAGATAGCTTCATTGGTAAATCTTACCACAGACAAAAATTAACACAAATTCTTCTCAAACTCTTCAAAAATTTAGGCAGAATACTCCCTAACTTATTCTCTGAGGCCAACATCATTCTAATACCAATGCCATAAATATATAATAAGAAAACTACAAATCAATATCCCTCATGAATATAGGTGCAAAATCCTAAACAAAATATTAGCAAACCAAATCCAACAGCATATTGCAATAATTATACACCATGACTAATTTGGATTCATAAGAAAATCAATTAGTATAATACACCTCATCAATAGAACAAAGGAAAAAGCCACATGATCATGCAGATGATGTGATACTATCTTTAGAAAGTCCTGGGAAGTCCACAGCAAAGCTACTAGAGCTAATAAGCAAATTCAGCATAGTGACAGGGTATGAGATCAATTTGTAGAATTATCTGGTTTTTCTGTACATCAGCAATTAATCCGAAAAGGAACTCAAGAAAATGATTACATATCCATTAGCAACTAAAAGAACAATATCTAGGATTAAATTTGAACAAGGTAGTGAAGGACTTGTATAAGGAAAACTACAAATCTCATTGCTGAAAGGAATTAAAGAAGACCTAAATATGGAAAGACATCTCATGTTCATGGAGTGGAATACTGAATATTTTTTAGGATGTCAATACCATCTAAAGAGATTTACAAATTCAGTGCAATCATTATCAAAATTCCAACACCTTTTTTTTTTTTTTTTTGGCAGAAATAGCCAGTCTTCAAATTCATATGGAACTGTGCCATGTTCAAAATAGCCAAAATAATATTGAAAAAGAAGAACAAATTTGGCGGACTCATACTTCCTGATTTAAATCCTTACTCTTAAAGTGACAGTAACTAAAACTATATGGTACTAGCTAGCATAAGGAGATACATAGACCAATGGAATAGAAGTGAGAGTTCTGAAATAAACCCATTCATCTACGGCCAGTTAATTTTAGACAGGGATGCCAACTCCATTCAATAGGGAAAGTTTAATTTCTTCAACAAATGGTTTTGAGACAGCTGTAAATCCACATGCAAAAGAATGAACTGAGGTTCTTATCTTTCATCAAATAGAAAAAGTAGTTCAAAATGGATCAATGACCTAAATATAATACTGTAAAACTCTTAAAAGAGAAATATCTTCAGGACCTTGTATTAGGCATTAGATTTTATACCAAAAGAATGAACAACAAAAGAAAAAAATCGATAAATTGGACTTGATCAAAATAAAAAATTTTTTGCTTCCAAGGACACTGTCAAAAAAGTGAAAGATCTACAGAAAGGGGTAAAAGATTTGGAATTTATATATCTGATACTGTTTAATATCCAGAATACATAAAGAACTCCTACAACTAAACAACAAAAAGACAACCCAATGTAAAAATTGGCAAAAGACACGAATAGACATTTCTCCAAAGAAATTATACAAATGGCCAATAAGCACATGAAAATATGGTCAATATCATTAGCCATTAGTGAAATTCAAGTCAAAACTACAATGGAATGCCACTTCACGCCTACTAGAGTGGTTAATTTTTTTTTTTTAATGGAAAATAACAATTTTTGGTGAGGGTACAGAGAAATAGGATCTGTCGTACATTGTTGGTGGGAGTGTATCATGGTATAACCACTGTGGAAAATAGTTTGGCATTTCCTCTGAAAGTTAAACATAGGATTCCTATATCATCTGGCAATTCCACTTCTAGGTATATACCCAAAAGAGTTGAAAGCAGGGACTTGAACATATACTGCATACCAATGTTTGTAGTCGAATTATTCATGGTAGTCAAAAGGTAAAAGCCATCCAAGTGTCTATCAACATATGAATGGATAAACAAATATGGTGGAATATTTTCAACAATATGTAGAAATTACGTTCTGCTGCATGCGACGACATGGGTGAACCTTAAAAACATCATGTGAATGAAATAAGCCGTATACAAAAGGACAAATATTGTCTGATTTCTCTTATATGAAATACTTAGAATAAGCAATTTCTTAGATGTAGAAAATAGAATTATTCAAGAAGAAAACAAAAGTCATACAAATTGGAAAGGAAAGGTAAACCCTGGTAGAATATACAAGATTCTTTGTAAAAGTAATGTATTTCTATGAATCTATTGCATGCCAACTTATTTTCCTGAGCAGCTTGACCTCATTCTCTCTATAGCTTGCTTCTTGTTCCAGTTTTTTGACTCAATTGGCTATTTTCTTTGGGGCTCATCTACTGTTCATTCTTGGCCTTTTCTTAAAATTTCAATATAATTCGGACTTCCTCAAGTTTCACTTATACTTCTTTCCCTATTACTGTTTCATGTCACTTCTTAGCTTGGCATATTCATCTCAGCTACCTTCCTCTATGCTGTGTCCTTTTTTTCAAAGTGTTATGAATACTACTTGTATAGACATTGCATCCATATCTCCTCTGCAGCTATATTTTATATCATGTGATTCTTCCTTCAATGGCTTTAGCTGATTAAACAAAGAGTGGACATTTGACTCAAAAGCAACCAGTTGGTAGTCTAGCCAGCAATATAGGACTTATAATCCAGCCTAAAAAGTTAAACTGGGCCAATCTAGTTTCTCTCTCACATATCTGTAGTTAGGCAACTACAGTACTCTTAGTCATGTTTTCTTCAATGTTTAACTTGAAAAACCATGTAGAGACATTTCTTGTGTGGCCCTTGCATTGCTATGTGTGCTCCAAGTTTAGCAGGACTAAAAAGGTCGTTTGGAAAAAAAGAGGAGAGAAGAGCTACTTCGTGAGAAAGAAGTAGGTTGTAAGTGCCAGTCAGTCCACTCCAGCCCACAGAGCTGGCATTGTTCCTGCCCCCCTGAGGGGTGGTGGTTCATTTTCTCCTGGATTCACGTGAAAGTTGCCAATAGTCAAAATAAATGGCTCTTTTTACTTAAAATGTTTTGAATGAATTTCTGTACCTTCCAACCGAAAAAGCCTGATATTCTTAAATACAAATATTAAAGATCTCTTTTATTCTGGATTGGGTAGAAAATATTTGACTGTGTATAGAGCCTTCCTTGTGACCTCATAGTTGTTTTTCTAAATTCTTTCATATCGAGAAGGAAGGAAGGAATGCCCACAGTTTAAAGCAAGAATGAAGAGAACTCTTTAAGTTCTCTATGGTATAGCACTTTGTGAACATTAAATGCTGTTCCTATGAGCTTCAACTAGCTGAACTTTCCTTTGTTATACTAACCCCAGTTTGGAGAATCTATGTAGAAAATTATGTATATTAAACTTGCTGTCTCTGGATCCTAAGGTAAATACACTTAACATATTAAGAATGAAGAGCTTATCTTCAGCATCAAAGATAGGAAAATGTATATGTATCATTCTTTAAGAACCATACATAAATTCTTTACAAATAATAGTACTACTCATATACTTTACTTTGTAATTTTATATCAACTCTCAAGTATTACTTTCTTGGGGGCCTTTGGGTCTTCATCATTAACTTTGTAATTTGGACTTAGTTTGAAACCCAGTAGCACTGTCTTATATTTACAAACAACTGAAAATTGTACTTCCTTAGACCTTGCCCTCTCAGACTTGATCATTATTGGTCTTAGTCCAACTTTTTAATAAAACTTAAATTTGTTCCTGGGGAACTTAACCATTTCATCAGTTATTTTTCTGAAATTAGAAGTTTGTTACCTGTTTTGAAGGTGAGGTTAACATGTTAACAAGATGAGATTATAAGAGCAATTATCTATATCTCTTTCTCTAATTCTGGCAGTGTGCTACAGTTCAAAGCTTTAATCCTGCAAATGCAAAATAAAGCTTTATTATATTTTTAAAACTGAGTTATACATCTTTTTTTATCCAGTTTATTAAATCTAACAGCACAATTAAAACTGCTAGGAGAAAGAACATTTGCAAAAGACAAATGATGGTTGGTTAAGTCATTTTTAATGCTTCACAGAAGGAAAAAAAGAATCGGTTTATATCATTTCTAAGCAGGCTTTTTGGAATTGCAGTTTTATTCCTCTCAGTGAATCCAAACAGTGTCTCCATATTATTAAATATCTATCCCAAACTGTGACATACTCAAGTACCAGATGCATGTTTCAGAGCATGGCATCATCTCTAACTCCTCTTTCCCTCATCCAGTAGAAAATGTAAAATTTCCTTCAAGATGGGGTTGTTGTTTTACCAGTGGTGCCAATATTACTACTAAATAGAGAATTTATTTTCATAAAGGAAAAATAATTGCACTGGTAAGATGGTAGGCTCCTGTTTTCTGTTAACATCAGCAGTGTTTAGACTTTTTTTTCTTAGCCCACTCTACATTAGCCTTTACTTCCCATGCAGAAAGCTCTCAAGTAGTATTTTGTTGGTTGAAAATTTTTGGTTACCTATCTACTTTAGAAAATCTTTAACTTGAATTATTACTATTAATTCACTCCTTAAGACATTACTCACAATTTACCCGGGCCTCATAATTTGCTTGCCATTTGCTTTGCAGCACTGCCTTCTCCAGGGAGTCATTTTCATCAAGTCCAGCTATTGATTCATTAATCAGGCTATTGCTCTATTGAAAATAGAAGTCCATATTATTTTCAAACATAATAATTTTCTGCATTACCATTTGAGTTAATTTAATTAAAAATCTCTCATTTTTTTCAAATTGATGCATTCCAGCAAAGATGCTTGTAAAGCTCATTTCTGTTATGTGCATCCAATTTTCATATTAATTTCCTTTATAAAATCAACAGTATATTTTCATGGAAAAACTGTCAATGGGTTAAGCAATTGATGTAGACCTAGTAGCCAAGTCCTTCGGTGTTCTAGACATTGTAATTCAGGAGAGTCCTATTGAATACATTCCAGAACACTTTCAGAATTGTGTAGCACTTTCCTAATTTTGGAACTCATCTCCTGTGTCACCTTCTGGGACTTCAAATCTTGAGAAAGGCCTACAAGGGATAGGGATTATAGTATAGCATTCTACAAATCCATACCACAGTCTAACAATGTTTCTTAGACTGAAAATTCCTTCTGTAAATGTATTTACTTCTCCACTTGGTTAGTTCAGGAATTCAAGCCAGAAATACGATATTTAGAATTAGAGAAAAAGGAATATAATGCTCTAATAGATTTAACTCAATTGGGGGTTAGAGTCATGAGAGTTCAAATACCAGCTTTGCCAGTATTTGTTGTGAGAAAGCTATCTTAGGGTCTTATTGAACCATAGTTTTTTTCCATCTGAATAATGGCGAAAATATTCCTATCTCATAGTTGTTGTAAGTATGAAATGCTGATAATCTGTTAATGGGCTTTGTGAGGTCATACTCAAGAATGAGCTACACACCCCATTGTCTCAATAGGTAACTAATGGCATTTAGGACAGACTGCTAGATTGTCCTGCACATTGCAGGGTATGTAACAACCCTTGACCCACCCATTAAATACCAGTAGAGGCCCCCAATCATTGGAACAACCAAATGTGTCATTACATATTTTCACATGCCACATAGAGGGGTTCATATGACCCCCATTGAGAATTGTGTGTTAGCCAGTAGAGTTGTATAAAAACCCCTTCAGGGGTTCACTCTTTAGGTAATGAACTAAATAGAGAAAGTAGTAGTTCAGTACAATGTGCTAAGAACAACTATAGGAGTATGTACCAAATTTAGATGTAGCCCATCTACATCTCTGTAGTAATTAACTTTGTAGAGTAATTAACTCTGTAGAGGAGGATGCAAATTCCAAAAGGGTGTAACATCTCAGCCGGGTCTTAAAGAATAGATTAAGGGGAAAGCAGTTGTGGCTCAAATAAAAGAGCATCTACCTACCATATGGAGAGTCCAGGGTTCAATCCCCAGGCCGCCTGACCCGTATGGTGAGCTGGCCCACACGCAGTGCTGCCGTGCACAAGGAGTGCCGTGCCATGCAGGGTGTCCCCCGCATAGGGGTGCCCTACATGCAAGGAGAGCCCACAAGGAAAGCCACCCTGCACCAAAAAAGCATAGCCCACCCAGGAGTGGCGCTGCACACACAGAGAGCTGATGTAGCAAGATGACACAACAAAAAAAGCGACACAGTTTCCCAGTGCCGCATGACAAGAATGCAAGCGGTCACAGAAGAACACACAGTGAATGGACACAGAAAGCAGACAATGGGGGGGAAAGGGAGAGAAATAAATAAAATAAATCTTTTAAAAAAAAAAACTAGATTAAGGTTTGCCAGAATAACAAAGTAGGGGAACAGCGTCCTCTTAGACATAGAGCACAGTATGTTCAAGAGCATAGAACTCTGAAATAATAGAATGTGCTTAGGGAACTGTAAAAATGTTGATACCACTAGGGCTTAAAATGTTCTAATAACAAGAAAAAAATAGGACACTGTCAGAAAATACCAGAAATATTTAGGTATCAGTGAATTGGGAAACTAACTCAGGTAAAAGTAAAAAGTTACGTATTTCTTATTTATTTTACAGTGGGGGAGAGTTCTTATCAATTTCATTCATTCATCTTTTTTTTGCTGCCACTATTCAGATCTAAGTCCTATTGCTTTTGTTATTTTAATCAAACACAACAAGGAATTCAGTCTTTTACCACACTTTTATTACCATGTGCTTAGAACTTTGTTTATTGTAGATAAACATGTATGAGAGGAAATTTTGGGGAAGGAGTTGTTCTGAATCCCCTGCAAAACACTTGATGCTATCATAAATAAAAGAATAGCATCACTATTTTAAAAATATACTACATTTACTTACGTTTTATAAATATATTACATTTTCTTATATTCAGAGTCTGGGGCATGTCTTCATCGAATTACCACATTATATAAATGTTAAAACTCAGGTTTAAAAAGACTAAATGATTACCTTCAGTCATAAGTTAGCAGGGCTAGGACAGAGCATCCTATTCTGGTGTTCTTTCTTCCTTACTTTATTGCCTGCATGGTATCATCAGAGAGAAGTACTATCAGGCTGCAAGTATATCTGAGAGATATATGACTTTTGTCTTCAAAGAGCTTACATCATGATGGGGATGAAAAGAGTGATCTGTGAAATATTCTACCCTATACAACAAAATAAAATGAATCATGTAAGTGTAAGAGTCTATGAGGGTCCTTGACTGGATCTCTTACAAGGTTGATATTTGCAGGGTGGTAATGGCTTTGTTGTTTCTGTTGTGTGAACATTTAACTTTTACTGTTTTAATGAAAGTAATATATAATTTCATTGATATCTTATAAAAATTACTATAATCATTCTGGTGAATTGTGGGAGATAGGGCGTGTATTTTAGTTTTTTTCCTTTTGGTGAAGGAGATATTGTTTGATTTACTGGTTTGTAGTTTTCGATTTAAGGTATTTTATGGTTTATTTGTATGGGTATAAGAAACAGTCCATGGAATCATTTTTCCCACCTAGCAGTTTGGGGACCAGTGGTAAACAAAAGGAACTGATTTACAAGAAATTAGGAAAGGTGAACCAGAAACCACTATAGCTTTTTGCATGTATGAGACAAAATTTTCAGGGAAGATCTAGCAATGAAGTCTAAAAACAAAAAGACAGAATACCTGTGTTATTACCCTAAACACCATTTTTATTGCCCAAAATCATAGGACAAATATGGAGTAAATTTATCGTAGGATTTACTGTAGGGTATAACTTCCCATCTGTAACACATGTAGACATCATTGAGTTGGAACCCATGTGCCCCATTGAGTGTCCACCATATGATAGGTGCTTAATAAACATTAATAAATAGGATTTACCAGGGTGGGATGCAATTTAGAATACAACCCATTGTTAATAAACAACTGCTTATTTCTAGGCAGGATTATTTTAATATAATTCTATTTTTATACCAAGGTTTATTTAAAGTAAATAGTGCTCGCTTCGGGAGCACATATACTAAATTGGAATGATACAGTGAAGATGAGCATGGCCTGTGCACAAGTGTGACATGCAAATTCGTGAAGTGTTCCATATTTTAAAAAAAAAAAGTAAATAACTTCCCCCAAGACAATAACAGTAAAAAATTGTTTCGTAAGCTAATTAACCATAGTAATTGATAAATCATCTTCTCCATTTGACATATTAAAGCATTTTGTTTATGTCACAGAAGGGTTTACAGAGATGGTTACATTTGACAGCTGTTGTACCACTAATAAGATTAAAGAAATTAGTTGTGTCAGCTTTAATCTGTTCTTTAACACTGCAGACCACCTGGGGTCTTATCCAGAGCTAACGGGTCTAATTATCAATTTAAAATACATAACCAGATCCTACTTAAGACATATCTTAAAGACTTGCTAGTCATAGCTGTCTTATTATTAATAAATTTAAGCAAAAATAATGCTTTAGCACTGGAGTTTAAAAGTAAATTTAATGTATTAATTTGATACCCACATTTTTAGGTATATTATTGTAATCTTTGACATATACCATTTTCTCAGAAGGAGGTTAATTTCAGGAATTACAGGAAGTCTAATTAGGTTGGTGCTTAAAATATATATAGTTTCCCATCAAAAATTAGAATATGCTCCTGTAGAATAATTAGATTGCCTATTTTATTAGTCTTAACCAAATTCAACAGTTGAACAAAAATCTTTGAAGTGAACACATCTTGCTTAATTTCCTTATTCCTTACTCTGAGGCCTCAATATGATTAGGAAAATATTTTAATTTTAAACTTAATTTTGCTGTTATTAAATTGTTACATTGCAGAATATTATGTGCAATATCATAATCACTTGTCATAATTTCATGAGTTTTTATCCAAATTCATGTAGGATACATATAATTTACATCCCTACAGTGAGGATTGTTTGGTCTGGCAGCATTACTAACATCCCTTTCTTGAGCTCAGATTTGCTGTTCCCTTCACCAATCTCATCTAATATCAGAAGATGGAGCAGGGAAGTGGGGAAGACAATGTGGATTTACACTAGTCATCAGCATGCCAGTGGGAGAAATACAAAACAAGTGCCATTTCACCATGCTGTTCTACCCACAGGCTCACTGTATTTTCCCCGTTTATCCACAACTCATTCTTACCCAAATGTTTCATTTGTCCACTAGAAAAATATAATCATAATCTCCCAAATTCTGTCACTATTCTACCTTTTCTCCTGTAGATGTAAAAAAAAAAAAGTCAAAGCTAAAATATCTCTTTCTCCTCAAAATTTCAGCATCATTCCCCTGTCCCCTACTTACTTGATGACAACACATTTTCTTTGTAAGCAAGACTTGTTTATCTCATTGTACTAATTTCGTATCTTCTATTTTTCATCAGTAAGATAACATTTTAAAAGGATGTCTTTTTTTTTTTATTACTATAGAGAGTTTTAATTGCTGAGGTTTGTTTTAGTTACCTAGCTGCTAAAACAAATACCGTACAGTGGGTTGGCTTAAACAATGGGAATTTATTGGCTTACAGTTTTGCAGCAAGGAGAAGTCCAAAATTGAGGCATCAGCAAGGTGATGCTTTCTCTCCAAAGACTGCAGCATTCTGAGGTTGGCTGCTGGTGAGCCTTGGTCCTTGTCCTTGGTTTTCCCATCACATGGTAGTGCACATGTGGTGTCTTCTTTTTTCTCTTCTGGGTTGCATTGACTTCCAGCTTCTGTTTGCTCCTCATGGCTTTCTTTCTTTTTTTAAAATAATCTTTATTGAGCAATTATTATATGCCATATACTGCACCAAGTTCTTACTGCACATATGAGTTTTTAAAAATATATACACATTTAGCAAAGTAAAAGGACAAATGCTGTTTACCAAAATATTAACATTGGTTATTTCAAGAGAGTAGTTGATGATTGATTTTTCTTACCACTACCGGCAGCCCTCTTTTTGTTTTTTATTTTTTTTATTTTGTTTTTTATTTTTGTTTTAATAACACTTTTTTTTCATTCAAGTTAATAGATCACATAGAAGGTTACATTAAAAAAACATAAGAGGTTCCCATATAATCTACACCCCACCCCCCCACCCCCATCGGTTTTGTAAATTGTATTTTTTTGAAGATACATACAGCACAAAAAAGGTTACATTATAAAAAACATAAGAGGTTCCCATATATCCCCCATCCCCCCACCCCCCTCCTCCCACACCAACAACCTCCCCCATCATTGCAGCACATTCATGGTAGTCAGTGAACACATTTTGGAGCACTGCTGTACCACATGGATAATAGTTTACCCTGTAGTTCACACTCTCACCCATTACATTCAGTGGGTTATGGCAGGATATATAATGTCCAGCATCTGACCCTGCATATCATTTAGGACAACTCCAAGTCCCAAAAATGCCCCCTCATCACATCTCTTCTTTCCACTCCCTGCCCTCAGCAACTACTGTGTGCACTTTCTCCCCGTCAATGATACAGTTTTTTCCATTAGTAGTCATAATAGTTTTATAGTAGAATATCAGTAAGTCCACTCTAATCCATATTTTATTCCTCCATTCTGTGGGCCCTGGGATCGTGATGTCCACTCCACCTCTATGTTGTGAGGGGGCTTAGATTCCACATGGATGATAGATGCAATTCTCCTGCTTGCAGTTGTAGGTACTCTCAGTTCCCTAGTGTGGTGTTTGACCATCCTCACCTCCCTGTTAGCTGACCTGCAAAAGTCCAACTAACCAGAGAGTAGGAGTTGCAACTCTGCTGAGGCTCAGGGCCCAGCTGTCACATGGACAGTCCAGAGATTCAAGTCTCTGATTATACACCAACCCTAGCACCAACCAAAGTTCAGTAAAAGTGACACAAGAGTCATGTGTAAAAAGGTCACATCTGAGTCCAACTCCATCACGGATGTCCATATATTTAAGACCACATAGGACTTCTTTTTTTTTTAAAGATTTATTTATTTATTTAATTTCCCCCCCTCCCCTGGTTGTCTGTTCTTGGTGTCTATTTGTTGCGTCTTGTTTCTTTGTCTGCTTTTGTTTCTTTGTCCGCTTCTGTTGTCGTCAGCGGCACGGGAAGTGTGGGCGGCGCCATTCCTTGGCAGGCTGCACTTTCTTTTCACGCTGGGCGGCTTTCCTCACGGGTGCACTCCTTGCACGTGGGGCCCCCGCACGCGGGGGACACCCTGCGTGGCACGGCACTCCTTGCGCGCATCAGCACTGCGCATGGCCAGCTCCACACGGGTCAAGGAGGCCCGGGGTTTGAACCGCAGACCTCCCATATGGTAGACGGACGCCCTAACCACTGGGCCAAAGTCCGTTTCCCAGGACTTCTTTTACAAATACATTTTTCATGCTACATACTATTTTATTCTACTTTTATTCATAATATTTTATTTTGATCATTACTGTACATATAAATCAATTTGTTACAACACACCCAATGGAACATTATTAAAATGAGACACTGTTGAAAATTTCTCCCTGACCACAGTAAATAAATTTATAAATGTAACCAGGTAACTATTTTTCTGTTAACAGCCTATAAGCACTCTGTGTTGTTTTGATTTGAAACGCATTGTTTTAATAATATATACCATTCATTGTACCTTTTGTGGAGGAAAACTAGGAGGTTGTTCTGATGCTATCACCTATTTCTAAATGAAAGTTGGTTTTTACTAATTTTAAAAATTTAAAGGTCGTAAACTTCCCACTCATTTTCTAAGCAAGATAGTGTGACTTCTTTGTCTTTTTTTTAGGTAAGGAGGAGAACAATACATTATATCATTCTGTCACTCAGTATATATTTTTTAGTTCGTACTATGGATCAGAAAGTCTTTTAGGTACAGTAGATGCATCACTGAATAAAACAGTTAATAAACAAATGTAAAGAAGATTTGACTATACACTTCACCAAAGTAGATATACAGATGACAAATAATTAAATGCAAAGATGTTCAACACCATTAAGAAATGATACATCAATATTCCTATTAGAGTAACTTTGTAAAAAAAATAACCTTGAAGGTGGTGAGGTAGGAAACTCTATGAGAACAATTAATAAATAGGCAGAAACTACCTGAATCAATTGTTTTGAAACCCAGGGAACAGAAGAACACTGTACAGCATTCAGGGAAGAGCAGGAGGAAGAGACTGGTAAGTTACAGTAAATGCCCATAAATTGCTCTGTCTGTGCTACAGTTCCTAACACTATTCTCCACTTTCACAGCAGGCATCAGTGGGGTCCAGCCCCTGGAATAGCTTGCTAGTGACAGAAAGGGACATAAAAATCCACTTCCCCAAGATCTGGGATGGGCACAGGCCAATCACTCATCACAGGTTTTGATTGGCTACCTCGGGTCACTGGGGGCCCAGCTCTGAGAATGGCCATTGTTCCAAACTGCCCTACAAAGGCAGTGGAGGAGATTTAAAGACGGTGCACTTCCTCAGAGCTGGGGAGGACATTGAAAGGCTGCATTTACTGGGCAGGTCAAGAAAATACAGCTCCAGGAAACATGGGAAAGCAGCTCCTGGAGCCCCTTCCTGGTCCCTCCCTCATGCCCTCTCCAGGGCAGCTTAAACCCAGTCAGCACTCCTTTTTTTTTTTGGGTCCCTGGGAAAGACTGACAGGAAATTCCTCTCTGCCATTACCCCACTCCCAGAAATTTGCCTTCTAGGCAAGAGCAGCTTGAGATAAGACAACAGTGCAAGAAACAATTGAGGCAGAAGGCCTAGGGTAAAGACTTACTGTGCTTTAAGTCCAGCAGTGTAACACTAGCAGAAGGAAAAGGTATGTCTCCCTGGAAGTAGAGGACACTCCTAAGGCCACTAGCAAGCACAAGCCCAGAACAGGACACACACCTAGAAACCACAGAGGACTTTCCTCTTTGCATTCACTTTGCATCTGCCTGATAGTAGTGCTAATACTCAAGAAAATCTCTTTCATATCACCAGCTGCATTACAAACACAAGAAACAGACCTCTTAGGGAATAAATCTGGGAGTAAAGGTTTTAAAATATTAAAAAGTACAGTGTACAAGAAAATAGTATAAGACAAAAAACAGGAAATGATGGCCCATCCAAAGGAACAAGATAAAAATCCAGAAAATACCAACAAAGAAGACAAGATTACAGTATACTAGACAAAGACTTCATGCTCTTCAGTATGCTCAGGAAGATGAAGGAAAATACCAAGAAAGAACTAAAGATATCAGGAAAACAATGAATGGACAATAGAGAATCTCAATAAAGAAAAATTTTAAAAAGGAACCAAACAGAACTACTGGAGTTGAAGACATCGATACTTGAAATGAAGAATTCCCAGGAGTGTTTCAGCAGCACATTGGAGATGGCAGAAGAATGAATCAGCAAGCTCCAAGTCAAAACAATTGAAAGGAGTCAGGCTGAGGAGTAGGGAAAAAAATTTTTAAACAAAAAATAATAGCCAAAGAGATCTCTGGGGTACCTTTTTTTTTTTTAAGATTTTTTTCTTTCCTTTTTTTATTACTCTCCCCTTCCTTCTCCCCCTCTGCCCCCACCCCCAGTTGTCTGCTCTCTGTGTCCATTTACTGTGTGTTCTTCTGGGTCTGCTTGTATTCTTGTCAGCAGCACCGGAATCTGTGTCTCTTTTTGTTGCGTCATCTTGCTGCGTCAGCTCTTCGTGTGTATGGTGCCATTCCTGGGCAGGCTGTACTTTTTTTGCACTGACCAGCTCTTCTTATGGGGCGTACTTCTTGTGCATGGGGCTCCCCTACACGGGGAACACCCCAGTGTTGCACGGCACTCCTTGTGTGCATCAGCACTGGACATGGGCCAGCTCATCACACACGTCAGGAGGCCCTGGGTTTGGACCTCCCATGTGGTAGGCATATGCCCTATCCGTTGGTCCAAATCCACTTCCCTGGGGTACCTTTAAGCATACTGATATGTGCATTATGGGGGTCCCAGAAGGAGAAGAATGAAAGGGGCAGAAGTAATATCCAAGGAAACTGACAAAACTTTCCAAACTTAGCAAAAGATGTAAATATGCACATCAAAGAAGCCCAAGAACACAATAAAGGATAAATTTGAAGGAAAATATGCCCCATGACACACTGATCACACTATGGAATGCAAAGGAACAAGGAGAGAGTTCTGAAAACAGCAAGAGAAAAGCAGCATGTTATGTACAAGGTTGTTCCAATTAGATTAGCTGCAAATTTTTCACCAGAAACCATAGAAGCAAAAAGGCAATGGGCTAATAAAGTACTGAAAGAAAACAATTCCCAACCAAGAACTTTCTATCTGGTGAGACTTTCTTTAAAAAAATGAGGGAGAGGGAAACGGGCTTGGCCCAGTGGTTAGGGCACCTGTCTACCACATGGGAGGTCCGCGGTTCAAACCCCGGGCCTCCTTGACCTGTGTGGAGCTGGCCCATGTGCAGTGCTGATGCGCGCAAGGAGTGCCGTGCCACACAGGGGTGTCCCCCCGCATAGAGGAGCCCCACGCGCAAGGAGTGCGCCCGTAAGGAGAGCCGCCCAGCGCGAAAGAAAGTGCAGCCTGCCCAGGAATGGCGCTGCCCACACTTCCCGTGCCGCTGACAACAGAAGCGGACAAAAGAAACAAGACACAGCAAATAGACACAGAGAACAGACAACCGGGGCAGGGGAGGGGGGGAGGGATTAAATAAATAAATCTTTTAAAAAAAAAAAATGAGGGAGAGATTCAAACATTCCTAGATAAACAAAAGCTGAGGTAATTTATCACTACTAGACTTGCCCTACAAACAGTGCTAAAGAGAGTTCTTCAGACTGAAAGAAAAGAGTAGACAGTGGTTCATAGCAGTATAATAAAGACCAGTAGTGAAGAGAACCTTTTAAGTAATTATAAATACCAGCACTATTGTATTGTGTTTTTTGTTTGTTTGTAACACCACTTCTTACTGCCTGCAGGTGCTAAAATGGAAATGCATAAAATAATGCTGAATCTACAGTTTGGGATGTAAAATGTGCAAACATAATGTGTAAAAGAAAAATAAAGATAGAAAGGAGGGGTGTGTGTACCATGTATGTGAATGCTATTGACATCAACTTGGTATCAAATCATATATGAATGTTACATATTTAGAATCATGAACTTTAACCCATGGTAACAAGGAAAATAAATGAAAAATACACCCAGGTAGAAATGAAAAGAAACTCATTATGATATAATACAAAAATAAATATGAAGGTAGACATTAATGGAAGAATTGAGGGTCAGAAAAGGCATAAGACTTAGAAACACTAAATAACAAAATGGCAGAAGAATGTCCTGCATTATTAGTAGTGACTTGAACTGAAAGGATGGAAAAGTATATACCATGCAAGTAGTAACCAAAAAAGAGCTGGGATAGCGATAGCTACACTAATGAATACAAAATAGACTTTAAGTCAAAAAGTGTTATGAGGGGCAAAATTGGTCAGTGCATACTGATAAAAGAGTCAGTTCAACAAGAAGATGTAAAATTATATAGGCACCTGACAGTAAAGCCCCAAAATATATAAAGCAAATACTGACAGATTAGAAGAGAAACATTGAAGGTTCTACCTTAATTGTAGGAGTTTTTTTTTTTAATTTTTAAATTTAAAAACAAAGATTTTTTTAATTAAAGTTATTAGGTCACAAGAAATGTTACATTAAAAAACAAAAACAAGAAACATAAGAGGTTCCCATATAACCCACTCCCCACCCCCCACCACATCATTTTTGTAAATTGTATTTTTTTAAGACATATACATCACAAAAAAATGTTACACTAAAAAATATAAAAGGTTCCTGTATACCCCCCACCCCCCCACCCCACTCCTCCCACACCAACAACCTCCCTCATCATTGCAGCACACTCATTGCACTCAGTGAACACATTTTGGGGCACTGCTGCACTACACAGATAATAGTTTACCCTGTAGTTTGCACTCTCCCACAGTACATTCAGTGGGTTATGGTGGGATATATAATGTCCAGCATCTGACCCTGCAATATCATTAAGGAGATTTTAATATACTGCTTTCAATAATGAATAGAACATGAAAACAGAATATCTGTATGGAAATAAAGATTTGAGATACTCTAAAACAACTAGACATAACAGACATGTCTAGAACACTTCTCCCAACAATATCAGAAACACATTCTTCTGGGTACACATGGATCATTTCCAGGATAGACCATATCTTAGGTCATAAAACAATTCTCAATAAATTCAAAAATATTGAAATCACACAATGTATCTTCTCCAACCATAATGGAATGGCACTAAAAATAAGTAACAGAGGGACAAATGGAAAATTCATGAATATGTGGAAATTAAACATAATACTCTTAACCAATGAGTTAAAGAGGAAATTACAAGGGAAATTAGGAAATACCCTGAGGTAAATGGAAATGAAAAAAACAACTTACCAAAACTTAGGGGATACAGCAAAGGCAGTGCTGATCTAAATGCTTACACCAAAAAAAGGAAAGATTTCAAATCAGAGTCCCAACCGCCATTCTTTAAGAACTAGAGAAAGAAGAGCAAACTAAGCACAAAGCAAGCAGAAGGAAGGAAATAACAAAGATAATAACAGAGATACAGAGATAAAATAGAGAATTGGGGGGGGGGGGAATCAACAAAACCAAAAGTTGGTTCATTGAAAAGATCAATAAAACTGACAAACCTAGGAAGTGGATGTGGCTCAAATGAAGACCTCTGCTTACCATATGGGAGGACCCAGTTTCGGTCCCTGCGGCCTCCTGACGAGAAAGAGAAAGCATGCCTGCACGAGTACCTGCACAGTGAGCCAAGTGCCCACATGGTGAGCCAAGTGCCTGCATGGTGAACTGAGTGCCCACGTGAGAGCCCATGTGATGAGCTGAGTGTCCGCATGATGAGCCAAGTGCCTGCATGAGTGCCTTCATGGTGAGCCAGTGCCCGCACAGGTGAGTCACGTAGCAAGATGATGACGAAACAAAAGAGAGACAAAGGGGAGAGTCAAAGTGAAGCGCAGCAGAAACCAGGAACTGTGGTGGCGCCATTGACAGGAAACCCCTCTCCACATCAGAGGTCTCTAGGATCGAATCCTGCTGAATCCTAGAGGAGAAAGATAAGAAGAGAAGACAAAAAAGAGAAATAGATACAGAAGATCACACAGCAAATGGACATAGACAGCAAAAAGAGCAGGGCAGGGGAGGGGGAGAGGGAGGAGGGAAAGAAAAAGAAAACCTGACAAACCTTTAGCTAGACTATTAAGTAAAAAGAGAAAGAACACGAATGACTAAATATAGAAGTGCAAATGGGAGCATCACTACCGACCCCACTGAAATTAAAAGGTCTTTGAGAGGATATTAACAACTATAGGCCAACAAATTGGATAATCTAGATGAAATGGATAAATTCCTAGAAAAACAAAACTACCTGTACTAATTCAAGAAGAAATAGAAGATCTCAACAAGCCATTAACTACTAAAGAGAATGAATTAGTAATCAAAAACCTCCCACCAGAGAGAAGCCCAGAATCAGATGGCTTCACAGGTGAATTTTACCGAACATTCCAAAAGGAATTAACACCCGTCCTGTTCATACCTTTCCAAAAATAATTGAAGAGGAGGAAACACTCCCTAATTCATTCAAATGAGGATAAAAATAACCCATATACCAAACCCAAATAAAAATACCACAAGGAAAGAAAATTTTAGATGAGTATCTCTCATGAGCATACATGCAAAAATCCTCAACAAAATACTAGCAAACCAAGTACAATAATAGCACATTAAAAGAATTATATTCTGTGAGCACATGGAATTTATTCCAGGTTCCCAAGGGTGGTTCAACATGAGAAAATCAATTAATGTAATATACCACATCAACAGAATGACAGGGAAAAAGTATGATTACCTTATATGATGCAGAAAAGGCACTCCTTTCTTGATAAAAACACTTAGAAAACTAGGAATAGAAAAAACTTCCTCAGCATGATAAAGGGCATATATGAAAAACCCACAGCTAACATCCTACTTAATTTGAAAGACTGAAAGCTTTCCCTCCAAAATCGGGAACAAGACAGGGATGCTTACTGTCACCCCTCTTATTCAGCATTGTCCTGGAAGTTCTAACCAGAGCAGTTAGACAAGAAAAATAAATCAATAGCATCCAAGTTGACAGGAAAGAAGTAAAGCTTCCATTGTTTGCAGAAGACATGATCCTCTTTACAGAAAATCCCAAAACATCCAAAAATGAATAAATAAATAAATGAATTCAGCAAAGTGCTGGGGTAAAATATCAACACCCAAAAATCAGTAGTGTTTTTCTATACTGTAGTGATGAAAAATTGGAAGAAGAAATGAAGAGAAAAATCCATTTATGGTAGCTGCTAAAAGAATCAAATATCTAGGAATAAATCTAACCAAGGATGTAAAAGACATGTATGTAGAAAACTATAAAACATTGCTAGAAATAAAAAAGACCTAAGTCAAAGGAAGGACATTCATGCAGTCAAAGGATATCACACCCAGAGGAATAGGTTAGCTTACAAACAATCTTTTTCTTTTTGGGTTTCACAGATATCAAACTACCACACATATATAGGACCTGTACACAGAAAACTACAAATGTTGCTTAGAGAAATCAAAGAAGACCTAAGTAAATATAAGGAAATTCCATGTTTACAGATTCAGTGCAATCCTGATCAAAATTCCAACAACCTATTGTATGGAAGAGAAAACATCAATTATAACATTTATTTGAAAGGGAAATGGTCCCAGAATAGCCAAAAACATCTACAAAAAAATTAACAAGGCTGGAGGATTTGTGCTGCCTGACATTAAAGCTTATTAAAAAGCTACAGTGGTCAAAACAGCATGGTACTGGCATAAAGATAGATATATCAATCAATGGAATAAAATTGAGAGTTTGGAATTAGACCCTCACATCTATATTCAATTGATTTTTGACAAGGCTTACCAAATCCATTCATCTGGGACAGAACAGTCTTTTCAACAAATAACATTGGGAGAATTGGATATACATATCCAAAAGATTCAAAGTGGACTCCCATTTCACACCTTATACAAAAATTAACTCAAAATGCATCAAAGATCTAAATGTAAGAACCAGGACCATAAAACTCCCAGAAGAAAATGTAGGAAAGCATCTTCAAGATCTTACGGTAGGCAGTGGTTTCTTAGACCTTATACCCAGTGCATGAAGAATGCAAGAAAAAATTGACAAATGGGACCTCCTCAAAATTGAATGTGTTTGTGCTTCAAAGGACTTTGTCAAGAAGGTGAAAAAGCAGCCTACTGAATGGGAGAAAATATTTGTAAACCAATATCCCATAAGGGTTTAATATCCAGAATATATAAAGAAATCCTACAATTCAACAATAAAAAGACTTGAATAGGCATTTCTCCAAAGAAAGTATACAAATAGCCAGAAAGCACAATGAAAGTTGCTCAACATCATTACCCATCAGGGAAATGCAAATCAAAACCACAATGAGATATCATTTCACACCTACTAGAATGGCCCCTACTAAAAAAACAGAAAACTAAAAGTGTTGGAGAAGAAGTGGAGAAATGGGATCACTTATTCACCGTTAGTGGGAATGTAGAATGGTGCAGCCACTGTGAAAGACAGTGTGGCTGTTCCTCAGAAAACTAAGTATAAAATTGTCATATGATCCGGCAGTACTCCTACTAGGTCTATACTGACAGCACTTACAGCAGGCATGGGAACAGACATTTGCACACCAACGTTCCTAGTGGCATTATTCACAGTTGCCAAGAGATGGAAACAAGCCAAGTGTCCATCAACCAATGAAGAGATAAACAAAATATGATATATACATATGATGGAATATTATTCAGCTCTAAGGAATTATATCCTGATGCATGCGACAGAATGGATGAACCTTGAGGACATTGTATTGAGTGAAATAAGCCAGACACAAAAGGACAAATATTGAATGGTCTCACTAAAATGAACTGATTATAATGAGTAAACAATTAGAGTTAAGATCTAACGTATAGATTACCAGGAAATCGAATGAGGGTAGAGAACAGGAAGCTGAAGTAGAATTTTTAAGAAGGTGATTGTAAATATTTTGGAAATGGATAGACGGTAACACATTATTGTGAATGTAATTGACAGCACTGATTTATGGATGTGATTGTGGTTAAAAGGGGACGTTTAGAGTCATATATGTCAATAGAAGGAAAGCTAGAGGATAAACATGGGACTGTAGAACACTGTGAACCCAGTTGGGGATGATGACTGCATTTAATAGTACAAATATAAGAATGTTCTTCCATAAACTAAAACAAATGTACATCACTATTACAAGGTATTAATAATAGGGTGGTATGTGGGAAAAATACAACTAATGCAGACTATGACTACAGTTAACAGCAATATTGTAATTTTTTTTCTTCAGTTGTAACAAAGGTACTATACCAATGCCTAAGGGTCAATAATAGGAGGATATAAGTGGTATGGGATTTTTCTTTTTGGAGTAAAAAAATGTTCTAAAATTTGTTGTGATGATGAATGCACAACTCTGATTATACTGAGAGCCACTGATTGTACATTTTGGGTAGATTGTCATGGTGTGTGAATAAAATTGTTTTTAAAAAAATTCAAGTGCATAAGAAAAAAGTTGCTATATTATTTTAAAGTCATGTTATTGTGAATTTCATTTTAACAATTACTGTAGCTGAACTAGCAAATATTGTTGTATTAGAACTGACTAATCTGCATAAATGGAATTTGCCTGAAAGGTGAGTCTTTAGCCTAAATATTTTGTGGAAATAAAATGTGCCAATAGGAAGATCTATTCAACCACACACAAAAAAAGAATTTTTTGCATGCTGTACACATTTAAACCTCGTATATTTGAATTTTTCTTTAGTTGATATGATGTTTTGGTAAAAAAATTAGAATGTTTGGAAAAAAAAAAAGAAGGTATGAAGTTCTTATACAAGTAACAACATGGATGAACCTTGCCAGACACAAAATGACATATATTATATCATCTCTCTGATGTAAAATAATTAGAATAAACAAACCCATAGATGCAGAATCTAGAATATAGGTCACCAGGAGGATGTGGTGGAGCTAGGGAACAGGAAATAAAGCTTAAAATGTACAGTTTCTATTGGGGATAATAGAAAAGTTATGGTAATGGATGGTGGCACAACATTGTGGATGTAAATAACAGCACTGAATTGTGAATTATGTATTTGAATGTGGTTAAAGGGAAATTTTTAGGTTACATATATGTTACTAGAATAATTTTTTTTAAATCTATGGAACTGCACATCACAGTGAACCCTAATTTAAATCATAGACAACAGTTTATACTACAGTTATAAAAACATGCTTTCATCTGTTTTAAGAAATGTACACTTCTTGCATGTTGTTAATAACAGGATACTATATTGGAATGCTGTATTTTATGCATGATCAATCTGTAAATCCATAACTTCTCTGTATTAGCCAAAAGAGATGCTGATGCAAAGTACCAGAAATCTGTTGACTTTTATAAAGGGTATTTATTTGGGGTAGAACTTACAGTCACAAGTCCCTAAAGTGTCCAACTCAAAGTACCATAAGGTACTTTCTCACCCAAAGTCATTTGCGTCTGTGAGGGTTCAGCCTGCCTTCTTCCTCTTAAGGCTCCATGGTCCCAGCTTCTTCCATTCTCAGCTGTAGGCTGGCATAACGTTTGCCTCTCTTCCCAGGGCTCATTTCTTTCCAGGCTCAGCTTCTCTGGTCTCTTCACAAGGTGTCAGCTGTAAACTATCTGGCTCATCTTTCTTCCCAGGCTTTAGGAGCCTCTGCATATCTTCTCTTTGTATCTACTTCCATTTGTTCTTTTTTTTTTTTTTTTTTTAAAGATTTATTTATTTAATTCCCCCCCCCTCCCCTGGTTTTCTGTTCTTGGTGTCTATTTGCTGCGTCTTGTTTCTTTGGCCACTTCTGTTGTCCTCAGTGGCACGGGAAGTGTGGGCGGCGCCATTCCTGGGCAGGCTGCACTTTCTTTTCACGCTGGGCGGCTTTCCTCACGGGCGCACTCCTTGCGCGTGGGGCTCCCCCACGCGGGGGACACCCTTGCGTGGCACGGCACTCCTTGCACGCATCAGCGCCGCACATGGCCAGCTCCACACGGGTCAAGGAGGCCCAGGGTTTGAACCGCGGACCTCCCATATGGTAGACGGACGCCCTAACCACTGGGCCAAAGTCCGTTTCCCTCCATTTGTTCTTGATTGAGCATCCATTTATATATCCTACCAAGGAGGGCAGGGACTCAACCCTGCATACCCTAATGACTTGGTCAAATCAAAACCCTAATCTTAAGATTAATTTTAACAAAGGCATCTCAGCTGAATCAAATACAATCAAAGGGTATCACACCCAGAGGAGCAGAACACTTTGCAAATATAATCAATACCTCATTTTTGGAATTCATAAATAATATCAAGCTGCCACAGTCTCTAAAAAAAAAATGGAATAAAAACAAAAAAAAACTAATAATAGCAACTGCTGATTATCATACAGTGCAAATGGAGCTCTCATATGTTGCTGGTGGGAACGCAATATCGTACAGCTACTTAGCAGAACAGTTTGACAGTAAGTTTCCCACTTATTGTATAAACCAGCAGTTCCACTCATAGGTAATCTCAGAGAAGTATACACATATATTCTCACGAAAGTGTGTAAATGAATGTTTGTATCAGCTTTTTTCATATTGCCCCCAAACTGGAAACAACCCAGTTGTCCCTTAACTGGTGAATAAATAAACACACTATGGTACAATGGATAAATCAGCAATAAAAAGGAACAGGATACTTATGCACACAACATTTTTTGGATACAGATTCATTTCTATGAATCTCAAATGCATTGTGCTAAGTGAAAGAAGCAAGTCTTCAAAGGCTGTATATATGGTATGATTCCATTTATGTGACATTCTGAAAAAGATAAAACTATAGCAATTGAAAATAAATATGATTGCCATGTGTTGGGAGAGGGGTTCACCACCAAGGAGCCTCTCAGGTGAATTTGGAGAAGTGATGGAACTTTTCTATCTTTATTGTTAGTGGTGGTTTCAGGACTGTATGCATTTGTCAAAATTCTTCCACTGTACATTAAAAAGAGTAAAGTTAACTGTATAACAAAAATTATATGTTGAAAGAACAAAAAGAGTACATGACTTTCAAGGGAAAGAAAATTAACCACCATACTTTTCAATAGCAATGCTTTACATCAGAAAAAAACTGGAGTAATATTTTTAATATACTCTAGAAAAGAAGATACGTGCCAAGGACTTTGTCCATCAAAACTTACTTTCGCTCATAAAGGGCACAGATACACTGTAATCAACATGCAACAACTCAGGGAATATTGTTACCACAAGCCCTTTCTAAAGAATCTGCTAGAGAACAGACCTCAGACTAGTAAATAACTACAGGACTGGTAGTGAACATTAAATATGTAGTTATGTATGGCCCTGAGACTAAAGAGGGTTAAAAAGCAGAGAGTATAGTATAGTATAAAATGACCACATGTTCTGACAATGTAGATAGCACAACTACTAAAAAATTGCCAAAACCAGTTGTAACCATTTTCACTTGTCACAACTGGTTGGTAGTACTACTGATATTGTTATTCTGAAACCATTATGAGTTGTAATGTAGCATAAAAGTAAGCAATTCTCAATATTCTAGTTTTATTATCTTCTATGCCTTTGAGAACCAGGATTCCCAGTGCAGAAGAAAGGAAAGAGGGATGTTATATAGAAGAAAATAAGGGGAAAATATTAAAACCTTAGTCCTGAACTTGAATCTGAAAATATTAATATAAACTCAGAAGATATTTCATCTTTTGCCCGAGCCGGCGGGGGCAAGTCCAGGGACCTGTGGGAAGAAGCAGAGTGGGGCAGGGGACGAGAAGAATGGAGACAAGACAGGATTCTGATCTAGTCTCGTTTATTGGGGGTAGAACATGGGAATATATAGAGAGGGAAGGGAACGTGTACATAGGTAATAGGCTGGTCTTGTGGGTGGCAGACGTCCAAGGAGGGGATTGGCCGACAGTTCGCACTGGGTCTATGGAGTTTCGCACCGTGCGCATGCGTATTGCTGTGGTCACCTGAGTAGTGGCGGGAGGGGGAGAACAAAGAAGCAGGGAGGAGAAGAATAAGGAAATGACAGGGCAGATTTGTGAACTCTGCCTTGTTGTGAGAGGCTGTAGATAGGTCTCACAGCGGGTGGCTCTCTACAATCTTTAAATGTGTGTGTGTGTTTTCCTAGTTCTCTTCATTCTAAGGGCCGAGAAACAGTGACCAAACCAGTAGCACTGACACTCTTCCCTAGTGCCAAATTATGGTTTATTTCTCATTCAAATAAACCAGCGCTTTTCAGATGGCTGGCCGATTCCAGTCTCGTGCAGAAACCAAATGATGAGCCTGTAACCTCTTACTCTCCCAAATAGTATGGACATTATCAAAAACTACTAGGGACTAGTCAAAGGACTCAGAAGCCCAGGGCCAAATTGCCCAGAAGTAACAGTATAGCTATGTAACAGAAGAGAATTCAGAGTAGTTTGACACAGCAAATCTCAGTTTTTAACGTTTAGATAAAATTAGCACGTGCAGCTTTCAGGTGGACCACCACTGCAGGACCAGCCCTAGATCACAGTCTCCATTCTGTGAGGTTCACTTGGAGAGTCCAATTAGGACTTTAGAATTCTAACTAAAGTTGGAACTCTCTAGTTTCAGGGAATACCTTTTAATAATATATAATTTGAAAATGACTAAATACATATAAATTATATACCTTTTATTAAATGCTTAATGCAAACCACGGCATTTCATAAATTATAATATTCAATGGGGCTCTGGTTTTAATATTCAGTTTCCCCTTTCCTAAGGAATTGGCAATACTTAAGGTCTGGGTGGTCTGATTCAGTCTGGATAATCTTCTTTCTGCAAATTAATTCTACATCATTTGCAAAACATCGTCAGTGTTTTACAAGAATCTGTCCCTTTTCTACATTTGTCCACATCAGGCCAATCCTTTATTATATGAGGACTAAAAGAGTAATTGATGAACAGTCTGTTTCTCTTTGCAACTGTATTTCTGTAACTCTAGTATTTATTACCCCTACTTGGCACAGAGTTTTGCTCTGCAGAAACTTAAGGCCAATGTCCCCCACACAGGTTTTGTGAAATTGCCCATGTTAGCTGTTTTGAAATGGCTTCTCTCTTGACACTGGTATAAGACAATGGATTTTGATGAGTAGTGTTTTTTGAAAAGTCTTAACCACTGTAAATTGCATAAGGATATAAACGATGTACTTTCTAAGCTATATTATCAAATCTTCCCAGACTGCAACTACCTGGGGCTTTTCTTTTTTATTATTTCGTGATATCTTAGGTATACACTACACTTGTATTTTATTACTGTCTTTTTGTATGTAAATATGTTCCCATACTTATTGCCAAAAGACCCGGTTTTCTGATGCTGTTTCTGTCCTGTGGTTTTCAGAGGAAATATTTGCAGTGAAAAGACTTACTGACACCAGATTCACTTGTAGACTCATGTTTGTTTGGAGCAGAAAGACTATCGGAAACCCAACTACAGTGTACTTTTGACAGAATAGGTAGTAAGATTTTAATGTCTTCTCAGAAGATACTTTTAAAATCTGGGGCTTTCTGTTTGATGTTAAAAAGTGCTTCTAGTCATTTGAGTTTTAAATTACAGGAAAGCTGCTTGAGCAGACCACCCAGGCTGGGTTCAAAGAAGTGATCTTTCTAAGGCAGGTGCTCTTCAAATAGAGGTTGTCTTTCAAACAGGTTTTACTGAGTGGACAAGTTTTTCCTGACCCTGAGATTTTTTGTTTCCTCTCTCTTTCTTTATTTTTTCATCAGAAAGTGGTTTCTTTGTGAGAGTTTTGTGAGCATAAGATTATATAGGTGCATATTCCACATTTTATCAGTAAATGATTTTTCTTTAATGCTAAACAAAGGGCATCAAGTATTTGCTTTTTTATTTGCATTTTTATTTATACCTCATGATAGTTCCCAAAAGATTTGAGACAAATTATATAGAAGAAAACAGAAAAATAGAAACCCAAATTCAAGACCACAGAAAATATAGATCAGAATAGTAGATCAAGACCAAAGGGAAAATAGGATACAATTAAAGAAGTTAAAAGGTTCCACACATTATTCAAGATGTAGTACACCCATATATTTTTTAAAAGCCTTTAGAGATCTACAATTATATATATTAAAACCTGCTCTAAAGCTACAGTAAATAAACCTATGTGATATTGGCACAAAGCAAGACTGAGTTAACAATTAGACTTTGAAACCAGGGAATATATCCTGTATACAGCTATAAAGGGAACATTTCAAATCACTGGAGAAATAATGAATTATTTGATAACCTCTTGGGGGGGAAATAAATTTAGATTCCTTCCTCACTCCACATACCAAAATAAATTTTAAGGGAAGCGGATATGGCTCAAGCGATTGGGTGTCTGCATATTACATGTGAGGTCCCAAGTTCGGTTCCCGGTGCCTCCTAAAGAAGATGAGCAAGACAGAGACCTGATATGACAGGCTGGCATGGCAAGCTGACACGAAATGACACAACAAAGAGACACATTGAGGAAACACAATGAGAGACACAACAAGCAGGGAGTGGAGGTGGCTCAAACGATTGGATACCTCCCTCCCACATGGGAGGTCCCAGGTTCGGTTCCTGGTGCCTCCTAAAAAAAAAAAAAGATGAGCACACAACGAATAAACACAAAGCAGACGGCAAATGCAAACAATGGGGAGGTAGGGATAAATCTTCAAAATAAATAAATTTTAAATGAATGGTAGTAAAATATAAAACCATAAAACTATCACATACAGTGATAATTGAAGGAAAAAACAACTACAAATGGCTAGAAAGTAATGCAAATAATATGTTTTTTCATAGTGTGGAAGAACTGTTTATACATAAGAGGAAATAAGGAGAAAAGAAAAAACCACAAAAATTGTTAGAGTACATAAAAGTAACTTCAATAATTTAAAAACCTGAAAATAATATAAAGTGAAAGGCAAAAAATAAACCAGAAAAAAATATTTGCAACATGTATTATGCCTTTGTTTTATTTATAATCTACAAGAATCCTTATAAATCAATAAGTAAATGCCATGTCAGAGGGCCCTACTTTGAAATTTGTGCTCCTGAGTGTGGTGGAGCCGGACTCAGATGTGACTTTCCACACATGCCTCTTCTGTCACTTTTACTGAGCCGGTGGTTGGTGCTAGGGATGGTCCATACTCAGGAGACTTGAATCTCTGGACTGCCCATGTGCCAGCTGGACCCTGAGCTTTAGCAGAGTGGCAACTCCTACTCTCTGGTTCGTTGATCTTACCCAAGTCAGCTAACAGGAAAGTGAAGATGGTCAACCACCACACCAGGGAATCAAGAGTGCCTACAACTGTAAGCAGAGGAATTGCATCCATCATCCATGTGGAATCTAAGCCCCTTCTTGATCTAGAGGTGGAGAGGACATCACCACCCCAGGGTCCACAGAATGGAGGAATAAAATATGGAGGAATAAAATAAAATGGGAATAAAATACTGACATTCTACTATAAAACTATTGTGACGAGTAGTAGAAGAAATTTTAGCATCAAGGTGGAGAAAGTGGCCACAGTAGTTGCTGAGGGCAGGGAGAGGGAAGAAGAGATGTGATGTGGTGGCATTTTTGGGATTTTGAGTTGTCCTAAATGATATTGCAGGGTCAGATGCTATACTTTATATATCCTCCCATAACCCACTGAATGTACTGGGGGAGAGTGTAAACTATTACCCATGTAGTGCAGCAGTGCCCCAAAATGTGTTCGATGAGTGTGCCACAATGATGGGGGAGGTTGTTGGTATGGGAGGAGTGGGCTGGGGGGCGGATATATGGGAACCTTTATATTTTTTCATGTAACATTTTCTATGTAATGTATATATCTTCAAAAAATACAATTTACAAAAATGATGTGGTGGGGGTGGGGAGTGGATTATATGGAAATTAATTAATTAATTTTAAAAATAAGTAAAAGATGTATACTTCCCATGAAAGTAAAACTCATACATCTGTAGCCAGTTGATTTTCAGCAGGGGTGCCAAGACCATTCAATGGGAAAGAATAATCCCTTCAATAAATTGTGCTTGGACAGCTATATAGCTACATGCAGGAAAAAAATGAAGTTGGCCCCTTCTTTCATACCATATACACAACTTAACTCGAAATAGATCAATGACCTTAACATAAGGAGAAAGAAACATAAAACTCTTAGAAGGAAACATAGGGGTAAATTCCATGACCTTGGATTGACTAAGGATTCTTAGATATGACACCAAAAGCATAAGCAAGAAAAGGAAAAAATACATTGACTAGACTTAATCAAAATTTAAATCTTAAGTACTTCAAAGGACACCGTCAAAGTGAAAAGTTAATGCACAGAATGGGAGAAAATAATTTGCAAATAATATATATGATAAGGAACTTTGCATCTAGAATATGTAAAGAACTAACAATCAACAGCCAAAAGACAAACATTTAAAAATGGGCAAAGAACTTGATTAGACATTTTTCCAAAGAAGATATACAAATTGCCAACAAGTACATGAAGAGATACTCAGCATCAATAGTCATTAGGGAAATGCAAAGCAAAACCATGAAATACAACTTCATACCAACTAGGATGGCTTAATAATAATTTTTAAAATAGAAAATAACAATTGTTGTTGTGGATGTGGAGAATTGGAGCCCTTGTTGGTAGGAATTTAAAATATTGGGCAGTTCCTCAAAAAGTTAAATATAGAATGTGACTTAGTAATTCCACTCCTAGGTATGTAAATACCCAAAAGAACTGACAACTGAACAGGCATGTTCATCACAGCATTATTCACAAAAAAAACAAAAAAAGGGAAGTAGCTTAAATGTTCACCAACAGATACTGGATACACAATTTATGGTGTATTCATAAAATGGAATATTATTCAGCCATATAAAGGAATGAATCCATGCTATGACATGATGAATCTTGAAAACATTATGCTGAGAAAAGCCAAAAACAAAATTATTCCATTTATGTGAAATATCCAGAATATGTAAATTCATAGAGACAGAACGTAGATTGGTGGTTGCCAGGAACTTGCAGGTGCAGTGAATAAGGAGAAACTGCTAAAATGGGTACAGGGTTTAATTTAGAGTTATGAAAATGTTGCAGAACTAGTTAGAGGTGGTAGTTGCACAACACTGTTAATGTACTAAATACCCCTGAATTGTAACTTTTACTGCTATCTATTTCTCGACTATCTGTATCATTCCAAACTCAAACTCAAACTCATTTAGCAATAGTTCCCCATTCCTCTCCCCCTCCACCCCCTCCAATAACCACTATTAATATTCTGCATAATTTGCTTATTCTAAGTATTTTTTATGAAGAAGAATCATATATTTGTCCTTTTATGTATGGCTTATTTCACTCAACATGATGTATTCCAGATTCATCCATGTTGTAGCATGGCCTAGCACTTCACTTCTTTTTTTTTTTTTTTTTTAAGATTTATTTATTTATTTATCTCCCCTTCCCCCCCACCCCGCCCACCCCAGTTGTCTGTTCTCTGTGTCTATTTGCTGCGTGTTCGTCTTTGTCCACTTCTGTTGGTGTCAGCTCTCCATGTGTGCGGCGCCATTCCTGGGCAGGCTTCACTTTCTTTCACGCTGGGCAGCTCTCCATATGGGGCGCACTCCTTGCATGTGGGGCTCCCCTACGTGGGGACACCCCTGCATGGCCCAGCACTCCTTGCATGCATCAGCACTTTGTGTGGCCCAGCTCCACATGGGTCAAGGAGACCCGGGGTTTGAACCGCAGACCTCCCATGTGGTAGACAGACGCCCTAACCACTGGGCCAAGTCCACTTCCCCTTCACTCCTTTTTATGACTGAATAATATCCCATTCTATGGATGTACAACATTTTCTTTATCCATTCATCTGGGTTGCTTCCACCTTTTGGCTATTGTGAATAATCCTGTGATGAACAATGGTGAGCAACTATCTGTCTGAGTCCCTGCTGTTGGTTCTTTTGGGTACAAAACCAGGAATGAAATTGCTTTATCGTGTAGTAATTTTATACACAGGAATGGAATTGCTGGGCCATGTAATAATTCTGTGTTTAACTTTCTGAGGACCCCAAACTGTTTTCCATAGTGGCTGCACTATTTTACATTCTCACCTATAATGTATAAGGGTTCTTATTTCTCTGCATCCTTGTCAACACTTGTTATTTTACATTTTGTTGGGTTTTTTTTTTTTAATAATAACCATCCTAGTGGGTGTGAATTGGTATTTCATTGTAATTTTAATTTGCAATTCTCCAGCGGCTAATGATATTGAGCATCTTTTCATATACCTATTGGCCATTTGAATATATTCTTTAGAGAAATGCCTATTCAGATCTTTGGAGTAGTCTTTATTTGGGTCATTTGTCTTTTTGTTATCAAGTTGTGTGAGTTCTTTATATATTTTGGATATATGTTAAACCCTTATCAGATAAATGGTTTCCAAATATGTTGTCCCATTTTGTAGGTTGTCTTTTCACTTTCTTCATAATGTCCTTTGATGCACACATTTTTTTACATTTGATGATGTCTATTTTTTATTTTGTTGCTTGTGCTTTTGGTGTAAAATCTAAAAATCCATCGTTTACCAGCAGGTCCTGAAGATATAGCCCTATGTTTTCTTTTAAGTGTTTTATAGTATTAACTCTTATATTTAGATCTTTGATCCATTTTAAATTAATTTTTGTGTAAGGTAAGAAGTAGGCGTCGGCATACATTCTTTTGTATATGGATTCCCAGCTATTCCAGCACCATTTGTTGAAGCTTTTCTGTCACCATTGAATGGACTTGGCACCTTTGGAGAAAATCAACAGGCCATTTGTATATGGATTTATCTCTGGATTCTGAATTTTATTCATTGGTCTATAAGTCTATCCTTATGCCAGTCCTGCAGTATTTTAATTACTGTAGCTTTGTACTAAGTTTTGAAATCAGGAAGTGTGAATCCTCCAATTTTGACCTTCTCTTTCAATATTGTTTTAGCTATTCAGGGCCTCTTGCAATTCATATGAATTTGAGGATAAGCTTTTCTATTTCTTCAAAAAAAGGCTGCTGGAATTTTGGTAGGGATTGCATTGAATTTGTAGAGCACTTTTGGTAGTATTAACATCTTAATAGTATTAAGTCTTCCAATCCATGAACAAAAGATATCTTTCCATTTATTTAAGTCTTCTTTAATTTCTTTCAACAATATTTTATAATCTTTAGTATATAAATCTTTCACCTCCTTGGTTAAATTTATTCCTAGGTATTTTATTCTTTTAGATGCTGTTGTAAATGGAATTGTTTTCTTGATTTCCTTTTTCAGATTGTGCATTGATGGTGTATAGAAGCACCACTGATTTTTGTGTCTCTGACCTCATACCACATAACTTTGCCAAATTTATTTATTAGCTCTAGCAGGTTTCTTATAGATTTTTTTTAGATCCTCTATATAGGATCATGTCACCTGTGAATAGGGAGAGTTTTATTTCTTCCTTTGCAATTTGGATGCCTTTTATTTCCTTTACCTGATTGCTTCACTTGGCTTCTCTAGAGTGGTTTTCATCCCATGCCTGTTGCTTTCATGCCATTCATTTTATAATTTTTAAATGTTTAGAGAAGAGCTATTCGGTTTTATAAATGGTGTTTTTCTCCTTCTACTAGGTCTGTCTGCAATGCAATCAATGTTTACAACCTCACCTGCAATAACTGTTCAGAAAACTGCACAGATGTTCTGTTTAGTAACAAGATTACCTTCTTAATGGACCTCTTGATACACCAGTTGACGGTATGTACTGTTATTGCTTAAGTTAGAAGCAGTTAAAGTTTGAGAAATATTTCCTGGGTAGAAAAGCTGAAAGAATTTGGATTTACTCTCCAGATGAAAAGAAATGAAGAAGATTGAGAATAAAATAGGAACTGGCAGAGGAACCTCTGTATAGTTTGAAAATTCTATCTCCTAAATTCCAATACTTAATGGATAATAGACTGGTAAACTTACCAAGATCACAAATTTACACAGTTAGATTGGGGCTTTGGAATCAGCTGGACCCAAAGCCAGCTCTCTGAGGCTACAGTAATGAGTGCTGTGAAAGGGAAGAAAGCTGGGAAAGCCTCAAAACCTCTTTTTGCCAGTTCAGCCAAAAGGGTCATTTTGAAAAGGATTTTCGATAGCCACTGAGATTTTTTTTTAAGTGAAATTCTTCTTTCAGAAAGGGACAAAGGCACTACACATTTGTAATCAGAACAAGCAGTCAGATTAGCCTTAAAATTTACCTCAACTCACAGGTATTGAAAGAGATAAGCACAGTATAATATCCAAATGTTTACACCTGTCAATTTCAGTATCCAGAACAGAGCCATGGGGCCAGAAGTTTCCTGGTGAAATTTCTAAGCCCCTGAGGTGCTAGTGCAAAATTGATCTCAAGCTGCAAGTTTACAACACAGGAGATTTATTCCTTAGAACTTACTTACTTTTACTCAGCACAAAGTTCTAATAACTCTTCCTAAACTACATACCTTTCTTTCTCTTCCCTCCTCTGTCTGGTTAATTTCTACATAATCTGCAGGCATTAATGCAGCCACAATGTTACCTTCTTCATGAAACCATCCCTAACCAGACCCTCTCCTCAAATCCATACTGGGCATTTTTCTTATGTGCTTCTAGACCTCTCCATCCTTACAAGCTTTCATATAATTGATTACATTGAATTTTACTCCACAATTAGCAATTTACTTCACTATTGTCCATTTTCCCTATTAGCAATAAAATCAACAAAAACAGGAAATAAGTTACTACTATCTCCAGCATCCTAACACAGGACCTGGCACTTGATGGTTTTAGTAAGTCATTGAATAAATGTATGAGTAAATAAGTGAATCCTAGCATATCATAAGCCTGAAAATCAGAAAGGGAATTATAAGGCTCTTACATGTAAGCATACTGACAATGAGAGGGTCAGCAGTCAGGGAGGACAAAGAAAGACAGACCTAAAACAGTAACACAATACAACAATGGCTACTTATAGGGATGACACTGAGTCATCAAAAGAAGACTAAACTATATATGGTGTTATCAAAGGAATTAAAATATAGGTAAGATATTTTAATAATAAAATATGGGTAAGAGCAAAAAATCTATCAGAAATGGTTGAAAAGCAGGACAGAAGACTTAAAGTTTTTTATTGACCTTATATCCCAGGCATTTGATTATATATTACCTCATTTAATTTTCAAAACAGCCTCATAAAGTCAGTATTATTATCCTCATTTTACAAGTGTGGGTAATTTGAGTCCCAGAGGTTAGCTTACCTAACGCTACATAGAAAGTCTCAGAGCCAAGAGTCAAACTTGTATTTGTCAAGCCCAAAGTGAGACGTGCTACGAAATACTTACTTTTCAAAGTATCGTTGTTGTGAAAGGCAAGGAAAGACTAAGGAACTGTAAGACATTAGAAGAATCTCAGGAGACACATCAACTAAATGTTTTGTGGACTGGGAAAAGGACAGGAAGAAGACTGGAATATTCAAATAAGGTCTCTGGAATAGTTCATTTTATTGGTTCAATATTAATTTCCTGATTTCAATAATTGTACTATGATTAACTGGGATAGTAACAGCAAGAGACACTGGGTGAAGGGAACTCTGTACTGTTTTTGCAGCATTTCTGTTAGTTTAACATTACTTCAAACTAGAAGTAATAAACCAAAAACAGAATCCCATGCTCTCTCACCATCCCTTGTTGCATCATCTGAAAGAATTTACTCTGTGAAACTTACTCTGTATTGATAATGGAAGAAGAGACATTAATGTAGTTTGAACGAAACAAGTAATGAAAGAGAAGAGCATTTGAAATGTGAAGGAATGAGCAAAAAAAACTTATAGACTCTCTTCACTCTCACCTGGTCAATGACTATTCTTATTCCAACAAATCATTTGAGGCAGTTCATTTATTCTCTCGTTTAAAAATGGTTTAGTGCCTACTATGTTCCAATTCCATAAAAACATAGGATACGAATCCTGCTTCCAGGAGCTCCCTGCTTAGGAGTGGGAACAGACATAGATGACATATAGTAAATGGTGTGATGCCAGCCTGAAGAAAATACTGTGGGAACACAGGGGAAAGAATTGGGTAGCTCGGCCTGGGATATCACAAAGGAGGAACATTTGACCTGAACTTAGCTACTCATAATGACTGTCATTTATTAAGAGCTTGCATGTGCCAGGAGCTTGTAAGTAGCTTGATTCTCTCCCTCTTTTTGAAGACCCCAGCTTCCTCTGAATAATATTCTGTTGCTTGTGACATCAGGGTTTCTTAACACTCAATCTCTCAATCAATGAATGTCACCATATTCTGTGTTTAATCTGCTCTATGAATTTTGCTCTATTTGGAACTGAGATCCTGAGATATTTGTTAGCCAAATACATTTTATCCTTCTCCTTATACATGGCACTGCTTGGTTTTACAGTTCCTTTTAGACTTTTTATTCTCTAGTCAATTCTAATGCTGCTGTGACTGTGTTTCCAATAGTGGGGAGAGGAAGATATTCCAGCTTTTTTTTTTTTCTTTGCAGTGGGATAGCTGGTGATGGTGATTTTTATGTTTCTGGAAATTCCATTTTTCTTGCTAACAGATACACCCTGGCTTTGATATACATGTAACTGAAAAATGAACTACTAACTTGATAGTGCTCTTTAAGTAAGAATAGAAAATATTCATTAAAGCATTTTCCAGCAGGAATACAAAGAAGCATAAAAGAAACTATTTATAATCTGATAGAATTTTTAACCTGATTATCAGGCATTTCAGCCTTTCTGGTTCTTTAGTGGCCCCAAATGGTTTAGAAGACCTTTTTCTTCAGATTAGCTACATGGAGTGTGTTTTTAGCATGTTTGTATTTCATTTCAGTTACTATGTGCAAAGCACCATACAGAGGTGAATTAGACAGTTTGTTTACTCTAACGGCCAAAGTTAAGGAGGGAAGAAATTGTATACATGAATATTAAAGACAGACTATGAGAAGTTCTATAATGTTATCAAAACTACAGAGTATCCAAGAAACCTAGAATAGTGCCTTGCGTATAGTAAGTGCTTGTTAAATATTTAATAGTTGAGTGGGTGGATTCATGGATTCTAACTTGGAACATTGGGAAGACTTTGAGGAAGAAGTTGGATTTGACTATGCCTTGACAATGGATGGAACTTCAACAAATCTGAGTTTATAATATTTACAAAAGATAAATTAGCACATGTGGCACTGTAAAGGAATGTAGCTCTTCTTAGAATACTTTTTCTTGCAGTGCAGATGCAGAGTAGGAATTTTAGGATAAGCTCTTGGGGAATTTATTTGGAACCCTGAAAAATAGCTCATCTAGACAGGCCTCCTCTAGGAAGGAAGTCTAACACAGATCTTTTATCTTCAAAGAAGCCTGAAAACTTTTAAAAATGGTAAAGTAGATTTCATCCTTTTCTCAGTAAGTAATTGTTAAGCATCTTCTTGTGCTGAGATCATTCCAGTGTAAATGATAGTGGGTCTCAAGGCTCAAGATGTCTACCTGGGGAGACCAGATATGCATATTGGAAGGTAATAAAAAAAGACCCATTATGGTAATACTCCATGTAGTAAAAATAGATGAATAGAATTTTAATGTTGGACAAGATCTAACTAGTACAAATGAGCATATTGAGATATGGAAAAGGGATCACACAGCTACCTAGTAGCAGAATGATGACCTTGATTCTTGTCTCTTCTGTCTCTCTCCAAAGCTTCCTTTCCTATAAACTAAATTGACGTCTCCTTACTTTATTGAGCTGATGAAACAAACCAACATTTTTATGACTTTAATTTCTTGTCTATACATGTTTAATATTGTCAGTTGCTTAGGATATACTAAAGAAGCATTTAATTAAAATATAATTTCTTGATGCTTCATTGTGTTGCAGAAGGCATTAAGTATTTATTAGTAGTCTTATTTTTAATTCATAGTGACCTGTTCTTCATGAAATATTTAAAGTATACACTTATAAATTGTGTGTTTGTGTTTTCTGGGACCAAGGAGATTGTTAATTGAAAAGTGATGTACAAACCTTAATAATTGATATGATACTATTGGATCAAAGACGCTGTTAGGGAGCTCTTCAAAAGGTGATAAAAAAAAGTCCTGAATACCAAGAAAAAATCTCAGTGCAACCTGTATCAGCAAGGGGATTGTTTTTCACTGAGTCATGTGTAGAGCCATCCAGATGCCTATTTGCTTTTCATTATAGTAACAGAGAAATGGGACTGGCCATTCACCACACTATTATCTTTGTACTGAGGAGCCAGAACATGGACTCTATAGTTAATTACATGGGAGCAGAAATCCTTCAATATTCTACAGGTGACGGTATTCTTCTTGATATCAGTTTCATCTTGCTTCCTTCTTTCCTCACTGTGTGACAGTACCTCAACCTATCAAAGATACCTCACCCTTTATCAAAAATACCTCACTCTTTATCAAAAATGTGAACTCTGTGTTCTAATATGCCATATATGCCTTATTGACACAGAGATAACAGAACCAGAGTGAAGGCATTCACCATTATCCAATGCTGTAATCAGGTCCACTTAATTACCAATGAGGTCAATGGAATTCAAAGAGGCAAGGATAGGAACATCCCCTATCCTTGGGATGGGGTTACTTGCAAAATGTTATATATCCCATTACCAATAGAACTGGGATTCAAAGTCAGGTCTTCTAAACCCCAACCTAGCCTTCTTCCCTCTCAATCACATGTTGCATAGCTAATTTAAATTTGATGAGTCCAGATAAGGGATGTTGTAACTGGTGTGGAGTTTTACTCTCAGAGCTACATTGAGAATTCAACCAAGAAAGGAATGTGGGTCAGATTATAACTCTTATTTCCCTTTAACTTCACTCAGATGAAATGGCGTTGTCACCATCATCATTATTGCCTGAAGTCATTAATTGCCTTCTTGAGACAGAAATTGGCACATCCACCATCATAGTGGAGATTTCAGCATAGCGCTTTCAAATATTGATAGGTAAAGCAAAAAATTACTAAAGTTGTAAAAGGTTTGACTAAAACAGTTAAGCTTGGTTTAATGCATATAGATAAAACCCTAATACCACAGTAGAAAATATGCAATCTTTATACGTACACATAGAAAATTTACTAGGCCTTAAAGTGAATCTTTAATTCCAAATAATCGGTATCATACAGATGATTCAGTTCTGTTTCCAGTATGGCTTAATAAGCTCTTGCAGATAATAAATATAAATGCTGGTTAAATTATAAAAAACAAATACCTGATGATATTGGACTCATATTGCAGAGTGATTAAAGCAGGCAGATTCTGGATGGGAATAAATACTTGGAAGAAGGGAAAAGCATTGGATAAATTTGCTAGTTTCGTAGCATTTAGCCCAAAAGCAGGCCACAATTGATGCTACATGGAGTGGCTAAAACTTCAGTAGAGTTTAGTCTTTCTGATCTGAAGAACCAGAGGACAGAGTTTAGGACAGAGACAATTGCTAAAAACTGAGAGGGATATTCAGAAAGGACAGAGCCAGAAAGGAGGAGCCTATAATTGTTAATAAATATGTGGATGACCCTTGAACCATGCATGTACAGGAAAGACTCTAAGTGCCTCCGCTAAGACAAAAGAACTGAACTGCCAAAAAGGCAGTTTTACTTCAATAGAAAATGCCTACTTAATTTTTTTTTTAACTTGTCAGTGAAATATAACAGAAATCACAGTCTCTACAACATACAATTCATAATGTCTGAATTTGCTCAACATACAAAGAAAAGGATAATGTGACCCATTCTCAAGAAAAAAAAATTAATGAAAACTGACCCTGAGATCACACAGATGTTAGAATTAGCAGGCAAGGATATTAGAAGACCTGTTATTCCTAGATCAATGACATAAAGGAAAATATGCTCACCATGAATGAAAACCTTAGCAGAGAGAAAGGAAGATAACAAAGAACCAAATGGAATTTCTAGGACTGAAAAATAAAATAACTGAAATAGGAAACTCACTGGATGAATTAATAAATGAAAAGGAATGCTGAAAAGAGAAAATCTCTATTAGGCAAACACCATAATTATGATCATTGCAGGAGAGAATCAGTCAGTATATGCAAGAATTAATGGACAAAATTAATGAATAGTCAAGACAAGGTGCAGAGACTTGCAGGGGTCCTAGAGGAGGTGATATCTTACCTAAGACCTGAAGAGAAATTAATTATCAACTATGAAAAGAGTGAGAGAAAAAAATCAGCCTCAGCGAAGGTTACATACAGCCTAAGTAAAGGCAGGGAAAAGAGGGCTGAGTTTACTAATGAGAGCTCTGACTGGAGACTGAACCAAGAATTAACTCATGAAGGACACTTTCGGTGAAGATGACTCTTGCCTTAGCTCATGTCCTAAGGAAGCTTACTTGTCTATCATGTATCAAATGTGAAAGGAAAAATCTACTTACTGTGCTGCTACATTCTAGAAAATAATGGCTTGCATTTTAAATAGGTAAAAATGGTAATTAATCTGTCAGTTGAAGCAGGAAGATCTGTGTCTCAAATCTGTTCCAAGTATCTTTCTGCCATTTTTTAACAATAAAAGAAAATGTTTATTTTGTTTATAAAATATTTGTGCCGCACCCATTTCCAAGAAGAATGAAAGTTTTTTGAGGAACATGATGTTTACATAGTTTTAAAGTACCCCCCTACATGGTATCTAATTGTAAAGTGAAAGAGTAACTCTACAGTGAACAATACAGTGTGGCATTGGTGTGGAGAAAGTGGTCATGGTGGCTGCTGGGGGTAGGGAGTGGGAGGAAGAGATGCGATGTGGGGGCATTTTCGGGGGTTGGAGTTGTCCTGGGTGATGCTGCAGGGACAGTTACCAGACACTGTATGTCCTCCCATGGTCCACTGGGTGGACTGTGGGAGAGTGTGGGCTATGGTGTGGACCATTGGCCATGAGGTGCAGTGGTGCTCAGAGATGTATTCACCAAATGCAATGAATATCTCATGATGATGGAGGAGGTTGTAGTTATGGGCGGAAGAGTGGGGTGAGGGGGGTGGGGGATATATGGGGACCTCATTTTTTTTTAATGTAACATTAAAAAAATAAAGACAAAAACAAAAAAACTGACATCTACCACCTTATCAAGTGGACAAAGTTAGCATCATTAGTCTTTCAACACATCAGTATCATCTGCCACCTGATAGAAGTAATGAGAAGAATACAGCATCACTTCTGTAGTATTATTGCCAGAGATTCATAATTTGAATCTAATCATGGGGAAATATCAGATATTGCCAAATTATGGGACAATTTCAATATAAAGTATAATCTCCCAAGTCTGAAAATCAAAAGTTCAAGTTGCCACTGAGGAATTTTCCTAGACTAGAGAAGACTAAAGAGACATGCCAACTAAATGCAATATGATTCTGAACTGGATCATTATTGAGACAATTGGTGAATCCAGAAGGATTAGATCTAGATTAGATCATAGTCAAAGAATCAGTAATAATCTCCAGATTTTGATGGATATGTTGTGGTTATGTGGAATGTCACTGTTGGGAATATACACAAAAGTATTCGGTGGTGATGGGACATAATGCAAGCAACTTATTCTCACAACATTCAGGAAAAAAGTTCTTTAACTATACTTGAAACTATTCTAAAGTTTGAGATTATATCTGCTCATAAACATACATATATGTCTTAGAGACATACAGAAATAAAAAGTTCTAGAAATCTGAAATGAGTTGATAAGAGTTACATGATTTCAATCAGCGACATGCATTGACCTCAGTAGCTGAAGCTACTTAATTACTAAGCCTTATTTATCAAGGCTTAAATATGGGCCTTGAACTTTAAAAGGTTACCTTATTAGAGAAATTATTGTTCTTAGTAAAGTGAACTTTAATTATAGACTATATGCTGATAGATATATACTTGAAACACACCTAAAACCTTTGCAGAAGAAATTTTGAAACAGTTATTTGACTCTTGTCATGAACATTCTTCAAAAGGGATGACAGCTCTTCAATGTACATTGTGCCAATTTGAGCACAACACTATGGTGTTGTTTACCATAGAGGTTCAGGAAAATGGGCAAACCCAGTCCCCAGGTAGGATATCTTTTGTAGAGAGGTACTCTGAAACCTAGGTGTCCTGTACCTGTATTAGAAAGTTCATGTTCTAGCTGTAGGGAAAAGAGCACTACAAATAAAAGACACAAAGGCCATCATCAGCAATGCAAGGGAATAGGTCTATCCCTTTATGTCTAACAAGTCTGTGGTACACAGTTTGGTAGCTGCTGTTTGGGAGAAGGAAGAGAGACTTGGAAAAAAAGCCTAAGATAATAAAAACTAGCAAGGATAAGAGATATACACTATCTTGGTTTGTCTTTTAAGGACCCCAGAAAACTGTGTTCTAAAGCTAACCCATTCCTGTGCCTGAAAACACAGTGTAGATAGGATCCTTTGATTGCATTAAGGAACCCTTTGATTAGATCACTTGTTTAGATTGCTTTGAGGCCTTTGATTAGACTACATCAGTGAGGCGTTACCCAGGTTGGGTCTCCGTCCTTTTGGTGGGATATTATATAAACAGAAGTGGAAGCAGAAACACACCGAGAAAGGAAACTGCCATTTTAACTACCATGTGAGAGAGAAAACTCCAGAGATTGGCCACCATCTTACATTGTCATATGGCAAGAACCCAGGATCTGCCATTAGTCAACTTTGGTGAGACAGCATCTCTGATGATGCCTTGATTTTCACAGTATTGGACCTGTAAGCTTTTACCTGAAAACATTTCCCATTATAAAAGCCAACCCATTTCTGGCATTTTTGGGTCAGCAGCCTTACCAGAGTAAAACATACATATACACAGGTATGCACATACTCATAAGGCAGAGAGATGAGAGAATGGAAGAGAGAATAAAAGGTAGACAGGAAGAGAACAAGATAAAAGGGGGCCTGAGGAAGGAAATGGAATGGAAAGGAAAAGAGAACACAAGTGGATCAGGTATGAGGGGGTGGGCAGATAGAAATTAGAAAGGTTAATAGAGAGACACCCTGTTGAAGGCCTTTCCTAGTAACTTATAATAATGCGGTTTCTCTGCCTGCCCTCCTGGAGCTTACATCCCAATGTTATGCTTATATTTGGACAGAGCAAGACATTAACCCAGAGTCCTTCTGGATTTTCCAATAAAGGAAAGAGAACAGTAATACCAGCCATTAATATGGTCATACTTACAGCCAAGTTCTTGTTTCTGTGCCCTTTCCCACTTCTCATGGGGTTTTATGAGATGTGGAGACTGGACTTAAACCATTCTTTACAGTTGGCTCTTGCTCAGTTCATTCTCACCTGTGAAAGCAGTCTGTTTAGAAAGGATAAGGCAGCAATATTAGGTCTCATTAACACCTCTGACTGTGGCAAATGAAAGGTTTAATATAGACCACACTTCAGTATGTAGTTGTGTTCCTTGAAAGCTAACTGGCTTTCTTTTTTAATCTTGACAATATAGTTTAACAGATTTCCTGCATTTTAAAAAGCGTGCTTTTAGCTTGGCAATTTCTTAAAAACTACCCTACATGCTAGGAATTCCACTCTTAGGTATTTACCAAGAAAAATAAATACAATTTTCTACAAAAAGACTTGTACAACAATGATCTTACCAGCTTTATTCATAAATAACTAAAATCCTTAAACAATACACATATGCATCAATGGGTAAATTGCTATACAAATTGTGGTATATCCATCAATGGAATAACACTTAGCAATAAAAAGGAATGAACTACTGATAAATTCAACAATATAGATGAATCTTCAAACCACTATTCAAAAGTGGGTAAAAAAAGATTCAAAATCGACCTATTGTATGATTCCAGTTATTTGAGGTTGTAGAAAATACAAAGTAATCTATAATGACAGAAAACAGATCAGCAGTTGTCTGGGGCCAGGGGTGGAGGAAAGATTGATTTCATAAGGGCACAAAAGGGAACTTTTAAGGGTGATAAAAATGTTACATAGGTACATATATTTTTCAAAACTCATTAAAGTGTACCTGTAAATAAGTATAGATTACAGTAAAACTTATTTTTTTATGTGCTTTTGTAAATGTGGCAAAATGTTATCAATTGGTGGACCTAGGTGAAGAGTATATGGATTCATAGTATACTATTCTTTCTTTTCTGAAGATTTGACATTTTTCAGAATAAAAGTTGGGAGAAATGGGCTTTTGTTTACATGCAAAAGGTCCTTTTGTCTTTTGGTATTGTAAGCTGAGTGGCGTTTTATTTTTGCCCTAGATTTAGAGGGAAAAAGTACTCTCTCCAAAAGCAGCAATGTAAAGACACCAATTGAATTGAAGTGAGAAGATAGGGGGCTAAAGACTGCACCACCTCCTTATGCTTTTATATCCATTTTTTCGAGCCACTCTGCTACCTTCCTAACTTCCCACCAATACTAGAAATTTCCCTTCACCTCAAAATAGAAACCCTACACTCATTTTGCATTAACTCCCCTTTCCCCTTCCCCTCACCCCTGGTAACCTGTACTATACTTTCTGTCTTTATGAGTTTGCATATTCTCTAACACTTTCTTTGTGGTTACCATGGAACTTAAATTTAATATCCTAAATCTATAACAATTTTGTTTGCTTTGGTACCAACTTAACTTCAATAGCATACCTAAACTATGTTCCTGTACTCTTTCATTCCCCAACCTTTAGGTATTTCTTGTCAAAAATTACATATTTATATATTATGAGTCCAAAACCACTGACTCATGATAACATTTTATACATTTGTCTTTTTTTTTTTTTTAAAGATTTATTTATTTTATTCCCCCCGCCCTCACCCCAGTGGTCTGCTCTCTTGTGTCCACTTGCTTTGTGTTCTTCTGTGTCTGCTGGCATTCTCGGCAGCACCAGGAACCTGTGTCTCTTTTTGTTGTGTCATCTTGCTGCATCAGCTCTCCATGTGTACCTGCCTCTCCTGGGTAGGCTGCACTTTTTTTGCATGGGGCAGCTCTCCTTGTAGGGTTCACTCCTTGTGTGTAGGAATCCCCTACTCAGGGGACACCCCTGCATGGCATGGCACTCCTTGCACGTGGCAGCACTGCACGTGGGCCAGCTCACCACACAGGTCAGGAGGCCCTGGGTTTGAACCATGAACCTCCTATGTTGTAGGCGGACATATCAGTTGAGCCACATCCGCTTCCCAATTTCTGCATCTTAATTGTGATGATGGTGGTTACACCAATTTACTTTGCGATAAGTTGGCATAAATCTAAACACATATGTGTTTTAGTTTCCTATGGCTGTCATAGCAAATTACTACAAACTTGATGACTTTAAACAATAGATATTTATTCTCTCACTCTTCTGGAGGTTTGAAGTCTGAAATCAAGGTGTCAGCAGGGCCACGTTCCCTCTGAAGGCTCTAGGGGAAGCACCTTCCTTGCCTCTTCCTACCTTCTGGTGTTTGCCAGCAAACCTTGGTGTTCCTTGGCTTATACTGCATCACTCCAATTTCTGCCTCCATCATCACATCTTCTTTCTTCTGTGTGTCTTCACATGGCCTTCTTAGACCAGTCATAGGCATTTAGGGTCTGCCCTGATCCAGTATGAACTGATCTTAATTTAACTAATTACAACTGCAAAGACCTTATTTCCAAATAACTTCACATTCTGAAATCCCAGGTGGACATAAATTTGGGGCAGATACCATCCAACCTTGTTCATATTGTTATATAAAATGTAACCATTGGAAGAAAACTGAGTGAAGGGTATACAGGACTACTCTGTACTTTTCTTGTTTGTTTGTACTTCCCTGTAAATCAAAAATTATTTTAAAATAAAAGTTAAAATACATATAATCTCACCCAACTAGAACTCAGATGAGCCAGAAATTAAATAATTTGAAAATACTTGATTCTTTAAAAAGATCAAGAGGGAAGATGCATCTTGAAAAATTTCTTTTATTCTTTGAAAGACAATATAGCTCAGGCTCTGGAATCAAACTACTAGGGTTCAATTTTAACTCCAGAGCTATAATTTAAACTTATAAATTATAACATAATTTTGAAAAATTTACTTCTTTGAAACTCAGTTTCTCAAATGAGGACAACTGACAAATCATAGAATTTTCTTTCAAAAAATATTTTAAGCACTTACAGTGTTTAAGGAACTATACACTGGGCATTAGAAGTGAATGAAATATATTTGTCTTAATTCTCATAGAGCTGCTATTCTAGAAAGTAAGAGAAATAGTCGTTATGCAATTAATTGTGTGATCACTAATGTGATCTCTGCTACAGAGTAGTACAGGGTGCTAGGAGAGCATGAACAGGGGGCCTGATCAACTCAGGAGAGTGAAGAAAGGTTTCTCTGAAGAAGTACTGTTTAACCTGAACCCTAAAGCCTGAGTATGTTTTGACTAGGCAAAAAAACAGAAGTAGTTACTGATCTAACCAGAGATAACTCTGACATTGAAAAGAGTTTATTGAGTTTAATGAACTAGTAAGGCCATTGAGGCTAGATCTTAGTGAACAAGATGTGAAATGGGTCAATTTAGGCAGGTGAGTTAGATAGCAGTCAGAGGATGCAGCACTGTTGGCTAAGGTAACGATTTGAGACTTTACTCTTAAATATAGGAGCATGCAACTGAAGTATGCCATATAGGATCATAGGTGCAACTAAAGTGAATTAGAAGGGACAGGTATGGATGCAGAAAGACCAATTAGAAGATTTGTCCTAACAGTCTGAGAGAAGGGTGATGGTGACTTGGATTATGAGGATGCAAATAAAATGGAGAGGTAAGGAAATATTTAGGATGTAGAATTAATCAGACTTGATCATTGGATATGTGGGGTAAAGAAGATCAAGATTTCTGGCTTTTGAACCTGGGTGGATGTATGGTAGTTCCATTTTCTGAGATTAGGAAAAATAGGAAGAGGACAAGATTTGATAGGGAAGAGCCACTTGTAGTTAAGGATGATTTTTCTGTATTCATTTATTGATGGGATCCTGAATGGCAGCTTTGAGCAAAAGGGATATTGTTTGCTATAAAATGCCAAAATAATTGATTTAGGAATTATTCACTAAAATGATAGGAAGCCACGTGTTTTGCCTTCACAGATATTCATCATCTGTCCTTCCTTCTTGTGTACACCCATGGACATAGACATATACACACACCTTTCACACCCGGTCAGCCCCCAGCTCAACAGCTCCAGGGGCTTCCATTTTACAAATGGCGTGGTTGAGTTTCTAAAAGAGAATGAAAGCTGTTGTGATTAGATGTGTCCCACAGTGCAGGCATTTTGTTTGCTGTGTGCATTCAGAATTTTGGAGGCTTAAGCCTTGTATCCATGAAAATCTAGTGATCAGAGGCCTAGAAGGCAAGCATATCAAATTTGTAATTTGCAAAACAAGGAATCAGACTTGTGGAGTGAGAGAATCAGGATGGAGAAAGTTATCAGTGGGCTGGTATTTAGATTGAAAAACATAATCTAGATGTGGTGGTAACCTACCTTTACTGTTGGATCAGTGGAAAAGATTCAGAACTAGAGGGAAAGACCTAGAGGTTTTGTGTGACAGTGAACTAGGTATGTTATGAGTGTGACATGAGTTGTAAAAAAACTGATGTCATATGTAGTTGGATAGAGTCCAGAACAAGAAGATGACAGTCCTCCTGCAGAAGAAGGAGTAACCTGAAGCTGGGATTCAATATACATGAGAGCTGTTTTGAAACTTCTGAATGATTCTTCTAGGGAAAGGGAAACAATCCTGTTCTGAATGTCACAGAAGAAAGAAAAGATCAATGACCAGTGTGTCAAGCAGGGGGCTCTAGAGACAGGACAGGGACAGACATTGGATAAACCAAAATAACAAATATAACCGCCCAAAATTGGAAAGGCCTGAGTAGTTGGTGAGTACCCAGTGGCTGAGGATGTCAGACTTATATCAGGGTATCCCTGAAATCCTTATATTGTTTGGAATTAACCAGTTAATGACCATGGAGCCTTCTTAACTCTGAGAGTTGCTAATTTTCTTAGTTCTTCAAAGCCCTCCCTCTAACATTATTATGATTATATAATGATGCCTTCATTTATTTTTACCTCATCTTTCATTGCTTAACTACTAGTGATCTTTTTTCCACTGTCATCAATACACCTGCTCCCACCTAATTTTTCATTATTTTTTGTTTCCTGATTGTAGCCTATATTCCAGATAGATGAGGTTACTTAGATAACTTTATTGTCATAAATAAAAACTTACAAAATCATAGCATCTGAGAGTTAATAGAGGTCTTAGAAATTAACTAGTTCAGCCTCCTACCAGAAAAGATACAGGTGGTATTAAGGTAAGTCACTAAACATGGAGCCAGGTGTCCTGAATTTGAGAAGTTGCTTCATTGTTTACTGACAATAATCTTACATAAGCTGCTTAACCACTCTGAGGCTGTTTTTCATTTGCATCATGGGTATAATAATAAATATATCAGAGGAAGCAGATGTGGCTCAAGCAATTGGGCTCCCATCTACCATATGGGACATCCAAGGTTCGATTCTTGGAAAGGCAAGCTGGCCCAAGCAGAGAGCTAGCCCATGCAGAGTGCTGGCCCACGCAGGAATGCTGACCTGCACAGGAGTGCTGGCACAGCAAGATGACGCAACAAAAAGAGAGACAGAGGAAAGACAATAAGAGATGCAGCAGATCAGGGAGCTGAGGTGGTGCGAGAGATTGAGCACCTCTCTCCCACTCTAAAAGGCCCAAGGATCAGTTCCTGGTGCTACCTAAAGAGAAAACAAACAGACACAGAAGAATGCACAGCAAGTGGACACAGAGAGCAGACAATGGGGCAGGGGGAGGGGATCAGGAAATCAATCAATCTTTAAAATATATATATAAATCAGAGTGTTGTTGTAAGCATTTAATGAGAAAAATGCATGTAAGAACACCTAGTTCGCCGCCTTGTAGTATATTATGTCACTATGTATCAGTAAATAATAGTTCAAACTAAATATCCTCATTTTATAGATAAGGAGCTGGAAACACACACTTCATGCTGGTAAAAGTGGCTAAGTAGAATGAGATCCAAGCCTCCCAACCTCCCAGTACAGTTGCTTTGTAAATGCCTCTAGAGCCTATGCATTCTTTCGTTGGACAGATATTTTGGAGCATCAGCTCTAAATAAGGTACTGGAATTACAGAGACAAATAGGAACTTACAGTCTAGTAAGAAAGACAAATAAGAAATGTTTAAAACACAGTGTGATAAGTGATGCAGTAAAGCAGAGTTTTTATGTGTGGAGTATTTGGGGACTTCACTAAGGCATATAACTTATTATTTATTTATGATAGGGAGTGGGTAAAATAAAAGACACATCCTCCCATAAATGGCAACAACTGAAAGAGGAGTAAGATATGAAGAACTAGGATATTGCATGGAGGAGGGATTATGTGCAAAATTCCTTTCTTACTTTTATTCACTTTACAAATTTATCAAGGGTGACTGAATACTGTACATAAAAAATAAAAGTGCTCACCTCATTTTTTTTTTTAATTTTTTTGTGTTGTTGTTTTTTAAAGATACATAGATCACACAAAATGTTACATTAAAAAAATATAAGAGGTTCCCATATACTCCAGTCATCCCACATCAACAATACATTTTGGAGCACTGCTACACCACATGGATTATAGTTTAAAAAGTGCTGACTTTTATGGAAGCAGATTTGGCTCAACTGATAGAGCATCCGCCTACCACATGGGAGGTCCAGGGTTCAAACCCAGGGCCTCCTTACCCATGTGGTGAGCTGGCCCATGCACAGTGCTGATGTGTTCAAGGAGTGCTGTGCCACGCAAGGGTGAACCCGCATAGGGGAGCCCCATGCACAAGGAGTGTGCCCCTCAAGGAGAGCCACCCCATGTGATAAAAGTGCAGCCTGCCCAGGAGTGGTGCTGCATACTAGGAGAACTGACATAGCAAGGTGACACAACAAAAAGAGGCACAGATTCTCAGTGCTGCTGACAAGAATACAAGCAGACACAGAAGAACACACAGCGAATGGACACAGAGCAGAAAGTTGGGGGCAGGGGAAGAAAGGGAGAGAAATAAATAAAAATAAATAAATAAATCTTTCAAAAAAAAACTTGCCAAAAAAAGAAAGTACTGAGTTTAACTCGAGCCTCTGAATAAATCACAATCATTGTTTTGGCAGATTTTTTTAAAGTGAAAAACAATCCAGCAAATACTCACTGAACATCTACTACATGCCCAATATTATTTTGGGTGCCAAGAATGTAGCAGTGAACAAAGCAAAGTCTTGCCCTCATAGAGCTTATATTAGAAATAAACAAATAGAATAAATAAAAAACATCAAGAGGTGACCATTGCAATGGAAAAAATATCTGTTTAAACAGTAAAGGGATGGTAGGTTTGGAGGACAGACTTGTACTTTAAATGGGGTAGCCTGGAAAAAGCTTTAAAGATAAGGTGGCATTTGAACCAAGGGGATGTAGGAAAATGAGTCACAAGAAACCCAGACAGAGGGAATAGTAGGGCAAGTATCAGTGAGTCAGTGAATCAGTGTAGTACATGAATTTAGAGAGGTAGTAGGGTCAGGGGATCAGGAACGACCTTAATGGCCATTGTGAGGTTTTGGTCTTTTACTTTGCAAGAGATAAGGAGCCAAGGAGGGTTTTGAGCAGAGGAATGATATGCTCTGATATTTATAATGAGTTTTCCAAGCATCTTAACCATTAAAACATGTACTGTAGAGTTTGCTGAAATTATATTTTATTGGGATTTGGCTGTATAAAATCTATAAACAGAGACTGAAGGCAGATATGTGAGATAGGATAATAATATTTGAGATAAATTATAATGTGCTCTTTAGTATTGCCATAACATTGTAGGATAAAATTGGAGGCAAAAATAAGAAAGAAAATGTTCAAAAACCATTAGCCATTCCTATGTAATTTCCTTTTATAATTTCAAGCCAATGAAATCATCAGTAAATATATTTTGTCAGTTCTGTTATCATGCATAATATAACATGGGCATAGATGTTTCATAACATATCAAAGTAAAAGACTGTTGTCTGTCTAAATGACAGATTAGCTTCAAGAAATAAAATGGTACCAACAATGAAGAAACTTGCCTCTACTGCTGGAGCCCTTCCACCTTTTTTGCCTTTTTTTCCTAGTCTCTACTGCTATCTTGACAGGAGTTTCCTAACAATATCTTACTGATTCTCAGTGAACTTAATTCATATTTTGAAAAACATGAACACGCTGTACAACTTGAAAATATGTAAACTCAACTTCAAATTAGTTGTATAGAATTGCCACAAGTAATTTAATTTTCTCTCTCATGGGATTATGTTACAGAAGAATGAATTTGTACTACTAATGAAAACACTTCTTTCTGTATTGAAAAAAGAATGTAAAAGTATTTGAAACCACTTCAGTGGTAGGAGATAGTGGAGGGGGAAAGAGTATGAACTTGGCATTTAAAAGTGATAATGACTTTTTAATTTAATTTTGCTAAAAACACTTTGCCTAGGTTTTAGTCCTGTAAATATTATAATAGGTTTCTCCTTGAAGTACGTTTAGATAATCAGCACAGTATTGCTGTTGATTCAGAATCCTCAGGAAAGTCTCTTTATCCTCTGTACAATGATTTCCTGAAATATGAAATGCAATGATTGACTCTCAGATTCTTTCTAGATCTAAAACTGTATGAAATATCTATAAATTTTAAGAAAAGCCAGATATCTTTTGAGGGGTATGGGAAATTTTGCAATGAGAATGTATACATGAAATCATCTTAAAATTTGTTGCTATTATAAGATTAAGATAATGATCACATTGGTGTATTCTAAAGGAATATACTAAATATACCTTCCTCCATTGAAGAGAAATTGTGGTTTTAGATTACTGCCTTAGGGGTGACAAATTCAGAAGAGCCAAAAGCTATTGAACTTAGCTGTCTTGTCCTACGTTTGGCCTGGTACACACCAGCAGGTGGTAGTTACAACCACTGCTGCATGCTAGGAAGGTAACCTTCCCCTGCCCTCCATAAACCACCCACCCCAGGAAGAAATGTGTTCCAGACTCAGGTAAACCTGGTGTTCAATAGTAAAAGGCAGTGGGGGAGCGAGGAGGGAGAGGGTGTTTGCATAACTTTACTAAAAGACAGGCCTCTCAACTAGCATTATACCTTTGGCCCAGCAGCCGCGTTGGAAGAAGTTCAACTCAAGTGTTGGTCTATAAGCAGATATCAGAACTCTGGGCATGCATTTCTTATATTAAGTGTCCCAAAACAGCAGGCTGTTCATGAGCTGCTTTACCTCTGGCAATTAACAGTGATATCCAGCTAAACAAAAGAAAACAGTACAGTGCACTGCTTTGAATAGAATATCCTTTACAGTATAAATGTCTTCTCAAGGTTTCTTTTTATCAAATCTCATTTTTGAAGACCAGAAAGAACCTTTTTGTCTCACTAAGATAAGCCCTCCTTGCATTAATTCTGGCAACTTTAAAATTCTTTCCTAGATGAAACTTTGGTTTCTTACTGAAACATTTGCTGTAAAATAATTTAAAACTAGCAAAAGACAAATCTACAAAGAGGGACAAGGAGAGTTTCTGTTTATATACATTTAAATTAAATGATGTCCTGATGAGACAGACAAAAAAAGACTTCTTCAAAGGGTTCAAGCAAAAACACTCTATTCTCAGCAATGAAAAGGCCAATACTAAATGAGGAAATTAAAGGGAGAAAAGAAGAAACTGTATGAAATATTTTGATGAGATAATTAAATTGAATATGAAGCTCATTGAGACTATTGGAAAATGGGAGAAAGATCATGATGAGAAAGTAAAGACTGTTCACTACAGTGATGACCTTTAGACGCAAGTCTGGGGTTCCAGGATCCATCCCAGTCAGCCTAACAAGGGAGACTTGCCTCCTGTAGCCACTGGAATGCTTTATATAACTGCTAAATGGTCAGAGAAATGTTTCAATTTGTGTTTATTTCATGACAAACCGCCAAAATAGCATTTCTAAAGTTAAACATAAAGCCCCAGTGAAACAGAAAATCAAAAGTTTTCTATAAATCAGTTTACAGGCAAAACATTTAAGAATAGGAAAAAAAACAAATCTGATTTACAGTCAATTCAACAAGAAGATGCACCCAACAGCTAAGCCCCAAAATATATAAAGCAAACACTGACACACTGAAGGGAGAAGTTGACAGTTCTGCATTAATAGTAGGAGACTATAATATACCATTAACAATAATAAGTAGAATTTCTATTTATAAGATCAATAAGGAGGTACAAGACTTAAATGACACTCCAAACCAACTAGACCTAACAGACACATGTAGAACACTTCACCCAACAACAGCAGAATGCACATTCTTCTTGAGAACACAAGAATCATTCTCCAGGATAGACTATAACTTATATCACAAAGCAAGTCTCAAGAAATTAAAAAATATTCAGATCATACACTATATCTTCTCTGATCACAATAGAATGAAGGTAGAAATCAATAATAAGGAGAAATGGAAAATTCACACATGTGGAAATTAAACAACATAGTCTTCACCAGTGGGTTAAAGAGGAAATCCCAAGGGAAATTAGGAAATACCTTGAGGTGAATGAAAATGAAAAGACAGTCTGTCAAAATTTATGAGATGCAGCCAAGACAGTGCTGAAAGAGAAATTTCTAGTACTAAATACTTATATTTAAAAAGAAGAAAGACTTCAAATCAGAGACCTAACCTCAAAATTTTAAGAACTAGAAAAAGAAGAGCAAACTAAATCCAAAGCAAACAGAAGGACGTAAATAATAAAGATTAGACTGGTGATAAATAAAATTAAAAACTAAAAAAAACAATAGAATTAACAAAACCAAAAATTGTTCTTTGGAAAGGCAAAGACAAAGGAAAAAACAGGATACAAATAACGAAAATCAGAAATAAAAAGGGGGGCATTACTACCAACCCCACCGAAACAAAAAGAATTATAAGAGGATACTATGGGGAAGCGGACTTGGCCCAGTGGTTAGGGCGTCCATCTACCACATGGGAGTCTGTGGTTCAAACCCCGGGCCTCCTTGACCCGTGTGGAGCTGGCCCATGGGCAGTGCTGATGCACGCAAGGAGTGCCGTGCCACGCAGGGGTGTCCCCACATAGAGGAGCCCCACGTGCAAGGAGTGCACCCTGTAAGGAGAGCTGCCCAGCGCGAAAGAAAGTTCAGCCTGCCCAGGAATGGCAGCACACACATGGAGAGCTGACACAAGATGATGCAACAAAAAGAAACATAGATTCCCTTGCCACTGACAACAACAGAAGCGGACAAAGAAGAACACGCAGCAAATAGACACAGAGAACAGACAACTGCGGTGGGGGGGGAGAGAAAATAAATAAATCTTTAAAAAAAAAAAGGATACTATGAACAACTGTATGGCAATAAATTAGATAATTTAGATGAAATGGACACACACAAACTAGCTACACTGACTCAATAAGAAACTGAAGATCTCAACAAACCAATTACCAGTAAAGAGATTGAATCAATAATAAAACACTTTCAAACAAAAGCTCAGGACCAGATGGCTTCACAAGGGAATTTTATCAGACTTCCAAAAACAGTTAACTCCAATTCTGCTCAAACTCTTCCAAAAAGATTGAAGAGGAAGTAACACAACCTAATTCATCTTTTGTGGCCAATGTCACTCACATGCCAAAATCAGATAAATAATACCACAAGGGGATTAATCCCAGGTAAGCAAGGGTGGTTCAACATAAGAAAATCAATTAATATATTAACAGAATGAAGGGGAAAAAAAACACATGATCACCCCAATTGATGCAGAAAAGGCACAGGGCAAAATTCAGCAACCTTCATGATATAAATACTTAGAAACCTAGGAATAGAAGGAAACTTCCTCAACATGATAAAGGGCATATTTGAAAAACCTACATCTAATATCCTATTTAATGGTTAAAGATCCCTCCTTCAGGAATAAGACAAGAATGTCCACTGTCATCACTGTTTCTCCACATTGTACCTGAAGTTCTTGCCAGAGGAGTTAGGCAAGAAAAAGATATCAGAGTTATCCAAATTGGACAGGTAGAAGTAAAATTTTCCCTATTTGAAGATGACATGATCCAGTATAGGGAAAATCCTGAAAAACCCACAAGAGAGCTCCTAGAGCTAATAAAATAAATTCAGCAAAGTGGCAGATTACAAGATCAACATCCAGAAATCAGCAGTGTTTCTATACACAAGCAATGAACAAGTGAAAGAAGAAATCCAGAAAAACATTCTATTTACAGTAGCAATTAAAAGAATATCTAGGAATAAATCTAGGCAAGCATGTGAAAGACATGTATACAGAAAACTAAAACCTTAAAAAAAAATCAATGCTGGTCTAAATAAATTGAACGACTTTCCATCTTCATGGATTGGAAAACTAAGCATTGTTAAGATGTCGTTCATACCCAAAGCAATTTATAGAATTAATGCAATTCCAGTCAAAATTTCAACAACTTTCTTTGCAGAAATAGAAAAGCCAATCATCAAATTTATATGTATAAAGCCAAAGCCATCTTGATAAAGAAGAATGATGTTGCGGGACTCACGCTTCCTGATCTTAAAACTTACTACAGTTTCCAGAAACATGGTGCTGTGAATTCAGCCAGCAGAGCCCACTTTGAATCTCGGCTCTGGCCAGACCAGAAACATGGGAAAGCAGGGTTAAAAGAAACACCTCCCTGGAAAGGTTTGCCGATGAGCACCATATGCTGGCTGGTCAGGAAATTGCAAGGAAAAAAACTGCTTTTAGTTCTCTCATTAACTCCACCCCTGTGAGAACATCTGTGCCCCATTAGTGAGTCCCTGGCCTGATTTTGATACCTTAGGCTGGGAAATTTTAAAGACTTAGAAAAAGCTGAACCAAAAATCAAAGTAGATCTGGGGGGCGGAGGGGCGGGGCGCACCGGACATACTATCAAACCAACGTTGCCCTACTACCAAAACCAGATACAGATACTACACAAAAAAAGAAAATTATGGACCAATGTCTTTAATGAACATAAATGCAAAAATCCTCAACAAAATACTTGCAAACTGAATCCAAAAGCACATTAAAAGAACTGCCCACCACAAATAAGTCAGTTTTATCCCAGGTACAAGATAATCAGTTGTGTAATAAACCACATTGATAAATTGAAGAAGAAAAATCACATGATCCTCTCAATTGTGCAAAAAGGACATTTGACAAAATAAAGCATCCTTTCTTAAAAAAAAAAAAAATCCAGAAGATAGGAATAGAAGGAAGCTTTCTCAATATGGTAGAGTGCACATATGAAAAACCTATAGCTAGTATAGTACTCAATGTTGAAAGACTGAAAGCTTTCCTCCTGACATCAGGAACAAGACAAGGATGCCTGCTGTCACTACTGTTATTCATTATGGTGCCAGAAGTTCTATCTAGAACAATTAGGCTAGATAAAGAAATAAAAGGCATCCAACTAGGAAAGAAGTAACACCTTTGCTATTTAGTGGTGATATGATCCTATATCTAGAAAATTCTGAAAAATCCACAACAAAGCTATTAGAACTAATAGACGAGTTCAGCAAAGTGGTGGAATACAAGATTAACACACAATCAATAGTGTTTGTGTACACTACTGATGAGCAAGCTGAGGAGGAAATCAGAAAAAAATTTCCATTTTTAAAAAGTGACAACCATAAAACTCCTAGAAGAAAATGCGGGAAAATATCTTCAAGACCTTGTGGTAGGTGGTAGTTTCTTAATCCTTAAACCCAAAGCACAAGCAACAAAAGAAAAAATAGATAAATATGACTTCCTCAAAATTAAACATCTTTGCACCTCAAAGGACTTTGTCAAAAGGGTGAAAAGGCAGCCAACTCAATGGGAGAAAATATTTAGAAATCACATATCCAATAAGGGTTTCATATCCATGATATATAAAGAGATACTACAATTCAACAATAGAAAGACAAACTGCCCAATTGAAAATGGACAAAAGACTTAAATAGACAATTGTCCAGAGAAGAAACACAAATGGTGAAAATACATGTGAAAAAATGTGCAGTATCACTCCTGTTTAGGGAAATGCAAATCAAAACTACAATGATATCGTTTTCACACCTATTAGAATGGCTACTTTTAAAAAGTCAGAAAACTACAAGTGTTGGAGAGGATGTGGAAAGAAAGGAATGCTTATTTTTTTTTAACAAAATGTCTTTTATTTGTAACATACAAATGCAAAAAGAGGTCACTTTTTCCCTTTGATTCCAGTGATGAGTTTGCTACAGAAAAAAATAATATATATCAAGGGGGAGTTTATCTTCAAAGTTTCCTCTAAAAAACCAGAAGGGGTTAGGAAGAACCATACAGATGTCATATAAACATACCCACCAACAAAAATAACCTCAAAAAATATTTTAACATACCCCAAACAAAAAAGCCAACCAAACAAAAAAGCCTGGTACAAAAGGCGTGCTGTATTTCTCAAAACCCAGACTTGGGGGAAGGGGAGAAAGCCTGGTGCTGGGGAAGTTGATGGGATGAACATCAGCCACAGAGAGGGATGTGCTTACTGGCCTCAGGCAGCGCCTCCTGGCAGCGCCTCCCCCACCCCAGCCCCGCCTGAGCAGCCCTGGGAACTGGCCCCAGCAGGGCACAGCAGTGAGCACCCTGCCTACCAGTCGGCTTGGTGCCAGGTATCCAATTACTGGAAAGAGAAAATACACTGAACTCACCTTACATGGCTTACACTGGGGACTCCTTTTGGTCCCCTTGAGCAGGAGGTATCAAGATCCATGATCAGTATTTATCCGTATTGAGACAATTGATACTGATCACTCTGTGTCCTCGGAGATAAGGATCAGAGAGAAACTTCCTAAACATGCTTTCTTTCCATGATTCTTGGAAGGAGCTTACCAATCCTCTCCTAGAAATTTAAATTTTCACTTTCTGGTAAAACCCCCGGGAGCCAGCAGAGTAGGGGGAAAGGCAGGTTTTCCCTAGTGCCAAGCTGCAGGGCACTTAGCAGAGGGGCCAGGCTGGCAGAATCAGGGAGAGGCCAGAACAGCTCTGGGGAGATCCTGCCAGGACAGACCACCTCCGGAGTCAGGGCAGAAGGCGAGGAAATGAACAGGCTCTGAGGTCAGAGGGACCAACAGCCCTTCCACGGGAGCAGCCTTCCAAAGGCTGGAACCTTCAAGTTACTCCTCAAGCAGAGCTCAGGGATGACCAAGGGGAGGTGTTGAGTGCTTTTCCTGGGTAAGGACTCATCTTTCCTTCCCTGGCCCAGGAACAAGGCCTAGAGGTCAGGATGAGAACAAGTTCTGGCACGCAGCCTCTGATGAGGCCGCCTCTGCCTCTACCCCAGGAGGGAAGAGGAAGGCCGCCTCCTCCCTGCTCCCGCCCTACTGCCACAGGTGCCACAAACACCAGCAGCTGTCTGGGCCCAGGAGAGGCTTCCTGCTGCAGCCTGAGCTGTGGCCCAGCCAGGGCGGAGCCATTAGTGCCTCGCTGAGGCAGTGAGAAGCAAGGCTGGGGAGTGCAGGCAGAGCAGGCCTGTGCTGACTGGGGCTCTCCAAAGGTGAGGGAGCGGGGAGGAGAGGATGCCCCACCTTCAGAGAGCTATCAGCACCAGGACAGGAGAGGAATGGCAAAGAATATACTGGGATTGAGGGCTCCTTCTGGGGGAAGACAAGGGACTCCCTGACAAACTTCCCCCTTGAGAATGAGAGCAGAGGTATATGGAGTGGGAGTGAGAGGCTGGGAAGAGTGGCGAAGGATGACGATGGAGAGGTAAGGACCTCTGGCTTTCAAATATGAATGAAAAACTGCAGTCACTGCTGTGTCATCACTGCAGAACATCAACAGGGTAATGGAGAATGCAGCCACATCCAAAAGCCCAGAAAAGTGATTGTCCCCATGGGGGGCAGAGTGGGGGGGGTGCCTAGGTGCTACCTTGTCCCTGGTGCTACAGCCCCTCTCACTGACAGCAATGAAGCAACAGGGGGAGCCTTCAGCCCAGAGGTGGCTAGTTCTCTGGGGTAAAATTCCTCTTTAACTGCAGATCTATGAAAGCACAGCTAGAAAAAGCTCCCTCACTTCCCCATGTCTTGGCACAAAATACCTTCTCAAGGTCTCTGCAGAGCACCGCTTCTCTTAAGTCTCTACGTCCAGATCATAGACGGAGTCCCCTCCTCTTTGGGGACCAGAACCCAGACCTAAGACATCAGACTCATCAAGGTAGGCATAAATACCCTTTTGTCCAGGGTGGGGGGAGACAGCGCACGAATCCAGCTTCAGAGAAGTGGGGGAACCTTATGCCCACAGGCCCAAGAGCCAAGTTAGGAGGGGCAGCCACTATGCCAGCCGATGGGGCCCAGCCTCTGCCCTCTCAGTGCTCCCTCCTCTCTGCTCACTCCTGGCATTCTGGTCTTCCAGGAGAAGGGAGGGGCAGGGAATCTCTGTAGCTTGGACCACTGCTCCCCCAGGATTCTGTGCTTTGAGAGTACAGCCGAGCATGTGCAGGGCTGAGGAGGCCACAGCTCTGCAGGCGCCTGGCAGGTGGCAGGAGACCAGGGAGAGGACAGGCCTTAGGACAGAGCATTCTGATTGCGAGTGACTCGAGGACATCAGTGGCAGCAGCCACCGCAGTGCCCGCCCACATGTTAGTGCTGACTGTCCCCAAGCTTTGTCCTCTGGCTCAGGGTCTCATAGTAGCTGTCCTCCCCGCAGCAACTGGACATGCTGGGGGAAGAGTCGTCGATTTCAAATTGCAGCGCTTCTCTGAAGAACTGGTAGGCTCCATGATTGTGTTTAAATACCGTTAACATAACTGTCTTCATCTGTGCGCCATTGGCCATGAGCTGTGGGATCTGTATAAGGAATTTCCCTAGGCCTTTCCGCCGCACCTTGCTTTCCAACTCCACTTCGTAGCAGTACAGGACTTCATCCCCACACTCCACATCAAACCGGAAATGAAAAAAAGGCAACAGGAATGGAATTATCTTGCCAAGGAATGAGGTACCAGGCCCGGTCCTCCGTCATTTCCTCCCATTTTTCTCGGTTCTTCCAACCCCACTCAGTTTGCTCATACCCATTTCAGTCATATTTCTTGAACAGGGGAAAAGCCTCTAAGGGGTCTCCAAGCCTGTTGGTGGAGTCCATTTTGGCACAGACGGCATCCATGGCTGCATGCTCCTCCAACCGCTTCTGCTGCTTCTCCTTCACTCTGCTCGACTCTCTTCCCATGGCGGCGGCCTTCAGCTCCTTCTCTACACACTCGTGGGCAGGGAAGCGGCACCGGCGGCAGCAGGCTTCGCAGCGTGCATGCGCCCTCGCAGGCTCCCCTGTGCGCCCTCACGGCTACTTAAATTTAAATTAATAAAAATTAAAGCTAAAAATTCAGTCCATCAGTACACTAACAACATTTGAAGTATTCAGTAGCCATGTGTGAGTAGTACAGGTATAGATCAGTGCAGATTGGGACATTCAGATCATCCCAGAAATTTCTGTTGGGAAGTGTTACTCTCAATGATGGCTGCTTTGTCACCTTGGTTCCTGAGTAAGCACAACAGTGATTCACAGCAGAGCCCCCTCTAACCTATGGTGGACCCATCATTTGAATGAGAAATAAAGCTTTGTTATTTGAAACCACTGATATTTTTGAGGGATATATCACTGAAGCATAACATTGCTCATCCTGATTTAAATAGAAATCCTGGTTTCAAATCCAACAACCTCTGTATCAGGATAAACTAGGTTATAATAGTCACAGTCTGAAGAGCCTTGTGTGATTGTTTTATAACTATTGCAGTTTCAGAAGGAACTTTTATTAATTAATTGGAGCACATAATGCAGAAAGATTCTACTGTAAACCTTGATTTAGCAATGACTACAACAGTAGTGGTCAGAAATGATTTATGGTCAACAGTCTTACACAAGACTATTATCAGAAAAGTGACGTTCAAGGAAAATCTAAATTTAAAAAAAGTATGAAGGGACTGTTTGTTTATGTTTATAAAGATCCTCCTTTTGGCTCCAAGTGATGGTTTATTCCTCTAGCTTTTGATATAACCAATTCAGGTGAAGAGTGAAAATGAGGCAAAGACTGGTTCTAAGTAACTACATTTGTTCAATATAATAGTTTACTAAGTATTTTCCCATTCATCTTATTTGAACTTCATAGTAGTCCTGGGAGGTAGATACAGAAAGCAGTGTTTGGAAATGTGATACCTGGTAGAAGAGAAACTGGAACTTGATATGATCTGGTAGAAGAGAAACTGGAACTTGAATACAGTGCTAATTCCAAGTCCAAATCTCCTTCCTTCCCATTCTTAGCTTATTGTCTCTGCCTCTTTCTTAGTAGTGAGGCCTTCAGGAGGCAGCTGCTCCTTTCCCTAGGAAGAGTAACCCTTATATAGACAGCATCTCAGGCCAAAGCCCAGAGCTCATAGCCTGATAACTCCATATCTAGCCATTGTACTTCTAATCATCCTTTTGTGTGAGAGTCAACGTTCATACACAGCAACATCTACTCCTGTTAGTAGTAGCCTTAGTAGTAAGAGTAGCGATTGTAGTAGCACATAACATTTCTATGGGCCTTACCTATGTGCCAGACACTGTTCTAAGTGTTTTACATATATTGATTCATTTTAACTCCCTGTAACCTGAGATAAATAACTATGATTATCCCCATACGATAGGGTTATTCCCAACCTCACAGATGAGACACAGTGAGGCTAAAGAACTTGTCTAAGATCACATAATTGCAGAGCCAGAACCCAAACCCAGGTTCTGGCTCCAAGTTCCAACTTGTCCTGTAAACCATACACAAAGAGAGCTGAATGTGACCCTATGTATTGGAAAATGAACTCTTCAGGCAATTTGTAATAAGAAATGCATATTTAATACTAATAGAGGAATTTAGATTACATTTTTAAAATTCAGTTTAACAAAAATCAGTGCTTTCAGTTTACCAGTGTTTGTTTTCTGAATTAATATAAATTTCAATTGAATAAATATTATCTGTTGAGCACTTACTGTGTGCCTAGGCATGTGCTAATAAGCATTTTATGTGCATTAGCTTATGTAATCCTTACAACTACCCTATGATATCTCACTGTCCCTTATTAGATGAGAAAACTGAAGCATAGAGACTTAACCTGCCCAAGGTCACTCAGCTGATGAGTGCAAAGTTGAATTTGAACTCAGCAGTCTGACTTCAGAGTCTATACTCTTGAACTTTTCAGATTGCCACCTATAGAATTTCAAAATTATTTATGGTTCCAGAAATTTTCTAAATCATCTCTGTCCATTTTTGGTGGTTTCATTAAAACTCAATTACTGTACTTTTTCAAATCTAGGTTCACGTTCCAGATGAAAATAATGCTATTTTGGGAAGAAATACAAATAAGCAAGTATTTGAAGGCTTGATAACTGGACTTCTCAAAGCCGGTGCTGTGGTTTTTGGCTGCCTGATTGCCAATCGACCAGATGGAACCAGCCGGCCAGCTACACCAAAAATATCAACACAGGAAATGAAAAACAAACCCTCACAAGCTGGTGATACTTTTAACAGTCGAGTTCAGGACCTCATCAGGTAAAATTGTTAGATTTCTTAAAACTTTCTTCGTTAAAAAAATTATATTAAAATAATTTAAATCTCAGGGCCCATATGATGTCAGTGGTTCTCATAATTTCATCCACAATTCCTGGCAGAGAATATACCAAGTTTTGTAGAGAGAACGAAAATATTATTCATGAAAAGCAACACATTCCATTCTTGATATTTAGATATTTAGTATTAAATTATAAAGTGTCCAAGCTTTTACGGTGTTCTTATTATCCACTCTTTCCAACCCAAGGAGTTTCTGAGAATTCACCTATCTTAGGCCATCTCTGATTATGAATTTGGTTCAAATGTAAAATAATAATTACTACCATTATACTATATTCTACACTACTTTCCAAGTCTTGTAGAAGAGGCTCTAATGCTTATATTTGCCCTATGAAGGTAGTTCTTCTAATTCAAACTTTGTAGATGAGAAAATTGAGGCTTTAAGAGGTTGCTTTCCCCCAAGATTATGTAATAAAGTTTAAAAGTATGCAGGAGAACTGAGACCGAAACTCAGGTCTAGCTATACTTCCAACACCTGTTTACTTTCTACTACACAAATGTGGCAATTTCTGACACCTGTTCAAGGTCAGACCTGCTTCCTTCTAAGGTCACCTTTTCTGCTGAGAAATTTACTCCTGCTCTGGCACCTGAACTCTTTTTCCCTCATGAATTTTAAGTCAGGCAGGACATTTAATTTCCCCACAGGGTTCCATCTGGTATTAATCAATTACCTCTCCCACTTATCACCAACTCTTCTGTGGTCTGCTCTGATCTCTGGCTCCCAAAATCTATGCAGTTTCTTGCTCTGAAGCTTATGGTAGGTTAAAAGAAGGAAGAGAATGCCCTTCTCAGCATTTGCTTCTTTCATAGTTCATAAAATTCCTCTGATTTCTTTTAGTGCTTTCTGGGGAACAGTTGTTTCATTCCCTGTCTTTCTTACCCTTGATTACTTTGTTCACTTACCCCTTCCATCTGCCTGCCCTCTTTCCCCAAGCATATTTATTGCTGGAGATCACAGGACCTTTGGGTCCACAACCATTTATCTTACAGCACTTGACTTTTACCCTCCATGTCCTTTCCCTCAGTTGCTTGTTCCCATTCAATTTCTCCATGTCCTTATGGCCATTGTAGATCCTAGCCCTCTCTGCTGATGAATGCCATTCTGTCCCGGCATTCTCCCTTGGGCTACCCTGTGATACAGTAAGCTTTCATTCTTGTCATCCATATAACTCAGCCACATGCCTCAGCTATGATGACACGGAAGGCCCAGCCAAATGCTTCAGTGTAATTCCAGTGGGCCTTCTGGGGGAAAGTACGTATGTTTCCATATATATTATTATAGTTACCAGATCCTTCGTAAAGGAAAGGGGAGGTATTAGGGGGAATTTTTTTTAAAAAAAGCAGTGAAATCTGCCAAACAAATTAATTCATTTGACTTGAAAAGAATGGTTGGAAACCACAGTCCCTGAAAACAAACCCATTCCACTCTTTCTCTGGCTTGAATCACTGTGGTGAATATTATTTTTGTATTGATAATGCATTCTTAGTTGATTTGTGATGCCTCTGTGTAGAACCACAAACCATATCTCAAGCCTACCTAGTGTAGCATATAGAACATGTTTAATCATGTCCATGCTTTCTTTTTCACCTTTCAAGGTATGAACTAACAAGAAACCTTACCCCATCCCCTGGCACAAACTGGGAATTTTTTTAGTTTATATCTCTTAAATTGTGAAGTTGTGTGGAAAGGGTTTCAGCACAGTCCTTGGAGCTATTCTCTATCCCTGTGTGGTAGAGCTGGAGCAGGGCACATCTCCCTGCTCCCTGTCATACATCCCTTCCCTCTTATCTGGTGTAGGAGAGGCAGGAAAGGTACCTAAGAAAGATTAAGTAGTTAAAATATTTATCTCATTATTCTACATGGTTCAGTCAAGTTTCTAGATCTAAGAAATCCTTGGAAATATTTACCAGTTCTAAGTATGATAAATATACTCACTTATAATCACTTTGTACCAAACACTGCACATGGTGCTGGGAATAAAGAAAAAGAAAAGACAAGACCCTTCACAACATATCCAACTAATATTGTTTACCTATAAAACACCAGAATTTTTCTATAAAATGAAAATATTGGCAGTTAAATTTTTTGGCATAGCTCTAGGACAGCAATAGCACATGTGGAATAGAAGCAACTTGCAATTTGAAAGATAGCAATTAGAAATTTGCATGGGAAATGGACCCACCCTTATTTTCATCATGTTCCAATTGCAAATTTATATCTGTCCCCCAAAACAGGAAAATCAAACTGAGCTACTAGGAGGTAGGTGAGTCTCCGTCACTGATACCAGCATTTTGGTCATAAGTTATCAAACATTAAGCTTGTATTCAAGCAAAAATTATAAAACTGTACTTTAGTACTTTCTGGGTACCAGATCCACATATCTAATTACCCACTAAGATGTCCCACAAAAATCCCAGGCACACAAATTCAAAACTAAATACATGATCTTTCCACCCAAAGAAGTTCCTCTTCACTGTCCTCTGTCCTAATCAGTAGTATCAGCATCCCATTCACTTACTTAAGTCAGCAACCTGGGCATTGTAAAAGACGCCTCACAGTCCTTTACCAACCTAATATCCAGTGAAGTCTCTAGTTCATATTGATTCTGCCTTCTAAGTATCACTCAGATTTATCACCACCAACCTATTGCCATTCTTTGCTTCCTGTATTCAGGCTAGCTTGCAGTATATACTATCTCTCTCTCTCTCTTTGTGTGTGTGTGTGTGTGTGTGTATAAGGCTATTTTATTAAAACGTTGTAATACTTATAATACTGTTTTATCATGTTTTTTTTTTTATTTCTCTCCCCTTCCCCTCTATTGTCTGCTGTGTCCATTCACTGTGTGTTCTTCTGCATCCACTTGCATTATCAGGCAGCACTAGAAATCTGCATCTCTTTTTTGTTGCATCATCTTGCTGTATCAGCTCTCCGTGTGTGTGGCACCACTCCTGGGTAGGCTGCACTTTTTTCACCCAGCGCATCTCTCCTTGTGGGGCGCTACACCTTGCACATGGGGCACACTCCTATGCAGGGGCACCCCTGCATGGCATGGTACTCCTTGCGCACGGTAGCACTGCGTGTGGGCCACCTCACCACATCTGTCAGGAGGCCCTGGGAATTAAACCCTGGACCTTCCATATGGTAGACAGATGCTCTTAGCAGTTGAGCCACGTCTGCTTCCCTATCATGTATTTTTAAGAGAAGTAGTAATTTCACAGAAAATTATGCATAAAATACAGAGTTCCCCTATACCACCCTATTATTAACACCCTGCATTAATGTGGTACATTTGTTACAATTCATGAAAGAACATTTTTATGATTGTACTATTAACTAAATCCATTGTTTACATTAGGATTCACTGTATGTTGTTTTAATTTTTCTTCTAGTAATATATTCAGCCTATCATGTGCTTTTAATGCATTTTTCTAAATCAACAGGAACTTGCAAAAGTTGACTTTCACTGGCTATGTAAGTATTTCATTATGTAGCAGTGAAGCAGTGATTTGTTGCCATCATATAAGTTTGTTCCAATTTTTTCACTATTAAAAATAACACTGAAGAACATCTTTGGACACTTATCTTTCCATGCAACTGATTGTTTTCTTAAAATAAATATTGAGAAATAGAATTTCTGGGTCTAAGAGTATACCATAAGGATCTTGAGCCATATTGCCAAATTGTCTTTAAAAAAAAATTACTAATCTATACTCCCATGAGTAAGTCCTTTTACCCTTACCCTAGACAATTTGTATATTATTATATTTTTAATCTTAGCCAAATAAGAAATGAAAATGATATTTCATTTTTGTATTACTAGTGATGTTACAACTTTATGTTTACTGGGCATTTTTATTACTTTTTTGCCTGTTTATGTGCTTTGCCCATTCTATCCCAGCTGTTGGCTGTTTTCATTGTAAAAGCTCGTCATATATTAAGAACATTAACCCTTCATCTTAGAGGTTGAAAATGCTTTTTTACAGTTTGTCGTTGCCCTTTTTTTATTAAGATTTTTTTTTTAATTTCTCTCCCCTTTCCCTCCCCCCTAGTTGTCTGCTCTCTGTGTCCATCTGCTGTGTGTTCTTCTGTGACCACTTCTATCCTTATCAGCAGCACCAGGAATCTGTGTTTCTTTTTGTTGTGTCTTCTTACTATGTCAGCTCCCTGTGTCTGCAGCGCCATTCCTAGGCAGGCTGAACTTTCTCTTGCACTGGGCAGCTCTCCTTACGGGGCGCGCTCCTTGCGCGCATCAGCACAGCGCATGGGCCAGCTCCATACGTGTCAAGGAGGCCCTGGGTTTGAACCGTGGATCTCCCATGTGGTAGGTGGACGCCTTATCCATTGGGCCAAGTCCGCTTCCCTGTCATTGTCTTTTTAAATGTTTAAATTTGATTTTATTGTGAAATATGTCAACATACTGAAAAAAATTTTAGCTACCTATGTACTAACAACTGAAAATTGATAATATTTTCCCACATTTGTCTTAGATTTAGATCTTTTTCTTTATTGTTAAGAAGCCAAATGTTGCTGATACAGCTAAGTCCTCATTTCCATCTCTCCTTATTCTTTCTCAGTGGGTGAACTACTCTACTGAAGTTGGTATACATCATTCCCATGCATATTTTTAAGTAAATTATATACATATATATCCATAAAAAACATATTCTACTTTCTATTTTAAATGTATGAATGTATTTAAAAATTACATCCATGCTATCTTGCTTACACTGTTTTGCAAATTGTTTTTTCATTTAGCATGTTTTTGAGACTTATGTTGAATTCTGTAGATCTAGTTAATTTTTAAAAATACTTATTGTAGTAACTACATATAAAATACAAAATTTCCTATTTTAACCATTTTGAAGTGTGCATTGAGTGGTATTAATTACAGGCACAGTATTGTGCTACCATCATAGTCACCCATCACCAAAACCCTTTTATCACTCCAGACAGAAACTGCACCTACCACGCTATAACTCCTCATTCCTTACCCTCTCTATTCCCTAGTAACCTTTAATTTACTTTCTGTCTTTGTTAGTTTGCTTTTTATAATTATTTCATCTAAGTGGAATCGCACAATATCTGTCCTTTTGTTTCTGGCTTATTTCACTCAACACAATTATTTCAAGGTTCATCCATATTGTAGCATGTAGCAACACTTCATTTCTTTTTACAGCTGTATAATACTCCATTGCATGGGCATACCATTTTTTGTTTATCCATTCATCTGTTGATGAATGAATATTTTAGTTGTTTCCCCTTTAGGCTCTTATGAATAAAGCTTCTATGAGCACTGGTATACAAGTATCTGTTCAAGTTAATTAGTTTTAACTGCTTTACAAATTCTATTATAATTAATATATCCAAGTTCATTTATACATTTTCCACCTGATGGTAGTATCTTTTTCACTATTTCAAGTAACAATGTAGTGAACATCCCTGTAGAAGTTTCCTTCTGTACTTGAATAAGACTTTCTTAAAGACATAAATAAAAAGTTTATTAATGATCTGATAAACAGGTATTCAGCTTTACCAAATAACACCAACAGAGTGATTGTCCAAATTTTAATTCCCATCAGCAAAGTACAGGAATTCTCATTTCCCCATACCCTTGCCAGTGTTTTGTGTTAACACACTTATAAATTTTTGTTGATCCAATAGGTGTGAATTATGTTTTATCGTTGACTTCGTTTATATTTTCTTTATCATTAGTGAAGTTGAGGATTGTTTGTTAGCCATTGTATCAGTCAGCATTCGGTTGTAGGAAACAAGCCACTGTAGCCGTCTAGATTTAATACAGAAAAATAGATGCTTACAAAATTATTTGAAGGATTGGAAAACCAGATTCTAAGCTGTGTCTTCAGGAATGACTCCAGACCTGCTCCTTGAAATCAAGAGCTTCTACATCTATCAAAATAAAGAGTTGTGCTGAATTGTTCAGTTCACTGCCTTAGCTTGGCCCAGAAATCAGAAATCTACCACTACCACCACAGCTATTGACTACCGAATGACACTACATATGCTAGATCTGTGCTGGCAAAAATAAAAACCCCAAACCCTGTCTCTCAGTCTCCAGAAGACTTAAATAATCAAATGGCTTTATGATCACCCTTGCAAATGGAAAAATACTTTTGTCTTCTAAAGTTTGCTTGAGTGTGGCTGATAGGCCACATGTAAAACCTGTCAGGCAACCTTGACAGAGTAACTAGTACCAGACTTGCCCTCTCACCAAAAAATTAAAATTTAAAAAATTAAAAACTACAAAACTAGTTAAAATATGTGAAGTAGTTGTGTCAGGCATTGAATAACAGGTAACACAGGACTTTGACGCTTAAGCTGAGGGAACCCACAAGATGAACCCCATGTCCTCTTGACTTTCTGACTGAACACACTTCATTGCCATGGTGCAGAAGTAGTAGAACATAAGTAGAACAGAGGAAACAGAAAACAGAGAACCAGGGTGATGATGCAGCTAAAATTTGTAAGGGAGGGTACCAAAGAAGAAGAAACTGTTGAGGAGCAGCAGTGACCATGCTGTGTGGGAATTTACAGCATGTCCTTGGCTAAGGACTGGTCTACACATGGACAGAGCTAGACCCTGTAAAATCTAGCAGAGGTTGCATGCTATGGGGCTGAGATCTGGATAGTGATAACAGAGACCATGCAGTTCTGGGTGATAACTGGGCTTTTTTCCCAGTTGAGATGGAAAGAACTTGCCAAGCACCTCAGGTATTATTTGAGACCCCCGAAAGAACTCACATTAAAAATAAATACCGGGAAGCGGACTTGGCCCAGTGGTTAGGGCATCCGTCTACCACATGGGAGGTCCACGGTTCAAACCCCAGGCCTCCTTGACTCTTGTGGAGCTGGCCCATGTGCAGTGCTGATGCGCGCAAGGAGTGCCGTGCCACGCAGGGGTGTCTCCCGCCTAAGGGAGCCCCACGCGCAAGGAGTACACCCCATAAGGAGAGCCGCCCAGCGCGAAAGAAAGTGCAGCCTGCCTAAGAATGGCGCCGCCCAATGAGAGCTGACACAACAAGATGACTCAACAGAAGAGACAGAGATTCCCGTGCCACTGACAACAACAGAAGCAGACAAAGAAGACGCAGCAAATAGACACAGAACAGACGACCAAGAGGGAGGGGAGAGAAATAAATAAATAAATCTTTTAAAAATAAATTAATAAATACCATACCATACCATACCATATCATATTATACCATAGAGTAAGGACTATGTGGGAGAATTGAGTGAAAACACAAAATAGACCTGCTGTAAGAAAGAGTAAAACCAAGCCTGCAGGATCAAAGGGATCTGTCAGTAATTTAACTGCCGCCTCAAACAAAATGCAGCATCCTTAAAGGAAAAGGGCACACTATTGACTCCTTAACATATTATCCAAAGTGTACAACACACAATCAAAAATACTAGTCCTATGAAGAAGCAGAAAAATGTAACCTATAATCAAGAAAAAATGTCTTTAACAACATACCTTAAAATGTTGGATATAGCAAACAAAGGCTTTAAATCAGCTATTATAAATACATATGTTTTAGGATTTAAAGGAAAATGTGATCAGAGTAAGTGTACAGATAGGGAACATCAACAGAGACATGGCAACTGTTTTTATAAAAAGAAACCAAATGGAAATTCTAGAGCTGAAAAAATACAGTATCTAAAAGGAAATACTCACTAATTGGGCATATCTGCAAATTAGAAACTGCAGAAGGAAAGGTAGTGAACCCAAAGATCTAGCAAAGGAAATTTTCCAATATAAGAAAACAGAGACAAAAAAGATTGGGGAAAAAAAATGGTTCCTCAATGACCAAACACTCTAAAATAATATACTTGAAGTTCCAATATGAGAAGACAGGGAATATTGGGCAGAAAAGAATATTTGAAAAAAAATATGTAGTTGAAAATTTCCAAACTAATTGTGTTAAAGCGTTATCTTACATATTCAAAAAGCTCAGCCATCCTCAAGCAGAATATAAATACCTAAGAAGATCCTTGTCAAACTGCTGAAACTCAAAGATAAATAGAAAATCTTAAAAGTAGCTAGAGAAAAAGGACACATTACCTACAGAGGAAAAAATGATATGAATTAAAGCTAATTTCTTTTAAGAAATAATGAAGGACATAAGACAATGAAATGACATCTTCAAAGTACTTGAAGGAGGAAAAAATCTGTTGACTTAGAATTCTGTATCTAGTGAAAATATCTTTCAAGAATGAATGTGGGGAAGCGGACTTGGCCCAATGGATAGGGCGTCCGCCTGCCACATGGGCGGTCCGTGGTACAAACCTCGGGCCTCCTTGACCTGTGTGGAGCTGGCCCATGCACAGTGCTGATGCACACAAGGAGTACCATACCACACAGGGGTGTCCCCTGCATAGGGGAGCCCCATGCTTAAGGAGTGTGCCCCATAAGGAGAGCCATGCAGCGCGAAAGAAAGTGAACCCTGCCCAAGAATGGTGCTGCACACACAGAGAGCTGACACAACAAGATGACACAACAAGAAACACACAGATGCCCGTGTCGCTGACAACAACAGAAGTGGACAAAGAAGAACATGCAGCAAAATGGACACAGAGAACAGACAAATGGGGGGTGGGAAAGGGGAGAGATATAAATAAATCTTTAAAAAAAAGAAGAAAGAGTAAATGTAGAGAGTTCTGGGAGGATGGTGTCAGGGTAGACAGGCAGGGCTCAACTCTGAAAGAGACACGTCCTTGGAAGGATTTGCCAACAAATGGCATCTCTAAAGTAACAGGAGAAAGGACAAAAAGTTGTCCAAGGGACCTGCTTTGGGGGTCAGCAGACCAGGACAGAGCTGCACAGCCTCCAGGAGGGGAAGGGACAGAGAGACGAAGAACCTGAAATGACAACATGAGTTACTAAACCACTATGGCAGCCAGGAATGGCACCTAGCGTCCACCCTCAAGACAGAACATGGTTAAAACCCATGACTCATTGCAGCCAACTGAGAGGGGAAAAGACATCTTCCTCCCTGGGAAGTGAGAGAGTGTGCCAGAAGGCAGAGAGTGATTTCTCTTCAGTGAATTTGGCCAGCAGAAGCTGCTTTAAATCTTGGCTATCGGCACTTATGGGATGTAGTGAAGGCAGTGCTTAGAGGGAAATATATAGTCCTAACTTTCTATATTATAAAATAAGAAAGACTGAAAATGAAAGAACTAAATGAACAACTGGAGAAACTAGAAAAAGATCAATGAACCAATCCCAAAGCAAGCTGAAAGAAAGAAATAACAAAGATTAGAGCAGAAATAAATGAAATTAAGAAAAAAAAATAGAGAAAATCAACTAAACCAAAGCCGATTTTTTGCGCAAATCAACAGTATCAACAAACCCCAAGCTAGAATGACAAAGAAAAAAAAGATACAAATAAAATCAGAAATGAGAGGGGGAACGTTACCACTGACCCCATAGAAATAAGAGAGATCGTAAAAGGATTCTATGAAAACTGTACACCAAAAAACTAGACCACATAGATGAAATGGACAAATTCCTAGAAATACAAACAACCTACACTGAAACCTCCCAAAGGTGAAAAGCCCAGGACTAGATGCTTCGCAGGTGAATTCTACCATTCATTCAAAGATGGTCTACTACCAGTCTTGCTCAAGCTCTTCCAAAAAGTCGAACAGGAAAGAATGCTACAAGACTCATCTGTGTAGCCACCATCACCCTAAACAAAGCCAGATAAAGATACAACAACAAAAAAGAAAAGTACAGACCAATATCTCTTATGAATATAGATGCAAAAATCCTCAACAAAATACTTACAAACTGAATCCAAAAGCACATTAAAAGAATTATCCACCACGATCAAGTAGGTTTTATCCCAGATACACAAGGGTGGTTCAGCACAAAAAAGTCTGTTATTGCAATAAACCACATTGATAAATTGAAGAAGAAAAATCACATAATCTCTTGATTGATGCATTTGACAAAATCCTTTCTTGATTAAAAAAAAAAACTCTCCAAAAGAGAGGAATAGGAAGGTAGCTTTCTCAATATGGTAGAGTGCATATATGAAAAACCTACAGCTAGTATTGTACTCAATGGTGAAAGACTGAAAGCTTTCCTACTGAGATGAGGAACAAGACAAGAATGCCAACTGTCACCACTGGTATTCAATATTGTCTAGACGTTCTAGCTGGAACAATTAGGCTAGATAAAGAAAAAAAAGGCACCCAAATAGAAGAGGAATAAGTCAAACTTGCACTATTTGCTGATGATAAGATACTATCTCTAGAAAGTCCTGAAAAATCCACTACATAAATACTAGAATTAACAGACGGGTTTAGCAAAGTGGTAGGACACAAGGTTTATATGCAAAATTCAATAGCATTTCTATCCACTACTGATGAGCAATCTGAAGAGGAAATCAAAAGAAAAATTCCATTTATAATAGCAACTAAAAGAATCAAATATTTAGGAATAAACTTAACCAAGGACATAAAGGATCTATATTCAGAAATCTACAAAACATTGCTAACAGAAACCAAAGAAGACTTAAGTAAATGGAAAGACATTCCATTTTCAGGGACTAGAAGACTAAATATTGTTAAGATGTTAATTCTACCCAAACTGATTTACAGACTCAATGCAATTCTAATAAAAACTCAACAGCCCTTTTTATGGAAATGAAAAAGCCAAGGACCTAAATATAAGTCACAGCCATAAAAGTCCTCGAAGAAAATGTAGGAAAACATCTTCAAGATCTTGTGAAAGGAAGTGGTTTCTTTAAAATTACTACTAAAGCATGAGCAACAAAAGAAAAAAATAGATAAAAGGGACTTCCTCAAAATTAAACCCTTTTATTCTTCAAAGAATTTTGTCAAGAAAGTAAAATGCCACCTATTCAAGGGGAGAAAATATTTGGAAGCCATGTATTGGGTAAGGGTTTGATATCCATGTTAAATAAAGAGATCATACAATTCAACCATAAAAAACAAGCATCCCAATTTAAAAATGGGCAAAAGACTTGAATAGACATTTCTCCAATGAGGAAATACAAATGACCAAGAACCATGTGAAAAAATGTTCAGCATCACGAGCTGTTAGGGAAATGCAGATCAAAACTGCCATGAAATACCATTTCACGCCTTACAGAATAACCATTATTGAAAAAACAGGAAACTACAAGTGCTGGAAAGGAGATGGAGAAACAGGAACCCTCCTTCACTGTTGGTGGGAATGTAGAATGGTGCAGACTCTGTGTAAGATAGTTTGGCAGTACTTTAGGAAGCTAAATATAGAACTGTCGTATGACCCAGCAATCCTATTACTAGGAATATGTATATTACTAGGGTGTGAACTGACATTTGCACACCGATGTTCATAGAAGCATTATTCACAGTTGCTAAAATACAGAACCAGCCCAAGTGACCATAATCCTATGCGTGGATAAACAAAATGTGGTATATAGAGACAATGGAATATTAATAGCTCTAAGAAGAAATGAAATTGGGATGCATATGACAACATGGATGAACCTAGAGGATATTATGTTGGGTGAAATAAGCCAGACATAAAAGCACAAATATTATGATCTCACTAATATGAACTAAGTATGATAAGTAAACTCATGGAGGTAAACTTTAGAGTGTAGCTTACCAGGAAATAGAATATAGGTTGAAATTTGGGAGCTGATTCTTAATTTATGTAGCATTATTTAAAAATTTAATTGTGAAAGAGTGGAATTGAATAGAGTTGAGAGTAACATTATAATCAGTATAACTAACACTGATGATTTATAGATGTGATTGTGGCTGAAAGGAGTAGTCGACATAAATGTCAATTAAAAGGAAACTAGAGAATCTAGGGAATTTTTAACAGTGATTTTGGTGGTAGGTGAAGATTGTGGTTAATAGTACAAATATAAGAATGCTCTTCTTTTACAAAGTGCTAAGACTATGGTGACCTGTGTGAAAATTACCACTGATGTAACTTATGGATGATAAGTAACGGGAATATTGTAATATTTTGCAGCATTGGCAGTACTATTTCAATACTAAGGGAGAACAATAAGGTGATATAAGGAGGTATGGGATTTTTCCTTTTGGAGTAATGAAAACTTTCTAAAATGACTGAGGTTACAACAGTATAACTCTATGATGAAAATGAAAGCCACTGAGTGTACACTTTGAATGGATTTTATAAAGCATGGGACTGTATAATCCAGGGAATTCAGTGGTAGATAATGGACTGTGGTTAACAAGACAAATATGACAACATTTTCTCATGAACAATAAAAAATATATAATACTAGTATTGGGTGTTAATAATTGGGTCAGTTGGGGGAAAAATATACCAAATGTATGATATGGGCTATAGTTAGTAGTAATATTTTGACAATGCTCTTTCATAGCTTATAACACGTTTCACAACAATGCAAGGTATTGGTGGTGGGAAGATATATGGGAGCCTTGTATGATGATATGCAAATTTACTGTACACTTATTGTTTAAGCATGTTCATGTCTGAATGATACACTTCAATAAAATTTTATTTTAAAAAAATGAAGGAATAATAACACCAAAAGCACAAGTAACACAAAAAATAAAAATAAAATAAATGTAAAAACTTTTCTTCATCAAAAGGACATCATCAGGGAAGCAGACTTGGCGCAATGGATAGGGCATCCGCCTACCACATGGGAGGTCTGCAGTTCAAACCCCGGGCCTCCTTGACCTGTGTCAAGGCCACAAGGAAGGAGCTGGCTCATACACAGTGCTGATGCACGCAAGGAGTGCCGTGCCATGTAGGGGTGTCCCCCGCATAGGGGAGCTCCACATGCAAGGAGTGTACCCCATAAGGAGAGCTGCCCAGCATGAAAGAAAGTGCAGCCTGCCCAAGAATGGCACTGCACACACAGAGAGCTGACACAGCAAGATGATGCAACAAAAAGAAACACAGATTTCTGGTGCCGCTGATAAGGATTGAAGTGGTCACAGAAGAACACACAGCGAATGGACACAGAGAGCAGACAACTCGGGGGGAGGGGGGGGAACAGGGGGGGAAAGGGGTAAGAAATAAAAAGTAAAATAAATTTTCAAAAAAAGGACATCATCAAAGAAGTGAAAGCCCATAGAGTGGGAGAAAATATTTGCACAGCATGTATCTAATAAGGGTTAATATCTATAATACATAAAGAACTCCTACAACTCACCAACAGTAATGTAATTAAAAATGAGCAAACTACTTAGACATTCCTCAAAGAAGATGTACAAATGGCTAATAAGCACATGAAAAGATGCACAACATCATTAGCCATTAGGGAAATACAAATAAAACCACAATGATATACCACTTCACACCTGCTTGGATTGGCTATTGTTTTAAAAATGGAAAATAAGTGTTGGCAAGAATGCAGAAAATTTAGAACCCTCATTCATAGTTGATAGGAATGTAAAATGGTGCAGCCGCTATCGAAAACAGTTTGGCAATCCCTCAAAAAATTAAGTATAGTATTACCAAATGAGCTGGCAATTTGACTCTTAGGTATATAGCCCATAGAATTGAAAGCAGACACTCAAACACATACTTGTGCACAAATATTCATACCTACATTATTCACAGTAACCAAAGGTGGAAACAACCCAAGTGTCCGTAGACAGGTGACTGCATCAACAAAATGTAGTATATCCATACAATGGAATGTAACTCAGCCATAAAAAGGAATGAAGTGCTCATACATGCGACAACATGAATGAACCTTGAAAACGTTATGCAAAAGTGAAATAAGCCAGACACAAAAGAACATATTATATGATTCCACTTAAATGAAATATCTAAAATAAGCAAATTCATAAGAGATGCAAGTTGGTTAGAGGTTATTAGGGACTGGAGAAAGGGGGACTAGAGAGTTATTGTTAATGGGTACATAGTCTTTGTTTGGGTTAATGAAAAAATTTGTTAATGGATAGTGGTGATTTTAGCACAATATTGTGGATGCAATTAATATTGAAGTGCAGTCTTGCAAGGGGTTAAAATGAGAAATTTTGTGTTTATATATATTACCACAAAAAATTTTTTCATTTTTAAAAAGTGATTACCCCATTATAAATTTAAAACTATGTTTTATACCAAAAAAATGGAGGTAGAATAAAGATATATGCAGATTTTTTTAAAAAGAATTCACTGCAGCCAACATGCACTACAAGAAATTTTTTTTTAAGATTTTTTTTTTAATTTCTCTCCCCACCCCATCCCCACACCCTCCATTGACTGCTCTCTGTGTCCATTTGCTGTGTGTTCTCTGTGTCTGCTTATATTCTCATTAGGTGGCTCTGGGAACTGATCCTGGGACCTTCTGGAGAGGGAGAGAGGCAATTACTCTCTTGCACCACCTCAATCTTGTCTGGGAGGAAGATAATATCTTTATTATATTGGGCAGCAAACATATTTGTCCTCTGCTATAGGGGAAGACACCATCTCTGTCTTTCAGTGGTGTTCACTATACAAACATCCTTGAAAAGATAGTCCAGAACCAAAGCTGTCAGTTTATCTGCTCACAGGACAAACAGAAAAATAAAAGACTCATGGAGAATTGTTGTCTCCACTGACTGAAAAAAAAAAGAACTATGTGATCATCTCAGTAGGTGGAGAAAAAGCATTTGACAAAATACAACATCCATTTGTCATGATATTTTAAAAAGTGAGAGAAAACTTAGCTAATTAGGAATAGATGATAAAAACCTACTGTTAAATAGCTAAATCATATGTAATCATAAAACATTGATTACTTTTCCCCTAATGTTAGGAATACACAAGGACTGTTCACTTTCACCACTTCTATTCAACATTGTACTAAAAGTTCTAGCTATTACAGTGAGGAGAAGAAAATAAATAAAAGGCGTAAAGCTTAGGAAAACCCAAATCCTTTATTGAAGAAAAGAAATAAACTTTTATTATTTGCAGTGTAATGGTTACATATGTAAAAAGCTATGTAATTTACCAAAAAAAATATTAGAACTAAAAATTACTGAACCTAGTAAGATGAAGAATATAAGGTCTAATACAATTTATACAAAAATCAGTTGTGTTTCCTGTACCAGCAACAAATAATTAGGAATTGCAGATTTTTTTAAATGCCATATATAATAGTATGCAAAAGTATCGAATACCTCCAAGTAAGATGAAAGAGTTGCAACACCTCTACAAAGTATTACAGAGAGAAATTAAGGAATACCCAAATAGAGATACATATCATGTTCATGGGCCAGAAGACTCAGTATTGTCAAGATGTCAGTTCCTCTCAAATTGATTCATAGATTCAGTGTAAACCCAATCAAAATTCCATTTAAAAAAAAAAAGGCCCACTGCCCTTTGGAGTCACAGGTAGAGTTCCAATTCTGGTCTTAGGATTCTCTTTCCTGCTCTATCTGGAGAGCAGGGAACTGAGTCTGGCTTGTTGAGGATTATTGGCAGGAATCCAGACCAAAGAGTGTGTGAAAAGAGACAAACCCATTACTGAAGGAAGCCCCTCTTACCCAGAACCTGTGGTCCCCCCAGAACTGCCCAGAGCTGCGCACACGTGGAGCCTTGAGGCTGTTCAGTTAGTGTTTTCCACTCTCCTTACCCTCCACCCTTTTCCCCTTTTCCTGGCCTTCACCCCAGGGCAGAGAAGATTCTTCTTTTTTTTTTTTTTTTTTTTTTTTTTTTAAAGATTTATTTATTTATTTTTATCCCCTTCTCTCACCACCCCACCCACCCCAGTTGTCTGTTCTCTCTGTGTCTATTTGCTGCGTGTTCTTCTTTGTCCGCTTCTGTTGTTATCAGTGGCACAGGAGTCTGTGTTTCTTTTTGTTGCATCATCTTGTTGTGTCAGCTCTCCGTGTGTGCGGCGCCATTTCTGCACAGGCTTCACTTTCTTTCAGGATGGACAGCTCTCCTTACGGGGCGCACTCCTTGCACGTGGGGCTCCCCTACGCGGGGACACTCCTGCGTGCCACGGCACTCCTTGTGCGCATCAGCACTGCACATGGGCCAGCTCCACACGGGTCAAGGAGGCCTGGGGTTTGAACCACAGACCTCCCATGTAGTAGATGAACGCCCTAACCACTGGACCAAGTCCGCTTCCCAGAAGATTCTTCTTAACCTCCCTGAGTTGAGGGGAACACCCCTTGTATCTTGAAAGCTTCCTACCTCTGACTTAGAGTAAAATTGTTATCTTCAGGAAAAAAAATCCCATTAGGCTTTTTAAAGAACAAGTTCTCTAAGATTTATGTGGAAATGCCAAATACCTAGTCAAAGCAATTTTGGAAAAGAATTATAATCATAGGACTTACCTGATTTTAAGACTTACTGTATAATTACAATAATCAAAACAGTGTGGTCTTGGTATAAGAAGAGAGACCAAGAGATCAAAACAGAATTGAAAGCCCAGATGTAGACCCACATTTATATAGTCGATTGAAACTTGATCAAGAAATCAAGTTAAGGGAAACGGACTTTGGCCCAGTGGTTAGGGCGTCCGTCTACCATATGGGAGGTCCGCGGTTCAAACCCCGGACCTCCTTGACCCGTGTGGAGCTGGCCATGCGCAGTGCTGATGCACGCAAGGAGTGCCGTGCCACGCAAGGGTGTCCCCCGCGTGGGGGAGCCCCACGCGCAAGGAGTGCGCCCGTGAGGAGAGCCGCCCAGCGTGAAAAGAAAGAGCAGCCTGCCCAGGAATGGCACCGCCCACACTTCCCGTGCCGCCGCCGACAACAGAAGCGGACAAAGAAACAAGACGCAGCAAATAGACACCAAGAACAGACAACCAGGGGAGGGGGGGAAATTAAATAAATAAATAAATCTTTAAAAAAAAAAAAAAAAAAAAAGAAATCAAGTTAATTCAGTGGTACAAGTAGATATTCATTTGAAAGAAAATTAATTTCTCACAGTACACAAAACTGATTTGAGATGGATCACAGACCTAAAGATAAAAACTATAATCATAAGACTTTTAGCAGGAAACACAGGAGAATACTCTTGTGATTTGGGGATAGGAAAGAATTCATAGGATATAAATACTTTACAAAAGAAGATATATGAACAGCCAATAAGCATTTGAAAAGGTATTCAATATTAGTCATCAGAAAAATGCAAAATAAAATGACAGCAAGGTACCATTTCAAGTCCATTAGAATAGCTAAAATTAAACAAACAAAAAAAAAGACTAGTAATACCACATGTTGGCAAGGATGCAGGACAACTATAGTTCTGATTTATTGCTGCTAGGAGAATAAAATGGTGCAACCACTTTGGAGAACTATTTAGCAATTTCTTATAAAATTAAATGTATCTATCCTATGACCCAATAGTTTTGGGTTTTCTAGGAGTTTTACTCCTAGATATTTACTCAAGAGAAATGTAAACACATGTCTACAAAAAGACTTGCCCATGAATTTTCATAGCATCCTTTTTATAACAACCCAAAATGTTAAATAACTCCGATGTTGATTAACAAGAAGGGACAAACTTGTGGTATATTCATACAATGGAATACTAACCAACATAAAGGAAAGAACTACTGATACAGACACTAATATGTGTGAATTTCAAAGACACGTTTAGCAGAAGGAGCCAGACACAAAGAGAGCTTTCTGGATGATTCTATTTATGTGAAGTTCAAATACAGCCATAGGAATTAAAGTTGTTGCCTTTATTGGAGGTGGAAGGGAATTGAATGGAAAAAATGGGAACTTTTAACATGACTAGCGTTGTATATGTCATTTTGATTGGTGGTTACATGGGTATATACAATTGTCAAAACTTGCTGAACAAACACTTAAGTTTTGCGCATTTATTATTTGTATTTTAATCTCAATTTAAGTTTCCTGTAAAAAATCACAAAAAATAGAAAGGACAAAGATTATCACAAAGATGATTAGCAAAAACATAAGAGATGAGGCAGATAGACAACAGAATTAAAATAACTGTTTGCCCAAATATAGAAGAAAAATGGAACAAAAAAATAAATGTAAAGGTAGACTAGAACACTTTCCTATAGTGAAGAAAACATGAATTAGCTGTATACACATTTTCACTGTGTAGAGTAGGTATTATTATCCCTAGTTCGAAGATGAATTGGCTGAGACTTAGGGCAGTTCACTTTTCCAAGATCACACAGTACATAGCTTGCTAAGAAAGAACCTTGAACAAACTACAGCAGTAACAACTGGAGTGGAAACAAGAAAAAATCAAGACTATATTAGAGGTAAAATTAACCTCTACCTCAACCCTGTCTACTTAGTGAATTCATTTAAAGATTTAAAGATGCTGCTTTCTGCAAAAAGCTCTCCCTGGCCCATTCAGCCAAAATTAGGCCTTCTTGTTATACTGTAGTAATACTTTGAACATGCCTCTATTATACAATTAGTTTTAATCATATCGTGTAGAAATTATATATCAGCCTCTACCTTAAGAAGTCCTTGAAGTCAGCATCAGCATCATACTTGGGAAATATTGAATGGAAGAATTCCTGATTATAATGGTTAACCCTCAGATTTCTTGCATCACTTAAGGGAATGAATGGTAACATTCACTTAAATAAGCATGTATAGAGGAAGGGATTTCCAGAAAAGAGAATGAGTTTTTGCTTGAACATATCAATAGAGGGGTGCCTTGGAACCCCCATGGGGAAATATCCAGAAACTAGAACTTCAGAAAAGTAGGCCTGAAGATAAGAGAATTGGGAGTTATTAGCATAGCAAGGATAATTGAAACCATGGGGTTATATAAGTTTATTCCAAACTTACTAAAGGTTACTAAATCTGGTCAAGGATAGAATCCTGGCGAACAGCAGTATTTAAGTTGGAATGGGGATAGATGGCTGGGCAAGGGTGGACAAAGAAAAATGACAAAGAAGTCCCCTTTTGGTTTGTGAATTTCAATGATGGAAATCTGTAGAGAGACTCGTTTTATTTTATTTAAAGATTTATTTATTTATTTAATTCCCCCTCCCCCCCCCCCCCCATTGTCTGTTCTCTGTGTCTATTTGCTGCGTCTTGTTTCTTTGTCAGCTTCTGTTTTCGTCAGCGGCAGGGGAAGTGTGGGCGGCGCCATTCCTGGGCAGGCTGCACTTTACTTCGCGCTGGGCAGTTCTCCTTACAGGGCGCACTCCTTTCGCATGGGGCTCCCCTACGCGGGGGACACCCCTGCGTGGCAGGGCACTCCTTGCGCCATCAGCACTGCACATGGGCCAGCTCCACACGGCTCCAGGAGGCTGGGGGTTTGAACCGTGGACCTCCCATGTGGTAGATGGACGCCCTAACCACTGGGTCAAGTTCGTTTCCCGAGAGACTCGTTTTAATTCTGAAATAGTAAAGCAAATGGAAAGACCCATTTCCTGGAGCACTCAGAGCAGTATGATTCCTAGGATGCATGTTCCAAGAAGACTGACAGTTTCTGTACAAGATTTTCATTCTGGGTATGGTAACAGTCACAACGTTAAAATTTCAACCTAACAGTTACATTATAGAAGATATGTTGTATTTGATCATACCATCCATTAGAATATTCTGTATTCTTCCCTCAAAACTCTAAAGTTGACAAAATTAATTTCTCTGCAGCAACCTTTTAGAGCCATTTGTTTTTTTGGTTTTTTTTTTCAGTTTCTAGATTTTTTTTTAAATTTATTTTTTTTATTGACTTTGTAATAATATTACATTAAAAATATATATGTGAGGTCACATTCAACCCCACCCCCCCACCCCACCTCTCCCCCCTCCAGCAACACTCATTCCCATCATCATGACACATCCATTGGATTTGGTAAGTACATCTTTGGGCACCTCTGTACCTCATAGTCAATGGTTCACATCATGGCCCATACTCTCCCCCATTCCATCCAGTGGGCCCTGTGAGGATTTACAATGTCCGGTGATTGCCTCTGAAGCACCATCCAGGGCAGCTCCATGTCCCAAAGATGCCTCCACTTCTCATCTCTTCCTGCCTTTCCCCATACCCATCAGCCACCATGTCCACTTTTCCCAATCCAATGCCACCTCTTTTTAGAGCCATTTGGTGTCCACATCTTCTTCAGTCAGTCATCTAAGGATTGACTGTGAAAGTGCTCGAGACCTAGGCAATTAGAAAAATACCAGTCAGGCTCATTAGGGGATAACATAGATGGCCCTCAGGTAACCCCAAGGGAAACTGTGCTCAGAAAGTATCTCATGTTCATTAATAGTGTTTTTGGTTTAGGTTGGTTTGACTTTTCTTTGCTTTTTATCACTACTCATTCTGACTTCTTTCCTCTTTCTGCCTATTTCAAGATCAGTACAGAAACCCCATTTAAACCATGTTTCCTTTGAGACAAGGTAGTTTTGAGGCTTTGAGTGGTCACTATTTTAGTCTCAAAAATAATTTTTCATCCTTGTTTAAAATATTCATACCTCAATAAGGACCCAAAAAATGGCCACAGAGATGCAGTGGATTAGTGAAAACACTCTTATCAGGAGTCATAAGACCTTAGGACATTCTGGCTCTCCTGCTTAGGTCCTCCTTGAGCCTTTGTTTCCTTATCCATCAAAAGGGTTTACTAACGCCAACGTCCTCATAAATGAAAAGGGTTTTTTCATACCTTACTTATGGGACTGTGAATTGATCAAAGTTTTTGGAATGTAATGTAACTATACATATCAAGATCCCTAAAAATATATACACACTTTGACTTGGTAATTCCACTTCTGGAAAGTAATATGAAATTCTTACTTAGATTTGTATGCAAAATATTTGTCATAACATGGTTTATAATAGTGAATAATGAAAACAACCAAAAGTTCCAAAAATGTTCCACTGGTAGACTATTTATGAGCCATTAAAAATGGTGTTTATGAATCCAATTAGATCCCTAGAATCTAGATCATTTTATAGGAAATACATAGTTCAGAGAAGTATTTTCAATGATGCCACAGGGATGTCATCAGCAAAATTCAGATTGTGGGAAACTATTAAACAACCAGGTTTCATCAACAAATCACTAGGAAAAGAAAAGAGAGAGAGAGGAGCAAACTACAGATTAAGAGACTCAAAAGGACATATCAACCAGCTTCAAAGTATGGTTCTTATTTGGATCCTAATTTTTTTTAAATCTATTAAAATGTTATGACATTTATGAGACTTGAAAATTTGGACACTAGTTATTTAATAATGAGGAATTATTATTTTCTAAATGCAGTACTGGTGCTGTAGTTATGCTTTTTAATGTGCTTATATTTTAGAGATACAAACTGTAATACTTACAAATGAAATAATAGGATGTCTTAAATTTGCTGAAATGTGCAAGTTGGGGTAGTAGGCTATGAATGGGTGGGATTGGCTATGAGTTAGTGGTCAGGGCGGGGTGTATGAGGATTTGTTGTTCCATTCTGTCTACTTTTGGTGTATGTTCAAAAATGTCAAAAATACAATTTTTTAAAGATTTGAAATATACTTACAATGGTTTTTTAATGTTTTAATTAGACATAGAAAAGTGCATGAAATAACTGAGAGAAATTTGGTTTAATTTCAGTGGTATAGGGGACAATCGAATAGAAAAACATGAAAGGAAACATCAAACTTGGTTATCTTTAGATGGTGAAATTATGGCAAATATTTTCTTTTTTCTGCTTTTTTTGGTACTATGTAAATTTCCATAATAAGCCTATATTACTTAGATAATTAGAAAAAGTAATTCTCTCTCTGTGGCTAGCAACTTTTCCAGCTACACATAGTAAAAATCTAACTTCAAATAACTTAAGCCAAAAAAGATAAAATGCCTCATATAACTGGAAAGGATAAGGTCCAGAGGTAGATGCTGAGGCTCCAGTTATGTCATCAGGGTTCTCTCCTTTCTCTCTCTCTCTCTCTCCTCAACTCTGCTCATTCCTGCTTGGTTCATTCTATAGGTTGGTGCTCTCCATATAACAAGTAAGCTAGCGACCAATGACCCCCAGACTCATAACTTTCAATTTAGGTACTCCCCATGGAAAGTTTCTTTCTTATGGCCATACAGAAATCCCAGAGAAGATGCTGATTGGTCATCCTAGAGTGCTTACTCCTTCTCAGCAGGATATTTAACAACCCCACAAGGACCACATGGAATAGGAGAAGAAAATGTGCTGAGCAGAAAAAAACCAAGCTGCCATGGTCTGCTCCCTCACGGATTCTTAGGACGATTCATTGAGCTAATTAATGCAAAAACACTTTCTAGGTTGAAAAGTTCTATGCAAATATAAAAACCAGTTTTTAAAAGTCTAACTTCATAAAATCAAATGATAAAATCCTCAGTCTGTGCATATATCAAGCTGTCGGTTTCCATCATTATAAGAGAATAGGGCTAGTGGTTATCATTTCATGCTTCCCAATTTTAAAACTATAGAAGATGTTCAATAGCCCAGGTGAATATATTTCCTAATGTAAAAGGAGAAAGGAGACATTATTTTATACCTTCAAGTAGTAAACTTAGAGAAGCTCCAAACATAAATTGTATATCATATTTCCCTTCCTTTTACAAAAAAATGTATTGATATCAATTTCTTTGTATATATTACTGAAAGTTAACATCTGTTGATTTTCAAAACTTCCATATTCACAGTTCCATCCTTTTCGTACATGTAAATGCAGTAGCACTGAATCAATATAAAATTTCTGAGCTAATGCTGATTATCTACAGCATAATTTATGGTTTTAAAATATTGCTTTCAGTGATTGCTGTTTTGTGAAGTAATAAAAGAGCTCTATTATTGTCAGTCCAGTTTAATAAACAGCTCTAAAATTTTGTCTAATGGACTGACAAGATGAAAGTGAATTCTTAAATGTCATTGTCAACCATCACACTAGCACTTTTCATAACAGAAAGCAATTAGATTCTCCTTGTTTGTTATTCTCTTAATGGTGACAGTTTTAAAAATGGAGAACGTACAGTGGCACTAGAAGTTTATGTTGTAACTAGATTGTGTCTGGGTATCATCATCTTATCTTCTGAATGCCTGCATTTGGGTGAATTTGGCTCTCTAGACTTAAGAAAGTACTGTTTTACAAGTATAGACGTCATAATAAATCATTTCAACTATTGTCAAACTCTTTAGACCAGTAAGAAAAATACTCAGATAATCATTTTCATCCATCTTTCCTTGAAAAATAGCATCAGAATAGCCAAAAAAAGACAAGGGAAAAAAGAATCACTTAAAGGAAATAACTGATTATTCAGGCCTAAATTTAAGGATAGTATTACTTGAGAAGCTTTATTCAAACCTCTGCAATGTTTGCTTGTTTAAGGGTTCCAGTCCTGTGTTTGGTAAGATTTATCGTTGAGGGTGAAGATGTTGCTGGCCTCTGCAGATTGATAATGCACACTTCTCCCTTTTCTAGCTATGTGGTGAACATAGGTCTGATTGACAAGCTGTGTGGCTGCTTCCTCTCAGTACAAGGCCCAGTGGATGAGAATCCCAAAATGGCCACGTTTCTGCAGCATGCTGCGGGACTCTTACACGGAATGTGCATGCTGTGCTTCGCTGTCACTAGAAGGTAAGGCCTCTTACTCGGTCTCAATCTAGACTCAACTTTTGAAGCATCTCTTGAATTTTGCTTGTCATTTCAGAAGTACACAGGTGGTCATCTTTGTCCCCTTTCCTCTTTGTCCTTCCTCTGTCCTTATTGGCTTTCCATATTGAGATTTGTCATACCTTTCTCATTTCCCTGGCCACAGGGTCTGGCCAGAGTCTATTTTTCTTGTAAATGTCATAAACTTAACTATCATTGCTGGGAAGAGATATTAGAGGTTATACAGTTGCTCTCCCACAGAGGTCCAGATGAGTCTATTAATTTTCCTTGAGTCAGCCTAAACTGGACGAAACCACTCCCTCAGCATGACCAAGCATAGCCTCCCAGTGTCCACAACCACTTCACTTGTGTCCACATTGACTTGTTTTCAATTACACCATCTCCTAGATTTATTTTTCCTCTCTCTGCCTTCTTTCAAGGTACCCCTATGAATGGGGGAAGCACCCAAAAAAACTCCTTGAAGTCAAACTTGACCCGTAGTCATGATGACACCCAGTATGCCAGGGACTACAGTTGGCATGGTTGGCTGTTTAGATCCCTATCCCACTCTTGGTCTGTCCTCAGAAAAAACAAATCTCTAAGAGGGGCAGGGAAAACCTTCCTGGGTATTTTTTTTCCTCTCCCCTTCCCACCAAGTAAGAATCATTACAGTAGTGAGTCAGTGTTTCTGATAGGAATATGACATATCCCTCAAGCATGTTGAGGATATACAGTGGAAAAAATTTCTTACAATTAAATTAAGTCTAAAATAACATATATTTTAGGGATTTGTCAAGAAGAAAGCTAATTATTTGAAATTTATAAAGTCTAGGTGCTTAAAGAAGTATCATCTATCCATATTCAGTATACCCAGTATGCTCACAACTATATTCAGAATATTTCAAGAGAGAATATTTTCTAAGATGACATTCTCAACATTTTTTAGTCCATTATACATAAGACCCCTATCCCCACCTATTCTTCCTTACTTTTACCTTATCCCTCCACCCCCAGTCACCTTTCTAGGAAGATTAAGACTGTCTGAGATGTCAAGCATGGCAAACATCACCTGCATTCAGTGTTACAAATTAGTCTGTTCTTCATCTAGAAATGCTGACAGAGCCCACCCTCTGGGGATTAGATGAGAACTCAGAAAGTGGCTACTTAGCAACCTAAGTAGGGTCAGATGGTACCATACGATACAAAGCCTGACAGCAGTAGCAGGGCTCCATCCAGGGCATCAGCACCTGCCAGCCTGGAGGCAGCATGCTTCTCAGCTACCTCCCATGCTGTGGACAGGACCCTCCCTGGGGAGTGTCCTCTCACCCAGGAGACCTGTTCCCACACTGGCTCTTTTGTATATGCAGCCTTACAAGCATGCCAATGTCCCATGTCTGTTATCACCTGCACTCTTTCCTTGAATCAAGGTGAATATTACAAATTTTATAACGATTTCCATATTTGGTTGTTTAACAGTTTATGGGCTTTAGCTTTCACTTACATGCACTCAATAGCTTGAATCTGTGGAACTTGAAAGAAGCTTAAAAGATCACTCAGTGCCCTTGTCTAACAGGTAAAGCACCTGAGCCAAACTGACTGAAATTAAGACCAAAGATTGCTACCTTGGTGCTCCCTCCTACACACTGAACTTTATAATATTCAAAATGTGGAAGTATATATTTCATTTCTTTCAAGATTTTCTCAATTTCATATATGGAAAACATAATCTTCTCTTTCATGCATGAAGTCATGCCCTTTTTCAGTAGACCTTTGCTGAGCACCTGCCCCGTGCCAGACAACAAGCTAGGAACTAGAAATAGTGCCGTCAGGAACTCAGTCCTGCCATGGGGTTAGATTAGTAAACAAACAGCTACAGCATAAGAGCTGCAGTAGAGGAGAACATACACAGAGGTAGAATTAAGCACTTCCAGTGGTCAGGGAAGGCTCCAATGGGCTGGATCTTAAAGGATGAGACAAATGAATAAGTGGAGGGAAAAAACTGATTAAGGAAAAGTGTATAAATTGTACACTGCATGGTAGAGTAGATGTTGGTGCCTTGCCCACATCTTTTTGGTCCACCCTGGAGATTATCCACCAGCAGCTTCCTTTCTGCCTAAGGATGTTCTCTGGACAAGAGTCAGAACTACTGGGAAGTTTACACCCTCAGGAATGACCCTCAAACAATAAATTAGTGTATAGCATCCCAATTTCTCTAGCCTGAGTGGGACAACTCTGAAATGTGTTCTATACAGACTTTCAGAGGGAACCCAGTGGGTACCTGTTCATTAACACATCCTTTGTCAGCTTTTCTCCCTTCCCTGTCACTCTTCTCTGCTTCCTCATAAATAAACTATTTGCACCCATTTCCTTCTTTCAGAGTCCACTTTGGGGCAACTCAAAAAGCACCATACTCTGGGAGAGAGGCAGGAGATGAGCTCAATAAATGTTAATTGAGAGTCTCAAAGAAAGGCAAAAGCTTGTGTGCTAGACTAGCACTGTGGAAGATCACTGAACTTTTTTTTTAAGAGGAAATAATAGGGTCAAATTTCTATTATGGAGTGACCACTCTTGAAAAGTGTGGAGATGACTGGAGTGGCATGAGCCTTGAGGCAGAAGGAATAGTAAAGAGACTCTCACATGATCCAAGTGAGAAGCGTTGCAGTTCTTTTGTAGGAGCAATGGAAGTAGAGTGGTGCAAATACATTTAAGAGAACACAGAATAAATGTACGGGATATAGCATAGAACTTGATGACTCCAGGTTTTCTGACTTGAAATTTTTGAGTGGTAGGTAGTACAGTCCCCAAATTCGGGAATATAAGGAGCAGTTTTCTATAAAGGAATGAGTTTGGTCCTAAACATGCCTAAGATTATCTAAGTGGACCAAAGTCTAGCATGCCTGCTCACTCTTGCTCTCTCACTCACTCTCTCTCCAAAATACAATTGTTCCTGTCACCCACAAATGGATTTATTTTTAAAGATTTATTTTTTATTTATTTCTCTCCCTTTCCCCTCCCCCCCCAGTTGTCTGCTCTCTGTGTCCTTTTGCTGTATGTTCTTCTGTGTCCACTTGCAATCTTGTCAGTGGCAGTGGGAATCTGTATCTCTTTTAGTTGCATCATCTTGCTGTGTCAGCTCTCCATGTGTGCAGCCCCTCTCCTGGGCAGGCTCCACTTTTTTCACCTGGGGCGACTCTCCTTACAGGGTGCACTCCATGTGTATGGGACTCCTTGCACACATCAGCACTGCACGTGGGCCGGCTTCACCACATGGGTCAGAAGGCCCTGGGTTTGAACCTTGGACCTCCCATGTGGTAGGCAGATGCTCGATCCATTGAGCCAAATCTGCTTCCCTGGATTTTAAATAAATAAGTGATTTACTCTTGTTGGTTCCTAACAATTCTTAATCCATTTTCCCCAATATAATTTCCTCCCCCAACTCCAATTGCTCAGCAAATTTCTTCCTACAAAAACAGATTCTTCTAGGGGGAAAAGTTCAGATAGTTTTCTGGCTTAATTTACCTTGGAAACTCGTAGCAGCATCATGTAAACTATGTATCTGAAAGAGATGAGGGAAATGGCCCCTGGTTACTGTTCTTACTTTCATTCTTCAGTCACCCAACATTTCCTGTAAGGGAAGGGTACAGAATTGTTTACCTCTAATATTTACAGACCATTTCATACTGATTCCCATATCTTTGTGAAAATTATATTTCTAAATATAAACGACAGTAACCTGTTGAAGCACTTTGTAACATGCATTAAATAGAGTTGCTGTGCTAGATTATAGCCCTGTCTTGGAAGGTTGATAGTGTAATTGTTGTTATAATGGAGTAATTCACATATTGCCTGTTTGGGCTTCAGAGAGAAGCTAGCCAGAATCAGAGAATTGAGGAAGGCTTGTCCTGAATTCCTTTTGTGACCATTACAAATAAAAGACAAAGTGGAACCAGCCAGGCCTTCAAAAATTACCTCTTGTGCCACCATATCCTGAGATAATTAAGTGGACTAATTGATAGTACAAAGTTTTGAGTAAACACTGCAGTCTGCTGGTGGTCCAGCCTTTGTGATGGTGATTACAGGAGGTCTGCCTTCACCCTACTCTTCTATTGTGCTCTTAATCTCCTAATTTTAACCTAGGTTTTCTGAAAGACAATTTGGGTGTCAGAATTTGTGCTGTTAATCTTTGCTTCAGCATGGGGGAGAAAAGGGCTGACTGATGATTTTTGTATCAGGCTTGGTTTTGAACAATGAACTTGCAGTTTTTTAAGTAAAAATTGAAATTGTGATCCTCTGGTGAAAGGATTGATTTTATGTTAGAATTACCCAAGAATTTTAATATGGGAATTTTTCACAAACTGTAATCCTTAATCACTTAAACAAAATTCAACAATCTGGAATAGGACTTTCAGAAGTGCCTATTTCTTTGGCCTTTACTTTCATCAGTTTTCCATTCTTGGTCCTGCAAGAAATAAAGAGAAAAGGGTAGTTTTCAGATCTCAGGGAAGCAGCTTAACTGCCATATTAGCTGAGACTCTGCAAGTTCCCCAAAAGTGCTGACTGCTTAGCAGAACCAACAGATCTAGAACAGTAATGAGTGATTATAAATTGTAGGCAACAAAGGCTTTTCACTCAATCAGCAATCATTTACTGTATTCGTAACTATGCTAGGTACTACAGCAAGAGGGCCGGAAAGCAGTGGACCCACGGTAAAAGAGTTGAAAATCCTTATTTCTGCATGGAAGAAAGAGAGGAATTTGTAAAACATCACCAATTCGGATTGGTTGGAGATGACTAATCTGGATTCCAGAGTATTTGTACCCAAAAAGAAGTTTATTGTGTTATGTGTTTGTGTTTTTCATTTTCACATCCATAAACTACACCAACAAAAGGTATTCTAATCAAGATCCCTGGAAACTTGTGTAATGAAAAGATAAAAATAATTTGTAATTTAGCCCATTAATTATATGGATTTAAATGAGTGCTTCTCAGGTGTTTAAGGGTGCTTGGGAACCATTTGTATTCAGAGGTAAACTTCCTTTGTGCCAGGCCCTGTGCTAGGCATGGGAGAAAGCAGAGATGATTCAGATGCTGATTATGTCCTCAGGGACCTTGTAAGCTAGTACAGGAAAGACAGTGCCTATACAAATATCCATGGTATTAGGTAAAGATGGTTTAAAAAAAGAATAAAAGGAGGGAAGTGGATGCGGCTTAAGTGATAGGGCTTCCACCTACCATATGGGAGGACCCAAGCTCAATCCCTGAGGCCTCCTGGTAAAAAAAGAAAAGAAAAGAAAAAGCATGCCTGCAAGGTGAGCCAGTGACCCAGTGCCCATGGGGTGAGCCAAGTGCTCGTGCAAGTGCCTACACAGCAACCTGAGTGCCTGCATGAGTACCCACGTGGCCAGCCGAGTACCCTGGCAAGTGAGTCACACAGCAAGATCATAACACAACAAAAGAAAAAACAAAGGGGAGAGTCAAGGTGAAGCACAGCAGAAACCAAGAACTGAGGTGTCACAGGTGACAGGGTACCTCTCTCTACATCAGAGGTCCCCAGGATCAAATCCCAGTGAATCCTAGAGCAGAAAAAACAAGAAGACAAAAAGAGAAATAGATACAGAAGATCACACAGTGAATGGGCACAGAGAGCAAAAAAATAGCAGGGGGTGGGGGGAAAGAGGGGAAGGGGATGAAGTGGGAGAGGGGAAAATAAATATTTTTTTAAAAAGAAACCATTAAAAACAAGAGTAAAAGGAAATAATACATGAAAAGCACTTAGCACGTTGTCTGGAACTTGGCAAATCCTCAATAAATATTAGCTACTATTATCATCATCATCTTCACTTCATCATCTTCACTGAAGGAAGTCAGAGGAGGAAGGGATCATTCTTGTTAGAGATTAGCTGCTTTCTAGAGCAGCTAAAATTTAACCTGGGCCTTGAAAGAAGGAAAGGGTTGGAACATTTAGAGGGGGGGAGGGGGCGTAAAGTAGACAAAGAAAATAGCATAAGCCAATGCATGGAAGCAGAAAAGTGCAAATGATGAATAGGATACTTTAGCTGGATTTTGAGATGTATGTGTTAACAATTTTAGTGTCTCTCAGATTGTTATAAGGTTTGATTGAGATAGCAAATCTAAAAATGCTTTATTAAACCATATAAAATGATTTGCTGATATGTGGCAGTGGTATTGTTGTGGCAGAGAGAAGTCAGGTGATCACGGTATTGAAGACCAGGACATGAGAATCTGAGAAAGAAGATTTATTAACAGCTGGCCGGGCTTGGCAGACTTCTGTCCAAAAAAAAAACTGAGCCTAGAATAAGATTTTTGGGTCCCTTTTATATAAAGGACTTTTTTTTGTTAGTTTCTTATAGTTTTAAGTGTTTGTCTGAGTACCAGAGAGGTTTTGAATTAGCATGTCCCCCACACTCCAGGTAAGCTTGAATTAACATATCCCCCACATTCCATCTGATTATTAAGTTCAAATACATATTCAGTCTGCATCCTCCCTATAGAGGCTATATCACTTAATTGGCTTTCTGGGAACTAGGCATACTTGAATATAGAATAAGATAAGTTTGAATTCATGCACAGGCCATATTAGTACCATTAAAAGCTTTTGAGCAGGGAAGTTACATGCTGAGAACCAAATTTGGGGAGCATTAATTAGACATCATGTAAGGGTGTATTACAGAAGAGTTAGAAAGTGGGAGGGGCCATTAACAGTCACCTGGGCAAGAGGCAAAAGAAAGGGAAAAGAAGAATACATCAAAAGATCCTCCATTGGTCTCTCTTTTTGCATATGGTATCATCAGTCTCTGAAGCACCAGGCTTCAAACTTCATCATCTCTTATCTCTCTTCCTGGCACCCCGGATCTAACCTGGTGCTGCATTTTATTGATTGGAGGGGACCTTGAAGTCACCTAATGCAGTCTTCCTTTCAGGTTTGAATCTTTTCAAATAAATTTGCCATGTAATCATGCAGTCTATATTGCAGTCTTTCCAGTGACCAGGATCTCATTACTCACTGAGGAAGATTTTTCTGTCTCTGATCAGTTTTGATGCTTAAAAGGTCTCTCCTTATATACCAAGCCAAAATCTGCCTCCTTACTTTCACCTATTAGTATTAGTTCTCCTTGCTCCTTGGTGATGTGTAGAATAATCTAACCCTGCTATTCTCCTCGAACTCTCCTGGTTCTCACCCTACCTCATACTTTTCTATTCCTTTTCTTTTCCTTGTTCCGGTTACTATGGCTTTGTTACAGATACCCCAGTAGCATTCAGTAGCCTTGCTCACACTGTCCTAGGGTACGAAGCAGCCTCCAGACTGATAAGGAGGAGTGTCAGCATCCTTCAGATCTGGAGAGTGAGAAACATATAGGAACAGTAACCTCTGAGCTGTCTCTGAAGGATCCCATCCCAGCTGATATAAAACCCCAGCTGGCATATAGGAATAGAAAGATAAGAACTCATTGGTACAATTCAGATGGACTTCCCACTATGTGCAAGGCACTACACCAAAGAAAGGGAGCTGACTGGGCCCTTGTGCACAGGGCCAAGGTCTAGGAGCAGCCTTCACTGGCTTACCACTCCCTGAGGGGATCAGGAGTGGTGAAGGAAGATTGCATGCACATACCCCCAATACATGCACAGGTTCACCAGGCTAGGGCAGCAGATTCTGTCCAGGATACCTGCATTATTCAGCCAAAGGGGTGCTGATGCAAAATACCAGAAATTGGTTGGTCTTTATAAAGGGTATTTATTTGGGGTAGAAGCTTACAGTTAGATAAGGGTAGTATAGTGACCTAGGCAGGGGCTTCTATAAATAGCATGATCAGGAAAGGCCTTTCTGGGGAGTTGACACTGAAGCTAAAAAGGAGCCAACCATGTGAAGATCCAGGGAAGAATGCCCAGGAGCACATCTGGAACACATCCTTGAGGTGAATTTGTTCCAGAAGAAAAGGAGTTGGTATACTAGAATATGATAAGTGAGAAAGAAGGTGGTAAGAGATTGTCAGAAAAGTAAGGGCCAAGAGATGAATTCAGAGAGAGTTTGATTTTATTCTAAGTGTGATGGAAGCCGGTGGAGGACTTGAATTAGGAGAGTGCCATGATCTGATTTACTAAGAAAGGAAAAAGACTGTGAAGAATTCAACTGTAATCAGATAGTTTGGAAGTACCCCCTCCCACCCCCCTCCTCTCAGATATCTGAGCCTCTCCCTGCCTATCGTTCTCACTTTTTCATTGTCACAGTATATTTGCTCTTCTCTAACCAAATGTCTATACTGTCTTTTAATGCATATACATACATTCATTCCATCCTGAATTTTCTCATGCTCTCACACCTCCACTAAGTCATCCCCATTCTCTTCAACAGAGCCCCAAATTATGCCTGCACTAAACAAGCTGTTTTGAAACCTATTGTCTTCATAACATATAGTGTCAGGGAAGTGGTACTGTGTGTGTGAGTGAGTGTGTGTGTGTGTGTAGGAAATTTATTTTCAAAGTAGATTCATATCTTTTCTAATGTCCCAGAATTGAACAGAATCTTAGATATCATCTAATCCCATGCCCAGTTGAGTTTTTAGTGTGTACTGTGCATATCAGTGGCGTATGATCCTCTGTGTCTTCTAGGATGGAGAATAATGTAATGCCTCACCAAACAGCCTATTTCATTTTTGAATTCTAATTGTTAGAAAAATTCTCATAAGTTTATCTAATATCTGCTTTCCAGTAACTTCTCTCTCTCCTTTGGCCATAAATTACAAGTGTAATACCTCTTCAGTTTAAAGATAGCCTTCATGACTAATGAATAGAATATCAGTAAGTCCACTCTGATCCATACTCTATTCCTCCATCCTGTGGACCTTGGATTGGTTGTGTCCACTCCATATTTATGTCAAGAGGGGGCTTAGATTCCACATGGATGCTGGATGTAATCCTCCTGCTTTCAGTTGTAGGCACTCTTGGCTCCATGGTGTGGTGGTTGACATTCTTCAACTCCATGTTAGCTGAGTGGGGTAAGTCCAATAAACCAGAGTGTAGGAGCTGAAGTCTGTTGAGGCTCAGACCTGGCTATCATATGGTCAGTCCAGAGATTCAGATCCCCTGGGTATATCTTAAACCCCAGCACCAACTACAATTCTGGTAAAGTAACAGAAAAGGCTTGTGAAAAGAGATCACACCTGAGTCCAGCTCCATCACACAGAAACACCAACTCCAAAGAAGGGCCAACTGACATGGCACTGAAATCCATCTGCCATGACCATATAGAAGAACCAATACCTGGGGTTGTATCTACTTTATCTGTCTCTGGGACTCTGCTCAGGTGTGCATAAGGGCAACCCCTCTGATAACCTCCTAGCTCTTTTTTAGAGACTCATAGCCATATTGTGGCATTGGTGTGGAAAAAGTGGCCCTGGTGGCTGCTGGGTGTGGGGAATGGGAGGAAGAGATGAGATGTGGAGGCGTTTTCAGGACTTGGAGTTGTCCTGGGTGGTGCTGCAGGGACAATTACCGGACATTGTAGGTCCTCCCATGACCCGCTGGATGGAACGTGGGAGAGTGTGGGCTATGATGTGGACCATTGACCATGAGGTGCAGTGATGCTCAGAGATGTATTCACCAAATGCAATGAATGTGTCATGATGATGGAGGAGAATGTTACTATGGGGGGAGTAGTGGGGTGAGGGGGGTGGGGGGTACATGGGGACCTCATATTTTTTTAATGTAAAAAAAATGAATTAAAAAAAAAGCCTTCATGTCCTCCAGTTCTGAGTTAAATATCCCAATTTCTTCAGATATTCCTCAGGTAACATTGTTTCCAGATACTTTCACCACTCGTCACTTTCCTTGGCAACATTCTGGCATATTAGTGTCCTTAATATCATGCAGCAACCAGTGGTGGACCCAGTACTTTCAGAGTAGTCAGTGCAGTGGAGCAGTACTAAACCTTTCTTGTAGTGTACATTGTACTCCTGCTAATTCAGTCAAAATTGAATTATATTGGTTGGTAATTACACCACACTGTTTCCTCATTTGAACTGGTAGAGAGCTAATTTGCTCAATTTATTCCCCTTTTATTGATGATAAGCTATATACTACTCCTCTGCTGCTCACCCTCTTCCCATTCTATACACATGCAATCCAAATATAAGACTTAGTCATTTGTGTAAATTTAATCTTTTTTTTCAGTCCTTATATTTATTTGTAAATAATCTTTTGGGTGGGGGCACTTTCTCCTCTCTGAAAAACAATCTTCACTTTGCTTCTCAGTGCTGCAGTCTCCTGGTTTTCCTCCCACCTCACTGGTTCCTATATTCCATAATTTTCTTTACAGGTTTTTCCTCATCTCCCCAATTTCTAAATTTTGGAGTCTGAATCCTCAGATCATTGTATTTTCTGGGGTTCTTAACCTTTTTTATTCCACAGACCCCCTTACTAAGTCTACACTATACTGTGAATTATTTAATACATCACACCTCACAAGGATAATGTTTTTTTGATTCAATTCAAGCTCACAGACACCTGTTTAAGAACCCCTCGACTACTCTATATTCACTCAGTAGATGAACTCCTGGTTTTAAATACCATCTGTTACTTTCCCTTGTAATATTTTCAAAATCCCTTTCTTACCACATCCATTCTACCATCCTGGTCCACCCACAATTTTCTCTCACCTGATATTTGAGAGAGCTTCCTAATTGGTCTCCATGCTTCTGCCCTGGTGCTTCTAAAGACATTTTCAACCTAGTAGCATAGTGATCATTTTAAAATCTAAGTCAGATTACATCATACCTCTTCCCAAAACTTTCCAATGGCTACCCATCTCATTGTGTAAATGGTCAAGACCCACCTGATCTTCTTGCCCTCTCTCTGACCTCATCTCCTATTACCCTTCTACCCATTCACCCAGCTCTCACCACACTGGTCTTCTTGCTGTTTCTTGACCTGCCATGCTGCTCCTCTGCCTCCTTCTATAATATCTACAAGACTTGCTTCCTTTCTCCATGTAGAATTCTGCTTAAATAACACCTTAGAAAGGGCTGCCAATGCAAAGTACCAGAAATGGGTTGGCTTTTATAAAGGGGATTTATTAGGGTAAAAGCTTACAGTTCCAAGGCTGTGAAAAGTCCAAACCACAGCACCAAAAAAGGTGCTTTCTTACCAAAGCCAGCTATTGTTGATTCTTTTGCCTGGGCATGTAGCAAAGCAAGCTGGCCTCCAGTTTCTTCCAAGGTCTCAGCCTTCCCCTCCAGGCTCACAGTCTCCTCTTGAGCTGCTCCAGTGGCCCAGCTCTTGGGGTCTTCATGCTTCAGTGATCCTCTAGTACTCACTCATGTGGCAAGATCAAGTATGGTGGCTTCCTTTTCCTGTATCAATCTGTCTTTCTCTGTGTCTCCATTTTTACTAGATCCAGCAAGAGAGTGGAGATTCAACCTGAGTCACGCCTTACTGATGTAGTCCAATTGAAGGCCCTAAACGATATTATCAAGTAGTCTAATCAAAGGACCCTCAACCAAATTTAATGCAATCAAAAGGTGTCACACCTGCAGGAATAGATTAGTTTAAAAGCATAATCATTCTCTTTGGGGGAGTCATAAAATAATTTCAAACTGGTAACCACGCTATATAAAATAGCATTCCCTCCTTCTTCATTCCCTAGCTGTGTCTCCTGCTCCAAAGTGTTTCATACCTGACATATTATATATTACATAAAGTATATTATATATTTACTTGTTTATTGGTATATTGTCCATCTTCCTGCACTAAAATGCAAGCATTATGAGGAAAAGGACATAGATTTTATTGCTGGATTTCCAGTGCCTAGAATAATGCTTTCCATATTGTAGACCTGCAGTAAATATTTGTTGAATGAATGAATAGGCCCACAGTGACACACAATAATGACCTCCCCCCCCCAAATATATCTATGTCCTAATCCCCAGAACCCCTGAATATATAACCTTACATAGCAAAAGGGACTTTGCAGATAAGATTAAATTAAGGGTCTTGATTTGGGGAGATTATCCTGGATTTTCCAGGTGGGCCCTCCATAATCACAAGCATCCTCATAAGTGAAGGAGGGAGGCTGGGAAGTCAGAGTTGTAGAGAGATATTAGACAATGCTATGTTGCCAGCTTTGAGGATGGAACGAGGGGGCCAAGAGCCAGGGAATGTGGGCAGCCTCTACAATCTGGAAAAGGCAAGGAAATAGATTTACACCTAGAGCCTGCGAAGGAACGCAGCTCTGCTGACATCTTGATTTTAGCCCAGTGGGACTAATTTCAGATTTCTGACCTTCAGAACTGTAAGATAATAAATTTGTGTTGTTTCATGCCATGAAGTTTTAGTAATTTGTTAGAACAGCACTGAGAAACTAGTACATCCACTTTCCCCTATTAGACTATAACCCTCCCCTAGGGCAAGGGCCTGGTCTTCCTTGATGGTGCATATCACAGATGCTGCTCAATGTTCCTTGAGCACAGGTACACTGGCTTTTTAAGTAGAGAATGCTGACAGAATATCAAGCTTCTTTGAGTTCAACACAAAGCCCAATAAATGTTAGCATCATTAGATGTAGTCAGCTTGCCCAGAATATCTCAGAAAGTAAGAGTCCAAAGCTGAAATAATTGTAGAAGAAATCTCCTTGAACAGTTAAGTTCTCTTCCATCATTGGGAGAGACAGTGAATTAATCCTACCCACTCCCAAAGTTATAGAGACCTTTGAGTGGAGTTCTCTGGGGTCAGGAGCTAAAATGTTCCATCTTATTTTCATAAGATGCCTCAGGGATTCCAGACTAAAGGAGTGAACAAAACTATAATCTAAGCAACCAGGAGAACAGTCTAGAAAGAACATCACCAGTAGCAATGGAGATCAGAGTGGATGTTACCAACCCAGAAATCTGGGGTCAAGGGAGATGAGAGCAAACAATCCAGGTACAAGTAGGGGAAAAGGGGGTTTGGTATCTGGGACTATCACAGCTGCTTTTAGAGGCCAACTAAGGCCTGGTACATAGGAGGTTTAAAACACCAAAGATAGAGTGGATGGCACCTGATGCCTGCCATGGCATTTATTCTTTTTTTTTTTTTTTCCTCCCCAGCTGAAATCTCTTTATTTAAGCCAGAAATAGGGTTTTCAAGTACTGTGCAAAAGTATTGAAGTATTGATTGCCCAATTATAGCTTTTCTTAATTGAATCTAGCTTTTTGTAAACAAAATGAATATAACACAAAGGTCTCTAGTCCTGGAGAACAAACAAAAGCATTTTAAAATCTGGTAAAATTGAGACAATCTCACAGTATAGTATACAAAATTTCAGATCTGATTTTTCACAAATTTCATGTATTGTTAAGAAAACTTTATATCCTATGCCTGATAGGAATAAGGCCTTTTTCATTTTTATTATAAACATTTAGGCTTTAAGTGATTATAACTGACAGTTAAGACCAACAGGAGCCAGTGGCCTGTTCATGGACAAGTTATCTATGTTTCAGGCTAAATCAAAAGTAAACATTCTTTAAAATCCCTTCAGGTCTACATTAGTCCTATGGAAGCCAAATGCTGCAGACAAGGCTTCTTTTTCCTCTCCTAGATATATTCTATGGGCTCACTTTAAAAACAGTCTTTTCCATAAAGCAATAATACATACATTTTGAACCATTTCCACACATGAGTTCTTGAATGTGTATTTAATTGCTTTTTCTCAATCAGTATTTTTATTTCACTAATAGAATATTGAAAAACATCTTGAGATGTATTGTTTTATAATCAGGTTAATGATTTCCTAAATATTGGGGCAGAGGAGGGAGAAGGAGGAGCTGTTCTGGTGACCTTTACTCACTTATTTTTTAGATTTTTTTGTATTCTTTTGATGAGGTAATAGCAATGAATTTATGTCATTTAATGAATATTTAGAAAGATACTTTTACAAAGTATTTTAAATGATAAAGCACTAGTCCTGAATATCTGCATTAGAATATGCTAATGATCAGTTTAAAAACAATACAAGCAGTAAGGGAAAAGTCAGCATTCTGAATCACAGAGTAGTAAACCTGTTGTCACTGGCAACATGTCACTCATCCCCAAGGTTCAGGAAAGTCCATTAGAATTAGCTTTAGGGAGAAATGTTTTCTGACTTGTCAGTGTTCTAAAAGGCAGTCGGTGTTAAACAAACACAGACCCCTTTTTGGAACCTATATAATAAACTACTCAGACACATTAATCTCTCCTCATGTCTCGATCAGGGTCTGACCCCTATGTCTAACAGCTGTAATGGAAGAAAGTAAGGGCCAATGGACATTAGCTAGCAGAACTTTGTGTAAAGGTTCAGATGTGCTTATAAGCAAATAAATAAATATCATTTCTTAACCTTTTATTTGTCCTGAGTACCATGAGACAAAAAGTGTCTCTCCATGATGATCCAAGATTACATTACAATCTCTATGTACTTTGTTTGACACCATTCAGATAATCCCAAATTGTGTTTTAAGAGAAGACATTGAGAGAAAACAAGAGGTTTGGTCCTTGGACAAAGTACTGTCCTTTAAGGACTCTAAAGTCCTGGGTGGAATCTTTGCCTTTGCAACTAAGAAATTTATGTGACCTTAAACATGTCATCAAATCTCTCTGGGTCTCAGTTGCCTCATGTATAAGAATAATACCTTCCTTACCAACCATAAAAACTGTAATAAAAGTGAGATGTGGTGAAAGATGTGAATGCACTTAACAGATCCTGCCTCATTCATAGATGACAGTATTTCATGAGAGGATAACAAGGTCTACAAGGATGTTATGTCATTTGGTTGTAGTCTTCGCAATATCTGAAATAGTACATATTCAGAAAATAAATGGTTATCATGGTTATGAATTAAACTCTGATGCAACTAGCGAATTAAAACAAATAAAATTATTCTTTTGGAAAAAATAAGTTATGAATCAAGAAAAATAGACAAGATACCAGACTTACCAGCCAGCACCTCCCAATTCTTATTTAATTATGTCTCTTGAGTGCTTCTGGGTAAGATAGCAAGGTAAGCAGAGACCTTTGACTCCTCTTCCCCATACCAGATTTCAGCTAAAAGGAACAACCAAAAAATGGGGGAGGAGGTGAAATGGATCTGTGTTAGTGTGAAAAACTAGAGAAGGATATCATCATCATGCCAGAAATGTAAACCACACCTAACCACGAGAGAAATAAAATGTGTGGCTTATTTTAGGCATGGGCTAATCCTATGCCCTTGAACCAGAATTAGAGAAAGAAGCCCCATTTGAAGCCCACTGGCTATAAGTTAGAGAGCGATGGTTCCTCAAAGAGCAATCTGGGTACAGTTTCTAGGGGGAAAAGGGTGAATAAATGCTTGCCAATAAAAACAATCAATGTCTATCCCTGTTCTTAGTCACTAGATACTTCATGTGTATACCCAAGTTCAGTAAGGAGGTATATTTAGGAAGCTCTTGCTGGCTTTACTATTGATTTTAGGAATTCATTTGCTACTGCCATTGCTTCTTCTTGCTCATCCATAATGCTGCCCACTACAGTTGCTAGGTTGACTTCACAATGGTTTATATAAAATTAATCTCACACTTTCTTGTTCTTGGTAACCTGCCCCCCAGAGCCTGCCCCCACCACTACTCCTTGATGATGGAACGGTTCCAAAAAAAGCAAAAAAAAAAACAAAAAATTGAATTAAAAAAAAAGAAATAAAAGGCAACCAAATAGGAAAGGAAAACAAAAAAGCAGTGTGCCAACTCACCGCTGGATTTTTAGTTGCTTTCCTGGTAGTTGCTGCCCCTGAAAAGATTCCCTTTGTGTACCTGGAAAGGAAACTGTGGTGTTTTGGGTCTGTGAGTCCCAGAGTACTCAAGGACCCTGTCTAGATTGTCCAGGACTAGAAACTAAGCAAAGTAGGGTTACCTAGGCTGCAGAGGGTGGGGAGGGTGGTGGCAGCCCCAGCATTGGCTGTGGAGTGACCAGTTGCCAGTGGTGCTGCAACCTAGTCTTCCAGAGGGAAGAAAGGGCAAGCTACAGTGCGCTGTCGGGGGGAGGGCAGCTTTTCTGCCCTGAGGTTTCTTGTTACCTTATTACACAACTCAGATGGTTTGCTTTTAACGGTCTGCTTGTCTTGTTCCATATGACCTACAAAAATACTAACATCCTTTAAGTAGATTTTTCTTAAAGAGTTGAATGTTTCTTTGTCAGGTCATACACGATATTCGACAATAATTGCCAGGATCCCACTGGGCTTACAGCTGCTCTTCAGGCCACAGACCTGGCTGGAGTTCTGCACATGCTATACTGTGTCCTCTTCCATGGCACCATCTCGGACCCCAGCACTGCCAGTCCCAAGGAGAGTTACACCCAGAACACAGTTCAAGTGGCCATCCAGAGTTTGCGTTTCTTCAACAGCTTTGCAGCTCTTGATCTACCTGCTTTTCAGGTATAAGCCTTGGTTTAGGTTGGTGTTAACTAATCAAGAATTAATATTTTAATGAGATAGGATGTGAAATTCTTCTCCTAGATTGTGGCATATTAAATAATCTATAATAAATGGAATTATTATTACTACCTTCTGGGCAATGTATCAGATGTTTTCCATATGCTTTCTTATTTGTTATTGCAAAATATTCTTATTACTGCAAAATATTCTTATACCCATTTTATAGATGGAGAAACTGGCAGTTAAGTAATTTGCCCATGATTACACATGGCTAAGGCAAGATTGGTACCCATTACTGTCTGACCCCAAAGCTTATGCTTATTCCATGCTATACTGCTATTTATAAATCTTCTGACTTGATTTCTTTAAGGGCATTACCATCCCCTCAACTTTTAAATATTAGAGAAAAAATGGTTTCTTATCTAAACAGAACCAAAATTAGATAAATTGTTTTGATTGATATGACTTTCTACGGAAGATTTAACTGATTTGTGTTCAGTGTAAAGTACATGTATAGTTAAATGAGCAGACCCCTATAAATTAAGTTTTTATAGCTCAAGAAAGAATAATTGCTTTATGTTATAACACCAGACTGTCAGCTTAGAAACAGATTTTTTTTCAAGTAGGAAATTTAATTTTCAAAAACACTGAACCTTTAGAACAGAACAAGCCCCAAGGAGCAGACTTTCTCTTTCAGTTTATTAACTGTCAAATGATTTCATTAAAAAAGGAAAAAACTTGGCAGATGACGAACCCATAATTTAGATGAATTGCTTTGCTCAGAGGGAAAAAGGTTATAGAGATATAAATGTATGGAAATGGTGGTCTTTGGCCATTCTGAGGTGGAAGAAACATTTCTGTTTTGTAGCTGATGAAAAATGTGCAATTCTATAACATGTCTTCCTGTCATTCAGTTCACAAAAGGATATTAGTGAGTAGGTTTATCATCAGATCCAGTATTTTTCAACTTTGTAAAGTTCATATAGCTATCACAAGAACAGAAATCTCCATTAGGGTTAATAATGCTTTTTAGTTTCCAAAGCATTTTGCTCTAGCCTTGGGTGGTAACTACACAATATGTGGAGTCCTGAAGTATACAGCCATCCCTAGAACAGGAACTATCTCCTCCAAAATATGCCAAGTGGTTCTTGCCGCTGGGATGAACATAACTGTATTTTATGAAGATCCAAACCCATTGTGTTCTGTCTGGAAACAGCTTAGAAATCAGGGGACCCTAATTTTATGTCTTCAGAATATAGAGTTTAGCAGTCTACCTCATAAACTAAGCCCAAATAGAATGATTTCCTTTGTTACCAGGTGTAACAAAGACATATTCAAGTCTTAATCCCTGGTCCTGTAGGGGTAAACTCATTTGTAAATAGGATCCTTGAAGATGTTAAGGCCAAACTGAATCAGAGTGGGTTTTAATCAATGGTGACTAGAGACTTTATAAGCAGAGGAAATTTGGACACAGTCAGTCAGTGGAGGCCAGAGGAGAAAACACAAGAAGACAGTTGCCATGTGACAGAGTCAGAGATGCATCTAAAGCCAAGGAAAGCCATGGATTGCTGGCAAGCCACGATCAGAACAAAATATAGCCTTACCAAAACCTTGATTTTGGACGTTTAGCCTCCAAAACCATGATTCCTGTTGTTTAAGCCCACCAATTTGTGGTATCTATTATAACAGCTCAGGCAAACTGAGACACAGGGATTATGGAAAACCAAATCTCTAAAAACTGTCTCTTAGCTTCTAGTTTCATGGGCCTCTGACCTGAATTTATACTGCTGTAAGTTATTCCACGCCATAAACAAGCATCTATATTAAATCAGCCCTTCCATCAGTCACTCTGAATGTCAGAAAACCCCAAATCCCTGCCACCCCCACTCTCCTGTGAGCTCATGTCCTGTGCAGCCTCACTCACAAAGGAGCACACTGAACCTCCACCCAGTCCTTCTCCCTAGCGGTCTTTATGCACAATGGACAATAATGTTAGAAAAATCAAAAGCTTATTTCTGGAGCCCTTCAAACCAAGATAAAAACCCAAGGATTTCTCCTCTCCAGATCCTTGCCATATCCAGCCCAAAATGTGTCCCCTACTTTATCCAATTTTGCCAGAAACTGCATCCCAAGGGTGGCTCAAGAGTGCTCAAGCTATTCTTAGAATCAAGTGTCCTGTGCCACAAGTGGAATGTCCTTTCTTAGCTGATTTTTTCATACCTTTGTTTCTTTCTCCTCTGTCCCTCATGCAACTCCATATTTCTTTCTTAATTCTTTCCTTCCTGTTTTTCTTCCATTTTGTCTCTGTTCTGCCTTTCCTCCTCCTTTTGTTCTAGACATTACTGTTTCTCACTCTCTTTCTAACCATTATTCCTAGGTCCCCTTTTCATCATGCCCACAGCATGGGCCAGGAAAATCTGCAGGTACTTCAAGTACCTTCCTTTTCTTCCCATTCCTCTAACATTACAAAAGGACTGCCATCTGGGAGTAGATGTGGCTCAAGCGGTTGAACGCCTGCTTCCCCCATGGGCGGTCCCAGGTTTGGTTCCTGGTACCTTCTGAAAAACAACAAACAACAAGTAAAACAAATGAAAGAAAAACAACTCAGGGTAGCGGATGTAGCTCAATGGATGAGCACTGGCTTCCCATATTTCCCACATACAAGGTCCCAAATTCAATCCCCATCCCCTGGTTCCTTTAAAAAAAAAAAAAAAGTACTCCCATCCTTTAGGTTCCCAAGATCCTAGCACAGGTTTCTGTCTGAATCCTCATCAGCAGCTTCAGGGACCCAAATATCCAGAATTTCTAGCATCAGGACCTTTTAATGCATTTACTGATAGTTACCTTATTGTTCCAGTTACTCTTATACTTTTTAAAAAAAGCAAGTAAAAACAACTTAGTGGGGTTAAAAAAAAACAAAAAACAGACATTTCATTGTGATCACAGATTCTGTGGGTCCAGATTCTGTGGGTCCAGGATTCATACAGGCCTCATCACAATGGACATGTTTTGTCTCAGCAACATGATGTCAGGGCAGAGAGGTTTGGCTCAAATAGCTGGAAACTGGAATTATCTGGAGGCTCCTTCACTGTCATGATGTTTAAAGCCTGATGTAGGATGACTCAAGGACCAGGTTTACCTGGAACTTCTGGCCTGCGCAGCTCCACATGTCTCTGTGTGACCTGGGCTTCCCTCTGAGTTCTGAGTGTCCTAAGAGGAAGGTTTGGAAATCAAGTGTTCCAAGAGACCAAACAGCAGTTGCAGAAGGCTTTTTATGACCTTACCTCAGAAGTCACGTAGTAGCATATCAACCACACTCTATTGACTGAATCAGTGACAGACCATCCCCAATTCATGGGGAAAGGACATAGACCCCATCTTTCCATGGGAAGACAAAGATTTGTGACCTTTTTTTTTTGACTGCCACACTCTCCTCAGCAAGCTAAAGCAACATGGCTTCTCTCCACACTGACCTGATTGATGCAGATGGACATCTGATCAAGTGTGCAGTGCTCATGTGAATTAAATACAAAAATATTTGCAGTGTCTAGCAGCAACAGTTGAATTTTGAACAAAAGTATTTTTTTATAACAGGTCAGAGAAACTCATCTTTTAGTTCATCAAAACAGCTTACATGTGAAAAGTGAGATTTCAGGAGCTGTTTATAAAGGACAGGGAAAGAAATTGTAAGTGGAGAATGGGAAGGTATATATCGATGGATCTGACCTCAGAAAATCTGGGAGACAATTTGTGAATTTCCTGGAGGATCAAAGGAACTGAGGAAGAAAGCAAATTAGATAAGTGGCCTGACCTGCTGAAGAGTTAGACCAGCCGATGTAAGATCTTTTGCTGGTTTGGGTCCCAGTACATCCCAAGAGTATAGTGCAGAGTAGTTACAGGAAGACATCCTAATCAATGCCCTGAATATGCAGTAGACTGAGCCATCATGCTACCACTTCAAATTGTGTGACCTTAGACACACCTTCAAGCCTCAATTTCCTCATCTATAAAATAGAGGTTAAAACTGCCTACCTCACAAAACTATGTGACGACTAAATGAGATGACATAAAGGTACGGTGCTAGCTAGCACATAGGCACTCAGGAAATGTGTGTTGACTCAGCTTCTAATGAGGAATTTACCTAAACCTTAGAGATGTTGAGTCAGAAAGTCAGGAGCTGAAGGTAGATTGCCCATGCTCCTCCACCTTTCTTGCTTTGTGCTTGCTTTGTGTGAAAATCCATCATATTGTAGTAACAAAAGGTTGTCTATTAAAGTATTTTCTTAGCTGGTTCCATCTCATAAGAGTGTCAAAGTGTTTTTCTCTTTTCTACAAAGAATGAGTTCACTATGAATTCATATTGGCATAGATGGCCTTTAGATCAGAGATATTGTATATTGTATATACTTGGACAGTTTTTACAGTTGAAGGTGGTCTCAAGAAACACATGAATGTACTGACTTTGCAGTTAATTCTGGCTAAAAAGGAAACATAGTTTCCTTGAAAAATTGGCTTAATTTTTACATTCAAACGTACATGCCCCTTGACCTACTCTTATCAGTGAAGGTTAAACAGAGGGCACTGGGTCATGGCATGCTGGACGCAATTAATTAAAAAAGGGCTGAGCTGAGAAGGTGTCACTACTTGATTTAAAGGAGCAAAGCCTTCCTGAAGTCTCTTTGGGTCTTACAAAGCATTTTGTTGTTATTGTTTTTGTTGTACAGGAGCTATGAAACTGAGACAGAAAGTACTCTTAAAATTTAGCAGTAATTTGTTTTAGCAGTACTCATTCAAAAAACACTGTTTCACCCACTGTTAGGCAAAATGAATTAATTGAAACTTCCAAGCTACAATGTATCTGACCTGGTTCAAGCCCACCAAGACCTCAAATCAAGAGAGGAGTTAAAATACTGCCTTTTCCCACAGGCTAGCAGTGGTGCTTCATTCCAGCGCAGGGCTCTGAGTGTATTCTGTGGGCTTTGCCTCTCGCCTTTGCCCTCCTGTCGCTCTATCTGTTTGACATGTTTATTAAATAGAAGCTTCAGGCTGCACAGACAGACTCAGACTCTCCTCCTGCGTCGCCCACCGCCAACAGCCCTTTGCCTGTCTGGATAAAGGATCCCAGAAGTGTCATAGCTGAGGGGGCTTAAAAATTGGGGGAGCTTTTTATTTTGTTTTTATACTCTCAGGAGCCTTGAGTTTCTAAAGCTGTTTATTTGAATAGTACCTAGTTGTTATTTATATTTATTTTTGTTTGAACATAGGTAACTAATTAGAAGTGTATTTTTTATCACTGTATACAAGAAAATATTTTCTCCTTCAGAAACAAAAAGGAATATTGGAAGTTAGCTAAATGATAGATTTACAGATAGTGTCTTGATCCACATAATGCAGGCATTTTGTCCTCTAAACTCTGTTTTCTCTCCCTTTTCTGGTTAAACTTTGCACTTACTGTGATCATTTATTAGAGCAAGAAGCCCTGAGCAGGGCGGGTTCTAACTGTTCCTTGTCTTTGTCAGTCTATTGTAGGGGCAGAGGGCTTATCCCTTGCATTCCGGCACATTGCCAGCTCCTTGCTGGGCTACTGCAGCCAAGTGTCCTGTGAAAGCCTCCTTCATGAGGTCATTATCTGCGTGGGCTACTTCACTGTCAACCACCCAGATAACCAGGTAAGAGGCCCCGGAAAGTTCTTCAGACTGCTCCCCCAGGACTAAGAGTGTGAGGTATTGAAGTGAGAAAAGGCAGGCTAGCCTGCTGGAACCCATCTGTCCTGTTTGAGGCCCTTTACCAGGCTCCAGGGGTATGTCTCTGGCTGCTTTTCTGCAAAGAGATTTGATGAGCACTAGAGTAGTCCTAGGGCCTCCTCTTAGAGCTATAAAAATAAAATATTTTAAATTAAATATCTTCTTAAACCTCACAGAAGTATCTGCTCCCTTACCGTGTAGATTCTTTAGCATACACTCGGATGCCCTATGCATCTGTTTCTTGTTTTGTTTTGTTTTGTTTGTTTTTTGTGTGTGGTTTTTTGTGGTTTTGTGTGTGTGTGTGTGTTTTGTTTTGATGAGAAACCTTGCACCTTTCAGCTTGGATCAGTTTACAAATAGTATTAGAGCCTGGTACCTTATGAAAATGTGAATCTTCCAAGCTCTTGGCTTCTGCCTAAGTGCTTAGAGACTGCTAGATGGTGTTGGAGGGGAGACTGAGAGGGCAAGTCTCTGGGTTTCTCTCCACTGAGTCACCCAGAGAAGTTTTGCTTTTAAATTGATTTCATTTGTAAATAGTGTTCTACTGCTTTAAGAAAATGAAAATCATGTTACATGTTTTGTAGAAAATCACCTTTTTTCTCTTTGCTTTTTAAACCAGAGTTTTGGCATGACTGACATATCAAATAGTAGTTCTTGACTACCTCATTAACCCAGAATCTGTAATTGCATGGATCATGGCTGATAAAAGGCCTCTGAAACTCCTTAACTCTGGCTTAAAACTTATTAATTTTTACTTTAGGCAGATCTCTTAATAAGCATTCTTACTAGGTTTATCTGCCTGTAGCAAACTAGACCAGGGCCAGAAAAGGACAGGAGATAGTTATGGTGCCAGAGCAAAGTACAAGGTGAGAAGATATACACCAAGAGCTGAAATTTCCTCCCTAACAAGGAGAAAGAGGGCAGGAAAAATAAGACAGACCCAAGAACTCAAAAATTACAACAGGCATCTGGTTGAAAGGACACTAAACCCTGTATTTTATTTCCTAGATGATTGTTAATGCCTCTAATGCTGACCCTGAGTGTACATGCAAGGAAAATGTATGTTCAGTGTATTTCCTTTAAGAAAGTTAAGGAGTATGCAGTCCATTTTAGAAAGATTCCTGTGGTTAAAATTAAGATGCGGACCCTTACCAGAATATTATTCATAGAAAAGTTCACCTTTTACAGACACACTGTTGCCAGGAAGTGTGTCTTTTTCACCTCTTGCTATGGGAGCACTCAGGCAGTGTGCTACCCTTGCCTTCACCTCCGAGTAGTGGTACTTTGTCCTTTTCTTGTAAACAGGCTGAGCAGGTTCACAAGACTCTTAGAAGCTGCTCAGGAAAGGAAAGTTGAGGGAAATCTGTGTGGTTTTCTTTTATTCATATGCATCCCATTAAACCAACTAAGTTTACTTAATGATATTTTATTTTCCTTTATAAGTTGTTTCAATTTTTCTGATTGTAAAAGTCATCCATGTTCATCATGAAAAAGACAAGTGTAAAAAAGAAAATGAAATTAGAGTTATTCCTTATCCCACCATCCCAAGGTAAATCACTGTTAATATTTTAGAAGGTGACTTTTCATTCACTTTTTTATTCATATTTTCACAGAGCTGAGATCATACTGTGTATATACTCATGTCCTACTCTGTACACTTAATATTATATCAGAATCATTCTTTGTGAATACCATTTTTAATGGCTGCATGACTTTATCTTATTTATCGCATGGTTTACCTAACAACTTCCCATTTTATACTTGCTTATAATATATCATGACACTATCTGCTGTACTTGTAAAGAGGTGAGTAATTTGTGTGTGATATATTTTGTTCTGTGCATTTCTGCTGCAAAAAAATAGTTTCATGCTGTAAGCGCTCCCCATACTCAGGGTTGGTTTGAAACCCTGCTTAAACCAACTCTAGTATGATGAATTCACTGAATTCGAAATTGTATGGGATTTTAGAGAATTCTCCTGTTGATGCTGGATCACAGACTAATGATTTTAAATAAAACATAAGCTTTCAATATCTTTGAGCTTACCAAAGTGAATGGGAAAATGGATCAGGGGACTCATGTGGAGTTAGACTGACTTGGACCTCATGGAGAAAGTAACATGTTGCAACAAGAAAAAAGCATATAAAATGAACAGAGAGAGCATTAGGGCAATTCAAGGAGGAGGAGACAGACGCTGCGACTTATCAGTTAGAAAAGAAGAGGATGTGGTAGTGCTTGGAGGTAATTGTTAAGAGGTGAGCTCAACATAAGGAAGAACTTAGAAAAGTGAAAAAAGCCAAACCTCGTGTTTTAACACCTTGCCTCTATGAAAGATACTAAATGGATATCCTCTGCTGATGTGGGGGAAGATCAGAGAAGTCAAATCAGCCTCCAGGCCGTTTCTGAATGCAACAGTCTAGGAAAAGAAAGAATATGATAAAAAGTAGAAGGGAAATAAGAAAATGATAGAAATAATAGTAACTGTAAAAAGCTGAGCCCCTGTACTTCATGGAGACTGTTTCTAAGCATAACATCTGATATTTGTAGAGTTATTTATACTATTCTTCCCATCTGTTATCCCTTGGACCTCATTTGCATTTCCTTGAGGCTGTCATTATGGGTGAAGTAAGCCCCTTGAAGTGACATAGAGAATCACTGTTAGACTAGGACTAGAATCCAGGTCTTGTGAAATCCAACTCAGTATACTTTTCATTTCACCTCACAGTTTTTAGAAAAATCCAATGTGTTCCAGATCCACTCACTGGTGATTGCTGAAGTGTCTCTTGGGTGATGGTAAGGGTTAGGGAAGATGATGCCCATTTGCCAAGACCATACGTTGAGAACCTGCCATCCTTCCTCTGAAAGCTGAATTGGAAGCTTCTGGGGCATATCTGTTTGCCTTACTCAGGGAGACTCCTAAAAATCCTGGGAAGGTGTAAATGAGAGCTTTTTAAGAGCATAAATGGACCAACATTTAGCAATTAGAATGCTTGGGTTCTAGCCCTACCTGTGGTACTAGCTGTGTGGTCTTAGATAAATCTTTTTCTCTCTTGAAGCTTCAGAACCTTTCACTATACAAAGAAGTGGATAGTCCTAGATGGTCCCCCTATCTGTGAGTCTTTGGATATTTTGAATCTAGGATTGAAAGCACAGACAGTCCAGCATTCTGATCTCATGAGGATTCTAAGCCATTTTGTGGTTTTTTGATCCCCCTCGCCCTACTCCATTTTCTGTCAGCACCAGAGGGCTTCATGAGCTGCCTGCCCACTACATTGGCAACTCATCATTAAAAGCTAAATATACTTTGGCTCCTCCAGTTCTAACAGAAGGGATCCATTGACAGACACTCAAAGCAGAGACTTCTTACAGGTGAGATATCAAGTACCTTGCTCTGTCATGCCATCTCCAGCCAGTTTTTCAGACCTGTGCCATAGGGCTGTACTTACCAGCTCATGGCTGGGCTCCATGCCAGTTAGGCTGCAGGGCAAAGGCGCAGGGTATGGCAACCAGCTGTAGGTTTGCTGAGTTGATAACTGCTCATATTCCAGTAGAGTTGGGGAGTTTTCTATAACAAAAAGGCTGATTGTTTTCATTTTAAAAACTCGCTTCTACTCCCACCAAAACCCAGTAATTTGCCCTGTGAATGTTTGCTAAAGAGATGCATTAGGTGCAGTTTTAAGCTATCACTCCAGCTGCAATCACATATCGATCCTCGTAGGGCTTTGAGACATCTAGTCCAGCTTCCTCATATTGCAGATAATAAAACTGAGGCTCAGAGAAGGAAAAGAAATCACCAAGCAAGAACTAGCAGAGCCCAACTTCATGACCGTTAGTACAGTTAGTGCCCTTTCTACCTTAGTTCTGTTCTGCTGAAAGTAAATATGTTTAACTTGATGCCACTTTCTCTAAATCGAGGGATTTCAGAGGAGAAATTATGCTCAATTTATTTAATGCTTCCGTATCATTAGTCAGAAGTCATGTTAATTTGCTGGGCCTGTTTGCCCACAGGCGATCCTTGGTTTCCTACTAGGGAAAACAGCTTGTGTCTTTTTTTTTCTTTTTTTTTCTTTTTTTCTAGTCAACACACAATTTTTTAAATTAAATATTCTGATTTATATTATAAGTGGCCCAGAATAATTAAAGCAACTGTACAAATTCACACTGTAGAAAGTGGTAGGACAATAATTTCAGAACAACTGATATAAAAAAACTGTGGCTTTTTACTATTTATTCCATGGGACATCTAAATAATTATAAACAAGAGAGTGAACATAATGATGATGGAATTTATATGGATGAATTAGAGTTGAAAAGACTAGAAATATCCTGTCTGGAAAAATTGGACTAAGTAGGGTATTATAGAAAAAAAATGGAACACTTAAATACTGTAAGAATGCAAAGTGAGAAGATATGAATTCTAAGACTTCATAAGACATATTTAAGACGAATTGTAAAGAAGCTGTAAGGAGAATGGTATTTATTGCTTATATTGAGAAAAATGTGATTAATTGATAAAAACTAGAAAGTACTGATTTTGGAAGGTAGTATAGACAACCATCAGGGTATTTTTAGCATGCATTCTATATCATATTAGGATTTGGTAGGATGGCCATATAATCCTTAAATGCTCATAATACTAGGATTTAGAATTTGGCTGCAAGCCACATTTGACCAAGAACGATTGAAAATTAACCTCAAAGCTGAGGTCATCAGCTTGTGTCTTTATAAGATGGAAGAGCCTGAAATTCTCCTGCAGCCTAAGATTGTTTTGTTAGGCAACTCCTTTGCATAAAGGATTGGCACTTTTTATTTGCCACCATTTAGTCTTATTAACTACATGGACTAAGCCCCATTATACTAAGGATAACTTCAGAAGAGAAAACTGGTTAATAAAACTAATGCCCCTATCCTTGATGAAACCAATCGTCTGTTTCCTAGAGGGCTGCAGTTTCTAATTAAAATGTTATTGTTTTAATCAAAAGCTCCCCTGTATTTTATGTACTTTCATGACTCTTTCTAAGTTCTTTCCCATTTAATTATTATAATGAATATAATTAGTATGTGCTGTCAGCCCTACACTTTATTTACATTTTATATTGGATAACTAAATGTGGTCTGATAATTAAATTAACTGGAATGACAGATGATTTGACTGCCTGCACATTTTTGTATTGGGAATAAGCACCTTTGCATATTCATATTAGTGACTGACTTTTTCATTTGGAAAGACACAAGCGATTCCAGCTATCAGAGCTGAAGTTTCTTTGTGATAGCTGAAAAGAAGTATACCTTTGGTCTACCCCCACCCCCAACCAGCTTTTCTGTAGAGAAGTTCATACTGATCATGTAATCATCTGCTCTATATTGTACCAGAGTCTGCTGAATGCTTCCAGGGAGATCAGAATAGGAAAGTAAGCATGACGGTGAGGCTTGTGATACTAGACTGTGCTGGACTTTGTGGCATGCATTTTTCAGTTCTTTTATAACTTGACAACTTAGTAAGAAAACCCAAAGGTTAATTTCACTAAATTTTCCTGAAATGAATCTGCTGTACTCACCTCAGATGGTACCCTGAACACAGAAACAGGAGTTCCAATTTGAATACCATCTGCAGGGGAGGGAAGAAGAGGATTGTGCTTTAAGAGTGGCCATTTTCCAGAACCCCATTCCCATTTTTAAAACTTTCAGAGGTGGCCTAATTCCTGATTAACCATTCTTACTTTACTCTGTTTTTGTCAAAGACGGGTAGTCCCACACCCATTTGGTAAACTCCATCCAAGTCCATGAATGGAGTCTGCCGTGTGTCTCACAGTGGAAGCACCAGCATTCGAGGTCTTTCTGTTTGGCCAGTGTTGGCAGCTCATTCTTTAGCTGTCACACAAGCATTCAGCTTGTAGTATTTTCTTTCTTTGTGTGACAGATACAGTTCCTTTCATATAATAAAAAGGCACCATGTCTAAAGAAGAGCCCAAGAATTTCAGCAATGGCTGTTTTGGAACCAAGTTACTCTCAATATTATAGCACCAAAGAAAAATGTGAATTTTCCCCAAAATTAGAACCATAAATTTCCTAATTTAAAATAACTTCTGCCTAAATGTTTAAGACTTCTAGTGAGTGAGCTGGCTGGTATTAGAATAAAGGAGTGTGCCAGTTAGCAATTTTGGCCTGGTGAAGTTGTCAACTTCACAGAATAAATTAAAAAATAAACATAAAAGAATAAAAAAGACACCTTTTATTTCTCCCATATCTTTGGTGAATTTTCTACAGGGGTGGTTTGAAGTACCACATGCTCACAGCAGTTACCTTTTTCACTCCACAAATCCTTTGCTCATTTGAAAGCCTTCTATTGGGTTGTCAAATACACATAAGAAAATGAGGCCAGAAGAAATCTCTGTCAACTCATAAACCATGACAAATCTGACTTTTTCTGAGCTTATCTTGGTCTTCAGTCGTAACCTTTTTTTTTTTTAACATTTATTTATTTCTCCCCACCCTCTCGTTGTTTGCATTTGCTGTGTCCATTTGTTATGTACTGGGTCTTCTTTTTAGGAGGCACCAGGAACCAAACCTGGGATCTCCATTGTGCGAGGAAGGCATCTAATCGCCTGATCCACCTCTGCTCCCTGCCTTGTTGTGTCTCTCATTATGTATTCCTTGTATTTCTTATTGTGTCATCTTGTTGTGTCAGCTCAATGCACCTGCCCATCATGTCAGCTCACTGTCTTGCTTGTCTTCTTTAGAAGGCACCCAGAACCAAACCTGGGACTTCCTATGTGATAGGCAAGAGCTCAATCACTTGAGCCATATCTGCTTCCCACATTTTTAAGATAGACTGTAAAGAATCTATTTATAATCACAGAGACAACACCTTCCCTGGGATAGGATTTTTTTGTTTCTTTTCCATCAAAAGGTTTTAAATTTTAAGATAGTCAAATCAGTGATTTTTTTACTTGACCATTTCTGACTTTTATATTATGCTTCAAATGCTTAAAAAGTCCCTTCTTGGATAAGGAGCCCTGAATAGCCAAAACCACATTGAGAAAGAAGAACAGAGGTAGAGGACTCATGCTTCCTCACTTTAAAACCTACCACCAAGCTACAGTAATCAAAACAGTGTGTTACTGGCACAAGGACAGACATAGAAACCAATGGAAGTGAATTGAGAATTCAGAAATAAACCTTCACATCTGTGCCTAATTGATTTTTGACAAAGGTATCAAGTCCACTCAATGGGGAAAGAATGGTCTCTTTAATATTTGATTCTGGGAAGAGTGAATATGCATATGCAAAAGAATCAAGGTGGACCCCTAACTCACACCATATACAAAAATTAACTCAAAATGGATCTAACACCTAAATATAAGAACCCAAACTATAGACCTCCTACAAGAAAACATAGGGAAACATCTCAAGTACCTCGTATTAGACAATAGTTTTTCAGATTTTACACCAAAAGTACAAACAATAAAAGGAAAAATAGATAAATGGGTGTGATTTCTAAGTACAGTAATTATAAGTACTCTACTCTGGCAACACTTATCTCCTTGCTATTCCTGAAATGCACCTTGCTGGAACATTCTTCCTCAGAAGTTAACATAGCTTGGAAGTTCACTTCCAAAGTTTTCTTCTAGGGTCTCTGACCACAATATCTAAAATAGTGTATTTGCCCCATAGTCACTTTTTCCCCTTCATCCTGCTTTATTTTTCTTCCTATACTTTCTTCCCCCTGACAAGTATATTTTATTGTCTGTCTACCACCACTAGAAAGTAAGTACCTTGAGGGAAGGATCTTTGTCTGTTTTGTTCATTGCCCTAATCCATTGCCTACAATAGTGCCTGGCATGTAGCAGTTGCCTAATAAATATTTGTTGAATGAATGAATAGATACTGAAGTGATAGAAGTCTCTCCTTAGGTATATACAAAAAAGTTAAAATGGCCCCAGGTGTTAAAAGAGACAGCACTTTATTTTACTAACCAAATCCTAAATCAACTTGGACTAAAAATTTAAGAGCCATTTCTTTGGTATTATAAGTAATTTATCTTTGAATCTATTCTAAAATAAACTTCTTAGTTTTGCTTTCTCTGGAGCCAGGAGCTCTGAGGTCCAAAGGAAACTACTGTGTTTAAGATTAGGCAGGAAAGCAGACTTGGCCCAATGGTTACGGCGTCCGCCTACCACATGGGAGGTCCGTAGTTCAAACCCCGGGCCTCCTTGACCTGTGTGGAGCTGGCCCATGCGCTGTACTGATGCGCGCAAGGAGTGCCCTGCCATGCAGGGGTGTCCCCCCGTGTAGGGGAGCCCCACGCACAAGGAGTGCACCCCATAGGGAGAGCCGCCCAGTGCGAAAGAAAGTGCAGCCTGCCCAAGAATGGCGCCGCACACACGAAGAGCAGACACAAGATAACGCAACAATAAGAAACAGATTCCCAGTGCTGCTGATAAGGATAGAAGAGGTCGTAGAAGAACACACAGCGAATGGACCCAAAGAGCAGACAACTGGGGGAGAGGGGGGAAGGGGAGAGAAATAAATTTTTTAAAAATCTAAAAAAAAAAAAAAAGTTTAAGCAAATACTGTACATGAGAAAACAGGTGTAAGGAAAAGCTTTGGAGGCAGACTTGGGTTGAAATCCCAGTTTCTTATGTCAAATAGGAGACTCAAATGGATATACCTATATACCAGTGTTCATAGCAGCATTATTCATAGTATTTAAAGGTGGAATCAATCTAGTGTTTATCAAAAGATGAATGGAAAAGCAAAATTTGGTATATTCATACAGTGGAGTATTATTTTAACTGTAAAAAGGAATGAAGTGTTGATACGTGCTGCAACATGGATGAACCTTGAAAACATTATACTAAGTAAAATAAGCCAGGCACAAAAGGACTATGTGATTCCACTTATTTAAAATACCTAGAATAAAGTTCATAGAGATAGAAAATGGATTTAAGATTACCAGGGGCTGGGGATGAGGGAAATTGAGTCATTGCTTAATGGATAAAGAAGTTTTGTTTGGGGTAATAAAAGTTTTAGTAATAGAGGTGGTGAAAATAAAAGTAACATTATAAAAGTAATTAATGTCACTGAATTGTATAGTTAAAAATGGTTAAAGTAGCAAATTTTGTTTTACATATATATGACCATAATTTTCAAAATAATCCCAGCTCTTTTTCTCATTTGGGCAGTTTATCCTGAGGGTTGATTTCATGGCTATAAAATAAAGTCAAGAAGTCCTAACTCCCTGGGTTGTTGTGAAGATTCAGTGTTGTCCTTATTACTCAGGCTTATTTGACTCTTGGCTGTGAGAATCGATGCCTTTGTGGTCTTTGCTCACTGAATTGGTAACATTGCCACAGCAAATCTACCAGTTGGTTTAAAAAAAATAAACTTTTTGTACAGGTATGTCCCATTCTAAAAAAGCACACAGTAGGAAAATTTACACTTAATAGCAAGTTTCCTGAGGGCATTAAAAATAGTTTTAAATATGTTTCTTAAATCTCTTCCTATATAATTGCTGGTCAAGAGGGCAGGTGTCTGCTTTAAGGAGTTGGTTTATGTTTTTGCAACTTGGTGAAAGGAAAATGGGCTCTGGAACCAGGCAGACCTAAGTTCTGGTATTGGCTTATCAGTTACTAGCTCTGTGATCCTAGGCAAACCATTTACCTTCTTGGAATCTGTTTCCTCATCTATAAAATGGGGATAATATGAATAATACCTCATGTGCTTGTTGTGAACATTAAGTTAGATAATCCTAGTGATTAGCACGTTGCCTGGCCCAGAACAAATGTTTACTCATGATTTTGTGTTGAAATTATCATTGTCTGCCTTCAGGGTCCCTGCTCTTAATGAGAAAAGTTCCACAGTATCCATTCCAGTCAGATCTGACACTTGATATCCTTCTTAAATGGGCCATCTCTGCTGTTGGCCATCTCTGCTGTTTTCCCATCTGTTGAGAAACTGGAGAAAGCTCCAAGGGGATCCTCTATAGACCAAAAACATGTCGAAGTACCAAGAGGACCTTCCACAGAGGTCTCTGGGCTGCCACTGACCATGCTGCTCTGGCAGTATCAAGAGGCCTAGGAGGGTCAGGCTGGCTCTGGTCAGCTGTCATCTCCCCTTCCTAAAAGGCAGGCCTGGCTCAGCTAGACATACCTGACAGGTGATAAGCACATGCTTGTCTGAAAGGGAGTGAAGGACGGTCTCTGCTTACCACCTTGGGCTACAGAAGGAGGAGAGAGGGAGACCTCACACCCAAATACTTCTCTTCTGCATGGGCAACTGCTAAACTGAAAACACACCACAGAGATAACTCAGAGGTGCATTGAGATTGTGTTAGGAAAAGAAACTGGAAAATGGCTCACATGAATCAATGTGAACATTTAATGGGCCTTAATTGGAACCTTATCCTACTGTACTTAGAGCAGAGAGATGAAAGCAGAAGAAATCTGAGAGACCATTTATTTCACTTGAGAAAGTAGTAAACTGAAACTACAAAAAGATTTGACTACTATTATATTTTTATGATTAAATAAAATTGCCATAGATTAGTGCTGGCGAGCCTGTAAATGCTCTATGGAATGTGTCCATGCTCTCTGGCTCCTGTTAGGTTGTGACCAGAAAATCTATTCGCTTATGCTCTGCATTTATTAACCCTATTGTTCTCATACCACCCAAAGGCTCCATGGTGAGGAAAGTTTGTCCCAGGTTCTCTTCACAGGAAAGGTCCAAAGCCCACTTGGAATATTTGCGTTTTAAGGCATTATTAAATGCAGTCCATCTACCTACCCACCTCTCTACTGCCACACACACATCTTGTTAGTTCTATAGTGGGCATAATCTTTCCACTACTCCGTGTGTGTGTGTTTTAAGTAGAAGCTAGATGAGAAAATGAAAGAGCTACCAGTTGATTTTTTTTTTTCATTCATTCTTAAAAAAAACACATCCTAAGCTCTTTTTTAAGGTAGTATCTCTGCAGGTGTTGGCAGCATAGGGCATATAGGTGTGAGAATGCTCATTGCACAGAATTATATTATGTCTGCAAGTCCACAGGCCTTCAGAGCTCAACTAGTGTCACTCCTCTTGCTGCCAGGAAGTTGAGGAACTTGCCCAAGGTCAGTGGAATCAGGCCTCCTGACACATTGTCCAGGGCTTTCTGTGGCCAGTACCCCTATCACTCTTCCCCCTACCAGTGGTAGATGGTAGATAATACAAATAAACAGAAAATCCAAAATAAAGTAGACCCTCATTTTTATGGTGATATGGTTATTCTGTATAGTTTTCAAGGTCTGTGCTCTTCAGACAGCATTCTGTCTCAAATATAAATTTAAATGGAAGCAGCACAAATTATAAAATCCATGACTTTTAGAGTTAGACCAGTGTTTGAGATAACCTAGTCCAACCTTCCTGTGCCACAAGATGTGTCTGAAGGGAATTTAGAACATGCTTTATTTAAAAGGTTGACTCCTCTCCTCACAGAATAGACAACATGAAAGGAGGAGAAAAGGCCTACACACAACAGAAGATGGAGGGTGACTTAGTCTTGGGGAAATGCCAGTATCATGAGTTTTATGTCCATATGAGACCATTCTTCACTCCTTGCTCTCATTTATCAACTTCTACTGAATGCCCACCCTGTGTCAAAACATGTGCTGAGAGAGAAATACGAAAATGAATACAACTCAAACCTTGTCCTTGTGGAGTCTGTAGCCTAGGGGCAGCTCTCCATGCTAAGACTCATTCCTTCCTTCAACAAAACATTTGAATGCCCAAAGGGTGCTAGACACTGTTCTAGACACCCAGGATACAGTAAGAAACAAAATAGACAAAGTCTCTGCCCTGAAGTTGCTAACACTCATGGGGGAGGGGGTGGGGAGGCAGACAATGAACAAACTTGGATATCATGTGCTAGAGGGTCTTCTTGGAAATATGTTACAGTTGAAGTAGCGTTTGAGCTGATATATGAAAGGTGAGTAGATACTTACCAAGTAGAAAGGTAGAAAAGACATTCTAGGCATAGTAAAGAGCATGAGCATATGTACTGAAATGTAAAATAGCCTGTCAGATTCAGGCAACTGCAAGCCGTTTGTTGTGACTGGAGCTTGCGATATAAGGGGAGAAAATGAGCTAAGACTGAAGAAGCAAACAGGGCAGAACATGAAAAGACCTATGTGCTAGGCCAAGAATTTGGGGATTTTACCTCTTAGAGGTGATATTATGGAGCCCCTAAAGGTTATTAGCAGGAGGATGATAAGCTCAAACAATGTCTGAGTCTACTCCAGTGTGTAGAGAATGGGTGGGTGGGTGTCAGGACTTCCACCGATCCCAGGCTGTAAGCAAGTTCTGAAGCATTATCCTCCCCTACAGGAGCAGGATGGTATTTGAGGAAAGGGGTCTGCCCAAAAGCCTCTTTCACAACCCTCTGCTAACGGCACCTAATAAAAAGCCTGTTTCCCTCAGGAGGCAGATTGCTGCAGGTTGGGGGCCCTCTGGCCCATTTCCCTAGAGGGAAGACAGTGAGACAGCCACCACCAACCCCTCACTAATTAGGAAAACCCTTGTTTCCCTAGGACCACCAGGTTTCTAAAACCTATGAGAAGCCAAGCCCACTGGCTTTAGCCTCTCCTGGTGACCTGCCTTCCTTCCTCCTCCCCTTCTTCCCTCTGTCTCATCCTTCTCCTTGATGCTGTGTTGGTGCTGGGCAGCAGTGAGTCCCTGGGACCATCAAGAAGGCTAGCACTTAATGAGTCTACGTCACACACATTCTGCCAAGAGCTCTGCGTTTAATCTCAGCCTAGAAATCATCTTATAGCTGATGCAAGCTTGAGAGGAGAGGAGTTTGTTTGCTGGCCAAGGGAATCTTTGTGTTTCTCTACAGTGAATTTGATTTGATGATGTATGTGGACAGACTCTTCAACTTCTTCTCCTGAGATATTTAAATAAAGCCACTTCTACACTCTTCCTACTTTATCTCCCCTCCCTCACCCACCCCAGTATCAGAGTAGAGGAACCAGGGTGTGTGTGTGTTTGTGTGTGTGTGTGTGTCTGGGGCATGCCATTTTTTTATATGGTACTCAGAGGTCACTGGCTTGGAGGCCCCTCCTGTCACATTGCTCTTTTCCTAGACTCCAGGTGCACATAACGTGGCAAGAGCAGCATGGACAGAGGGGCTGAGCCTGTACACTGGCCTGCCTACTGCAGCCACCGCCTCTTCACTCTAGCACTGTAGCAGGGCCAGTTTTACAAAGAGGAAGGCAACAATTACTTTGTTTCTGCTCTGCTAGAAAAATATTCTTTGTTCCAATGATTTACAGACTCTTACAGCTGTCTCTTTTAATGAATTTAGATGTCTAGACACCTATTTCTGCTTCTCTGTTGAGGACATCTTGACTCTGACAAGAAAAGGGGGGAAAAAAAACAAAAAAACAACAAGAACTCTTAGGCATGAAGAATTTGCCCCGGTGAGGTTTAACTGTTTGTATACATCTCTGACTGGATCTCTAGACCCCACTCTCTCTACCACGCTGAACGGCAGAACTGGTTCAGCCTTAGGTTTAACAGGCCAGTTCACAGGACTTGCTGAAAGAGGCTGCTCCCACCCCACCACATTCCTGCTCTCTGTACCATTGTGCTAAGAAGCTGTTGGAGACAGTGTTGGCTGAAGCACTCACTGCAAATCCAAAGGTTTGACCTGAACACCTTGACAGCCATGAGGTGGTAGGTGCAGTCCCCCTGGGGTCAATTTGGGAAACCAAAGCTCAGTCCTCATTCAGTCATTCCCCAGATAGCTATTGAGCACCTATTATATGTCAGGCACTGTGCTGGGCACATATGCCAAATACTGGGGAATCAGCAGTGAGTAAAAGGGACATTGCCCCTGTCTTTGGCGCTTACAACTTTAGGACTATTGAAAGCTGGGGATTCACACTGACTTGTCTTGACTTAAGCAACTGTACATGCATCTGGAGCGAATATCACCTAATCCCTAGCCAGGCAAGTTCTATCTTCTGATTCATGGTAGACATGGGAGGTGAGGCCACAGTGACATGAGTACATAGAAATTTGACAGAGGGCCTTCTGAAAATAAAAAAAAAAAATGTAGAGCTTTCTAAAATCATTGGTGGAATTCCTCCTAAATAAGGGGAAAATTCAGGGTCACTGATCTTAGCAAAAGCAGTAAGATTCATAGTCTAAGTAGGTAAAACAGAGCTTGATCTTTTTCTGTTTTCTTTCCTTGAATATAGGTGAGTTCTAGAGAGCTGGAGATTTTACATTAGGACACCATGGTTGTGTTCAAATGTATACAGCAAGAAACTGCTACAGAACCCTTTTATTATTCAGTGTCATGGTTTTAGAACTATTCCCATATAAGTGCATTTTGTATATGAACAAACTTACCTTTAAAACATAGTATTTAACTTTATTTCTAATCATTTTAGAAAATATTAGTTTCCTGCCTTCTTAAACAAATTATGCTAAATATATTTTTATGTTTTTGATGCCTTGAAAACTGAGTTCCTGGTACATAAGAGTATCTGTATGTGGAAGCAAATTTTAAAAGTGTGAAATCAAAAATTTTGAAGTACTTAAGGTATATAATTATGTATACTCAGTATACATAATTAAGATATTTTTCTACAATACACTAATGTTCTCAAGACCAGCTGAAAAGATAGAAATATTTACTCTGACACCAAATGATTCCTAGGCACCTTTTTGAATTCACATTTCTGCTTGAAATAATTTTAATTCCCATCCCTTCACCTATTAGTGTCAGCTGATGTTTCTTCTTGTTGTCAGTTGACTGGTCTCCAGCAGTCTCCTTTCTAATTTGCTGATTCCAATCTACTGTAGCCAGAAAACCCACTCTTGTTAGACTCGCTTTTGCAGTGTGAATTGGTAGGCTGACCTGGAGCTTACAAAACATTCCTGTGAGTAACTGACATGGATTTTGTGGAAAGACTAGACACTCTGTGAGGGCAAGGATGTCTCTGACCTGTTCACTGTGCCATTCCCATTGTCAAGCTCCACACTTGGCCAGAGTAGATGCACAGTAAACATTTAGTCAGTGGGCTAATCTGACTGCTCTATGCTTGGCTACATTCCAGGTGGTCACAGCTGGAGGAAAAGGGCCCTCTGAGTGAGGAGAATCAGGCTGTTTTCCGTTTACATAACATGATGATGGACTCCCCATGGGCCCTCCTCACCACTCTCCTTGAGATCCTATGAAATGAGTTGCAGCAGTTGTCATTTTTCAGACACGAAATCTGCAAACTCTCATGAGGCCTATTACATTTCTAGACCAGGCTTATGGCCATTCAGTACCCTATCTCCCATTTCCTTTTCCTTTTGTATATTTTAAATATAACTCTTGGGCAAGTATTAATATTATGCATATATTATACATGATAGTATTTGTTTCAAAATTATAAGACCAGATTTGAAAGCACTCAAAGACCAAGTTTGCAGGCACTCAAAACCTGTCAAAGGCTACTCTGAAAGACAGCTGACTCTGCATGACAAGAAGATAGTGCTCATTTCAGGGTCATGTGTTCCAGCAGTTCACTCCTGAGAGTCTAGCCCCATCACCAACCATTCGTCTTTTTCAAGTTCTGACATCTGATCATTGAGACAAACCCTTGGCACAGCCCAGAACATAAGCCAAGAACTAGTTATTTGATACCTAGCCACAAAGAATTTAGCTTTCTGAAGAAAGGCCTTTTGTTAGTTCAATCTGTGTATATTGGTTGGTTTAGTCTATTTAGAATGGCAGTATATCACTCTCATCTTCATCTGGGCTGGCAAAGTCGTGCAAGAAGCTGGCTGGCAGTCAGCCTTGGGAGTGAACTCAGACCCAGTGAGAGAGTGTGCAGGAAGGGGTGGGCTCATGAGCCATATGACCCTGGATGGGCTTAGGAGGCAGGTTGGAAGAAGCAAAGCCAATTCAGAGAGTCATAAGAGTTTTCCAGGCCCAGGTCCACCACTGGCTGCCTGAGGCACCTAGGGGCAAGTCTCTTGAACTTTCTGAGCATGTATTTTTTCATTATAAGAAGATAGTCATCTCTGTCCGCCCACCTCAGAGGGTGCTTAGAGACTCAGATAATGTAGGTAGAGGGGTTTGATAGACCCTCTAGTACTGCCTCTGCCAGTGACAGACTTTCTGCTGAGTGGGATATTTCTAAAGTTTGGCAGGGCAATGCCCTAGAACACCTTGGAGTCCTTCACACTAAGTGAGAGACCAGTGTCCCCACACCCACAAAAAGGGCAAGATCCTTTCCAGACCTCTTTTTATAACCAGTATCTCTAGGCCAGGGATCCTTGAATTTGTGTCCAGAACCCTGCAGACAGATCTCAAACTCAACTTCTTTCTGGGATAGAAGACTGCTTACCACAAAATCCATTCTTTAAAAAGCAAATGTGCAAACCTAAGGCAACATGATGTGGACACCAGAATCAGAAAATGGTAGCTATACCTCAGGAGAAGAGATATGGTGTGATCTCCCCTGAGGCAAGGTGCCAATGAGTTTGTTAACTAGAAGCCCTCCATCCCTTTGATTCATTCATTCCAGTAACTTTGAAGACCACTCTATACCCCTGCAGAAAGTAGAGGACACAATAGTAAAAGACACACTTCCTGCCCTTCTGGAACTTAGTTCTGTAACTAAGGGATACATACACTTAAATATATGATATATATGATAGCTGTTACCATGTCTTTGGGCTGAAAAGAAGAGGCTGACTCTGGCTGTGCTTCCTGGGAAGACTTCCTGGGCCCAAGGATTTCTTTAATACTTGAATAGAAGCTCATCCTGGGGCTGAATCAGGAGCCCACAATACCAGCCTATTAGCTTTAGCCCTTCCTGCTTTGTTTTCAGACTGACAAGTCTAGCACCATAACCTCAACACACACATACACGCACGCTCGCACACTGTAGGCTAAGCCTCTGTTTCTCTTTGCCACTTACCTGTGTTTCTTGGATCATGCTTATGCTGGGATTTTCTTTTCAGAGCTGTCAGAATGCATTTCCTACCCCGCCACCACAAGATCCTGGCTGGCATCTCCAGCACTGTTTGCATAGCTCCCTCCTGTGCAGGCAGGGCCAGGGAGCAGCTGCAGCAGTGGTTTCCCAGGTGGCATGTAGCTCACTGATGAGTCCCAGCCAGGAAGCAGGGCCTGCTGCTGCCAGCCTCCTGCTCTAATAAGCAGTCCTTATAAGAGATGATGGAAAGCATTCATTAGGCCTCACACTGGGAGGGGCTTCTGGTCCTGCAAGTGTGCAGGAGCCAGATTTGGCAGGAGAAAGCTCAGAGCAGCAGAGCTGGAAAGCTAACCAAACGCTCATGACTAATATTGTTTTGTACTAAATCACAGACACTGTCTTATTGGATCCTCATCTAAACACTGAAACGTTGCCACCTACCCCCATTTTATAGAAAGGACCCTGAGGTTCATATTGGTTAAGTGACCACAGCAGATCAGGGGCAAAGCAAGGCCTAAAAGCTTCATGGCTTCATGAGAGAGTATTGACCCAGGAAAAGTCACTCCACTCTGAAATGCATCTGGTTAGCAAAAGTAGCCTTTCTCATGGAATCTCATTCTGATTGGGAGTGATGAAGTAGAAGGGAATGAGTTAGGGCTGCTTCTTCCCTTCATCTAAAAGTCCCCCACCTCCAATTTCTAGGTATGCAGATCTGATCCAAACTTCAAGGTCCGACCTAGCTTCTCAGTGCAGTCTTCTACTTTCACCTAAGTAAGCGCAATTGCTCCCTCCCATGGAGTCCCCGAGCCCCTTATCCTTCCCTCTCTGATGGCCCAGGCTCCTTATACGTTTGTGTACATGTCTTATCTCCCGGGAGCTAAAGCATGATCCCTTCCTGACATGTTGCATCTTCACCTGTGAATGTTGAGGGAAGAGACATTCTTTGTGTCTCTAAAACATTTAATACAACACTTAGGAGACACTCAATATTTGTATTCTGAATTTAGAGTTCTCATCTGACTCCCTCTTTCTTGGTGCATCCAGGCTATACTCCACTTGGTGAGGAACACAGAGGTTGGAGCCAGAAGGCCTATTGTGTGGCTAGGGGTGAGCAGAGAAAAGAGTCAGCATGTCCATTTGTCTACTCCAGATTCCTTTTTTTTAATCAGATTAATTTTTTTTTTAAGATTTTTTTTTAAGATTTTTATTTTATTTTTAAAGATTTATTTTTATTTATTTAATTCCCCTCCCCTCCCCCGGTTGTCTGTTTTTTTTTTCTGTGTCTTTTTGCTGCGTCTTGTTTCTTTGTCCGCTTCTGTTGTCGTCAGCGGCACGGGAAGTGTGGGCAGCGCCATTCCTCGGCAGGCTGCTCCCTCCTTCGCGCTGGGCGGCTCTCCTTATGGGTGCACTCCTTGCGCGTGGGGCTCCCCTATGCGGGGGACACCCCTGTGTGGCAGGGCACTCCTTGCGCGCATCAGCACTGCGCATGGGCCAGCTCCACACGGGTCAAGGAGGCCCGGGGCTTGAACCACGGGCCTCCCATGTGGTAGACGGACGCCCTAACCACTGGGCCAAAGTCCGTTTCCCTTTAAGATTTTTATTTTCTCTCCCTTCTCCCCCCCAGTTGTCTGCTCTCTGTGTCCATTCGCTGTGTGTTCTTCTGGGTCCGCTTGTATTGTCAGTGGCACTGGGAATCTGTGTCTCTTTTTGTTGCGTTATCTTGCTATGTCATTTCTCTTGTGTGTGCGGCACCACTCCTGGGCAAGCTGCACTTTCTTTCCCGCTGGGCGGCTCTCCTTAGGGGGCCCACTCCTTACACGTGGGGCTCCCCTACACGGGGGACACCCCTGCATGGCAGGGCACTCCTTGCGCACATCAGCACTGCACGTGGGCCAGCTCACCACAAGGGCCAGGAGACCCTGGGTTTGAATCCTGGACCTCCCATGTGGAAGACGGATGCTCTATCAGTTGAGTCAAATCCACTTCCCTCAGACTGATTTTTAATCCCAGCATTCAGATCCTCCTGGACCTCCTTTCCACCAGGCTATAGCATATATTGCCAGCCTACAACTTTCCTATTTCTAAAGCCACTTCTTGCCAGAAATGTTGATAGTTCCAAAAAGAAGAGGGAGTGGTCACAGGAGTCCATCTTACCTGCACAGGAAGCATCATGGACTGGGCTTACTTGGCGTTTCTCCCTCCTTCCTCCTCCCACATCTCCAATGATAAGGGAAAAAGTGGTGGGTCCCCAGGACATTTGGGTAAAAGATGCCATTCTTTAGTGACTAGAATTATATCCACTGTCCTCTGCTTAAAAGACCAAAGGAGGTACCTGTGCTATGCACAGTCCTGTCTCTAGATAATGATCACAAATGACTCCAAGAAGGCCTTGAAGTACTCTCTCTTGTGTTCTAATACAAATAGTCTCAGAATGATTTTTCTCAAATTCAAAATGTAGGAATCTAATTTTCAGTGAAAAAGAATATTTTTAAAGATCTGGCACCCTTGGTCATGTTGTTTCTTGATTTGGGTACTGGTGACATAGGTATGTTTACTTTATGAAAAGAAATTTAATTGTTCACTTAATGTGTTTGTGTCTGTGTATGTGTATGTTACATGTGACTTAAAATTTACTTAAAAAAAAAAATTCCCCATCCTAAAACCCAGAGCAGTTTAGCAGTTTGCAAACCAAGGATACAAAACTAGTGAGTGGATAGGACCTCAGATATCCTAACACTTACACTTTTGTTAGTACCTATTTCAAAATTTCACTGAAGAGCAAATGAAAAGTTTAGTTTTAATCTCTTGATCTGAATGTCGCAGGAAATTTCCTTTGGTTTTCTTGAAGCCCCACTCTGCATCAGAAAGTGGACATCGGGAGCAGATGTGGCTCCAGCAATTGAGCGCCTGCTCCCACATGGGAGGTCCCAGGTTCAGTTCCTGATGCCTCCTAAAAAAAAAAAAAAGCCACAACAAATAAACAAATGAATAAACCAACTCAGGGGAGCCGATGTGGCTCAGTGGTTGAGTGCCGGCTTCCCATATACAAGGTTCCAGGTTCAATCCCCAGACCCGGTACCTCAAAAAAAGAAAGAAGCTTTCTTAATGACTCTCAGGCCTAGGGGGGGAACACCTGGATGAGATGAAATTGAGCCTTCCCCCACTCTCCAATCTGTCAAAAGCCTCTGGAGCAAAGCCCTAAGCATCAAGGTCAGACTGTTAATATTCCCAGCCTAACTTCCCTGCTGCAAATAAAAAAATGCTTATTCTAATTTGGCTGACTGTCCTGCTATGCTCAAGACACAGAGAGGCCACTCTTCTGTGTCTCACCCATTGAATCTCAGTTGGCCCCTTCTAGGACCTTCTAATCCTATCTCTCCAAATGTTAGAAATGTGGTTCACAGGACAGTACCAACTAAACTGGCCCATTCTGGCCCACAGCCAAACCATGGGGACGTGGCTCTCATCACCCCTCTCAGACCCCTTACCTGACCCGTGGTTAAGTCCTGTCATGGATGGTCCTATGGATAGAAGTCCTTGCCTAGGGTAACCAAACTGCCTAAATCCATTTGTGTCTTCTGCAATCCAGGGACTTAAAAGGAGTGACCTCTGGCAGGTCGTCTCACTACAATAGTGGTAACCTCTGTAAACTCACTTCTTCAACAGGGAACTGATAGATAACCGCTTCTGTTTTTTGAGGAGACTGGCAGGCCCTTACGAGGCTCTGTTTTGCCCCAGTCAGTTTCAGGAGTCCAGTTTGAATAAGTTCCAGTTAAGCCTCATGTTCTGAGCTAATTCCCCAGAAACAGGAATTGTGGTCTTTGAGTTAACATTTTGTCTGTGCCAGCCAGACTGCCCAGTTTAATGTCTTTTCAATTAGTGAACTTTTCAGTAATAATAGCATTTTAACAATGAAGGTCTAAAGAAAAATTATGTTCTTAATTTTTGCTCAAAGGGGGTAAAAAAAGATTTCTAGTAATTGTATCATTATAAATTCTAAAGTGGTGACCGTTTGGCTATGTTACTAAAATTGTAGCTAATAATTAAAATAAAGACTTAGGTAAATGCTTTATCAATAAAGAAGATGATACAGCATATTTTTCTGAGCCAGTGTCAGAAATGGCAGCAAACAGCCATGTGCTGAATTGTCACACAATGCAAGTCTTTAAAATTCCTTCTGGATTTGAAGGTATTAACAAGTCCCTATCAACATTCTCTAAAGGTTTTTGATGTCATTTTAGCTATTGAACTAAAATATGTGAACTATTACTTTGTTGATTTTGTTCTTAAACCAAACTGCATTATCATCTGAGAGTGTGTTCTTAAAGTATTGTTAAAAGTACTTTGAAAACTTGTAAATCCCTGTAATTTATGTTTCTCCTGTCTCTGCTGTTTCATTCTATCCTTCTGGTTTTAATTTGAATGCAGTCCTGTCTGGGTGTGTACCTGTAAAATTGTGTTTTTCCAAGTACAATTTACAGTCCTGACCTTAGGTTTTACAGTGTTCCTAACCTTCGAGGAGCTGTCCTCCTGTACCAAGAAGTGGGCTTTGGGTCACTCAGCTCTTTCATATTAGAACTGTCCAATCAAGGTTACTTGAAACAGATCTGATTTTGACATTTCATAGTTTATCATGTAGGCCCACAGAGTAAATTAGGAGGACTTCCCTGCAAGCCCATTAATTGCATTGCCCCATTTCTTAAAATGTATACAGTTGTAAACCTAGACTGCTTCAAGACAACAGTCTCATTTGTCTAAACAATTCTCCCTTTAGACCCAGTGGCACTGATAGAAACAGATAAGGAGTATGGATCGGAGAAAGGGTCTTTCCAAGGCTGTACTTGCTGAAACTGTGCCATTCCCCTTACAATCCCCTTTTCTTTGCATGGCTTGCCTACATACGGAATAGATGTATCTGCATCCAATAAATTCAGTAAGCTACATTAGAGGAAGACTGCAGTGGGCAGGGCCATGGGAGAGGGTATTTTACTTTCTTGTGAGTGAGCTCTTTGCGGTTTTTAAGAAATGTGACTACTCTGGGGGATGGGGGGGGGGTAGGGCACACTTTGTTAAGCACGTGTATATCCTGAATCCATTTCCATCGCAGCTGCTCCTTTCATGATAGATTGTAATCATTTTTAAATAGCTAGAGAACTTTTGGAATTTTTTCCTTAAGTTAGGAAATGAGATTTCTTTATTTTCTGTTGTTCCCAAATATCATTCTCCCTGGGAGTAAGAGCTGCCGAAGGCCAGGCCCGGGGCCTTTTGGTAGCTGACCTGGGACTCCCCCTTTGTTGCAGGTAATCGTCCAGTCGGGCCGCCACCCCACAGTGCTGCAGAAGCTCTGCCAGTTGCCTTTCCAGTATTTCAGTGATCCACGGCTCATCAAAGTGCTGTTCCCTTCACTTATCGCTGCTTGTTACAACAACCATCAGAACAAGATCATTCTGGAGCAAGAGATGAGCTGTGTTTTACTGGCCACGTTCATTCAGGTATCTTCTACATTATGACTAAGTCTCTGGCTTTATGTATAAGCTAATGCGATTGAAAAGAAAAGTAAACCAGCTGTTTATTATTCTTGCCCTCTATACTTAATAATTTCACATATTTCTGTGCTTGAAAATTAATTCCTAAATATCAGAATAATAGAATTGGTGTTGAGTGTTGTATAATTTCTACCTGGAGGATTTTAAGAAAAGGATATTCTTCCAATTAACAAATTGGTAAACCCACACTCAGAAAACGTTTTTAAAATACTGCCAGACTTCTTTAAAGCTTTAACGACACTGAATGCAGTCGTTAGTTTTTAGTCTAGCTATAGGAAATAGATAATAATTGCTGAAGAAAGATCAGTTAAAACTTAGTTTATCATAAATTTTTCAATAAATATAATTTCTATATAGTCAGAAAACTATTATATTGCTTTTTTTTCTATCTAAAACTTGTGATACCAGCCTAATATTTTTATGACCCAATTAAATTCTTTAGGACTTTAATAAGAATTACTACTGTAGCAAAGCAATATTTCCACATCTCAAGTAACTCAATCAACTGACCTTTAACATTAGGTAACTCTAATCCTGGACTTTTTTTTCTGTCATTGTAGATAATTATTGACTGAAAATGTTTCATTTCAAATGTACCACCACAAAGTCAGTGTGCTTTCACTCCGTGACACACGTTATTATGGGACGATGCTTTCTGTTCTCTGTAATAATGAAAGAGAAAGCAGAGCTCCCTATTAATATTGTTTCCTATTCTAGCTACTACGCATATATCACTGTCGGATGGGTGTGAAATCAGCCAGCTGGTTGGGAACCACAGAGGATGGCTAGAGTTTCCCCAAGCCTTTTTCACCTTAGATAATAATTAGTCGTTTATATTTTTTAAACTTTCCTCTATTAGATGATCAATTAATAAACAGGCAAATTATGTTTTGAGATACTTTATTCTCAGCTTAGGTTTGAGTCTAGGTTCCATTTTCTGAAAGAAAAAAATTTCAAGTCAAATATTCAGATCTATAGGTGGGATATGGATTTTTTCAAAAACCTCATATGGCTAAATTAAAATCTTGAAAATTTTTATAATATAACCATCAAAATAACATTTAGACTTTTTCATATATTCAATCTAATTTAACATATTTAAGTTAATATAAAAATACATCATAGAGAATTTTTAAACCATGATCTTTTAAAATTCAGGTCATTCCTTCTTCATTCAGAGGAAATTTTTGAGTACCCACAGTATGCTGGGCACTGCCCTAGGTGCTGGGGATAGAGCAGTGAACAAAACAGACAAAAAGTCCTGCCTTTACAGATCCTGCATTAAAGTAGGGGAGTCAAACAAAAAATAATAATAAATTTAAAAATAGCATTCCAGGCGGTGGTACGTGCTTTGGAAAAAAATTAAGTCAGGAAAGGGGGTGGGGACTGCCTGGGACTGGGGAGAGGTATCCATTTTTTATGGGTGAGCAGAGAGGCCTCAACTAGACAGTGATTGAGTAAATATGATTTAGTACCAACTTTAAACTTAGTTCCTTTACATTTTCAACAGCTTGGAAAACAATTTATAAAACAGAAATGGTATCAGAATGTAAAGTAAAGATTATATATGTATGTTTTCATCTGATATTGATCACAGAGTACTTCTAAATCTACCCTTCTCTATTACAAGAATCCATATTTAACACATAAAATCTGTAATAGTACAGAAATTTTTTATAATGCTTATTTGGGATAGGAAGTTAGACTAGTAGAGTTAAAGTTTTTTTTCCTCTGAACAATTGTGCTTGAGGGTATGTATATTGGATTTTAGTTTATAAAGTGGTTCCTCAAGGTTCCCATGTGTTAGATTATTAATATTCACTAGAAAATGATACTAAAATAAGAGCTGATAGTTTATCATGTATTTCTGAAGATTAACATATCATATACTACATTTTAAATTCTCCAACTAAAAGTAAAACTATCAGATTTTAAGATTTAGCTCAAGAGCTTATATATTGGTGTGTTTTTTAAAAAACAAATCTATCGAGATTTTAAGAGAATAAATTTGGCAAAAATTTTTTGTTTGTTACATGTAAAATTAAGTTGTAGTTTCCACATTATGCAGAAACATGGCCTGTGATGATATTTAGCAAGATTTAAGAGTTATCACTATTTGGTTTAAATTTATAAGAACTGAGAATATGTAACAAGTTTCCTCAGTTTTTATATTTGAGCACCAAAATAATCGTGCAACAGAGGTTGCGAAGTGGTTGCCTCAGAATTCAGAAGTATTCTTAAAGCTACCTTCAGCAAAATTCTCTGTTCATACTACTGGCACAAAAACACTTTTTTCTTTTCACACAGGATTTTGCACAGACTCCAGGTCAGGCAGATAACCAGTCTTATCAGACCAAAGGTATGTCTCTAAAATTAAATTTTATTTGTTTTTTAGCCAAACAGACACATTTCTCCCCCACTCCCTGAAACTGTTAGAGAAATCAATTTATTATATTTCAACTAAAAGATTTGAGATTCAGATACCAGTTGTATTTCAGTAAGTAAAAAAATTAATTTTGTCATCACGCATGAGTGCATCAGAATACACAGAGAAATCTATGGAAGTAAAAGAAAAGCACAAAACATCTTTGTGTGATTTATACCCACCTCATGCAAGATATAACGAATGGTAAATAATTACTAAAGAGCTGCTTTGTAAGACAGGAGCCAATCAGATAATTAATATTGGCCTAAATTACTCACATAAATGCTGAAGTCACATAGGTGTGGCTCTCGATGTTCAGAATAAAGTTATCAATGATAGTAGTCCATACTTCCCCCAAATTTTAATTTCTTGAACATTTTATTGAAATAATTGTTTTACGTAGAGAAAAAAACATCAGATTAGCAGCATTCAGGAGCCAAAACGTGTACAAGCTTTTTTCCTATAGTATTCCTGCTGGAATGTCTCCTGTGATCAGAGGTAGAGATTTAGAATTTTAAGATGCATACTTACTTTTTAAAATGTCCTGCCAGCCAGAGCAGAGCAGAAAAGTACAAGTTGCTCTTTGTCTGGAGGTCATGACAGTGTCTCTGATTAATGAGACCCTAGTCCAGATTTTCCCCAATTCTTCCACTAGTTTGATATACTTTAAAGTGGCCAGTCAGAGGCCCACTCCCAATGGGGTCCCCACCAAGAGCTCTTACTTGGAAGGGGGTCGTCATGGATTCTGTCACAAAAGAAAAGGCCATCTACGGTGGGGCGGGTGTTTCAATGTGTAGTGAAGAAAAGGTAGCTTAAAGGTGTTGCAATATCATGAAAAAATGTCATGTTTTCTTGACCCTGGTACCCAGAAAAGTAAACAGAAAGATATGCAACTTTTCAGAAATTCAGGTCAGTATTATAGAACCAGAATTAGTGCAAAAGTTCAGTTCTGCCTTTTTTTTTTTAATCTACTGCAGCCAACTTGAGAGAAATCAGCATATGTTATGATTTCTCACAATATTTTTAAAATTTTGAATACGTGAGGACTCTTAGAAAAATTACCTAATATATTTCTTTTTAACCATACAGCAATATTTTTGCCAGTAAGAAATACAGACATTCTTTTTTCCTTACTCATTCTCCTAATCGCAAAAGATGAGTAACCGTCTGCTGCGTTTCTGGAAGGCAGAGTCCTACGGACTGCCTCTGATGGGCTGAGGCCTCAGAAACCTCAACTTTTTTCTCTTCCAATGGACCATCCTCTCTTTCATTCCTTCCCCACTTACATTGGGCTTAATTCACAGAACAACAGATGGGGAATTGGTCTCTGCTTTGCTCAGAAAGTTTCATCACTATGTTGGTGACAGCTCATGATATTCTGACTTGACTTAAAAAAAAAATTTGATGCCTCACTAAGTCACCAGTTTGCAGCTTGGATATCTGTTCCCCTTTTGGTCTTACATTAAGTCCCAATAAAATGTTTCAAGAACATGTTGAGTTCATTGCCCAGGTGAACCTTTCAGTAAAAAGCAGCTCCTGGTAGCAGCACATTCTTATTTGCTGAAGAGAATTAATAGTTTTCAAATACCCAAAGCTCACTGACTCCCCAGCTCTAAGATTGTTTGCTTGGCTGATATCGCTAGCCAGTAAAGTCATGAATTCTTCCCTCTGCTTTATTAGAGAGGCAACTGAATGTCATCTTTGAACATTTCTAAAATTATGTTTTAAATTAGACTATTTTAGAAAACAAATGTCATGGTTTACATACAGATTTACCCTTTCAAGGCTAACGTAAGGGTAGAATACATGACTGTCATTTTCTTTTGTTCACTATAGCTTATTTTCTCCCTTGATAAGTTTCTTACTCTGGAGTCCAAAAACAAATTTTTGGTAATGTTTTACATAAAAGTTAATGTCCGAATATGTTAGACTCACAAACTGTATTGTGATTAAAATATACATTATATAAGTTTATACTGGATAGATATAGACAGGTAACCTTGTTTATATAAAGTATATCATGGTAATTTGAAGTATATGTAGCTATTAGATATCAAAATAAGTTTACTTTCTTAAACTATAAAGAATTTAACTCTTTTCTCTTTTTTTTTGCTCAGGAAAATGCCTCAGTTCTCAAGACTATCTTGAGTTGGCTAACAGATTTCCTCAGCAGGCCTGGGAAGAAGCTCGGCAGTTCTTCTTGAAAAAAGAGAAAAAATAAGTGTTTTGGTTGGTTCTGCATTTGTGTACCCTCATTAATATTTTTAATTGTTCAAACATTCTAACTATTCTTTAAGAAACTCGTTTTCACATGTTTATACTCCCCCCGTGTAGATATGGTATATACTTTGCACTATTTATAATGACTGTAGATACTTTGAAGCTCTACTTGCTAATTTTGCAAGTTGAGTTTATTTCATTTATGCACAATATTTTGGGATTTCATAATTTCCATCCTATAATATATACCTTGCATTTGTAACATGGGTGAAATTCGACATAAAGTTAGCAAATGTTTTGTTCTTGTAATAAAATAACTTATTATGTTTGCAATGTGACTTTTATTTCAAAATTGGTGTCTTTGTATTATTGCTGATTTTTCTTGTTAAAGCAATACAAATTTCAAAGAAAATACTAACACCTGAAGTATCTTAATTAAAGACTTAATTCAAAGTTCACCTGCTCTAAATTTCCCTTTTTAAGGTTTGCTGTAAAGATGTTTGTGCTATTTTTTACATTCTAATTGCATAATCTGTTGGGAAGAGCAGACTATTTAAAATGAAATTAGAGTACTGTATTCCTTGGTCTACCTAAACTTTCCTATCAGACAATACTGGGAGCTTCCTTTTAGCATCGTGGGCTGAAATTATTCTCCAGAATGAAAATTAGAGATCCAAGTAATGAATTATCCTAAGATGTTTTCTCCAGTAATTGTGAAATGAAGCAACACTGAGGTAAAAAGGAAAGCAGAAGATCAGACTCTGAATAAAAGTTTTAAACTACTTCTGTGCACCACTCACACGCGTGCAAGGTCTGCCTGGGAGAAGGTGACCTTCTCATATCTTGTTCTCATCGTTGCCCCACCTTAAGCCTATGGTCTGTTCTAAACCATTCGCTGAGTGATATCAGTAATAATTTCTGTCAGATAAGAATCAACCATTACCAAGAAAAAAAGATCTGCTTGGAAAAAATGTTGATCCGAAAATTTATCAAACGCAAGACTTTCGGGTGGTAGAAACTGGAAAACACAGGCGTTTCATCTGTTCTTTTCAAGGCAAACATTTACCTACCTAACGTTCAGGACACTTTGGAGGCTCACAAACCTGCCGAGTTACGTATATATTCTTATACTTTATACTTCTTTGCAAATCAAGAAAAAACAAAGAGGTCCGATTATTTAAAAAAGAAAAAAGACAATTCATCCCCTGCGTTCAGTGCTGCGGCGCGGCGGAACCCCGGCGTCCTCCAGGTGCTCCGCGCCGCGGCGCCGCGCGCGACCCCGGCCTGGGCTCGAGGGCGGGAGTCCCGCCAGCCCCGAACGCAGAAACAGGCTCTGGGGGAGCGCCTCCCGCCGCGGCAGGGCCCGCACCCGGGCTCGGGCGGTGACCCGGCCGCGGCACCAGGACCCCCGACCCGCCTCTCCGCGGCGCGCGCATCCGCACCCCGCGCTGGGCGCGGCGTCCCGGGGGCGGAGGCGGCCACTGTCCAAGGCAGACTCAGGCGGCCAGGGACCGACGAGGGGAGGCATTCCCGAGCCCCGCTTGCCCTGCGCGTCTTGGGGCGTCGACGCAGAATCCCTGTGGCCGAAAGAAATAATCAAATATTTATAAGATTTCCTGCAAGACGCTTCACAATAGAATATACTTATCTGGTCGGATATTTGCCAGAAAGTCATAAATAATTGAGACAGCTGTGATTAACCTCCCAGAAACCATAGCAGGATTCGCAATTAAACATTTAATTGACAAGTCCCATTGCCCCTCTCGTCCCCGAGAAGGGGTTTGCTGGAGAAACCCCGGGCCCTACCTCCGGGGAGCCCCCAGGCTCGCGGCCGCGAAGGTCAGGCCAGGGGTCTCCTGGCCGCCCCGGGGGGGTCTCGGTGAGTCCCACCCCGGCGGCCTCTGGGGGGGGGGTCTCAGGTTCTCCTCTTTAATGCGCGCGCCGGCCAGGCCAGCGAGATTTAAGCTCCAACTCTCCGGGGTTTTACGACTTTACACTCCCCAGGGTAGGGAGAGGGCGGCGCCCAGGTGAGCGCGAACCCGTCTCGTTCCAATCGGCGCGGACGCAGTGCCACCCGCAGGCTTTCTCCTGGGGCGGGGGCCACGGGCGAGCCCCACGGGGCCAGGGCGAAAGGCTTTCGACGCTGACGATGCCACGGGGCGCAAATGGGGCAAAGGTAACCATTTCACCTGAGCTGTAGATCCAGAATTGGAGTCAAATGGGGGGGGGGGGGGGGAAGCGGCCCAAAGCGGCGGGGCAGCGACATCTGAGCCCCCAACACGGTTGGGGCAGCGGGCGGCACCTCGCCGCCCGGGACCTCCGCGGGGCGCGTCACCCGGGACGCCCCACAGGCCGCTGGCGCCGCGCTTCCTGCCCACTTCCGGAACCCTCCCTCCCTCCAGGCTCGGGCGGGCGGGGGCGCCTCACCTCCAACCCTGAACCTGGCCGCTGTGCGCCTAGGTCGGGACCTCGGTCTTCCCCAGTGCCTCTCCCTTCCTCCCCCAGCTCAGCTGGAAAAACCACCTGGGTCATTTCTTCCAGGGATTCTTGCCATGCTTTCAAAATCCTTGGGTCGCAATTATCTGGGAAAGGATTATTTTTCACCAACCCCATTCTTCCACTTCCTTCTTCCCCTGACCCTCCCCGCATGCCCCCAATACTAGGGTCTGCTATTTTCTGTACTCAAACGACCCCTCTTAAACATCCCGCTTCCCGAGGAGGAAACCCTCCGCCTGGATGAGCTCCTGCCCGCCCCGCCTCTGACTCCAAGACCCGCCCTTCCTCCAGCTGCTGAGTTCTTGACCCCGAGGTGCTGTCGGCCGAGGGCTGGCCTCTGTCCTGGCTCACCCGGCACTCCCGCCTCCCTGGCATGCTTGCTGCTGGGGCCCTCAAAGTGCTTTATAAATTGAGCCACTCCCCACCCAGCTCCACATCTGGATCCCAACCGACTATTTCCTTGTGCTTCTTTGCCATTACGATTCTCAATCTAGCTCCATTTATCTGTATCTGCCATGCGTAGCCCCCAACAAGGTGCTAGTCTGTAATTGGTCACGCAATCCTCATGATTTCACTGAATCCCATTATCTTCAAGGAAGTTTACCTTTACATCCATCAGACCCATATTTAAAAGTCTCTAATCTTCCCTACATCAGCTTAATAAAATCTTTCTGAATTTCCTGCTTTTATCACAACCCATTGGGAACTTCTCTGCAAATAGTTATTATTCCTCCATTGTTTTCTCTCTCCAGCATGCCAAGATTTGACTTATTCTTATGTTCTCTTTGGTGAACACTCATACGGGAAAACTGACTAAATGTGTTGCGCTTACGTCCTCTTCTAGGCAGCAGTAGCAGAATCTCAATTTTTTAAAAGAACAATCTTAGACAATGTCTCATTTAAGCCCAGTATTTGCAGCTCTGACAAACGGAGCTTTAAGCTATGCTATATTCAAAAGACTAATTTCTGCTCCACAATCCATTAAATATTAAAGTTCATTGGGAATGCTGCCACAAGGACTGAATTTCCCAGAATTACACAGTCTTTCAATATGTATTAAATTTTGTGGTATAATAGCTATAAACTTCCATCCCTGGGAATTCCCTTCCTGCCTCAATTGCATAAAACTATCCAAATTATTAGATAAGTCTTCTGAGGAAATTTTATTCTAAAGTGAATCTAGCTAAATAACTAACTCCCATTTTCCACGTATGGCCTCTTCTTTTACTGAATTGAGTTTTTACTACACAACTGGGGAATCTCACTTTAAAAGTTCAGTAAGCATAAAATACTACACTTGTAATTGTTACAGGTAATTTAATTTACAGGAAAATCCCTACTGTATTACAGAAGATGTTTAAAGATGACCTAGGAACCAGTAAAACTGATATTTATTAGTGTAACTAACCAACCGTAGACCTAACACCCCACCAGGGACCCCTGTACTAAGAATCATATACCTATCGCCCGAAGCCCCACATGGAAAATGATACATGCCTTTGCATGGCTAGAAACAAAATACAGGAGAGAAAAACAATGTTTTATACAGTAATACAGATGCAGGCATCTTAATACACCACCTTTCATCTGAGTAAGCTCCCAATATTCAAATACAGTCACACGTATAAATATCAAAAAGGGTAGTTTTTTGGTCTATGAGTGATAAGCAAAAATATGGCTAATTAGATAGGCAGATGTTTTCATTTGTAGTGTTCAAACGCTTGTACTGCAGTCTGACAAAAGCAAAATTTCAGCACTAACAACTGCTAATAAAATTCTTTATTCAAGAACGTATTTTTTTAAATGTCAAAATTCAGTATACTGAAGAAATTAAAAGTACCTGGAAAAAAGGTTTTTTTTAAAAAAGAGTACACAACTAGCAATTATAGCAGGTCAACTAGGGAAAGCAGGAATTAAAACTGCGAACGTGAACTGAGCCTAAAAAAAAAAAAGTACCTGAAGGTAAGATTTCTTGGAAGGTTACCCCCCTAGCCAATGGCCAGCCAGAAGGTAAAAGGAAATGTCTGAATTTCTATTTGGGGAGGAATGGTCAAAGTTAAGGGAAGGAAGCCTCACAGAACACAGTCCTTCTTATTAAAACCGTGTCTGGGCACTAGAGGTAAAGCTGGTCCTCATTAACCCTGCATATCTCTTTCCTTATCTCTAAGTTTGCAGCACCATTTCCTAAAGAAGGGGAATTTTCCCTTTAATACTTTTTTTCCTAGCCTCACCTTGTCTTTCAGGAAGTAGAATATAAACATGGCTCTATTTTCCCACCTCCTCCCATTTTCTCTCAATAATTGCCAGTAAGCTTTCTATCTCTAATGGAGATGGGGGCAGAATCCTGTCATCAGCACTGCTGAAAAACTTAGAGCGGCCTTTAGTCCTCCAAAGAGACTGTAACTTTGTAACAGGAGGCACCTACTCCACCATCCAGAAAGCGCAGCTGCCCCTGAGACGCATTTTTTTTCCTTACCAGTCACCACCTGCGCTAAGATGGCAACTATCCCTATCCGTTTAGGGCGCTGGCCTCTTTCAAGTCAAACCCCGGACAAAGGGTACACTTTGTGGGTCATTTAACTCGGGGACAAGGAAACGAAAACTCAATGCCAGAGATTCCTCAAGAGTAGAGGGGAGGCTGGTAGGCTGGCCGTTTCTTGAGAACCCACCAAGTGCGGGCTGGTCTTGGAAAAGAACTGTCCCAGGCTGCCTGCCAAAGGGTTAAATATTTGTGAAGGGTAAAACCTGAGCCTCCCGTTTTTTGTGCTTGCCCGGGGGCCTGCTGGAGATTCAGTATCTCTCGGTTATTTCCTGCGATCACTAAAGCCAGTTTTCAAGAAAATAAGTCGCAGGGGTTTGAAATGTCACACCAAGTGACCTGGGCACGGCATATCCAGGGGCCATTCCCAGCCCCCTCCCACCCGGGCTCCCGCCCCCTCCATTTCGGGTCTGGAAAGAAAATAAACCGAGGACACGCCAGACTGGTTCTGGGTGGACTTATTTTCCCCAGCAGCCGCGATCCTAGCGGGGGCTTGTTGTGGCTCCTTCAGTGTATCGCTTGCAGGTGATGCCAAATGCAGATAAGGAGCCGCCGCCCGGCCTTCTCCTCTGTCTAGACCGGGGAATTAATAAATGCAGTGAGATTGATCACGTCGCGCATCCACTCTGGGGACAGCGCGGAGGACGAGCCGTCACGGCGGCCGGATCTGGTCCGGGTCGGCCCCTCTGTCTGTCCAGGGCCCGCCGGCCGGCCTCGCTGCTCGAGTCAGGGGCGACCGGCGGGCGAGGCGCCCGGGGATGGGGTTCCGGCCTCCAGACGACGGAAAGAGAAGCGCCAGGAGGGCACGAGTGCGCCGCGGCGAAAGAGGCGCGAGGGGCAGAGGGCCGGGGCTCCGGGGGCGGCGGGCTGGAGCGGGCTGCGGGAGCGGGGCGCTGAGCACCGAGGCGAAGCTGGGCAGGACCGAGCCCCGCCCCTCGCCGGCCCCACTGCAGGCTGGAGACCGCGGCGGGGCGGCCACCGCAGCGCTGCGGGCTTCCCGCGCAAACCCGGTCGCCCCACCCTCCCCGCCGCCCTCCACCTCTAGGCGCCCGGCGGCCGCGAGCAGAGCGCGCGCCCGGGTTCCGGGAGACCCCGGCGCTCGCGCGCACCGCGGGGACGCGCTCCGGGCACCTGGACCCCGCCCCCGCCCGCCGCCCAATCCCCGCCGGGCGCGGCCCCTGCCCGCGCGGGAGCACGCGGGCGCCGGCGAGGGAGGCGCGGGCGAGCAGCGGGGCCCGCGCGGAGCCTCCGCCGCCCACCCCGCGGGGGCTTGTTTTCCTTGTGACGAACCCAACTCTGGAACTTAAGTTCGTTCAGTCCTCCCGCTGCGCCAAGAGCACGCAGGAGCAGCACTGCATCGGATTATTACTTTTTTTATTAAGATCAAAATATCCGTCCTACTATGAACTGACTGTTCTCACAATAAATAACAATAACTTACGTTTGTTTGTTCGGCAAAGGCTCACACACTTTGTCCTCCGTCGATTGATAACTTAAAACATTTTCAAGAAAAGTCTCGTTTCTACTTTTCCCCCCCAGCAATCATGCGCTTTGGGAATTTGAGTGTCGGTTCTTTGGGGCGTCCCCCTTGCTGTTCCCGGCTAATGTCCGGGCGAGGCCGCCTGGGAGCGCGCGGCGGGCCTGGGGCAGGAGCCGGTGGGACAGCTCCAGGCTGGCCCGGCGCAGGAAGGACCCCGCGTGTCAGCCACGCCAAGGGCGGTAGAGGATGGGGGCGCGAAGAGACAGAGGCTTCGGCCCACGGTGCGCGGAAGAGGAAAGGGCAGAGCTAACCCTAGTAAATCCCAAAATCTGGTTTGTAAAAATAAAAGTACTCGGAGCAGGGGTCTCCAGTCGTGAAAACAGGTTGCTGTCCTGGCGCTTTGGGCGGTCCTGGCCGTTTCTCTCGGTTCCATCTCTTGAAATAACAATAACAGTAATTAAAAAGGCGAGAGCGTTTTCGGAGCTGGAATGGCCTGAGCATGGGTAAGTCTCATGCAGGGAGCATGCGAGGTCCGCGGGCTGGCGGGGAGGGGGTCCCCCTCACGTCTCCACGGGACTCGGCACCATGCTGTTGGGGGTGTCCGGTAGCTGCGAGGATAGGGAGGTCACGTCGCTGCCGGAGGAATTGCCCAGGGAGCCGGACTCGGAGAAGGAGACCTGGGGCGGCGGGAGACACCAGAGCAGCTGGTGAAGACCGCGCTAAAGCGGTGCTCCGCGCTCCGCCGGGTTTAGCCCGCGGCTTGCGGCAGGCCGGGCCAGGTTCCCAGGCTCACCCGCGGAAGGAGGGCGGCGGCCCGGGCTGCGGAATCCCGTGGCGGCTCCTGCACTCCCTTTCACCAGGGAGACCCAGCTTAGGGCGAGTTGTGAGCCACTCGTTCCACCCACTAGAACCCCGGTGCTGAGGGCTGTCCCCCTGCCCGCCACTCCATGGAAAAGCCACCTCTTCCTCTCCCCCTCGGTGAGGCGAAGTCCCCACCCGGCCGGGTTATCCCACCCCCACCCTTGCCTTTGAGAACAGCCGGGAGTCCCCAGGCTGGGGCGGCTAGAGCAGGGCCGGAGCAGGGCCTCACCAGCTGCTGGAAGGCGGGTTGGTCCAGGTCACTTTGGAGAGCGAACTCGCTGAGCGCTTTCCACGGCGGCTGGTACGTCTGCACCTCCACTGCGCTGCCCTGCACGGCGCTCTCGTGGCGGATGGGGCTGCCTGCCACCAGCGGCGTTCCTGTCAGTCCCTGGAGGCTCTGCGGGGCAAGCAGAAGGCGCGTGTCGTTCGAGTTGGATCTTGCCTTTTCCTCCACCTTCTAGACTGGGGCGCGAGGCACTGATGCCTGATTGGGGACTTGCAGCGGTTACCGGGTGAAGGTTGGCGCTCACTCCACCGGCCCTGGACTAGGGCCTCATTCTTCACTCGCGATACCCCGAGGCCCGCAGACCGGCCACCACACACCGGCCAGGCTCAGCGCTGGGAGCCAACCACATGGGACGGGGATCGAGGCCTTGCACTCCCATCCTCCCCAGGTAGGCAGAGGAAAAGGGTTCCCACTGCGATATGCCCAGGGAAGGACACAACCTGCCACTCGACCTGCGGGGGCTGCACACAACCATGTGCCCTTGGATTCCTCGCTGCTTCCCGGTCCTCTCAACTCAGGGCAGCCACTAGGTCAGGGAGATCTGACCTCAGATAAAGTAATTAGGGGACTTAAACTACGGCAAGCCTTGCTCCAAGGGCACAAACCCGCGATTTGGAGGGGGTGGGGTGGGGAATAGAGTACCCTCTGGTTTTGCTTTGAGACCTGGCCCTGGAAGGGGCATGCAGATGCCTCACCCGCGAACCCAAGGCTCCTCCCGACCCAGTCCTCTGGCTGCGCGGCTCCTCACCGTCTTGTCGCTGTGCTGCTGCTGCTGCAGCTGCTTCATGAGGATGGATTTCTTCTTGTCCTTGCAGCGCTTGTTCTGGAACCAGACGCGGATGACCCGCGGGCTCAGGCCGGTCATCTCCACCAGCTGCTCCTTCATGAGCGCGTCGGGCCGCGGGTTGGCCGCGTAGCACGTCCGCAGGGTGTGCAGCTGCTTCTCGTTGAGCACGGTCCGCACGCGGGTCGTCTTCTCCGTCTGCTTGTGCACATGCGGACGCAGCGGGGGCTGCCGGCCCGACCCGGGGTCTACGGGGACACGGGGGCAGAGAGGTGAGCGACGCGACCCAACCGTCCGCAGCCTTCCCGGGCGCGGCCCGCCCCTCCCGGGCCCGATTTCGTTTCTCTTTTATTCCGTTCGTTGGTCTCCGTCTCTAACTGTTCGCCTTATCCGGGGGGACTTGCGCGTTTTCGGCCCTTCCCCTCGCCCCGGGCCGGGCTGCCCACCCCGCAGCTATCTTCCGCGGACGCCGGCAGGGCCTGGGAGCTCGGCGCCAGGCCACCGCAGGACGGGAGCGGCCGCCCGGGGCTGTGCCTCTCCACTCACCGGCCTCCTCAGGAGAGCCCGTTTGGGCCCGCGGGACGAGCAAAGCACCCCGGAAGAAATCCGAGAAAGAGGAAGGAGGCGAGAGCGCCCAGGACTCTGGTGCGCGAAGAGGCCGGCTGCCGGGGGCCCGAGAAGTCCCTTCCCCTCGCTCGGAGGCGCGGAAGCAGCGAAGATGGGCCGCCCGGAGAGGCGGGCCTTCGGCGCCCGGGGCTGCTCCTTCCTGCCCGCCCGGGGGCCTCGACCCGGGGTCCCGCCTCAAGGCTCCAGGTTCCCCTCCCAGCGGCCGCTCACCCTCCCGGCCCGCTCCTCGCTTGGCCTCGGGCTCTCTCAGCCCGGGGGTGCAGGGCCTGACTCCGGCAGCCCTCAGCCCGCAACAATGAGGCAGCCCCTGCAGAAGCGGGAACGCTTGGGCGCCCTACGTCCGCTTTATCCTGTCCCACGAGTTCACCTCCTTCGGAACCCATCTCCACACCCACCGACGTGCGCCGCGCTGTTTCGATTTATATCCCCCTCCAGGGATTTCTAGCTCTGGACAAATATTTACAAATAGCCCATCCAGCCCAATTTCCTCATTCTACAGAGGAGGAAAGGGAGGTCCCGAGAGGGGAGGAGCGCTGCAAGGCCGCACAGCACCCAGAGGCTCAGGCTGGTCTAGAGATGGCGCTTCAGGCCTGCGGCTGCCTGCGGGAAGCTGCCCCTACCTGGGGCGGGGACGCCCTGCTTCTCACCACCCCTACCCCGCCAACCACACACTCTGAAGCCTTTCTCGAGCAGATCCTGATTAGGACCCGGGGCGTTCCCTTAGGTATTTTTCTGTAATCCCCCAGTCCGCTCTCCTCCCTCCTGAGAAGCACTTGGCTAAATTGTCCATCCACCTGGGCCTCAAAAAACAAACACAGACACTCCTTTGTGGGGCGGCAGACTTCGGAGCAGTCTTTACTGGTGAGCTCCTGGCCGCCTGAGCGCAGGCCCAGCTCCCCGTTGGGGTCTAAATTCCTTACAAAAATAGCCCTGAGCAAGCCTATCCTTCCTCTTTTACAACAGCCCATATTCCTCCAAGAAATTCCAGAATACTAGTACCCCAGACAAGCACCACTTAAGACACCCTGTAGTCGGTGTTGTCGCACTGTATCCCACGCGTTCCTGGGCACAGAAAGCACAATTCCCCATGTTCACCCACGCATACACCCCCAACCCCGACTCATGCTGACCCTCCCACAATTCCCCCGGCACCCACAAACACACACCCGTGTTCACAGCACACAGGGCTCCTGCACTCACGCAGCAAAACACCCAATCCCGGCAAGCGGAACCAAACACAGGTGACAATTCCCATCGCAGTACTGCACCCAACCTTACCCCCAAACACACCCCACTTGCCTCGGCGCAGGCGGCGGAGGGCCCGGCCCTTGAGGCTTACCTGGCAGATGCAGGCCGCGGGCACCGGGGAGCGGGCCCGGGCTGCGCGGGCTGCCCGCCGCCGCGCGCTCGAGCAGGAGGCCGTGGTCCGCGCGGCAGAGCAGCTCGTGCTCCCGCAGCGAGAACTCGTCGCCGGGCAGTAGCTGGCGGCTGCACACGGAGCAGCGAAAGCACTCGATGTGGTACACGCTGTCCCGTGCCCGCATCACCAGGTCGCTGCTGCTAAAGCCCACCTGACACTTGGCGCACTTGATGCCGAACAGCCTGCGGGCCGAGGGCGCGGACGCGGTCAGCGCGGGGCTGCCCCCTCCCCGAGGGCCCGCGCGCCCCGCGCCATCTGTAGCCCACAGGGAGGCTGCCGGGAGCCACCCGCGTGCGGGAAGTTCCCCCGCCGAGAGGCGCGCGGCGGCGCGCGTGGAGAGTGAGCACTGCCTCGTCGGCGGGCGGGCGTTGCGGGTGAGGGCTGCGTTCCCGGCGGGCGGGGGCGCGCGGGCCGGACGCCAACCCCGAGCCCGGCCCGGAGCCCCGACGCCCACCGGCCTCACCTGACGTAGTCCCGCTTGCAGTAGGTCTTCCCGTCTCTCACGAAACACGTGCACGTCTCGTCCAGGTACTGGCTGCACTCGGCGCACTTGAGGCAGGCGGCGTGCCACTCGAGGTCGGGCGACACCCGCAGGATAAACTGGTCGTGGATCTGACTCCCGCAGCCCACGCACATGGCGGTCCCGGGCTTCTCTGCCGGGGAAGGGCGCGGGGCCCGCGTCAGGCCTGGCTGCCGGGACCCCGCCGCCTCGGCCACTGCACTCCCAGCCCACCCCACTCGCCCTCTCGCCCTCTCGCCCTCTCTTTCAAGAATCGCGACCACACGGAAGAGGAGTCGGGCTTTGGAAAGGTCCAGACCATTGGAAACGAAAAAACAGAATCTCCCGATTTTGTAACGGCTTTTTTGTCTTCCCCCGGAATATTTTCACTATGACATTCCTTTGGGCACAGTCACTTTATCAGTATATCTTGTTATCGAACGTTTCCACGAAGGTGAGAAGAAAGAGCGAACGGACACTGAGGCACTGCGGATCCACCGCATCAACACCCAGCGGCGAGGTCCCGGCCCTTCCACCCGCACTTTCCCTCTCGCGGCGACTCCCTCCTGTCCCCAAATGGACACAGCACCCTCCCGAGGAGTCTCCGCTCATCCTCTCTGACATTTCTTAGTTTAAATATTCTAGATCAAGCTAGAGAAATCCTTTGAAAGGCCGAAAGACGAACAAAAACCCACATTCCAATAAACCTGATTTGCCGTAGCGCAAAACAGGGGATTTCACGGCGTGAGGTCAGACGAGCCGACCGAAGCAAGAATGTTTAATTACAGAATGAGACAACGAGATGGCAGAAGATAAGCACTCCTGCAGGAGAAACACATTCGTTTATTTTTCCTCTCCCGAAGTGTCCTGTCAAACAGAAGCCACTTGTAGAATTGGCTAAACATTCTTCTGCATTAGAAATATTGCATATTAAGCGCAAGCATACACACCCACAAACAGAAGGAGAAAGACTTACTCTTGGAATGATCCCCCATAGCACCCAGAAAAGGATAATGAAAAATAATATCCACCATGCAGAAAAGAGATGTGAGCACAGTGTGCGGCCAGGGGCAGGAGGACGGGGTCGCGCGCCCAGCCTCAGCTCTTGGCTAACTAACTCCTGCCCGGCTGAGTTGAAGGAGCGATTCCGCACCGGCCCGCACGCAGCATGACGTCAGCACGCACTCGCCCCAGGCCGAAGCGGGGGGCGGGTCCGGTGGCGTCACAAGCTTCCCCAGAACCGCTGGGGCTGCGGGGGGAGGCGGGGGGGACCTGGAAGCTGGGGGGCGGGGAGGGCCGGGTGGAGAGCTGGGGTGGCGGGGATTGGCCGGCAGGAGGTGGGCACGCACTGATTGGCCTGGAGCGAACAATGGAGCGCAGCCCCCTTCCCCGAAAGGAGCCCGGAGCCGCTCTCCCGCCCCGGGCCAGGCAATCCCTGCTGGACCTTGCGTCACCGCCGAGGCCGCGACGCCGCCGCCGCGGCTCGCAGCTTCCTCTCGGACCTGCTGGCGGCCTCCCCCCGGGCGCGCCCAAGTAGGGAGATGGATACCTGGGGTGCGGACGGGGACTCTCCTTTAAAAGCTCCTTTCTTTCATAAGCGAAAACAGTTTAAAATCCACTTTCTTGGGACGAAGGCGCTGGGGAGGGCGGAGGAAGCAGTGCCCGTTTGGACGTGCCGTCGCGGTCCAGCCCGTCACCTGGCTCCTGCCGTGCGCCTTTGTTCTCGGGGTCCAGTCTGGAGAGAGGGGAGCGGCTCGGGAATGGTCGCGTGGGTTTAAACAAATTCAGAGACTCCCCCACCTGCCTCGTCTCTGAAAAACTTCCCCAAGTTGGAGCATTAGGGTGATAGCGCCAGAACGCAGAACCCCTAGCCACGCTCTGGGAGCGGGTGGGGATCCGGTCTTTGACTTGCAAACACCTTTGGTTTTTAATGTAACGCAGACGCCCTCGTCCTTTCCCCATCCGAATCGCACAGCTCCTTCTGGGGACAAGGCTGCTTTCGAAGGCGTGTCCCGCTTCCAGGATAAACGATTTTTTTCTTACAAACTCTTGTGTTTCTTTTCACAAACCAACAGCAACGCAAGTCATCAGAAACAAATGTGGCGCGCGCGGTCCTTTACTGCCTGCGCAGTGGCCTGGCCGCCTTCGGAAAACCCGCGACTTCTGAGCAGAGTTTCTCTCAAATAAATCGCTATGGGTTTCGTTTAAGAGGGTTCAAGGATGAATTATAAATCACATTCATCCGGACAGGGTGCCTGTTGTTTTCCCATTAAAAGGCGTGCCAAGAACTTGGTGAGCGCCTGGGTGGGGCACGGTGAGGGAGGCCCTGGGGATCAAGTGTCGCTACCGGAATCGCACACTTAGGCCAAGGTCCCGGCCGGTGCGTCCGCCTGAGGGCGCCGACGCGAGTGGAGACCGTTCCAAAGACCCGAGACTCCTTGGCCTCAAGTTCGGAGCTGCGGGCCGAGAAATGGGCGCAGCGGGACAGGCTTTGCGGAGATCCTGGGCTAGGTCCAGAGCTCACGCTGTCACTAATCCGTCGTGGTCCCCCGCCCCGCTCCCAGCCAGGGAGCGCCCGGCACCCCGCGGGCACCGTGCGGAGCGCTTCACGCAGCTGCTCCGGTCTCTTAAGGCGTTGGACCGCTGCCCCCCGCTTTGGAAGCTCTAGTCTCCTTTTCCGTCTGATTCCTCCTCACGTATTACCCACAGCTTCTGCCAACAGGCCATTTCTTGGGTCTCTAGCTCCCCAAACAGCACTCACCTGAGTGTGTGCAGAGCTGCCAGGGACGCGGAGCAGGCTGCGTTGGAATGAATGTGTCTGTGCAAATAAATGGGGGAGAGGGGAGAGGGGGCTGGTATCTATGCACGTGTGTCTGTGCCAGGCCATTTGCATGACCGCAGACATCTTTTACTTCTCTCCCTCAGTTTCCACATCTGTAAAATGGGAGACAATAATAGGTGCTACCTCTGCTACCGTAAGACTAAAATATTTTATGTCAAAGACTTTGCACAATGCCTGGCACATAGTAAGTGCTCAGTGCACGTTCAAGCTGATCAATGTCGGTGTGGCTGTATCTGTGTGTGTGGAGTCTCCGACTACCCTTGGACCTTCCCTGGGTGTGGTGCCTGGGCAGGCCTATCTGTGTATGAGCCTGTGTGCATCGTCTGAGGACTTCTGTGTAGTTCAACATGTGCTTGCCGAGTGTATTTGTGTTTGCTGTGGAACTGGGGGCTTGAGATGAATGCTGTGTGTGACCCTGGTGTGCTTTGTATACAGGTGCCTTTGTGTGAGCAGTCTCTGCATGGGATGGGGCGCGTGGTAGGTACGCTATTGTACCTGGTGAGGAGGTGGTAGCCCTGGCCAGGCCTGGCTCCCAGCACCCAGCACCACCCATGGCCTATGCACCCCCCTGGAGCAAGTGCATCAAAAATTTAGGGGCACGGGCGGCCAGGAGGGGGCGGCCTTCTCCTGTTGGGAGAAGCCCCCCCCAACTGCCCAGAAAAACCAGCCCTTCCTGACCATGCTCCCCACCCTGCCCCCAGGAGGAGGCGTTGGGAGATGGTCGCCCCTTGTTGGAGGCAGGCAAGGAGCCAGCAGTTACTTCTCCAGCCATGAAAGAACTAGTATTTCTTCAGTGCCCACCACGTGCAAAGCCCCCATTAGGTATTAGCCTGTTGGAACCTTACAATAATGTTGGGAAGTGGGTGATATTAGACCCATTCAATCCTCCAGGAAACGGAAGCTTGAGAGCAGACAAAACTGCTCCTGGGTATGGGGAGTCCGCTGGAGCCCCGGCCTGTCTGGTCCCAACTCCTTTGCACTTTTCCTGGTGCCACTGAAGCCCCACACTTCACTGGGGCTCCACCCTGGCCAGCTTCACTTCTCTGAGCTGTAAAACCAGAGAGCCATCTCCAGGCTCCCTCCACGGCCGTCTCCTGGGTCACAGCCTCCCCTGGGAGACCAGTACTGGGTCAGGAGAAGAGAAAACCTCTTGCCCCAGCCCAGCTGCCGGTGCGTTCACCTGGCCCTGCCCTGGTTCTCTGCCTCGTGGCCCTCCCAGGGTCCCCTTCCGGGGGAGGCAGGGTCTGCACTGCTCTCCATTTCCAGACTCCAGGCACAGGGGACCCGGTGTCTCCCTCCCTGGGCTTTCGAGCACTGTCCTTCTTCCAGTGGGGATAGCAGCCTGAGCTCCATGGATTAATTCTGCATCATCCTGTAAACCCAGCCCTAACTTTGACCCTCCTCCTGGAAAGATTTCAAAAGCACAGGTAAGTCTCCCGGGATTCCTTTTCTCCATGCCCCCACCCCCAATCATTGCTGCCTGGTCCTAAAACTCTGCTAACAATTCCCCTGAAAATACAGGCTTGCTCTGCAAAGATTTTTGAGAGAAGACCGGGACGGCCAGGTGGGCCCATTCATACTATAGTACTGGCAGCTACTTTCCTGAGAACAAGACCAAGAGAAAGACCCAGAAACTTGGAGCCAGGGGCTGGGAGGAGATGACCAAATCAGGCCAGGTCACCAGAACAAATGACCTTTATGATTTATAGTTTTGCTTAGTCAATCCTCCCATCCTTCCTTTTCTCTCCCTTACTTCTAGAACTCTAGAATCAGGAAGCTGGAAGGGCCTTTGGAGATCTTCTATTTGAGTCCCTCGTTTCACAGATAAAAAACTGCAGCCGAGAGAGAGAAGAGGGTTACCCAGAGTCACACAACAAGTCTGTGGCAAAGTGAGACCAGACTCAGGACACTGGACTTCCAGGTCGGTGCTCTCTCTACCCCACTCCTGCCTTGCCCATTTGCCAGAGGAGGAAAGACCCTCCTGGCTCTGGTGGGCTCCCAGCCTGAGCTCTATCATCCTGCCTCCCACTGAAGTCTTCCGGGCTAGGGGGGCTCCAGGGGCAGTGACCCACCTTCCAGCCAGGCTTGGGGAAGGGATGTCTCTGTGTCCCCTGGCCAAGAGGAAGCAGGAGTGGACCATATCCAACCTGTCAGACTGTAGAAAGTAAGAGAAGGGCTCCCCTAAAGGCTGGGCCCTGAGCAGAGTTAGCTAATTTATTTAATGAATTTAATTAATTCCATCATAGTACTTGGAATATTTTCCACACCTTGGGCTTCCCTTTCTCTACAATAACCTAAGAGGAGGTCACAAGACGAAGGAGCTGTCACGAGGCTCATCCTCGCCCTGCCTGCTGATGCAGAGGGGCACCTGCGCGCTTGTCTGCCTTCCGCGCTTACCCTCTAGGGAGACGGTCATCTAGACAGAGATGTTCCGTCTCTTCTTCTTTCTGGATCACTGGGGTTTGGGGGAGACAGATGGGCCTACCCCACGCCTTCATTATCATCATCATAAGTGATTAACATGGCTAATGACTTACTTGGAGCCACGTGCCCCTTACCTACTGCTGCCTTTATCCTCCTGTGATTCCTAGCAAAGAGTTATTACTGTTAAAATTATCATTATTTTACAGATGAGGAAACCGACGCTGGAGAAACCTGTCTCAGGTTACATGACTGGCAGAGCTAGAATTTGCTCTGCTTCCAGCTCCTGCGTCCATAATCACCACACCACGGGCCTCCCAGATGGCTCACAAAGCGGAAGCGCAAGCCCAGTGCCCACACGACAAAAGGAAGCCGTTGCTGGTGGTAGCAGCATTCGTGATTGGCTCTCACCATGCACAGCGTAGAGGAACCTGAGGCCCAGCCGTCTTTACCCAGCATGTAAGTGGCATGGATGGGGCTGGAAGCCAGGTCCTGACGCAGACCGGGCTCTTCCTGCTGGAGTCCCTGTGGACTGTGGACGGGATTCTGCCGTTGTCCAGGGTGGATACCGTCACACACACACACACACACACACACACACACACACACACACACCCGGGCCACTGAATGGCACTCTCCTCTTGCCCTTGCCCCCATCTCAACCCCACAGGCCTCTATGTTTCTCAAAGGCAGTTGGACACTTGTATATTGGACAGTCCAGGGAAGACCTCAGCATTCACATCAGGTGGGGACGTAGCTGAGGAAAATTTCAGAGAAAGCACCTAAGGCTGAGGAAGAAAAGTGGCCAGTCAGGGCCAGACTGCAGGCTCCTACAGCTGCCCCCATGCTTTCTCCCCTGCTGGCCTCTGCCCACCCCAGGTTCCCACAGAGGACGCAGGTATCCACAGGCACTTGCTGGGCCCCTCTCCCTCCTTCCTGAGCCTCTGTCTCTCTTCCCTAATGCTTATTGAGCACCTGCTATCTGCCAGGCTCTGGGCTAAGCCGTAACAGACAGTCCCATTTACGGCACTCAACAACCCTCTGATTAGGATCGGCTGCATACTTTCCTGGGCCCAGTGCAAATGAAAATGTGGGGCTCCTGGTTCAAAAAATATTAACAATTTCAAGGCTGTAACAGAAGCACATTAAACCAAGTGCAGGGCTGTTCTCAGCACAGGCGGTGCAGCTGGCCCTGGCTCCGAGGCACGGAGGTTGGTCCTGCTATCATCTTCTGGCAGCACAGAAATAGTAGATCAATAATTACAAGTTAACACAACTGGTAAGAGGTGGGACTGAGATTCAAACCCATGTCCCACGCTAGTCCATCAGGCTAGTTGTAAACTTGTAGTACTTGAGCCTGTCCAGATGGAAAGAGTTTGGTTTGTTTGTTTGATTATAGTGGACATGCGCCAAGGTCGTCCTGTATTAAAAACAACAACAACAAACTAAAACCCACAGTTCATAATACACTGGTCCTTAGAAAATCAAAGAGGATCTTGCAGTGGGGGGAATAATACGGCCACGTGGGGTCATTATAGAAGGATGAGAAAAATGAGACCTCTTTAAAAAAAAAAATAACATGGGAGCCTTTGTTTCTTTCCAAAGCACATCCTGAAGGTAGCTGCCAGATAACCCATCAAGGTTAGACCTCCGGTGCAGTGGGGGCCAGCAGAAGGAAAACAGCCCTTTTCCTATCCTTCCAGAAGGGGGAACCCGCCCAGGCGCAGCCTGGCCTGGGAGTGGCTGGTGCAGATTGGGAGCTGGCGTTCCAGCCTGCAGCCTCACGGGCCTACCTCCTAGTGTTCAGTTTTCTTCCACAACTACCCTACCCTTGCCAAAATCTGGGCACTGGGCAAAATGAGAAAGGAGAGGAAGAGACTGAGCTACAAAGGGAATAAATTCACTAGACAGGATCGGCTGCCTGTTCTGCAGAGGTCAGGCTTCTGGCAAATGGGCCAGGTTTCTGGCCGAGCCTGGGTGCACAGGGTCCCCTTCACTGAAACAGGCAGCACCCTGGGGTCAGAGGAAGATGATGGTGGGGAAGGTGGGAGGGTCAGTACTGAGAGGAGGGCTGCAAGAGAGCCAGGACCTAGAGCTGCAGTAGGGGCCCACGGGCAGGCAGGAATGGGGTGGTGAGCAGCTCCCCCCGAGCCTGTGACATCTCACCTGAGCCTTGAAGGGTGGACAGAATCCTTTCAGGCAGAAAACAGCAGGAAGGTCTGCGCGAAGAGGGCCTGAATGGCCTGGGCAGGCAGCGGGAGATCTGAGTCAGTGTATTTTTTGGGGAAATGTAAGCATTGAGGAGAGGCTGGAGTCAGGAAAGAATATGGGAAGACCTCAGAGCCACCCAAGGCCCGTGTGGCTGGGCTGTCACAGGGCAAGGAGCAAGAGCAAATGGCAGCGAGGGGACTTTGGGTGAGAGGGTGGGAAGCCTCCGGTGCCAGGCTGAGAAGTTCAGAGGGAATTCTCTAGCAAAGGGAACCTCCGTGAGCCCGCTGTAGTGCTGAAGAGATTCACGTGAGAAAATGGCATGGACGTAGCTGTAGAGAACGAACATTTAGAGGAATCAGACAAGGCAGGAGAAAGCAAGGACTAAGTCAGGAGGGCAGGAGGAGATGGGGTGGAGGAACCCAGAGTGGACGAGGACCGTCCCTGGAGATGCACATGTGGGGAAGAAGGCTGCTGGGGGGTAGGCTGGGAAGGATAAGGAATTAATCTCAACCATTGACATGCGGTGAAGGGAAGAATTTCCATCTATGAGCTGGAGCGAAGAGGAAAATCCCTTTCACTTGTAACTCCCCCGTTAAAGACACTGAAAAATACGTCTGGGTGGAGGCACAGACACCAGTCCTGAAGGGAACGAGCCTGCCTCGCCAACCGCGCCCTCGGGGTGGGCATGACTCCAGGTTTGCTCTGCGGGGCCACGGGGCGTCAGGGACGTGGGTGACTCAGAATCGCCGTGACTCACGTGGTCCCCTTTAGGAGTGTTCCTACGTTCACGTTAGACCAATTGTCAGCTGGCCGAGTTCAGTTTGACAGGAGCATTACCGGTGCCTCTTTATTATTATTATTATTATTTGATTTTCCCAACAGGAAAACTGAAGAGTGTGATAAGCTCCTCCATCCTTCATCACTGATGTAGATTTGGATTTTGCAGGGCCCAAGACTTTTGGGGCCAGTTGCAACCCCTTTACCTTCATGATACTAAAACAAAGGGAAAACGATTTTTCATGTATCCTTGAATGTGAGGATACTTTTCATAAAAGCTTTTAAAGGTTTTGAAAGACCACTTTAGTCTCTCAAAAGCCCATTTTAAGAAGCTAAACATGTATTTTTTTTCTCATATCAAGTGCTGCAGGCTCATGTCCTGTTTTGTCTATTCATCTCCTTGAAACAAAATAGGAAATATAAAATAACACCAAATGTTTGGTTCTAGTCAAAGCACATTAAGCAACCACTTTTTGAAAGAACCTACAAAGGATCCCCTTTCACTGGAAAACATGTCCTGGAGGTTAGAGTTTCTGGCAAATTCCAAAAATAGGGAGCAAATGAGATAAAAGAATCTGGGTTGTCACCTCGTCTCCAATGGGATTATCCGATGGCTAATCATGGACAGATTGTGATTAATGTGATTGTGGATGGGGCATTAATCTGATTCAGAAGGGAATCTACTCAGATTTTCATCTGCTCTGAATATGTAATTGGTTTGGAGGCAGCAGAGAAGCAGCTTGTACTAGATTTTGCTGCATCACCGTGATGAGGTCTATTTTGATCAGCTTGATTTATGGACAATATAAATTATTTATGGAGTTTTAGACATGCCTTACTCTTGTAAAGACCTTCAGAACAAAATAATAATGCTACTCTTGTTGTAGGAATCTCATTCAGCCAAATGCTGGAGCCCACAGTTTGTAAAAAGCAAGGGGTGGGGGGTGGGGAAGTGATTAATGACTGGTCAGTTCATCACCAAATACCGAATGAATATCATAAGAGGAAAGTTGAGCTGGGCTGACTACAGGCCGGTTGGTGCATTAAGGAATGGTTCTAGACCTCAAGGGGTGTCCCTCTATTTGGGAAGATGAGACCCAGGCTTGGGAAAGCACAGGCAACCACAGAAGCCAGTATGTGGTGAGGCATAGCTGTGCTGGGGATGGAGAAGCTGAGAGGAGAATCCCCCATGAGCTGGATAGACTTCATGGAGGAGGCAGGCTTTAAGCTGGGTCTTCAAGGGTGAGAAGGCTTTAAAGGCCTGTGTGTGGAGAGAACTGGGAGCGAAGGCCAGAAGGCACCCAGTGAAGGGCAGCCTGGTAGAGCAGAGGGGAAGGGAAAAGGCTGTCGTTTATTGAGCAGCCACTATGTGCTGGGTACCATGGGTAGTTCATATATCTCATTTAATCCTCAAGTATCAGCTATGGTGCTCTAGGCTAATGGAAACCCCAGCTAAAAGTGACATTGTAGAAAATGAGCTGGCTCAATTAACAAGGACAGAGAGGGGTAGGGCAGCACTAGATTTGGATGACCCAGTGACTCAAAGAAGTCATCAGCAGGTTTTTACAGTTCTCTGCTCTACTGTTCATAGACTGCCTTCTCAGAACTGTTCTTACGGTCACATAATGGCTGCCAAAATACTCAGGACCGTATATCCTGTATGTCTCCTTGTGTGTGACCAATGTTGACTTCCTTAGGGCTTTTACCAAAGAACAAGGAAACTTCTTTTCAGAATCCCTCAGAAAACCTCATTCCTCTTCCATTGGCTCAAATTGGCTTAAATCTGCCCATTCTAGAACCAAAGGAACTTGAGATTCCTATATTGGGTTATGAGCACAGTCACATGAGCCCGCCAACTGGCTCTCTAGGAAAAAAGATGTATGTGTATACGCATAAGTTTATTATAGATTCTACTGATATAAAGGATGTGTTGCAAAGCCTCACAGAATGTTTCAGTTGATTTTTGCCAAGCCCCTGTACAAACAACTATGGTTACAGTTGTAATGAGTGTAGTTCAAACATGAATTTTGGTTGCTGCTTTCCAGTAAGACAAAAGTAAAATAGAGAATATTTCCTCATTTTTGTGGTATTTACAATGTAAGGGCTACAACATTTTTTAAAGATTTATTTTTTAATTTTTAAAATTTCTCTCCCCTTCCCCCCACCCCCTAGTTGTCTGCTCTCTGTGTCCATTCACTGTGAGTTCTTCTGTGACCGCTTCTATCCTTATCAGCGGCACCGGGAATTTGTGTTTCTTTTTGTTGAGTTATCTTGTGTCAGTTCTCCGTGCGTGCAGCGCCATTCCTGGGCAGGCTGAACTTTTTTTCACACTGGGCAGCTCTCCTTATGGGGCGCGCTCCTTGCGCATGGGGCTCCCCTATGCGGGGGACACCCCTGCGTGGCACGGCACTCTTTGCATGCATCAGCACTGTGCGTGGGCCAGCTCCACATGGGTCAAGGAGGCCCGGGGTTTGAACCGAGGTCCTCCCATGTGGTAGGCGGACGCCCTATCCATTGGGCCAAGTCCACTTTCCCCTTACAACATTATTTTTTAGTTTAATCTGAATATTTAACATTTTCTCCAACACTGGGTCTAGACCAGTAGATAGCAAACTTTTCTGTAAAGGGGCAGATAGTACATACATATATGGTCTCTGTCCCAACTACTCAACTCTGCCCTTGTAGAGTGAAAGCAGCCATAGACAATAATACATAAATGACTGTGTTCAATAAAACAAAAACAGACTACTGGCTGGATTTGCCACATAGATCTCTGCTTTCTGACCCCACCCCTGACCTAGAGAATGACTGAAACAATAAGTCAAACCTGGATTTGTATCATTTGCAGATTTCCATGGTGGAAATATTCCCACTATGGCCAATCTCAAGTCATAACTGATATGTTTAGTCGTAAGTTTAACAACTGGATTGCAAATTCCTGGAAATTTAACAGCAGTCACTCAGGAGCCAGATCTGGCACACCACTGACCCCCACTGAGGCTGGAGTTGAACGGCTGTTGGACAGAGGGAGTGAACCACATGACTCCTACCCCTCACGATAATCCTGCGAGCCGGGCATTATGTTCTCATTTTACAAATGAGAAACTGAGGTTTAGGGAGCTTCCCCTGATCAAACCACTATCATTTGCAGATGAAATAATTTTCTTCCTGAAAAACCCAAAAGAACTCATAGAACTGTGATTCTCAGACTTTGGGAATTTAAGTACCAAGGAAAAAACCAAAGGAAACATTACATAGGATTGCCACTATTTTATGATGCCAAGTACAAACAACAAAATAATAACTACTATCTACTACCACCATCATTTCCTACGAGAAGAGACACTTTAACAATGGTAAAAACATCATCTCCGACTGAAGCTTGGGAATCATTGGGTAGAGTCTTGGGAGTAAGGAGGGTGCACCCAGTAGCAGGTACCAAGGGAAGAGGCAGAGGGGCAGGAACACACATGATATTTAGGTTCCGTGAGGGCCATGGAGGGTATGGCCACTGTGCTTGGCCTCCAAGGCTCTCATTCCAGTTTCCTGGAAACTAAGTGTGGAGATGCTGAAGGGGCGAGGGCCACTGAAGATTTAGTTCTCAGGAACTCCCTAAAGAAGATTCCTTGAAATTTCTTTTCTAAGCACTGAGAGTTTAGTCATGAACAAGACAGACATAATTCCTGTCCTTTCTCATAGAGGAGAAGAAGCTGAGACAAGTGTCTTTCATTAAATCCAGGAGACCAGAGATGTTATCAGTCCTCACCTCTGCATCTTCTGCAAGACCAACAGAGGGGAGCGAGCTTAGCAAAGAACTCCCGGACCAAAAAGTCTTTGTGTCAAGGGCACTTGGGGGTAGGACAGCCATCCAATGGAACCTCAGTTGGTATTTCTTGGGCACCTGTGGGCTCCTCTGCATCAGAGAAATTTCAGGGGTCCATTTCCATCCACAGGCATACTGGAGAAATATGCATATTTTATTAAGCTCAGGATAAAATTTTTGTATATAAATATACATAAATTTCAAGCTTCACTTCAGTATCGTGAGGGCTGAGGAGATGCAAGACTAATTTGATAATGCAGGCAAATTCCTTTGCCATTAATCCCATCAATCATACATATCTCCTCTAAGAGTCTGAAATATGAATATTTTAGCACAAGTAGAGTATCGGGAAAGTAAAATCTTATTAACTGGGACAAACTGGAGGAGGAAGATCAGCATGCATTCTAGGAGATTTTAATATCAATCTTACTTTATTACATAGTAGAGTTGAGATCCTTAATGTAAATTTCTCCACCTCTAAACCCCAAAATACAAAAAGTCCTCCAACTTGCAATTGTCACATTTTCTAGGGAAGGTCCCTACTTTCCCAAGTGGGTGCTACTTGGATGGTACTGTGCCCCTGATTAGCAAGGATTCCTTTCATTTTTTTTAAGGATTTATTTATTTTTCCCCCTTCCCCTCCTCCCACCCTGCTGTTTTTGCTGTCTGTGTTGTCTTCTCATTTTCTCTCCTCTAGGATTCACTGGAATTCATCCTGGAGATTCCTGATGTGGCAAGAGGTTCCCTATCAATTGTACCACCTCATTCCCTGGTTTCTGCTGCACTTCACCTTGACTCTCCCCTTGTCTCTCTTTTGTTGCATCATCATCTTGCCATGTGACTCATTTGCATGGGCACTGGCTCACCATGCAGGCACTTGGCTCACCGCGTGGACGCTCAGCTCACTGCGCAAGCACTCGGCTTGCCACATGGGCACTGGCTCATCGCGCAGGCACACTTTCTCTTCTTCTTTTTCACCAGGAGGCCCAGGGATCGAACCTGGGTCATCCTATATGGTAGGCAGAAGCTCTATCACTTGAGCCACATCTGCTTCCCAAGGATTCCTTTCTGAAGTTTATTTTTCTTTCTCCATGGGAGGGAAATTGTATTAATTGAATTCTTGCTATGAGCTTGTAGAATGTACTCTTGAGGGGAAGGACTATATCTACCCTATACTTCCTGTGCCTAGAAAAGGCACAGGAATAAGTGCTCAATAAATGGCTGTTGAATTCATGACTGAAAACCAGATGTCCCATATGGTAGCTAATCTTTAAAATGTCCCCCGGTGGTCCCTGTCACCTGTTATTTTGTTTTTGTCTTTTTTTTCTCTCCACCTGTTATTTTCACCCTTTTGTAGTCCTCTCCCACTGTACCAAGGTTGGGTTAAGTGTGAATATGGCAATCATGATGTCATGCCACTTCCAGGTTTAAGTTGTAAAACACTGTAGCTTTCACCTCTCGCTATCTCTCTCATCATTCGCTTTGGGGGAAGTTATGTGAAGAGGATCTTATGGGCAGGAGCTGAAGACCCCTGCCAACAGTCATGGAAGAAATTTCTCCAGCCCCGTTAAAGCCTTTGGAGACTGAAGCCCTGACCAATAGTTTGAATGCAACTTCATGAGAGCCTCTGAACTAAAGCTATCCTGCTAAGCCATTCCATGATTACTGATCCTCTGAAAATGTGTGAGATAATAAATGCTTGTTGTTTCAAGCTGCTAAATCTTGGAGTTATTTGTTATACAGCAATAGACAACAGATATGACATAAACCCTAACATTTCTCACCAAAACCCTAAGAGAAAGGCATTATCACCACTCTTTTACTAATGAAGACAAAAGGATCAGAGAGATTAAGAAGCTTGACTAAGACATCTCAGCTAAAAATGGAAAAAGCTGGATACAAACCCAGGTCAGACACCTGTTCTTTCAGTTTTTCAAAGAATAATATCAACAAGAAAAGTATCACACTTCTTTTGCCCAAATAATCTTACCCTCAAAGTCTGTCACTGTGTTATCATTTGGGATTTCAACATCTGGTAATAATAAGAGCCATGATTATTAAAAATATACCAAGGGAAGTTGTTTGCATAACCCATAAATGTTCGAGGTTTCACGGTCATGATTTTCAAATAGAGAAATGACAACACATGGGAAGGAACAGATAAGTTGAAAGGAGAATCTGAAAGGAGCACATTAAAATCATCTGTAGGTATTTTTAGCAAGAAGAAAGAAGTCTTGGCAGGCATTGCTAAAAAGGTAGGCCCATTTTCATATCCTGTATTTAGAAAGGCAGAATGTCATTGCAAAATAATTGCTTGATGAGAACATGGACGAGCCTTGTAAATATGAAGCAGATATTAAGAACACAAGACCCATTTCTACATAGCCCATATTGAAGCAGAGAGGAGAGGACCACCCAGAAGCAGTACCTTGGGGTTCAAGCTCCACCAGCCCTCAAACCTAAGTGAAAATACGACCCCGCTGTGAAAAGGCAGCTTCAAGAAAAACCCTGCAATTCCCTTTCCTACTAGGCTGCTGTTCCTAAGACCCTTCTCTACAGAAATTCTGGAGCAGGTGTAGAAAGTAGTGAATCTGAGTCTTACAGATGGAGACTAGAGAGAAGTGAAGGGTGTGAGAAAGAGCAGTGGTTTCCACTCCAGGAGCTCTCAATCATTGGTGCATTGCGGTTGGTGCACGAGATGTTGTCATGGTTAGGCTAATGTTTCAACTCAGCCAGGTAATTGTGCCCACTTGTTTGAGTCAAGCAAGCACTGGGCTAATTGTAATACAAGGACATTTATGGACTTTGGTCATCAGTGAGTTTACTGCATAGAGGGCTGATTACATCTACAGTCAAACAGAGAGATTGCCGTCAGCAATCCCCAATCAGTTGAATGCATTAAAAGGGGAAGTGATGTCAGCATTCAGAGAGAATTTTCCAGCTCAAAACGTAGAAAGTCAACATCTCCCAGGAACTTGTCAAGGACCTTCAACAGACCTTCATCAGAACACCTGGTTTGCAGCCTGCCTGCAGAATCTGGACTTGTGCAAGCCCACAGTCAAGTGAGAGAACTTTATAAAATCTCGTACTATTTACAGTCATCTCCTGTTAGTTCTGTTTCCCTAGAGAACCCTGACTAATACAGCCTGGTACCAGGAGTGGTTCTTAAACATGGGATTTCTGAAGTAGTTCTGGGAGTTTTGCAATTGACTCTGTAATTAGACTCAAGGGTACTAATGACTCCCTTGCCACTAACAGTCATGGTGTGAGTTGGCAATGTAGAAGCACAAAATACCATCACTGGATTCCCCTATTTCCATGCTTATAAGAGGCAAGGATCTGGGTGAGAGTGTTTTCAATACCTTCACAGAGTTTTTTGGAATCAAAAAGTACAGTGATATTGGTTGGCTCTTCCTAGATACTCTGGATACAGTTACTAAAGAAAGGGATGAGCTGAAGGTTTCAAATTTGCAACTTAAACACCACATGAATAAAGTGAAAGTTTCTGTGTGTGCTCTGAAAGAAAATCTTGTTTCATGCAGATCTCTGAGAACCAGACTAAGACTCTCATTGTATGAGCTGCAGAGTTACAAAGGAAACTAAAATCTCAACCTTGCAGGGTGTCTGCTGTTAAAGGGAAGGCACTGATCAGAAAGGAGTGGCTCCCTGAGGATTCACATGGAGACATATTCACATGGAGACATGGAGACATGGAGACATATCAGATGATATTGATGGGGACATTCAAACCCTGAATTCTGCTGAGACTGCCAGAGAAACCTGTGATAGTCTGCCCTGTGGAGATCACACAATGCCACCTTTGTTCTTTTTTTTTTTTAATTTTAAATAACTATTTTTTTAAAAGATTTGTTTTATTTATTTCTCTCCCTTTCCCCCCTGTTGTCTGCTCTCTGTGTCCATTCACTGTGTGTTCTTCTGTGTCTGCTTGCGTTATCAGGCAGCACTGGCAAACTGTTTCTCTTTCTGTTGTGTCATCTTGCTGTGGCAGCTCTCCATGTGTGCGGTGTCACTCCTGGGCAGGCCACACTTTTTTCATGTGGGGTGGCTCTCCTTGTGGGTTGCACACCTTGCGTGTGGGGCACCCCGCTGCAGGGGCACCCCTGCATGGCATGGCACTTCTTGCATGGCAGCGCTGCGCATGGACCAGTGGTATATCCTGAACCCTGGAACCTCCATATGGTAGATGGACGCTCTATCAGCCATGTCTGTTTTCCACAATGTCACCCTTGTACCATCCAGCCTCCAGCCTGCCCCAGGGAGTTTGCACCTCCTTCCAGCACTGAGGCAGGTACTAGTCAAACTCCAGCATGCACTGCCCCACCTTCAGCCTGCCCTGAGGAATCTCCCTTCCAACTCCTGCCTGAAGAGATTAATCATGTCCCACCGATGAAAATGCAAAGAAATCCCCTGAGGTCAGTAGCTTATAAGACATTTCTAATTCTTACCCTTATCTACCCCCAACACCCCTCTTCTCTTCAAGAGCTATTATTAGACTAAACTCAGAACAAGCCCCCAAAGGCAAAATATAAAGTGTGGCCCATGAGGAAGTATGTTTTACTCTAAAAGAACTGCATGAGAGTCCCAACTTATATAGACAGAAATCGGGGGAATGTATGTGGGAATGGATACTAAGGGTATGGGATAATGGTAGAAGGGATATAAAGTTGGATCAGGCTGAAATTTATTGACATGGGCCCACTAAACAGAAATTCTGGATTCAGTGCTATAGGTCGAGGGGTTAGAAAGGGCTCTAACGGTTTGCTCAGGTAGCTGTCTAAAACATGGACCAAAAGATGGCCTAGCATGTGTGAGACTGAGGTGCCCAATTTGCCCTGGTATACAGTAGAAATGGGAATTTAAAGGCTCAGGGAGATTGGAATGCTAGAAAGAATTTACCATTTGAGAGCTGCCTACCCAACCCAGGAATGTCTGGAGGACACACCATTCACTGGGACTGTGAAGAACAAATTTGTAAGACCAACTCCATCTTCCCTGAAGAGTCCTGTGGTTGTTCTTCTCTGTAGTCCAGACGTTACTGTAGGAACTACTGTAATGGAACTAAAACCCTTAAACATTATGAAGATGATCGGATCTTGGGCCAGTAAAAGTCAGAAGAGTTCTAGGCTGAGTGAAAAAATCCTAGCTCGAATTACAAACACAGGGAATCACAGCCCTTTAATCAATTCCAAGACTTGAGACAGTTTACTGACCCAGAACCCCGAATGAGGAGAAGGCCAGGTCCCCTTGGGGAAGGATTCTGTTATACGGCCAAAAATTTATACTGTTAATCTTCCTCCCAGCTTTCCCCAAGGAAACCTATGGCCTCTTACCAGAGTAACTGTGTATTGGGGAAAAGGAAATGATCAGACATTTTGGAAATTATTAGACACTGGCTCAGAAGTGACATTAATTCTAAGAGACCCAAAATGTCACTGTGCTCCACCAGTCAGAGTAGGGGCTTATGGAGGTCAGGTGATTGATGGAGTTTTAGCTCAGGTCTGTCTCATAGTGGGTCCAGTGGGTCCCTGGACCCATTCTGTGGTTATTTCCCCTGTTCCAGAATGCATAATTGTAACAGCCTTACTCAGTAACAGGCAGAATCCCCGCGTTGGTTCCCTGACTTGTGGAGTGAGGGCTATTATGATAGAAAAGGCCAAGTGGAAGCCACTAGAACTGTCCTTACCTAACAAAATAGTAAATCAAAAGCAATACCAGATTCCTGGGGGGATTGCAGAGATTAGTGCCACCATCAAGGATTTGAAGGATGCAGGGGTGGTGATTCCCACCACATTCCCATTCGACTCTCCTATTTGGCCTGTGCAGAAAACAGATGGATCTTGGAGGATGACAGTAGATTATCATAAACTTAACCAGGTGGTGTCTTCAATCACAGCTGCTGTTCCAGATGTGGTATCATTGCTTGAGCAAATAAACATGTCCCCTGGCACCTGGAATGTAGCTATTGATCTGGCAAATGCTTTTTTCTCAATTGCTATTACTAAGGACCATCAGAAAGAGTTTTGTTTCAGCTGGCAAGGCCAGCAGTATACCTTCACTGTCCTGCCTCAGGGGTATATCTCCAGCCCTATGTCATAAATATTGTCCACAGGGACCTTGGTCATCTCTCCCTCCCATAAGACATCACACTGGTCCATTATATTGATGATATCAGGTTGATAGAACCTGGTGAGCAAGAAGTAGCAATGACTCTAGACTTATTGGTAAGGCATTTGTGTGAGAGAGGATGGGAGATAAATCCAGCAAAATTACAGAGGGCTTCCATCTCATTGAAATTTCTAGGCATCTAGTGGTGTGGGACATGTCAAGACATCTCTTCTACAGTGAAGGATAAACTGTTGCATCTGGCCCCTCCTATGACCACAAAATCTTTACAATGCTTAGTTGGTCTCTTTGGATTTTGGAGACAAGGTATTCCTCATTTGGGTGTGCTACTCCAGCCCATTTACCAGGTGACCAGAAAAGCTGCTAGTTTTGATTAGGCACCAGAACAAGAGGAGGCTCTGCGACGAGTCCAGGCTGCTGTGCAAGCTGCACTACTACTTGGGCCATATGATCCAAAAGATCCAATGGTGCTGGAAGTTTCAGTGGCAAATAGAGATGCTGTCTGGAGACTTTGGCAGGCCCCTATAGGACCCTAAGGCCCTTAAGATTTTGGAACAAAACTCTGCCATCATCTGCAAATAACTCCTCTCCTTTTGAGAAACAGCTTTTGGCTTGCTATTGGGTCTTAGTAGAGATTGAATGCTCAACCATAGGTCACCAAGTTACCATGAGACCTAAGTTACCTATCACGAGCTGGGTATTGTCTGACCCACAAAACCATAAAGTTGGGCATGTGCTGCAGCACTTCATAATAAAGTGGAAGTGGTATATATGAGATTGGGCTCCAGTGGGTCCTGCAGGCACATGTAAGTTACCTGAGGAAGTAGCCCAAATGCCCATGGTCACTACCCCTGCCATATTACCTTCTCTTTCCCAGTCCACAGCTTTGACCTCTTGGGTAGTCCCTTACAATGAGTTGACTGAGGAAGAGAAAACTAAGGCATGGTTTACAGATGGTTCTGCATGATATGCAACTATCACCCAAAAGTGGACAACAGTTCTGGGACATCCCTAAAAGACAGTGGTGGGGCCAAATCCTACCAGTGGGCAGAACTTTGAGTAGTTTATTATTTTTTTGGAAGAAGAAATGGCCAGAGGTGCATTTGTACACTGATTCATGGGTTATTGCCAATGGTTTGGCTGGATGGTCAGGGACTTGGAAGGAACATGATTGGAAAATTGGTGACAAAGAGGTCTGGGGAAGAGATATGTGGATAAACCTTTCTGAGTAGGCAAAAAGCATGATAATATTTGTATTCCATGCGAATGCTCACTAGAGGGTGACTTTAGCAGAAGCAGCTTTTGATAATCAAGGAGATTAGATGACCTGTTCTGTGGCTAATGCTCAGCCTCTTTCCCTAGCCGCTCCTGTCATTGCCCAATGTCCTCATGAACAAAGTGGCCATGGAGGTAGGAATGGAGGTTATGCATGGGCTCAGCAACATGGCCTTCCATTCACCAAGGCTGACTTGGCTGCAGCTACTGCTGAGTGCCCAATCTGCCATTAGCAGAGACTCACACTCATCCTCCAGTATGGCACCATTCTCCAAGGTGATCAACCTGCTACCTGGTGGCAAGTTGATTACATTGGACCACTTCTATCATGGAAGGAGCAGTGGTTTTCTTTAACTGGAATAGACACATACTCTGGATATGGGTTTGTGTTCCCTAAACACAATGCTTCTTCCAAAACTACAATCTGCCATGGCATTCCACATAGCATCACTTCTGATCAAGGAACCTATTTCACAGCAAATGATGTGTGGAAATGAGCACATGCCCATGGAATTCACTGGTCTTATCATGTTCCCCATCATCCTGAAGAAGCTGGATTGATAGAACGGTGGAATGGCCTTTTGAAGGCTCAATTATGGTGCCAGTTAGGTGGTGATACCTTGAAGGGCTGGGGCAATGTTCTCCCAGAGGCTATGTATGGATCCACTCTATGGTGCTTTCTCTCCCATTGCCAGGATTCATGGGTCCAGGAATCAAGGGGTGGAAATAGGAGTGGTACCACTCACTAATACCCCTAGTGATCCACTAGGAAAATATTTGCTTACTGTCCCTGCAACCTTAAGATCTGCTGGTTTACAGGTCTTAGTTCCAAAAGGAGGAGTGCTTCCACCAGGAACACAACAATGATTCCATTGAACTGGAAATTAAGACTGCCACCTGGCCACTTTGGGCTCCTCTTACCTCTGACTCAACAGGCAAAGAAGGAAATTACTGTACTGGCTGGGGTGATTGATCCTTATTATCAAGGGGAACTAGAACTGCATCTACATAATAGGGGAGAGAAGAATTTTCCTGGAATACAGGAGCTCCTCCAGGGCATCCCTTAGTACTGCCATGCCCTGTGATTAAAGTCAATGGAAAATTGCAACAACCCAACTAAAAATGGCCCAGAATGTTCAGAAATGAATGTTTGGGTCACCCCGCCGGGCAAAGCACCATAGCCAGCTGAGGTGCTTGCTGAGCATAGCAGGAACGTTCAGTGGGTAGTGGAAGAAGGTAGTGATAAATATGAACTTCGACCATGTGACCAGTTACAGAAACGAAGACTGCAATGGTCATGAATCTTTCTTCCTTGTTTTGTTAAGAGTATGATTATATATGTACATAAAACTGATATCTTTGTTTTCTTCCCTAACCTTTTCTGTTATTATATGATAAGTTGTGTTAGTTTCATAATATTTAAGGTTGCCAAGTTTAAGAGTGAATATTACCCAAGGGCTTGAACCCTATTCTTGTGTCAACTCGACCAGTTAATTGTGCCCATTTGTTTGGTCAAGCAAGCACTGGGCTAATTGTAATACAAGGGCATTTATAGACTTTAGTCACCAGTGAGTTTACTGCATTGATAGCTGATTACATTTACATCAACCAGGGAGATTACCATCAGCAATGGTGATATTTTATCCTATCAGATGAATGCCTTAAAAGGGGAAGTGATTTCAGCATTCAGAGAGAATTTCCCAGCTGGTCTTTGGACAGCCAACATCTCCCGGGAGCTCATCAAGGACCTTCACTGGAACTTCGTCGGAGTCTCTGGTTTGCAGCTTGCGTGCAGAATCTGGATTTGTGCATCCCCATTGTCATGTGAGAGAATTTTATAAAATCTCATGCTATTTACAGATATCTCTTCTTGGTTCTGTTTTCCTAGAGAACCCTGACTAGTACAGATGTATTGCAAGACCTTTGTAATTATTAACAGCTAAATTACTGGCCTTTTCAAATGATTTACCTTTTTGAAATAAATAAATAAATAAATAAACCTTTATCGCTCTCACAGGAGATGGACAGCTGTCTTAGTTTCCCAGCTGCTATGACAATTACTACTCAATGGGTTGGCTTAGCAATAGAAATTTATTGGCTCATGGTTTCAGAGGCTAGCAGGTTTGCTTTCTCCTGGGGTTGGTGGCATCCTGGCTGGTTGGCAATCCTGGGGCTCCGTGACTTTCCCATCACATGGAACTGTCCTCTCCCTCCTCTTCAGGGTTCTGTTGACTTTCCATTTCTGGCTCCTCCCCTGGCTTTCTTTCACTGTTTCTGAATTTTCTGTGTTTATACAGGCCTCTAGTAATCCAGATTAAGGCCCAACCTCATTCAGCCGGGCCATACCTTAAAATAAAATAACATCTTCAAGAGATCCTATTGACAATGGATTCACATCCATGGGAATGCAGATTAAGATTTAGCAAATGGGCAGCGGACTTGGCCCAGTGATTAGGGCGTCCATCTACCACATGGGAGGTCTGCAGTTCAAACCCCAGGCCTCCTTGACCCATGTGCAGCTGGCCCATGCGCAGTGCTGATGCGTGCAAGGAGTGCCGTGCCACGTAGGGGTGTCCCCCGCGTAGGGGAGCCCCACGCGCAAGGAGTGCACCCGTAAGGAGAGCCGCTCAGCACGAAAGAAAGTGCAGCCTGCCTGGGAATGGTGCTGCACACATGGAGACCTGACACAATGAGATGATGCAACAAAAAAACACAGATTCCCGTGCTGCTGACAACAACAGAAGCGGACAAAGAAGACGTAACAAATAGACACAGAGAATGGACAACCTGGGGGGGGGGGGGGGAAGGGAGAGAAATAAATAAATAAATCTTTAAAAAAAAAGATTAAGCAAATGTGTTTTTTTTCCCTGGGGTATATAATTCAACTACTATATATCTACAATTATCTACAATATAGATATAGATACATCAGCTTTATCACGATATCCATACATCGCTCATTCTACCCATTTAAAGCATACAATTTGAAGGGTTTTAGTATATTCACAGAGTTGTGCAACCATCACCATAATCAATTTTAGAGCATGTTCTTTTTAGAGGATCTCCCCCCAAAGAAACCCCATACCTTTTAGTAGTTGCTCCCCATTCCTCCCCTCAATCTCCCGAATCCTGAACACCACTAATCTTACTTTCTATCACTATGAATTTGCTTATTCTGGACCTTTTATATAAATGGAATCACACAATATGTAGTCTTTGTGACTGGCTTCTTTCACTTATAATGTTTTCAAGGTTCATCTATGTTGTAGCATGTGTCAGTACTTCATTCCTTTATATTGCTAAGTGACTTTCCATTGTATGGATATATGGTATTTTATTTATTGATGGACATTTGGGTGGTTTCCACTTTTTGACTATTATGAGTAATGCTGTTATGAATATTTATGTACAAGTTTTTGTGTGGATATATGCTTTAATTTCTCCTGTGAGTGGAATTTCTGGGTTATATGCTAATTATGGTTATCATTCTGAAGAACTGAGACTGCTTTTCAAAGTGGCTATACCATCTTATATTCCCACCAGCAATGAATGAGGGTTCCAATGTTTTCACATCCTTACCAACAATTGCTTTTATGTGTTTTATTTATTATAACTATCCTAGTGGGTGAGAAGTGGTATGTCATTGTGGTTTTGATTGGCATTTTCTTGATAGCTAATAATGGTAAACGTGTTTTCTCATATTTATTGTCCATTTGCTTATCTCCTTTGGAGAAATGTCTATTCAGATCCTTTCCCTATTTTAAAATTGGATTATAGTCTTTTTATTGTTGAGTTGCAAGAATTTAAAAAAAATACATATTCTGGATAAAAATCTCTTATCAAATATATAGTTTGCAAATATTTTCTCCCATTTGTGGGTTGTTTTATTTTTATGTTTTTCACTTTCTTGATGATATCCTTTAAAGCACACAAGGTTTTTATTTGAATGAAACCCAATTTATCTATTTTTTCTTTTGTCACTTATACCTTTTGTCTCATATATAAGAAATTTTACCTCACCCAAGATGACAAAGGTTTAGCCCTATATTTTATTCTAAGAGTTTTGTAATTTTCGCTCTTACACTTAAGTGTGTGATCCCTCTTGAGTTAATTTTTAGGTATGGTATGAAGAAAGGGTCCAACTTCATTCTTTTGCATGTGGATATCTAGTTGTTCCAGCACCATTTGTTGAAGAAACTATTCTTTCCCCATTGAATGGTCTTGGCACCTGTGCTGAAAGTCAAATGGCCATAAATAGGCGGGTTTATTTCTGGACTCTCTATTTTATTCCCATTGGTCTATCCTTATGCCCGTACCACTTACTTAGCAGTGAATTTTGAAATACAGAAGTGTGAGTCCAAACTTTGTTCTCTCAGAAGATTGTCTTCACTATTCTGGTTCCTTCAATTTCCACATGAAGTTTAGAATCAGCTTCTCAATTTCTGCAAAAAAGGCAGCTGGGATTTTAGTAGGGATTGTGCTGACTCTGGAGATCAATTTGGGGAGCTTTGTCATCTTAACAACATCAGAGGAGGTATTTGGATGTAGAATTGCAGCAGCCTTTCTGGGACTGCTCACAGCCATAGTCCCTGAGGCTATCGCAGATGCTGAGGGGAACAAAAATGGAGAACAGCTGTTGTAACAGCTTCGTGCTGCTGCACAAACAGGTTTTACCTTTCTACTTTCAAATAATACAATGGTCATCAAACTTTGGTGTAGATCAGAAATTACTAGGAGGGCTTGTTGAAACACAGAGATTTGGGTTCTACGCCCCAGACTTTCTCATTTAGTAGGTCTGGGGTAGGATCTGAAAATTTGCATTTCCACTAAGTTCCCAGGTGCGGGTGATGCTGCTGCTCTGGGGACCACACTTTGGAAACCACTGTGCAAATGTGAAGCCTTGGTGAATAGGGCGGCCTGCAACCACCAGCCGGAAGAAGCCAAAGAATGAGGCTTTTGATGCCTGGTCTTAAAATTCAAAGGATTGGTCATGTGTGTTGGTTCTAATGTTGCTTCTGATTCAAAATTCCTTTTCATTCTTTTAATTTTTTTTCTTTCATGACTGTTGCCAACTTTTGCTGTTATTTATTCAGACAATCAACAAATAGTTATTGGGTACCTGCTCATGCCAGGTGCTTTATTGTGTGTCAAAGAGGATACAAATATGCACAAGACATGGACTCTTCCCTAAAGGGGTTTACAATTCTATTGGAGCAGTAAATGCCACATACATTAAATGTTAACCAACAACATAAGGCCAATAATAATCTGAGGCTCAAGCTGGCCCCAGAGACACAGTGAAATATTTCCACTGTGGCACATAGGGCAAAGGCCAGAGGGATGAGAGAAAGAGACGTAGTGAAGACCAGGGGCATGGGACTCCTCTATCCATCTATCCATTGATGTAGTCTCTTCATTCCTGAAGTATGTACTGAGTGCTTCCATGGGCCAGACATTTGTACCGGTGCCAGGGATATAGCAGTGAACAGAACAAATTCCCTGCCCTGAAAAATAAAGCAAGGCAAGGGGTGCAGAAAGAAGGAAGGGACTGGATACAGTGATCTGAGAAAGCCTCTCTAAGTAGGTGGTATTTGATCTGAGACCTAAATGAAGTGTGGGAACAAACCATGTAAAGATCTGGAGGAAAAATATTCCAATTAGGGAGAACAGTAAGTGCAAAGGCCCTGAGGCAGGAGCATGCTTATATATTTAAGTAACAGTAGGAGGACAGAACAATTGAAGTAGAAGGATGGAGAAAAGGAGAAGAGTAGGAGAGCGAGGCAGGGGGCAGATCAAGGAGGGCTTTGAAGACATAGCAAGAGGTTTGGATCTTTTTCCCTACACAATGAGAAGGTATTGACCCGTGTGCAGCTGGCCCATGCGCAGTGCTGATGCATGGGGTGGGTCTCCTTGCAGGGTGCACTTCTTGTGGGTGGGGCACCCCTACGTGGAGGACACCACTGCATGGTGCAGCACTCCTTGCGTGTGGCAGCACAGTGTGTGGGCCAGCTCACCACATGGGCCAGGAGGCCCTGGGTATCGAATCCTGGACCTCCTATGTGGTAGGCAGATGCTCTGTCAGTTGAGCCACATTCACTTCCCCCTATTGTCTCTTGATCTGGCTGTTTTCACTTATCATAATATTACTGAGATTTATCCATGTTGTTGTTTATATCAATAGTATTATACAATGGAATACAATAGACCACGATTTAATTCATTCACATGAATAGATTCAAATATTTTTGGCAAAGTACCTGCCTATGAGTTATACAATAAATAACTGTAGGTGTTACACATCTTACATTTACACAAGCTTTTACATTTGTCCAACAAAGATTTTCTATGCCTGTATTTTACCACCATCAGTTGTAAAACATCTTAGCAGATTCTACTTCAGGTGTACAGTTTTCTCAACTTCTTTGAAAATATTCCCCTGTTGTTCCATGGAGACTATTCAAAGAGGCTAATTCTTCAGTCACTTGAAGCTTGGCATTGACTCCTCAAATAATAATTGAGAAGGATTGGTACATTCGTGAGCTCATCAAGAACCAAGGAAAATCACCTAGAGTCATTTGTCTTGCAATTTAATTAATTGTGAATGTGGCTCACCATGTCCTCTACTCTTTGAACCTGTTATCCCTGAAAGGCTAATAGTTGTAAACAAGCTAACTTTCTCTGGACACATTTTTTGGCTGCTGCAATCCAACACAATATAATAATTAATTCCCCATCTGCAAATGGCTTTCCTTGCTTGGCTAATGTATGAGCCACTCAGAAACTTATTTTGGTTGCAACTTTATTTTCAATTTTATGAAGAAATTTGGATTGATGCAATATTCTGCTTTAAACATTTCACATAAAATGAAATAGTCCCTTCAAAATTTTAAAAATTTTCTGGAGATTGCTCTCCTGTGGGCTGGGAATATTGTGGCGAGTGCTTAGTCTGGAAATACAGACATATATTTTAGTCTTTTAGCACAACTATAGTGTTGTCGTATCATAAACACAATGCTCTGCTCTCTAATTCAATAACAGAATAATCCCCACTCCACTGGATTATTGTTTGGGTGTGCAAAGCAGCTCAACTTCTCGCCCTAATCAGTTCTCCTTCTGTTCCCTCCTTCACACAGGGGTGGATCCTAAGTGCGCTGCTTGATAATTGCCCTGTACACGAAACTCCTCTCAGAGCAGCTTCCCAGAGATGCAGCAGTAGAGGAGTGGTCTGAGGAATCAGGGGAGAAGCTAGAGCTTGGAGGCTGTATCTCTCTTCACCTGACTCTCAGTGAGGGCCCCCATATTTTCACCGGTTGTGATTTGGGAGGGTATGCTCCTGGAAGGGAGTTCACTAGGCACATGAGAAATATGGAGGGTATAGTAACTGCCAGGACATTGGAATTGGGTGGCAATTGCTGTGACCCACTGATGTCCTAGGAAAAACTTATAAAAGACTAGGAGTGGTTAACAGGCAATTGAAAGGTATATATAAAATCTAGAGAGCCTCTCAGCGACAAAGAGATCTTCAAGGATCTAAAGGATCCCCCAGATTCTTCCATTTAGTTCACCAGTACAGTCCCTGCTGAAACATGACTGAACCTGGAGGTGACAGTAGACTTCCATAAACTCAACCAAGGAGCAGTGAGGCCATTTATGGTCATCTTTGCTGGAGCAGATTCATGTGGCCTGAGACACATGTGGCCACTGATTTGGTAACTATGTTCTTTTCTATTCCTCTAAAGAAAATGGATCAGAAACAGTATGTATTCATATGGAACAGACATCAGTACACATTTATAGTTTTGCCCCTGGGCTATGTCTACTCTCAGTCTCCATCACACTATAGCTGGAAGAGATCTGGACCATCTGGACGTCCTGCAGAACATCACATTGGTCCATCATATTGAGGACATCATACTAATTCAGCCAGATGAACAAAGAGTGGCTAGCACATTGAAGCCTTTGGTGTGACACATGCATTCCAGAGGCGGGGAGATAAATCCTATGAAGATTCAAGGACCTGCCACATCAGCAAGATGGTTAGGGATCTAATGTCAAGGGCATTAAACCATCCAGAAGACAAATCACTGCCTCTTGCACCTCCCATCACAAAGAAAGCAGCATAATGCCTGGCAGACTTCTTTGAGTTCTAGACAAAGTATATTCAATACCTGGGAATACTGCTCTGGCCCATATGCCAGGTCTCACAAAAAGCTGCCAACTTTAAGTGGAGCTCAGAGCAGAAAAAGGCTATGCAGCAGACCCAGGCTACAGTGCGAGCAGGCTGCCACTTCGCCATTTGTGCTTCCATAGATGGTGTTGCCATTATCAGTGGTAGAAAAAGATGCTAGAAAAAGAATCACAACATAAGTCTCTGGGTGATGGAGCAAGGCCGTGCCATCTGCAGCAGAGATTTATGTGCCTTTTGAAAAAATAACTCCTGTGTGCTATTGGGCCTGACCACAGGACATCAAGTGAGCATAGGTCTGGAACACAGGTCATGAGCAAGTTTCTGTCAAACTCATCAAGTTGTAACATGGGGTAGGCATCAACGGCCCATCCTTGGATGGGGTTGTTACATCTGGGATGGAACACAGTTAGGACCAGAGGGCATGAGTAAGCTGCACCCCATGTCAGTGTACCACTGCTACACCAGCACCCCTCCTGCAGCTCACACTTGTGGTTGTATAAGGATCCCTTATGGCCAGTTGACAAGAGGAGAAAAAATTTCCTATTTGGTTTGTGGAGGGTCAGGTTGGTGTGTGAGTACAAGCTGAAAATGGAGGCAGTTGCACAACAGCCTCACTTAGAAGTGGCCTTGAAAGAGAGCGGTGATGGACAATCTTCCCAGTGGGCAGAACTTCAGCAGGTGCACCTGGTCATCTGCTTTGTGTGGACAGAGCAGCATCCCATGGTTAAAATACGTATGCACTCAGGGGCAGTGATGAATGGCCTTCCTGGCTAGTCAGGGGCCTGGATGAAGAAAGATGAGAGGATTGGGGACAAGGAGGTCTGCGGCAAAGGCACATGGATGGATGGGTGGGAGTGGGCAGAAAGTATGAAGATCTTTGTGTCACATGTAATGATCACCAGAGAGCATCCACCCTGGAAAAGGCACCAAATCAACCAGAAGGCCAAAATGACTTGGCTAGTTGACTTTAGGCAGCCTCTGTCATCAGCCACCTAGGGCTGGCACTAAGGGCACATGAATAAAGTGGCTGTAGTGTAGAGATGAGCCTAATAGCAGGGGGTTCCACTTACCAAGGGTGATTTAGTAATGAATGAATGAACCCCCAATATGGTACCATTCCTCCAGGAGACCAGCTGGTTACTTAGGGGCAAATTGACTGCACTGAACCCTTTCCACTCTGGATGAGCCACACCCACAGGACCTAAGGTTTATTTGATGTACCAACATGGGATCTCACATAACGTCATGTCAAACCAGGGACCAATTTACTGCAATGGAGGTGCAGGAGTGAGCCCATGATTAGAGGATTCACTGATTGAGTCACATATTGTACGATCCAAAAGCTACCAGGGTTGGTAGGGCATTGGAAGAGCCTGCTGAAGACCCACATGAAGTTTGGAGTTTGGAGCCATCCTCTACGAGGACGGGGTGCCGTGCTTCAGGTTGCAGTGTACCTCTGGAATCAAAGACTGTTATATGGTGCCGTGTCCCCAACGGGAAGAATACAGGGATCCAGAAACCAAGGGGTAGAAACAGGAATGGTTCATTTTACCATCAGTCTCAAGTGAGCACTTGGGGAATTTGGGCTTCCAGAATCCACAACGCTAGGCTCTGTGGGATTACAGGTTTATGTCCCCAAAGGGGGAAACTTCCGCCAGAGGACATGGCATGAGTCCCATTGCACTATAAGTTATAGCCACCACCTGGCCACTTTGGACACCTTCTATGCAGGGATCAGCAGGCAAGAAGAAGAGTCACTGTCATGGCCAAGGGCGACTCAGTTGGGCAACTTTTAGCAACCCCTTGCCTGATTGTGCCATAAAAGGGCAAGTGCCACATCCTTGATCTGAGAAGTGACCAGGGGCTCAGATCCCTTAGTGTACCTGCCACCATATGAGCCACTGAGCCCAGGAGAGCTGCTAGCTGAGGGTGATGGGAATTTAGAGTGGCCAGGGAGGAAGGAGACCATGAGGATCAGTTGTGGCTCCGAGATGACTGCAGCAGATTAACCTTCCTCCTCCCAGTATCACCAGAAGATAGGCCCACTTAGCATCTGGAAGGACTTGCTGCCGAAACTGCCTCCAGAGAGGAGAGAGGTGTTTTTCCAACTAGACTGGAGTCAGTCTTCAGGGGCTGACGGTGACAACCCCCCACCAATCCCTCCAACCCTTTCTTCTTTCCTTTCCTTTTTGCACAGACATTTTTACAGTTGCTCACTGAACATCCACAAATATGAACCAGGTAACAAAAACCATGTTTCCTGCCGCCAAGAAGCATAAGAGCAGGAGAGGCAGACACTAATATTAATATTTTAGTAAACACATTGCTCTGTCATGTAAATGTAGGAACCTCCCACTATCCCCCCAAATCCCCAGGGAACATCTCATGTGCACCTCTTCCTGTGCTCTGGCCCTGCTCTTCTAGCGTCCACGTCGTCCCCTGGGCATTGTGCCGTCCACCGGGCATTGAGCCTTGGCTGGACACGGCTGCTGCTGAGTCACTGGAGCCTGGGAGGTGCCAAATCTGCCCTGTGTGGGCAGGGATGCTTCTCTCCCCTTTTGTGTTTTGCTTTGTCATGGGTGGGGAGGGGGGTGCAGTGCAGGAGGTTAGTTCGTATCCCACTTTTTAACATGGTTTTTAGTAAAATATCCTTTTCAGTTTTTACCTAAAGTATTCTTACCTCTTCCTTCCATTGCTGTAGGACTCAGATTGGAATCCAGAGGGGGACTGGGTTAGGAGGCAGTGTGTTGATAGATGGAACAGTGAACTACTTTCCCCCAGCGTGCGGGTTTCCTGGGAGGTTCCCAGCCCCAGACCACAGCATGGGCACAGGCATGTCTGAAGTGGGTGCAGTTTATGCTCAGAGTGGGTCCTCAACTTCTTGTTGAAATAACTAAGAGAGTAAAGAGGAGGGAAGGGTTCATTCCTCCTGGAGAATGGGAAAAGGCTTCATAGAGGAAAAAGGGTCCCTGGAGCTGGGTTTTGGGTGTTAAAGGCAGAGTAGAGGTCTAGGGGTGGGGTGGGTAGGGAATTCCAGATAACAGGGAAGAGCTAAAGTGGAGCACAGGGTACGTGGAGTGTTTGGTGGTTCCCACAAAGTTCTTGCTTCAGGGACCTTACATTCTAGTGTAGGGAGATCAGCAAAAAATAAATGAACAAATTGGTGTATCCTGTTGGTGGCTGACAAAGCCAAGAAGAAAAACAAAACAAGGTGTTTTAGTTTCACTAGGCTGGTTTCACAAACACAACTGCTTTTGGCTTAAACAACAGGAATTTACTGGCTCAAGGTTTCCAAGGCTGGAAGGTCAGCAGAGCTCTGGCTGGTGATCCTCGGGCCCTTGGTTTCCCTTCACATGGTGATGTCCTCTCCTCCTCTCCTTTCTCTTCAGGCCCATTGACTTCCAGCTTCTCCCCATGGCTTTCTCCCTCTGTCTGCGTTGCTTCTGCTCACAAAGGACTCCCGTAACACAGAATAAGGCCCAACCTCATTCTGTTGGACTACGCCATAACTACAAGAACATCTTCCAGAGATCCGATTATATTTACAATGGGTTTGCGCCCACAGGAATGCAGGTCAAGACCAAGCACTTGTCCAAGTTGGGGCACATATTCAATCCACCACATGAGGTGGGAGGAAAGGTAGGAGGGGAAGGTGCTACTGTATAGGGTGACGAAGTTTGGCCTTTCTGAAGCTGTGGCTTTCAAATGAGACCTGAATGAAGAAATAAGCCATGAGGATGCCTAGGGAAGAGCATTTGGGGCAGAGGGAACAACATGAGTGCACAGCCCTGAGGATGAAGCAGGCTTGATGTGTTCAGGGAGCAACAAGAAGGCCTGTGTATCAGGGGCACAATGATAAAGGGGGAGAAGAGAGAGCCATTGCAGGGCTTTGAGCAGAGACAAGGACTGTCTACTGTGTGGAGAACAGGCTTCAGGAGCATGCATAGAGCACCAACGACCAGTTAGGAGCTCCTGCAATGATCCAGGCAATGAATGAAGGCTGTAGTGGTGCAGGAGTAAAGGGGGTAGTGGTAGAAGTGGGTTGGAGAGTCTGGATGTCTTTTGAAGGTAGACCTAACAGGATTTTTTAGTAGACTAGACAAGGCTGGAAAGGTAGGTTGTTACTAAATTGGGAAGTGATATAATTTCTGAGCATATCACTCCCCTACTTAAACATTTCATGGTAAAGTCAAGACTCTTTAGCAAAGTCATTTATTTATTTGTTGATTCATCCAATGAATACTGATTGAATGTCTACTACGGGCCAGACAGTGTGCTAGGTGTTGAGGACATTATAAAATTTTAAAAAAGCACACACTCTCTTACAGATTTTACAGTCAAGTGGGCAAGAGAGTCAAGTCACCAGGCTGTTATAACCCATATGATGATTGCAATAGGGTACAGGAGGACAGTGAGAGGTATCTAATCCTGAGTTGGTGGGAGGAGAAAGGACAAGCTGAAATTTCAAGAATGAATAGATATTAATAATTTGAAGGAGTAAAAGGGAGAGGCAAGGGGGAGAGAAGTGGGCTGAGGGAGCAAGGCATTGGAAGAAATGAAAGAAGTTCATATGGCCATGGGGGGTGGGGATGGGGAGTATAAAAAAGAAGGCTTGAGGAAGGAAAGTATCAGCTCATAGAGGACTTGTAAATCATGTTAAGGGGTTTGGATTTTATCCTAAAAGAAATGTAGAACCATTGAAGTGTTTTAAATAGGGAAGTAACACCAGCAGTTTGCACTTTTCAAAGAGCCCTTTGGTTGCAGTGGGAGATGGATTGGCAGGTGGGGAAGACTGGAAGCTGGGAGAAGAGTAAGGAGGCAACTGTAGCAATCCAAACACAGAGCAGGGTAGAGAGTTCTAGATGGATTTGGGAGCTGTTTTGGGAATGGAATTGTAAGGGCTTAATGACTGATAGGATAGAGGATAAGAGGGAGAATAGAGTTAAGTACGACTTCCAGGTTGCTGGATTGAGCAGCTGGGAGGGTGGAGGTGGAAGGCATTTTCTGAGAAAGGGATTACAGGAAGATTATTAAATCTGGGGAGGGAATGATGACTCAATCCCAGGCAATGGTTTTGAGGGGCTGAGGGACATCCTCAGTAGAGGCCCAGCAGGCAGGTGGATATGTGGGATCCAAAGTTCAGGAAAGATTTGAGAATGAGGCCATGGGGGTGGGTGGGGTGGGATTGTTGAGGGAGACAGGGCAGAGTGGAGGGAGAGGAGGGCAGCAGCAGGACCCTGTTTTAGTTTTCTAGCTGCTAAATCGAATGGAATACAATGGATTGGCTTAAACAATGAGAATATTTTGGCTCAGGGTTTTGAGGATAGAAGTCCCAAATCAAGGCAAATTCAAGGCAATGCTTTCTCCCATCGGCTGCTAGAAATCCTTGGTTCTCGGCTTTTCTGTCACATGGCAATGCACATGGTGACCTTTTTGGGCTTCTCCTCCTCTTCTGGTTCCATTGGCTTTCAGCGTCTAGCTGCTCCCTCTGTGGTTTTTCTGTGGGTCTGAATTTCATTCTGGTTATAAAGGACTCCAGTGATAAGAATAAAGACCCAACCTGATTCAGTTGGGCCTCACCTTTACTGACATAACCTTATCAAAAGGTCCTATTTACAATGGAGTCCTACCCACAGGAAAGGAAGATTCAGAACATGTTTTTTTCTGGGTACATAGTTCCAAGTCACCACAGACCCCAAGTAATGCCTCCATTCAAGGTCTTTCCTAATCTGCCATTCTAGTCATGTTTCCAGCCATTCTGCCCTCTTCCTGCAGCACACAAAATCCTGTTCCTTTTCTCTGGACCTTCCAGTCAAGTTCCTCCCTTCTTTTTGCCCATGCTGTTCCTCTTCTGGAATCCAGGTCAAACATCAAGGACTCCGGTGCACCGACCTCCTTTTTTTTACTCTCCCTCTTCTCAGAATAGTAAAGGATGGGCTTGTTTGTATGTTTCCTCCGGAGTCTGGTGAGGTTACCAAGGGCAGGACAATAGCTTATGCATCTTTTTATATTCCCCTCAGCCAGAAAACAGCTTAGCACACCACAGGTGCAGCACTGATATCTGTGAATTAAAGAAGGAGCGAATGAATGAATGGAGTCAGGGGGTGGACTTCATCCTGAGGGTTGGGAAGCCGGAAGAGTGACGCCATCAGTTCACTTGGAAAGTTCACCTAAGGACACTGCCTGTGTGGGGCTGGGACGCAGTCCGGGCCACAGTCGCTAGCAACGCCATGGCTTTGCCTCCGCCGCTCCGCGGCCTCCCTTCGCCTGGGGTCTTCCAGAGCCAACTTCACCCTTGCCCCAATTCCAAGCCCAGCTCCAACTTTGCGCCTTCTCCATTGGCTGCGCGGTCGTCCAATGGGCAGGCGGGCACGCGCACTTAGGGCGCCCGCTCTCGGTCGCGCGTCTCGCGAGCGTTAGGGTGACCCGCGGCGGTGGCTGGCTTGGCCCGGCGGGTGGCGAGCTCGCGTCTGCGGGAGGCTGAAGGTGCACCGAGGCGCACGGGTGCGGAGACCATGTTTCGAGCGGCAGTTCCCGGGCAGCTCCGGCGGGCGGTGAGTCCGGGCGGGGAGGACCGAGCTCGGTGACGGAGCGGCCTCAGTCAGTGAGTTCTCGGCGAAGGTCAGCGGCCCTTGTGATGACAGGTTCAGGCCGGCCTGGGGCTCGGGCTCGGCCTGCTCCGGGCAGTAGGTCGGGGCAGGTGACCCCGAGTCATGAATCTGCGCTCCTGCCGCTCCTACCGCCTGGCTCTTTCAGCCCCTCTCCAGATTCATTGTCCTGCTGGGCACCCTGGTTCTCCACATCGGACCGGGAGCCAGAACTCCAGGGAATTTTTACCCCAGGGAGCAAAATGTCGCCGCGGGGAGGCCTTCCTGGGAGAGTTTAGAACTTAGACTCAGCCTGAAAGCCGACATTTCTGGAGAAATTAAACATCTCCACTGGGCACGTTGTATCTGCTCTGATCCACTCACTGTCAAGTGCGGGGTGGGGTGGTCGTCACTTTTTAAGAGTATGTGAAAGGAAGTCTTTCACATTTTAACTCTTTGGAACTAAATCTAGCGGGTAGTCCAGGTAAAGTCCCCGAAAGCATGATAGGGTATCTGTTTTAGTGATTCAACTAGTTTTTGTACTTTTCTTAGTAGAGACTCTTTTAAGTGCTTAGATGATTAAGTTATCATTGAGATATTAATAGAAACAGTTTATTTTCAGGTTTTTTTTTTTTTTTTTTTTTTTATCATTGGGGGAAAACATCATTTAGTTGCTAAAGATTGTATGCCAGCTTTGAGCCAGGTACAGAAGTGGGTACTGAGTTCCCAGTGGAGAATAAGACAGATCTTTGTGGTGCAAATAGACTGAGGAAGGCAGACATTGAGCAAATTATTTTAAGTGTGATAAATATTACAGAAAGGATGTATAGGGTATTTGGGATGGGTGTGCATGTGTGTATATGTACGATTAATTGAGTGAGGGACTGGGGACATTCTGAAAGGATATCTATGAATTTACTTTGTAAACTAAGGTATTCTGCAACTTGTTATTGGGTGATGAAGTAATAATATGAATTAAAAAGTCACTTCATTTTGAGTTTATCATTGTTTTAATTCTGTTCATATCGTATGTGTTCTTATTAGACACTTACCATGCTCCCCCCGCCCCTTTATTAAAGAAGTTGTGGGTACAAAGAACAATCATGCATAAAATACAGGATTCCCATATACCACCGTATCATTAACATCTTGCATTGGTGTGTAACATTTATTACAACTGATGAAAACACATTTTTATAATTGTACTATTAACTGTAATTCATGGTTTAATTTAGGGATTACTGTATAGTGCAGTTCCATGGATTTTTTTTTTTAATCCCCATCCCTTGTGGCTTTTTGTGTGCCATCTGCTCTCTGTGTCCATTCACTGTGTGTTCTTTTGTGTCTGTATTTATTTTATTTTCCCTCCCCCCTTGGGGCTTCTATGCTCTCTGCTCTCTGTGTCCATTTGCTACATGCTTTTCTGTGTTTTTGCTTGTCTCCCTTTTTTGTTGGGTCACCTTGGTGAGTCAGCTTTCCGTGGCACTTGCAGGTTGGGTGGTGCTCCGCAGTGTGTGGGTGAGCCTGCCTTCACAAGGAGGCCCTGGGATGTGAACCCTGGGCCTCCCATATGGTAGACGGGAGCCCAACTGATTGAGCCACAGCCGCTTCCCAGTTCCATGGATTTTTAAAAAATTTTTTATTCTGTTACCATATATATAAAATATAACATTTCCCCTTTTAACCACATTCATATATATATTTCAGTGCTGTTAATTATGCTCAGAATGTTGTGCTACCATCACCACTATCCATTACCAAAATATTTCCAACATTCCAAACAGGAACCCTGTACATTTTAAGCCTTAACTTCCCATTCCCTTTCCCTTCCCAGTCCCCTGGCAATCTATATTCTAGCTTCTGACACTATGAGTTTGCTTATTCTAATTAATTCATATCAGTGAGATCATACAATAGTTATCCTTTTGTGTCTGGGTTATTTCACTCAACATAATGTCTTTTTTTTTTTTTTTTTTAATATTTATTTATCTCCCCCCAGCCCTGCTGTTTTTGCTGTCTGTATCCATTCTCTGTGTGATCTTCTGTATCTTTTTCTCTTTTGGTCTTCTCTTCTTATTTTTTCTCCTCTAGAATTCACTAGGATTTGATCCTGGGGACCCCTGATGTGGAGAGAGGTTCCCTGTTAGCTGTGTCACCTCAGGTCCTGGTTTCTGCTGCGCTTCACCTTGACTCTCTCCTTCGTCTCTCTTGTTGTGTCATCATCTTGCTACGTGATTCACTTGTGTGGGCACTGGCTCGTCATGCAGGCGTGCTTTCTCTTCTTTTTCACCAGGAGTCCCCAAGGATTGAATCCAGGTCCTCCTGTATGGTAGGCTGAAGCCCTATCACTTGAGCCACATCTGCTTCCCAACATGATGTCTTCAAGGTTCATCCATGTTGTCACATGTATTAGAATTGCATTCCTTTTTATTACTGAATAATGTTCCATTTTGTTTATCCATTTATCAGTTGATGGGCACTTGGGTTTCTTCCATCTTTTGGCAAATGTAAATAATGCAATTATGGGCATCAGTGTGTAAATATCTTTTTTTAAAAAAATATTTTCTTTCTTTCTCTTCCCTCCCCCCCCCCACCCCAGTTGTCTGTTCTCTGTGTCTATTTGCTGCGTCTTCTTTGTCCGCTTCTGTTGTTGTCAGTGGCACGGGAATCTGTATTTCTTTTTGTTGCATCATCTTGTTGTGTCAGCTCTCTGTGTGTGGCACCATTCCTGGGCAGGCTGCACTTGCTTTTGCGCTGGGCGGCTCTCCTTACGGGGCGCACTCCTTGCGTGTGGGGCTCCCCTACGCGGGGACACCCCTGCGTGGCAGGGCACTCCTTGTGCGCATCAGCACTGCACATGGGCCAGCTGCACATGGGTCAAGGAGGCCCGGGGTTTGAACCGCGGACCTCCCATGTGGTAGATGGACGCCCTAACCACTGGGCCAGGTCCACTTCCCGTAAATATCCTTTTGAATTCCTGCTTTCAAATCTTTCAGATATATATCTAGTAATAGGATTGCGAGGTCATATGGGTAGTTCTATAATTACTTTGTTTTAAAAATATGCATTATTTCTAGGATCAAACTCAAAACAAAAATGAAAGCATCAGTCAGGTTAATTTGATTATTCAAAATCAATCTGGAAGTTCATATGGATTCTATAAAGTAAGGTGGTACAAGTTGAAGTAGTCCTGAAGTAATTTAACAATTGTCAAAAGGAAGATCTACCCCCTTGCTTCAATTCAGGACACCTCTGAAGGACCATCCCAGTTCCAGGGCTCCCTGTGGGGTCTGCTGAGATACTAGTTATTACTGCATTGCAGAGTTGAAGTTCAACTTCTCCCACTGCCACTTTGCTTTCTGGATCTGTCATGGATGTTGTTACCAGGAGCATTCCCTGATGAACTTCCTGCACACTACTGCACATACATGCACAAGGAAGATATAAATGTAAGGTGATAATTAGCATATATAATCCTAAGGCATCCACTATATGTAATGAGTTAACTTCTCATCTTTGTGTCTAAAGAGGTACTACTTAAGTTAATTCTTGGGAGAATTAAGAAAATAGTCATTCAAATATTTGGCATTTCCTCAGAATGTTAAGCATAGAGTTACCATGTAACTCAAAGCAGTTCCACTTCTAGGTATATACCCAAGAGAAATGAACACATATGTTCACACAAAAATTTGTACATGAATGTTTATAGCCACATTATTCATAATAGCCACAAAATGGAAACAACCGAAATGTCCATCAACTAAGGAATAGATAAATAAAATATGGTATAGTCATATAATAGAATACTATTTGGCAATAAAAATGAAAGATGTACTGATACCTGCTGCAGCATGGATGGACCTTGAAAAATTATGCTAAGTGGAAGAAGCTAGTCACAGAGAACTGTATATTGTCTGTGTCCATTTGCATGAACTGTCCAGAACAGATAAATCCATGGACACAAAGTAGATTAGTGGTTGTCCAGACCTGGATGGGAGTGGAGGAAATAGGGAAAAAGAGCGACTGTTAATGGGTTTCTTTTTGGGATGATAAAAATGTTCTAAAATTCGATTGTGATGATAATTATACAAATATGAATATACTAAAAACTGAATTGTATACTTTAAATGGGTGAATAGTACTATATGAAAATTCTGTCTCAATAAAGCTGTTAAAAAATCCTATTGACTTCAGACTTGGAATGCTGGTCAAATCTAAACTCTTGATTATCGAGCCATGGAATACATATTGAAAAATCACTTGTTAACTTTTTGGAAGCTATCTATATAGTGTGGAAGTATTTTGAAGTCCTAAGTAAATGACTGCTAATGTCTCGGCTGCTAGCCGTGAAGATAGAAATATTTTCTCCAGGGATTATTAACTTCCATCAGTGATGAGTGTACATCCCCTAAAGAATTCTGGAGGAAAAGCAGGATGGGAAGGGGCTAGCGGGGGCGGGTCACAGGGGAGGGATGAGTCAAGGTTTGGATTTGCTGAGTTGGAGGGTGTTTGATGAGGCAAGTAAGTTAAGCAGTTGAGTATACAGCTATTATGTAGCTCTTAGGAGAGAGATTTGAACTGGTGCTATCGCTATTATTAGGTTGATGCAAAGTAAATTGAGGTTTTGCATTGAAATTTGCCATTTGATATTGAATACATTCTTAAATGTGGTTATGTTATATATCACTTTAAGATGCATTTTGCATTTCTCACTTTATGTTTTTTTGCTAATGACTTATTACTTGCTGCTTATTTTATATTTATTTTAGACTACGGAAATGATAGACAAAAAGCAAATTCGAGTGATTTTCTTATTTGTAAAGCAGCGGAGACAACTTGCAACATCTGCAGCACATTTGGCCAGGAACTGCTAACTATCATACTGTGCACTGATGGTTCAAGAAGTTTTGCAAAGGAGCCAAAAGCCTTGAATATGAAGAACGTAGTGGCTGTCCATCAGAAGTTGACAATGGCCAATTGAGAGTAATCATTGAAGTTGATCCTCTTACAATTACATGAGAAGTTGCCGAAGAACTCAGTGTATACTCTTCTAGGGTCATTTGGCATTCAAAGCAAATTGGAAGGGTGGAAAAGCTTGATAAGTGGGTGCCTCATGAGCTGACTGAAAATCAAAAAAATTGGTATTTTGAAGTGTCTTCTTCTCTTATTCTAAACAACAACAGCAAACCATTTCTCAATTGTTGTGACGTGCAATAAAAAGTGGATTTTATATGACAACCAATGATGACCTGCTTAGTAGTTGGACTAAGAAGCTCCAAAGTACTTTCCAAAAACAAACTTGCACCCAAAAAAGGTCACGGTCACTGTTTGGTGGTCTGCTGCCGGTCTGATCGGCTGCAGCTTTCTGAATCCCAGTGAAACCATTTTATCTGAGAAGTATGCTCAGCCAATCAATGAGATGCACCAAAAACTGCAATGCCTGCAGCCAGCATTGGTCAACAGAAAGGGCCCATTTCTTCTCCACGACATGTCACACAACCAGTGCTTCAAAAGTTGAACGAGTTGGGCTCTGAAGTTTTGCCTCATCTGCCATGTTCCCCTGACATCTCGCCAACTGAGTACCACTTCTTCAAGCATTTTGACAACTTTTTGCAGGGAAAATGCTTCCACAACCAGCAGGATGTGGAAAATGCTTTCAAAGAGTTTGTCGAATCCCGCAGCACAGATTTTTATGCTACAGAAATAAACTTATTTCTTGTTGGCAAAAATGTGTTGATTGTAAGGTTCCAATTTTGATTAATAAAGATGTGTTTGAGCCTAGCTATAACGATTTAAAATTCACTCTCTGTAACTGCAATTCCTTTTGCACCAATAATGTCTCTATAGATATATACATACACACAATGTGGATTTTATGTAGATTTGTTTGTGAGTCATTCTTATGTAAGTGGTAAAGAGGTAAGAAGGGAGTAGTCAAAAATTTCAAACATTGCTCAGAAAACAAGTAAGATAAAGCCTGAAAAGTGTTAGTTGATAAGTTGGTGAAGGCAGAAGCCAGAATGCAAGCAACTGAGGTGTGACTGGGAGATGAGGAAATAGAGAGGGTGGTAGCTGGAGTGGAATGTCAGTTAGGGGTTTTGGTTTTTGGATTTTTTTTTAATTGGAAGAGTCGCAAACATGTTTGAATATGGATAAGAAGAGAAAAGGAAAAAGGGAGAGGTTGGAGACATTATCAAGAAGGGATTATGGAAAGTCTCTGAGAAGATTTGAAGGAATGGGATCTGGAACCCAGATGAAGGGATCAAACCTAGAGGAAGGTCCTGTAGCATCTTCCTTATAATGGGGCAGTTTGTATTTTGGGTGTCAGAAAGGGAAGCAAGCAGTCTCCTCTGGCATCCATTTTCCTTGTGAGGAACAGGGGACAGAATGTGTTAGAAATTTGAGAAACATCAGGAAGGGATATTTGAAATAGTTGCTTGGAGAATAATTGAGAGTGCTATAACAGGGAACTCAGCAGCATTACTAGGCAGTTTTGAGATAAGATTGGTGACCAAGAATTTATGGTGGCACTGGTCTCCATTACTTAATTTTAAATAATTGTTTTGAAGAGATTGAGATTCCTTTTTGGGCAGTTACCATATCAAGTATTTCAATGCTTGTCTTTAAATATTTAAGAATGTGGCTCCTTTTCTTCCCATAACTATTGTTAAATGTGTGACCTGGAGCATACAGAGCCATTGGGTCATAAGATAAAATGAAATTTCTGTTCCTTTAAAACACTTTCAGCACTGGACCTAACCGTTTTCAACTCTTAAGTGGTATTTTATACTATTCTTTTACTTAAAATAGTTTAGGATTTTAGGGTTATAGAATTTTTAAAACTGGAAAAGAGACTTTTGAGACCATCTTTTTTCACTTCTTTTTCAACTAGCACTAATTTTTTCTTTTTAAAGCAAGAGACTTTCTGCTAAGTAAAATTTTAGAGGAATGACCCATATATAAAACAGCTAAAAATGGTGGTGCTTTGAGGTGAAGTGATAATTAAGAATCCAAACTGGGGTCAGACTATCTGGGCTCATACCTGGCTTTCCTTCTTAACTAAATGGCCACTAAGCTCCATTTTGCTCATTCTGTAAAGTCAGGATAATAATAGTACCAACATCATAGATTTTAAATAAGATACTGCATATTAAATAAGTACTTAGTAGAGTGTTCTGTAAATGTTAGTTTGGTTAATTTGGTTAAAGCAAGGGGGGAGGGGAGGCTGGGCAGGAGAGAGAGTTGTTCTCGTGGCACCACGTGGCTACTCTTCATTTTATCCAACATTGTGGCTTCTGAAGTGCCTCCTTGGAACCCTGAGTCTTCTATAGTTTGAACACCCCTAATCTAGTTCATCTCTCTCAATTTGTAGGTGAGGAAACTGAGCTCCAGATTGAGAAATAACATTTTAAAGGCCACGATACCAATTTCTCCTGCTCTAGGTTCCACACAACTACTATTACTGAATTAAACCCCACAACTATGCCTTAATGCTGCAGCTTCTCTCTAGGCGGTGTCTGAGAAATGGAAGGTAGGACATTGAGTTACAAGGAAACTTAACATTAATTTATAAGGATTTGATTGATAAAGTAATACAGAGAGCCTTTCTGATGTGTGTAATACCTAGTACAAACTGATCAGATAGATGGACTGAGTGGGTTCTTAAATATATTTATTTGTTTTTTACTTTTATATGGCTCTTTTTTTGAACAGTCTTTTGAAAAGAGTATACAGTTTCCCCCTGGAAGTTCTAAAAAGCTCAACAATTCCTTGGTAGAGCTACCCAGTCTATTTTATGATAGAACTATAATTTACAGTAAATATGGGCCTTCTGCCACCAAATCTTGGATTTACTCTTCAAATGGTGATAGAAATCTCATAATTTTTATGGTAAATGATGTATGAAACATAATAAAAAATATGGTGTGTTATATATATTGGTAATAAATAGTTTGTTACTGGCCATTCTTGTGAAATGTGGTCTAAATAAATTATGCCTTTGGGTCTTAATTACAAAGTCCTTTTCAAGGTATTGTGTTTCTCTGATTAAAAGAGTGTCATATGATTAATTCTACAGATGAATATTGGAAAAAAACCATATTATGTTGGTCTCTGGGGATAAAAAGATGAACAGGCATGGTACTTTCCTTGCAAGAACTTTCATTCCATCCCAGGAATTGTGAGTTACTACAACTTTTCTGGAGAACAGTATGTAGGCAGTATCAGAAGCCTTAAAATGTGCTTTCCTCTTGATCTAGGAATTTGTCACAAGGAAAGATGTACATAACAATTTCTAACCTTTAATTACTTCCCATTCTCTTACTAGCCGTTTTTTACTGTAAAAAAATTATACAAAGTTACACAAATAGGTATGTGATTTGGCAGCAACAAGTCTCATTTTCACCCCGTTCCTTATTCCCTTGGAGTAAAGAAAAGGGAGGAGAGGGGAATGGCAAGAAATGTTCACCCACTGATACACGATGTAGTGATTGCTTGGCTGGCTTAGCCTGCCTATGGTTTCCTTCCATCTCCCTACTCGCAGGTTGGTGTGGTTCTGGAAGCATTCTATCTTTGGAAAGACTTGCCTCCTGGGGATTAGGGTCTCTGGCCCCCAGCTCTGGATTGGGTTCATCAGGATTAGAGGGGATTTAGAGTACTGTAGTGAAGGTTGGGATGTAGCTTAGGTGAAGAAAGTACCCTGTCTTGTTGAGGGTTCGGCAGAATCTGGCTTAGTCTCCTATGAAAGTAGAGTCAGAGGAAACTTGAGCCAACTTCAGTCAGAAGGGTCTTCTGGACTAAAAGGAACTCTGATCTGTTGAAGATGTTTATAACATGGTTGTATTAGTCAGCCAAAGGGGTGCTGATGCAAAATGCCAGAAATGGCTTAGTTTTATAAAGGATTTTTATTTGGGGTAGGAGCTTACAGATAGCAGGCCAGAAAGCATAGGTTATTTTCCACACCAAAGTCTATTTCCACATGTTGGAGCAAGATGGCTGCCAACATCTGCCAGGGTTCAGGCTTCCTGGGTTCCTCTCTTCCCAAGGCTTCTTTCTGGGCTCAGGTTTCCTCTCTTCCTGGGGCTTGCTTCTTTCTGGGCTCATGATCTCTCTTTTACCGGGGCTTGCTTCTCTTTCCTCTGTGTGCTTACTACCTGAGGCTCCAGCTTAAGACTTCAGCATCAAATTCCAACATCAAACATCCTCAACTCTGTCCTTTGCAATGCCTTTTTTAAGATTTATTTTTTATTTCTCTCCCCTTATCACTCCCCCCCTCCCCCAGTTATCTGCTTTCTGTGTCCATTCGCTGTGTGGTCTTCTGTGACCACTTCTATCCTTATCAGCGGCACGGGAAATCTGTGTTTCTTTTTTTTTTTTTTTTTTTAAGATTTATTTTTATTTCTTTAATTCCCCTCCCCTCCCCTGGTTGTCTGTTTTCTGTGTCTTTTTGCTGCGTCTTGTTTCTTTGTCCGCTTCTGTTGTCGTCAGCGGCACGGGAAGTGTGGGCAGCGCCATTCCTCGGCAGGCTGCTCCCTCCGCGCTGGGCGGCTCTCCTTATGGGTGCACTCCTTGCGCGTGGGGCTCCCCTACGCGGGGGACACCCCTGTGTAGCACGGCACTCCTTGCGCGCATCAGCACTGCGCATGGGCCAGCTCCACACGGGTCAAGGAGGCCCAGGGCTTGAACCGCGGACCTCCCATGTGGTAGACGGACGCCCTAACCACTGGGCCAAAGTCCGTTTCCCCTGTGTTTCTTTTTGTTGCGTCATCTTGTTGTGTCAGCTCTCTGTGTGTGCGGTGCCATTCTTGGGCAGGCTGCACTTTCGCGCTGGGCGGCTCTCCTTAAGGGGTGCACTGCTTGCACGTGGGGCTCCCCTACGCAGGGGACAGCCCTGCGTGGCATGGCATTCCTTGTGCGTATCAGCACTGAGCATGGGCCAGCTCCACATGGGTCAAGGAGGTCCGGGGTTTGAACTGTGGACCTCCCATGTGGTAGGCGGATGCCCTATCCATTGGGCCAAGTACGCTTCTCGTTGTTATGCCTTTTATCTGTGAGCCCTCAACCAAGGGGCCCAATCAAAGCCCTAATCATAACTTAATCATGCCCAGATTCAGACCATTTTACAAACATAATCCAATATCTATTTTTGGAATTCATAACTATATCAAACTACTACAGTGGTTAATAATAAAAAAAATTGCTAATAACCCAATGTCTACAGAGACTGATTAAACTGATATGCCACATACTATACCAATAGAAAGGTGAACAATATTAAAGATAATTGATATTTACAATACAGTAAATGAGAAACCATGTGCTTTGTAAAAAATGCCTATTAGTTGTGAATACAGCATTATAGTCCCATGTTTGGTTTCCCTCCATTCATACCCTCCTTGTAAATTTCTAACCCTGGATGAATTTAATACTACGCTTTTTCATTCCAACTCCAGAGCTAACGATTATTATTGAGTTAAGCCATACAACCCTGCCATTTGATCCTCAGCACCTGTCTTTCTCATTTCTCATTGCCATTTTCTTCAAGGATAGTTCAAAAGTTTTCATCTTTCTTTGTGCCTAAGTTGCCATTCCTCACCTTTTCCTATGATGGGAACACCTAAACTTCCTTCCTCTCAATCTTATTTTTCTCTATACTTCTTGATTCTTCATTATTTGAAACTGTTCTATCTTTTGTAGTAGTTGTTAATATGTGAATAAGTCTTATTTCCTGTAAAATCTGAGTGCAGGGATCATTATGGTTCATCTTTTTGTTGCTGATGTTTGAAATTATTCCAAATGATCACAAACTGTTACTGCTCTCTTGATAGTCTGCAGTAGATAAGGCCACTGCTGGGGAATAAATCACGTCCCCCACAAAAGGCATGTTCAGTTCTCAACCTCTAGTGTTGAGTGAACTAACCTATGTGTACTAATAAAAAGGACCTTGAAATGTTATTAGTTAAGGTATACCCAAACTGAATGAGGGTAGGCCTTAATTTAATATGGCTGAAGTCCTTATAAGCAAAGGAAATTGGACACAGAAAGGGCCACAGTGCTTTAGTTTCCTAGCTGCTAAAACAAATAGTATACAATGGATTGGTTTAAACAATAAGACTTTATTGCCTCACAGTTTTGAGGCCAGGAGAAGTCCAAAATTGATGCATCAATGAAGTGATGCTGGGAAGCGGACTTGGCCCAGTGCTTAGGGCGTCCGTCTACCACATGGGAGGTCAGCGGTTCAAACTCTGGGCCTCCTTGACCTGTGTGCAGCTGGCCCACGTGCAGTGCTGACACACACAAGGAATGCTGCGCAAGGGTGCCCCCCGTGTAGGGGAGCCCTATGCGCAAAGAGTGCACCCCGTAAGGAGAGCTGCCCAGCGCGAAAGAAAGTGCAGCCTGCCCAGGAATGGCGCCGCACACATGGAGAGCTGACACAACAAGATGACACAACAAAAAGAAATACAGATTCCTGTGCTGCTGATAACAACAGAAGTGGACAAAGAAGAAGACGCAGCAAATAGACAGAGAACAGACAACTGAGGTGGGGGGGAAGGGGGGAGAAATAAATAAATCTTTAAAAAAAAACAACAACGAAGTGATGCTTTCTTCCCAAAGACTGTGACATTCTGGGGCTAGCTGCTGGACATCCTTGGTCCTTGGCTTTTCATCACATGGCAGTGCACATGGTGACCTCCCCTGGCTTCTCTGTTTGGCTTTCATTCTGCCCAATCATTAACTGGATTAAAGACCAACCTGATTCAGTGGGGCCACACCTTAACTGAAGTCACCTCTTGACGAGATCTTATGTACAATGGGTGCACACCTACCAGAAGGCGGACCAAGACCAAGAACATCCAGTTGGAGTATACAATTCAATCCACTGCCTACAGGGAACAGCCAGAAGTTGGAAATCAATGGAACCCAGAAGCGAAAGAAGATGCCGCCATTTACACTGCCATGTGACAGAAAAAGCTAAAGAACCCCAAAGATGGCTGGCCAGCTGGAAGATACTGACTCTGGCAGGTGACAAGCCTTCTAGCCTCTGAAACCATAAGCCAATGCCTGTTGTTAAGCCAATCCATTATGTGGTATTTGTTTTAGCAGCTAGGACGAATATAGCCACCATTCAGGATATTGGCTGGTTCCTAGGTTTTATCTGCAAGCTTTTTTATTTTTAATTCAGAAGCCTATATGAGCAGTGGAAATCCTAGCAAAATTGCTGTTTAGTGTTATATTTTAAACACAGATTTCCAGGAAAATAACAAGTGTTGGTGAAGATGTGGAGAAATAGGAAACCTTGTACATTGTTGGTTGAGAATGTAAAGTAGCGCAACTGCTGTGGTAAACAGCTTGGTAGTTCCTCAAAAAGAACTACTGTATTACCAGGCAATTCCACTTTTAGGTGTATACCCAAAAAGTTGAGAGCAGAGCCTTGGACAGATATTTGTACACCAGTGTTCAAAGCAGCATTATTCACAATAGCCAAAAGGTGGAAACAACCCAAATGCCCATCAGTAGGTGAATGGATAAACAAAATGTTACATAGGCATGCAATGGAATATTACCCAGCCTTAAAAAGGAATGAAGTTCTGATACATGGCATATATAGAGGAACCTTGAAGACTTCATGTTACATGAGAAAGACATAACATTTCTTACTCCTACTCTGAAATGTTCAGAAGATAGGGAGGGAGGGAGGGAAGGAGGAAGGGAAGAAGGGAGGAGGAGAGGAAGGAAGGAAACTGCAAATGTAAAATGTTTAAATTGGTGGATCTGGGTATTTAGGGGTGGGGGTATGTTGGAATACTCTGTGTGGGTTTTCTCTTATTTTTACAACTGTCTTGTAAGTTTGAAATTATTCCCAATTAAAAAGTTTAAAGATAAACAGATGTCCATTATCAGTTATTTTGATATTGAATGCATAGCCTGAAGCAATAGAAGTCAGTTTTAGTAGTTGATTTCAAACCCATTATTGCTGGCTATAACTGTACTCTTTAGCAGTTTTGTCTAAACTGAATGTGATTGGTGGTAGACTTTAGACCAATTCCTAGTTTGATCATTAAGTTCTGTCAAAGGATTTTACATTTAAGTGCATTTAATAGTCTTTCATTGGGCATAACTTAGTGAGAAACTTGTTTTGAAATAATTTAAATTTTTTTCTAATGGAAAACTAGTGTTTTCCAATTTTATTAGTTGAGAATATTAGCAATAAAATAAGCACAAATAGCCCAATTTTTGCTATTGAGGAAGTATTTATAAATATATTTATAAAACTTGAGTATTGTTTACACAACAGTTTTCTTTGTCAGCAATGCTGGGAATCTGTGTCTCTTTTTGTTGCGTCATCTTGCTGTGTCAGCTCTTCGTGTGTGTGGCGCCATTCCTGGGCAGGCTGCACTTTTTTCGTGTTTGGCAGCTCTTCTTATGGGGCGCACTCCTTGCGCATGGGGCTCCCCTACGCCAGGGGACACCCCTGCGTAGCAGGGCACTCCTTGCACACATCAGCACTGTGCGTGGGCCAGCTCATCACATGGGTCAAGAGCCCTGGGTTTGAACTGTGGACCTCCCATGTGGTAGGTGGAAGTTCTATCCGTTGAGCCACATCCTCTTCCCACAAGGGTTTTCTTTAAAGCACACATCCTCCCTTCATAAGACTTTCATATTAATCTGCTGGAGGTGCAGTTAACGTTGGGGTTTAAGATATAGTTAGGGGATTTGAATCTCTGGACTGATAATGTGATAGCCAGGTCCTGAGCCTCAACAGACTCCAGCACCTACAATCTGATTTATTGGACTTACCACACTCAGCTAAGATGGAGTTGAAGAAGGACAATCACCACACCATGGAGCCTAGAGTGATTACAACTGAAAATGGGAGGATGGCAGCCAGCATCCATGTGGAATCTGAGCCTCCTCTTGACATAGAGGTGCAATGGACACAACCAATCCAATGTCCACATAGAAGAGGTGGCATTGGATTGGGAAAAGTGGACATGGTGGACGATGGGTATGGGGAAGGGCAGGAAGAGATGAGAGGTGGGGGCGTATTTGGGACGTGGAGCTGCCCTGGATGGCACCTCGGGGGTGATCACCGGACATCGTGGATCCTCACAGGGCCCACTGGATGGAATGGAGGAGAGTATGGGCCATGATGTGGACCATTGACTATGAGGTGCAGAGGTGCCCAAAGATGTACTTACCAAATCCAATGGATGTGTCATGATGATGGGAACGAGTGTTGTTGGGGGGGGAGGGGGGGGGTGGGGGGGTGGGGTTGAATGGGACCTCACATATATATTTTTAATGTAATATTATTACAAAGTCAATAAAAAAAAAATTTGGGGGGAAAAAAAAAAATAAAGCACACATCCTTAACAACTAGAGTGAAAAAGATCTATTTGTATGATAACATTCTTTTCCTTTTTTCTCTCTTTTTAGGCTTCATTGCTTCGATTTCAGAGTACCCTGGTAATAGCTGAGCATGCAAATGATACTCTAGCACCCATAACTTTAAACACCATCACTGCCGCCAAATGTCTTGGAGGTGAAGTGTCCTGCTTAGTAGCTGGAACTAAATGTGACAAGGTGAGAAATTTTTAAGGTCAGCCATAGCAAATATAATCTCCATCAAGAGACAGGGAAAAAAATGGCAACAGAGAATTATGCTGAAGACTGTAACCCAAACTGGGCTCTAATCCTCATTAAATGGCCAGTGTCACAACCATTACTATGTGTGAAAAAGGTACTAAAAGGTTTGTTTACCAAGCATTTTACCTTTTGAAATGAAGGAGAATACTTGATTTAGTTCCACTGGCACCATGATGTGCCATCAGATATGATGTAGAATTATAATATTTCCGTCCCCTTAGAAGTTAATATCCAGTCCCTTTTTTGTATTGATAAATATACTTGCTAATTGCTTTTAATTCCTGGAAGTGGTAAATCTGGACAAGAATCATGGGTGTTAATTTTAAATTGCTTTAAGAATTAAAATACAAGTATTATTCTTTTCAAAATAAGACTGGTGCTAAAAGATACTCTTTTTTTCCTTTTGAAGTAAGGCAATGACAGCTTTGTAAACTAACTCCCGGGAAGGTGCTATGTGGTTTGTATTGTGTGTTTCACTGGACTGTGGTGTAGTTGGAACCGTCTTCAGTTAAGTTTGCACTTAAGCTGTTAATGTCCCTTATAGTGTGCAGGAGCTGCTGAATATATGTTAATAGTTGGGAACTTGGAGCTCAGAGGGATAAATCTCAAAAGAGAGTTCTTTCTACAGGTTTTTATTTATTTACTTATTTGTTTATATTTATTTATTTGGCTTTAATGCAGAGCAGGTGATATTCCAGGTTCAGAAAGTTAGTGTGACTTCTCTATAATTTTCTAAGTGAAATTGATATTATAAAAGAATAGATTTGGGCAGGTTAAGGTTAGTTAAGTTATATGTATTTCTTTACCTGAATTCTGCTAGCAATATATCATTATATAAACCATAATATATGATAATATAGCTAAGCTACTTTTTTCAGTTGCCCTAATTTCAGATATACAAGTTCTAGCTTTTTTTTCCTGCTGTGATTTTAAATAATTATTCTAGTATCAGTTAAAAATATTTACAATGATATTTTATTTACATAATTTAAAGGTAAACCAAAACAGAAATCATCTTCTCTCCACAGTTACGGTATTATTATCAGGTTACATTCTACCTTAAATAAAAATAATCACTACTTGAATAAAGAAACTCTCTTAAAAACCCAGCTGGTTCGATATTATATTGTTTTCCTCTAGCTTATGATAAACATCAAATGCAGCAACTGATCCTTTTAAGTAATGCCAGGAGTTTTTGATGGGAAAATTCTGTTCCATTTTATATTACAGGCTTGTATACAGCTCTTTGGAATTAACTGGGGTATTTTAATTGGAAATTCCCCTAAAGCTAGGGAAGCTAAATACAGATGCACCCAGAATAAATTGGTGATAGTGAGGGCTTCTGTGGTATAAGCTAGTCTGCTGGTGAAAAACTTGGCTTAAATCTGATGATTTACCAGAGTTCTTTTTAAAAAAAACTTTTCATTTTGAAATACTTTCAAACTTAAAGGACAGTTACAAAAATAATGCAAGCCTCACACAGGGATCTCCAACATAGCTCTACCCACCAGATACCCATATCTACCAATTTTAGCATTTTGCCACATTTGCCATATCATTCTGTCTTGCCTTTTACCTACCTACCTATCCATCCATCTGCCTATCTATCAATCTATTTTCTGAACACTTGAATTATACTTCATGTTCCTTGAACCCTTGATATTGCTATGTACATTCCCTAAGAATAAGCATATTCATTTATATAACTACCTTAAGTGTAGTTATTGAGTTCAAGAAATTTAACATTGATAAAAAGCTTAGTGTGTCAATATTCCAATTTTTTTCATATATCCCAGTAATGTTTGTTTGGGCCTTTTCTCCTCCCTTGCTAGATCTCACCCAGTATTATGAATTGCATTTAATTGTCATTGTCTCTTTAGTAGTTGTTCTTTTTTTTTTTTTTGGTGGGAGCATATATACAACATAAACTTTTCTTTCTCAACCCCTCCCAAGCATACCATCCAGTGGGATTAATCAATTCACATTATTGCAGTACCCTTACCACCTTACATTACTAAAACTTTTCTATCACCCCAAACAGAAACCTTATACCCATTGTGCATTAACTATCCCTGCTCCCCACAAAGAAACCTGGATTCTAATTTCTGTCTCTATGAGCTTGCATATTCTCTGACATTTTCTTTGTAATTACCATGGGGCCTAAATTTACACCCTAAATCTATAACTATCTCGTTTGCTTTGATACCAACCGAACTTCAATAGCATACACAAACTGTGCTCCTATAACCCCAGTTCCCTCACTTTCATGTAGTCTTGTAATAGATTACACGTTTGTATATTATGAGTCCAAGACCACTGATTTATCATTACATTTTATGCATTTGCCTTTTAGATTCTATAAGAAGTGAAAAGTAGAGTTACAAACCAAATACATGATAGAACTGGCATTTACATTTACTCATGTTGCTAAACTCACCAGAAATCTTTATTTCTTCTTGTGACTTCAATCTATTGTTTATGTTCCTTTACTTTCCCCTGAAGAACTCTCTTTAGTATCTCTTATAGGACCTGTCTAGTGAACTTCCTCAGCTTTTGCTTATCTGAGAATGTCTTAATCACTCCCTCATTCTTTAAACAGTTTTGCTGGATATAGAATTCTTGGTTGGCAATGTTTTGCTTTCAGCACTTTAATAGATATGGAATCCCACTGCCTTCTTTCCTCTGTAGTTTCCAGTGAGAAATCAGCACTTACTCTTATTGAGGCTCCTTTTATGTTGCCCAAGGCAGCACGGCTTGAGCGCTCTCCCACAGAGAGTGTTCTGTAGGAGAGTTCTGTGAACTGCCTTTTAATGCATGGTGAGTTCTGGAATGGTGACGCCATCAGACCACTACCAGACAGATTGGGTCAGACGTCCATGCTCTCAGTATATTCATGAGGGTTACTCTGCTCCATCTGAAACCAGGACCAGAAATCTACACTGGGAGCATGGGCTGGCTCTGTGCCAAGAAGGTGAAGGGTTGGGGAGGGGCCAGTCAAGGTACCAGGAGATCCTTCCTCTTTTCAGAAGCCTTTTTCTTGATTTGGCTTGCCTTTTTACTGCAGTCAGTTTCTGCCAGTTCTTGCTGGCTGTTCATAGCTTTTATGGGGGACAGAGCCCTGAAGCATGTTATTTCACCATCTTGAACTTTAATCCTCCAGAGGTACTTTTGCACTCTATCCTCTCTGCAGTGAATTATTGCGACCTCAGAGTCCACTGAGGGGGACAGCCTTTTATGCCAGCTCATCAGTGAATCAGCGAGTTAGCAAATCAGCATAGAGCTAGAGACAGAAGACAGTAACATGATTGAGGTGACTGCTAAAGCAGAAACCAGTCATGCTGTAATTAAGGATCTTTAGAAAGGGAAATTCTAATTGCCTTCTGTATACAGAAAATCTGAGAGATTGGAAAGCTTTCTTAGAGCCCCATTCTAATTCTAAAGAAGAAAAATGAGGAATTAAAATAGAAATTATTTTGCATTTTCATAGATTAATATATGTACCAGGGCAGGAACTAATTGGTTGACAATGGGCTGGTACTTAAGATTTTCTGTATTGCCCATGTTCACTAATTTGAAAATCAGTAGACATTATTATTGCCAAATAAAGTATGATAGCCTGTACACCAGGATGGTTAAGTCCTGTTTTTTACCTCTAGGAAACCCTAAGTGTAAAATGTTTTCTGCTTTTATTGTGAGAGAAGACCTAACCATTGCCTCATTTTTACCTCTTCTAAAATGATGAAATTGCACTTGCCTTGAGCCAAAATAGAGAGCACAGTTTACTCCTAAATTTGAAGAGAGACCCATGTTGATTTTGGTTTACTGGTTAGTACTTTCTTTTTCAGGTCAGGAATATTTGCTAAAGATCCTTTCTAATTGGCTTCTGTAAAGACAGGTGGCAGTAAAATCAATTGGCATAAGATTTTCCTTGTTAAAGAATATATTTTTTATTCCTTAGTAAGTCTTTTTCTAAGATCATTTTTTACATTGACCATTGAGATTGTATGCTCTGTTGGTGTTTGTGGTGGTGGCTCTATTTATGTAGTTCTGTTAGATGGATAATTAAAAACTCTTTTAATCACAGGTGGCACAGAATCTCTGCAAAGTAGCAGGCGTAGCAAAAGTTCTTGTGGCTCAGCATGATATGTACAAAGGCCTTCTTGCAGGTGAGGTTTTCCAGTAGAAATGAAGTGTCTAATTATGCCTGAATGTACAAAAATGAGAATATTATGAAATGTGTTTATCAAATGTGCTTAATTCTCAGAGGAACTGACCCCATTGATTTTGGCAACTCATAAGCAGTTCAGTTACACACATATCTGTGCTGGAGCATCTGCCTTTGGAAAGGTAAGAAGATTGAGAATGTGGAATCTGATGTCACTGCTTAGAAGGGTTAGATTTCATTGGGCAGAAAATGTACACAGACCGTTCAGATAGTTGATCCTGATTTTTCTGAATTAATGTAGTTTTGCTAGAGTTTATTCTTTCACATTTTTATCATAATTTCTGTAAAAAATGCCATTTCTAAGTTTTCAAATTTTGTTGGATAAAATTCTCTTAGGCTATTATTTTAAATTTATCTTTGTTTGAAAACCAAGTTAAATTCTGTGTGTGTTTGAAAGAGAAAGTCATTTGTATAAATAACACATCTTAAGGGATAGTTTATTTGTATGGCTGATGAATATTTAGAAAGACCAAATTCCCTCTACTTGGGGGATTTGGGAAAGGCTGTGAGATGGTTGAAGATATCCTCAGGGTATAGAAAGCTGTAATCTGATCAAGTGCATTGTAAGATGTCTGAAGAAAGGATGTGAATGTGCTAGCAGATGGGTAGTGGTCTTTGTGAAGCTGGAGGAGGAGCCTAGGAGGTGGAATATGTACGTGGGTCTGTCTTGCTTTCTTTGTGGCCTGGGTATTATCCCAACTCCCTTTTCCTTTATTCCACTCTTAATAAGCTGCAGTTTCTAGCGTTTATTTTTCTTTAAAGTTACAAAATAAGTTGTAAAATATATATTCTCATTGTAAAGAATGCATATGATTCAACAGTGTGCAGAGTAGGGCATCAAAGTCCCCCTAATATATCCCCAATTCACCCTCCCCTCTTCAGAGGTCAACTGCTAAAAATTGTACATTCTTTTCAGACTTTTTCTATGGATGTAAAAATTATAATATGTGTACAAATTTTTTTACTTCTAGAATGGGATAATATAGCATGAGTTGTTCTGTGGCTAGTGGTTTTTACTTAAAGAGTATGTCTTGAAGATATTAGCTCATAATGTTTCTGTCTCATTTTTTATGGGGCATATTTAGCTAAAGAAGGATAGTTAGTTTTTTTCTAATTTTTTTTGTATTTATGAGATTTACTGCTAGGCAACATCCTTGTATATACATTTTTGTATACGTATGCTAGTATTTATTTAAAATAGAGTTCTACAGTGAAGTAACTTGTTCAAAGACTACGAGTATTTAAAACTTTGAGATATATTGCCAGTGCTCTCCTAAAAGATGCATTTCAGGGTAACTTGTCAATACTGGTATTATACATTTTAATAACCTCTAGTCTGATGGGTAAAAAGTTATTTATTGTGTAGTTCTGCGTTTTTCTGATTGCAAGTGAGATCAAACATCTTTTCATACATTTACATTTATTTTTATTCTGTGAATTGCCGTGAGTTGACTTTTTTCCCTTTTAAATCACAATTCTGTTGCCATTTGTAATTTTTTAAAAAAATTTTTTAAAATTTTTAATTTTTTTGTGTGTGTACCATTGATTTTTAAATATGAGTTTGGGGAACAAAATATGAGTTCTTTTGTCAGCTAACTCTTTTGAGTACAATGACAATTTCATGTGTGTTCTTTCTTGCAAATTGAGTAGTTGGTGAATATTTATCTGTGGTATAGTATTGACTCTGGGCATGAGCAATTACTTCAAGACATGGAGGGACCTTGTACAATCACCCATGTAAATTTTGTTTGTTTTTTACCCCTAGAATTATCATTTTGAACTCATAAACATTTTTCATTTAAAGTTAATATTAATTAATGACTTTTGATGAATTTCTGGGCAATAACAGAATTTTTAGCCTATAGTGTAAACACACGAGTTTAATGAACAGTTGTTCTTTTGTAAGATTGCCACATAGCAGATGATTATAACTTGCTCCATTTTTTTTATATGGGGTTTAGTAATTGATAGAAGTGGGATGAGTTTTCTCTATGATAGGTTTCCCTTTCCCTGGAGGTAATTAAGTTGGAGGCTTGACATCCAAATACTGTATTTTGGGGTATGGTAAAAGGGATCACTACAGTATATAAGCTTTGAACTAAAAGATCTTTATGAACCATTCATCTCTGAGAATTTTGATTCTATGTTAGATGTGTTAAAAAATTTCAGTAGTCTGAAGTTTCTGTGATACCAGTTCTCCTGAAAGATTGTTAGATAAATAAAGGATCTTAACAGTTAGATTTTAATACTCTGGACTTGATTTCTGTGTTGTGATATTTGGGATTTTGAGAACAAGGGTCTCCTAATAGGTGGTGCTAAAAGGTTTTCAAATGAGAAGGAGTCCATTAGATGAAGGAAAACAATTTGCCCTATAACAGTCCTTCACTAACTATGATTTATCCTTTTATACTGTTTTTTTTAAAAATACTTTTATACTGGTGTGCTGTAATTTTAAAAATCTGTTATCTTTTTTATAGATGGAAAGAACATGATAGTTATTACCCGCTTCTCAGACCATATGGTCAAAACTCTTGACTAGTATACAGATTTATTTACTATCCCACCCTCTCTTTGAAATGGAACACCAGACCAGGAAAACATAAACCATTAAGCACCATGGTAATTTATTTTCAAGATGTGCTAAAATAAAACAAGAGATAATAAAAGTGAAAAAGATACCAAATTTTAAGCAATTCAGAAAGTTCTAAAACTTTAAAAAGAGACACAGTCTGCATAACATAAAATCTGTAGGAGAATCTGCTCAGCCAGATAACAGTATTCCTGTAGTATTTCCTGAATATTTTAAGACCATGGTTTATATATTTTTAATGGAACATTTTGTGTGATCTATGTATCTTTAAAAAAAAAAGACTATAAAAAAATTTGCTGGGGAAAAAAAACATGGTTTAGGAAAAAGGCTAAAGCAGGTTTTCAATACTGATTGCTTTGGAATTAGGTGTCTTCTAAACCTCTTACTTACAAGTTAGAACTATGGTTAATGGCATTTAAATTGTTTTCTCTAGCTCTTTATTTTCTGTGGGGGTCTTAATTTTTTCTAATTGTGGTTTTTCAAATTATGATACTTTTTAGTACCTTTTCTACCATGGTTGGCAAAGGTTTACTATATAATGTAGTAATATAAATTAGGAAACCTTTCCTGTTGGAGATATGGCAAGAGGGATATTGACTCAAGCTTTCAATACTTGTTAGTTTCAATTTATGTATAACCACTTATTAGATATGGTTTAGGGTTACACAAAATAAATAGAGGAAACAGAATATCTTGGGGTGCTTTTAAATCTGTTTGAGGGTATATAACATATATATATTCCTGGGCGAATTCTTAGAGAGCACGGAGGGTTTGGGGCTGGGGTAGGGAGAGTAACTTAAATAATGTTGTTTTGAGAGCAGGCCTCCTGGAGGCAGTATCGTGGAACAAGTTCTAGAGATGCCATGGAGCAAGCTCTGTAGAAAGAAGTAGAAGTAGAATTCCTGTCTAATGAAAGTAACATTTCATTTTATTGGTGATTATACAGTATTAAGGTTAATGATATTATCGTCTAGGAGATCTTTTGTGTCTAGAAAGTATGGATTTTCAGTCTTCACTGACTTTTCATTTTTAGAGCTCTAGAGTCAGAATTTTGGAAAAAAAAGGTAAGAATTCTCTTCCCTTCATTGTGAGGTGAGGTAACTGAGACTTGAGGAGGTTTTCTCTAGGAGTCCAGTTAGTGAGAGCAGTTGTCACATGTGTCTATTCCAGAGAGGTTATATGCACATACAAGGAAAAATATGTACTTTTTATGTATACTAAACAGACTGTTCTTCATCTTCCTCATTCTTTTTTTTTGTGTGTGTGATTGCATAGTATTCCATTATATGGATAAACTAGAGGGACTATAATTTATATACCTGTCCCTTATTGATGGTTATTTAGTTTACGTTTGATTTTTTTTTAATCAAACATCAGATGGCTTTAAAGATGAAATATTGACTTTGAAATTTTTTCTTTCATATACATTAAGTAAATATTCACAAGTATATAGTCTTTCTCACTGTTTGAGAATTATCATATACTTTGAGTTATTTTTTCTACCTTTCTTACCTAAATTCAATAGTCCATAACTGTCATTCTTTGTAAGTGGATTTATTAAAGCAAATAAATTTATCTCATAATTCAATATATTGAATTAAGGGGCTTTACTTACTGTAAATCTCAAAACTCTAATGTAATTAGAGTAATAGTAGGGTCTCATTTAGTTTCAAAGGCTTTCCAAAAAACTGAAGTTGTAGTATCTCTAAAGTACATGAGTATATTTTAATTAAAATCTCTACAGAATATGTATTTAGAGACTGTAATTTTCAATACTTTATAGCCATCATTCAGCATGTATGTGTATAACTCACAGCTTATTTTGCTTTTAGAACCTTTTGCCTAGAATAGCAGCCAAACTTGATGTTGCCCCAATATCTGACATCATTGCGATCAAGTCACCTGACACATTTGTGAGAACTATTTATGCAGGTGAGTACCCAGGGAAAATAATCAATATATTAAATCTTAGTAAATTTTAAAAGCAGAGATTAATCAGGCATTTAAAACAAGCCACATCATTGCTTAAAATGGATGATCTTACAGGTTTCTGAGAAAATCTTATAATTGCTTATGAAATGGCAAGCTCTCTGATAGATCCAGAGCATAGTTCTTTCCTGCCTGGTCATTCAGTTTGCAAAGTAAGATTTTTCCAGTGGTCAATGCAAATTACATTCACTATTTCATATATTTTGTAAGTGGCACCAGGAAAGCAAAACTTTTTTTATAGTGTTCTCAATCTTCTTTGCTTTTCCTACTCCATTTCCATCTGCATTAAGAAATTCATTTCACTGTCTCTTGAGTTGATTGATCTGTTGCTAAGAAAACTGGTCTCTAGTGGGGCTGGAGAAGGCAGTGAACTCTTTGTTCCTTCTGATTAAAGTTGTGTGTTTCCATATAAACGGTCAATTCTCAAATCAGACCTTTCATCTTCAGTAATGTTTGAGGGGAAATATTTGGTCATAGTTTAGGTCACTCTTAATGTGATTGCTAATCCATAAGAAATGTCTCAAATCCTTTTAAAATCTTGGCACATCTGCACTTCTTGTCCTTTATGCCCTTTATCTTCCTCCCTTAGCAAGCATAGGAGCTTCATTCTTAATTAGTTGTTGTAGCTCATATTATTGAGTTACTGATTGTATTGTTTTAGAGAAGGAAGTTTTATTTTCATTTTAGGGAGATTATACCTTTTTAGGATGGTTGCCTTGTTCCAGTTTCTAGCTTCTGGGCAGATTAGCATCTGTCCTGGTTTTAAAGAAATCTGAGTTATACATGTATCTGCTGATAAGTTTCTTCACTTTATGGTCCTCTTTTTCCTATACTTGGTAGAAATAGAAAACACATGGTCCACAGTTATTTTCTTTCCTTGTCTTTGTGAAGTAAATTCGTAGCCTCCAAAGAATACTCGTTTTGTTGCCTTTGAATGGTTCTGCTTTTTAAAAAAGTAAATTGTGTATTTCAGGAAATGCTATATGTACAGTGAAATGTAATGAAGAAGTGAAGGTGTTTTCTGTCCGAGGAACATCTTTTGAAGCTGCACCAACAAGTGGAGGTAGTGCCAGTTCAGAAAAGGGTGAGTGTTTGTTTGCTTTTTATTTTTAGTTCACAAATTATATTAGGAGAAGTAGCTGCATTTGTTTAAATTTCTAGTGCAGAATAGTTGAAAGCCCAATCTAAATGATATTCCCAAGGTTATGTAAGAATAATAAGAAATATTTATAACATCTCTTTTGTATCATATTGGTATTAAGATAGTTGCTTTGGCGGATCAAGGAGGTGGGAGAGAGAGGATCCATTAAGGTTAATTGGTTATATTGATATTCAATTTTTTTTACTCTCGTCACTATTTCTATAATTCTTGGGAGATTAAGTAAAATAGAAGAATTAAAAATAATAAATATATAGAGGATGTTATACTTTAACATATACTGTATCTTATTTGAACCCAACAAAGAGGGAGTTATCCCAGTTTTACAGGTAGATTCAGAAATTAAATTACTTCTCAAAATTCATACAGCTTATGAGGTGAAGGCTGAAATCTGATCTCTTTACTGTTTCCAAATCAGAGGGAATGAGATTAGGAGCACAGAAAATTCACAGTTAACTAACAATTTCATGGAAATATGTGCTTGTGTGTTTCTCTTAAAAGCAATTATGATCATCAAATTTAAAATCATAGGCTTGTTTTGTTATCTTTATCAATGTATGCAGCATCAAGTGCTTCTCCAGTGGGGATATCAGAATGGCTTGACCAGAAATTAACAAAAAGTGATCGACCAGAACTTACTGGTGCCAAAGTGGTGGTATCTGGTGGTGAGTACTATATTGTAATTTATTAATTTTAAAAGATGGTATAAAGCTGTAATGTTTTGATTTTATTAGTATTTATTTCAGAGGAGCACAAGGTTTTTTCAAATACTAGAAGTAGGGTAAGTGGCAATTATTATTTCCATTTTACCAATTAGGAAAATGAAGCTGAAATTATGAGCATAATACACAATTTGGGCTTTCTGTTGCAAATCTGCATCACTGGCACTAGGGGGAGCATGGTACAGCTCTCATCTGCATAGCTTTTCAATTTAGTATCTATTTTGTTGACTGATTTATGTTAATCTGCAGACTATGGTTGGCTTCTTCTGAATCATTGAATGAGCTAGTTGCAATCTTAGGGCCGTTTTACATGATTCCTGCCCTTTACTTTGAAAGACATACAAGATTGTTCAGGTCTCTGCAGATAATTCTTTGAAAATTTCTTCATATTTAATACCAGAACTCTGAATATTGCATAATACTTGCTTCTTCTTGCATAACATGCTTGTTATTAAAAAAATTAAAATGACTTTTTAATAACCCAGCTTACTTTTTGAAAAAATACAGACCACTATTACTTTTAAATCTTTCCAAATTAAACATAAGCACATCAAATAGAAAATAATTAAGCTTCCAGACAGACATTTATTGCCATTGCCATTGAGAAGAAATAATTTAATACTTCAAAAAGATATATATGACTCATTTATTCATTTATTTGTTAAAGAAATGTTTATTGAGTGTCTGTTCTATGCCTGTCCCTGTACAAAGTGCTGGAGAAGCAAAGATGACAAGGCAGGGTGTTCTTTTGCACAAGCAGTATAAGTTCTAGTGGGATGACCTCAATTCAAATAGTAATTTCTTTCAGTTACTCAGCAACTATTTATCGAGCATCTACTATGGATAAGGAAATTTTCTAAGTACTGCAGATATAGCAATCACCAAGACAGATATGGACCCTGACGTTAAAGTGGGAAAGACTGATATAAAAGCCTAATTACATGGTTGGTTAGTTAATTTCAGTAGTGTTGAATGTTTTGTAGGAGAAGTATAAGAGTAAGTACAGTTACCAGAGTAGCTTAGAAAAACTCAGGAATGTTTTATAGAGGAGTTGGTAAGCTTAAAATGGCAGTTGTGTAATATGAAAATTCACTCAGATATACAAAGTAGCAAAATTTTTATAGAATGTATTTTATATTTGCTTAATTTTTTTTTTAAACAAGGTCGGGGTTTGAAGAGTGGAGAGAACTTTAAGTTGTTATATGACTTGGCAGATCAACTACATGCTGCAGGTAAAATTATTTTCTTTAATAGAAGATTGTTCTCTTTTTTTTTTGGAAATTCTTTTTTTTTGTTATTTCATTTACCTATCAGGTCCTCAAGGCTGCAAATTATTGTGCTTTCTATAATTTTTGCTTTTTCCTCTGAAACAGTTTTTCTTAGTCTTCAAAGTAAATAGTATAGGAAGATGTGGTGGTTTGAAATTGTATGTACTCCAAAAAAATGTGTTCTTAAATCTAACCCATTCTTATGGGTATAAACCCATTCTAAGCAGGACCTTTTGATGAGGCTACCTTAGTTCAGGTGTGACCCACCTCATTCAGCATGGGTCATAATGCTGTTACTGGAGTCCTCTATCCATGGAATGAATACACAGAAAGAAAGCCATGGAAACAAGAAGCTGAAATTAGTGAAACCCAAAGAAAAAGGAGAGACCAGCAGATGCTGCCATGTGCTTTGCTATGTGTTACAGGAGACAAGGATTGCCAGCAGCCAGTCTTTGGGAATAAAGCATTGCCTTACTGATGCTTCATTTGGATATTATCCCAGACTCTAACTGTAAGCTAATTAAATTCCCATTGTTTAAACCAAAGCATTTCATGGTATTTGTTTGGAGCCGTCTAGGAAACTAAAAGAGAAGAAGATGTCCTTGTTTCTTAATATTTATGTGATTTGCTTATAGTTGCCACATCCTAGCTGTTGTTTCATTTTTAAAAAGTTTAAATAGCTTTGATACCCACTTCAGATTCAGGAATTACCTGGTTTTTCTCTTTATTGGTTGTCTAATATAAATCTCTCATACAAATGGATATTCATTTTAAATTATTTTAAAATTGTAGTTAAACATTTATAGGAAAGATGTAACCTTTATTAAAAGTGCTTTGATGGGATCAAGATGGTGGCAAAAGTCATCCCCAGGAACTTTTTCCTTTAGAAACAGACAAAAGGGCAGACTCATCTTGCTTGGATCTCTCAACAATAGAGGATAGTGAAGGACTCCATGATGCTGAATTGAAGAAAGAAAACAAAACCCTGAAAAAAAAAATAAGAAAAAAGTTAGGGGAGTGGCACAGTCTTTCCAGTCTGGAAGCACTCCACCATGCTCAGTATGGGCTTAAGAGACGCACAGTGCCAGTGTTCTGGCCTTGGCACCTCCTGCTGCGGTCACTGACCACACCCAGGGCAGTGACTTAGAGTTCCACCACATTCAGACATGGGGACTCAAGGCCATGTAGACCCATGGTGGGGCCTAGTGATATAGCATAAAATGTGCATACAAAGCTGTCCCCAAGACCAGAGTGACCCATGTTGGAACTGTGGTCAAACTGTACAGTCCTTGCCCAGTCCCTAATTGCTGGTGCACCTAAAAGAAAAAGCAGGTGGTTTTTTCTTTTTAATGGTTTCAGTGTTACTTTTAATTTTTTTAAAATTAATTTATTTTTAAAAATTCCTTTATTTCTCAACTTATTTGAAATTTATAGAGAACTAAGTCTATATATTATCTCTTTGTTTACACTTAATCCATCCACATATTATTATTTTTTTAAATCTTTGTGCAGATCTTTTTTTAAAAAATTTATTTCTCTACCCTGCTCCCCCCCCACACACCCCAGCTATCAGTTCTCTGTGTCCATTTGCTGTGTGTTCTTCTGTGTCCGTCTGTATTCTCATCAGCGACACACGGAATCCATGTCTCTGTTGCGTCATCTTGCTGCGTCAGCTCTCTGTGTGTGCAGCGCACTCCTAGGCAGGCCGAACTTTCTTTCGCACTGGGCAGCTCTCCCTACGGGGCATACTCCCTGAGCGTGGGGCTCCCCTACGCCGGGGACACCCCTGCGTGGCATGGCATTCCCTGCGCGCATCAGCACTGTGTGTGGGCCAGCTCCACACAGGTCAAGGAGGCCCTGGACCTGAACCAGGGACCTCCAATGTGATAGGCAGACGCTCTAACTGTTGAGCCAAGTCCGTTTCCCCACATACTATTTTGTAAACCTAATTTTTTTTTTTTAATTTCAAATTTTAAAAGTGCAATCATGCATATAATATAGGATTCCCATACATTGCCCCACCACCAGCACCTTACATTGTTGTGACACATTTGTTACAAATGATGAAAGAACATCATCATAGTATTACAGCTATCTATAGTCCACAGCTTTTATTTGGTGTTTTTTCCCCACCATTGATATAGTACCTTCTTTGCCATTGCTGTAAAAATATTATAATATTACTGTTAACTATAGTCTATACATTATATTAGTTGCATTTTCCCCATGTTCTCCATATTCTTAACACTTTGTAATAGAGGAACATTCTTGTATTTTTACTATTAACCACAATCATCATCCACCAGTGAAATCACTGGATTATCCTTTAGCTGTCTTTCAATTGAAGTTAACCTCCCTAGACTGTCCCTTTCAGCCATTCATATTTATGAATCAGCAGTGTTAGTTGTACTCACTATAATGTGTTAACATCAACTTTATCCATTTCCACACATTTACAATCCATTTTATTAAACGTTCTACATACATTCAGCATCACCTCCCCCTTATCAACCCTCATTCTGTCTTCTAGTAAACTATATAGTTTAACTCCATGAACTTACTCATCTTAATTTAGTTTATATTAGTGAGGCCATACAATTTTTGTCTTTTTGTATCTGGCTTATTTCACTCAACACAGTGTCCTCAAGGTTTATCCATGTTGTCATATCAATCCCGATTTCATTTCTTCTTACAGCAGAACAGTATACCATAGTGTGTGTGTGTGTATATATATATATACATATATACACACACACTTATATATGTATATATATTCTGTATATCACATTTGTTTATCCATTCATCTGTTGGTGGATACTTGGGTTGTTTCCATTTTTTAGCAATTGTGAATAATGCTGCTGTGAACATCAGTGTACAAATATCTGTTTGCATCCTTGCTTTCAGTTCTTCTGAGTATATTTATAGTAGTGGGATTGCTGGATCATATGGCAGTTCTATATTTAGCTTCCTGAGGCGCTGCCAAACTCCCTTGCATGGAGCCTGCACCATTTTACATTCCCACCAACAGTAGGGTGTTATGATTTTTCTGCAACCTCTCCAGCACTGGGAGTTTCTTCTCTTCTCTTCCTTCTCTTCTCTTCTCTTCCTTCTCTTCTCTTCTATTTTCTCTTCTCTTCTCTTCTCTTTTTTCTTTTCTTTTTTTTTCTATAATGACCATTCTGTAAAGCATGAAATGATATCTCATTTTTATTTGATCTGCATTTCCCCAGTGTTTGTCTTATAATCCTTTTCATGTCTCTGAAGTTGCTACTAATGTTCTTTCATTCCTGATTTTAGTTTATTTGCATATTCTCTCTTTTTTCTTTGCCATTCTGTGTAATGTTTGTCACTTTTATTGGTCTTTCCAAAGAACCAACTTTTTGTTTCATTCCATTTGTGTATTTGTTTTTAATTCTGTCACTTGTTTCCACTCTAATCTTTATTTTCTTTGGGTTTTGTTGTACTTCTTTTTTTAGGTCTGCCAGTTGTGAGATTAGGTTTCTGACTTGAGATCTTTCTTCTTTTTTCAATGTAAATATTTAAAGCTATAAATTGCACTTTGAGCACTGCCTTTGCTGCATTCATAAGTTTTGAAATGTTGTGTTTCTTAAGCTGATTACTCTTATGATTTCATCTTTGACCCACTGATTGTTTGAAAATATGTTATATGACTTCCATATATTTGTGAATTTTCCAGTTCTTCAAAAAAGTTATTGAACTAATTTCATTCCATTGTGGTCAGAGAAGACTCTCTGTATAATGTCCATCTTTTAAAATTTGAGACTTTTTTTGTGATCTTAGTCTATCCTGGAAAATGAGCTGTGTGCATTTAGAAGAATGTGTATTCTGCTGTTTTGGGGTACAGTGTTTTATGTTTTAGGTCTAGTCAATTTATAATATTATTCAAATTCTCCATTTCCTTATTGATGTTCTGTCTAGATGCTCCATCCATTGATGAAGTGGTAGAGTGAAATCTTCAACTATTATTATAGAGGTTCCTCAGAAACTTTTGTATAGAATTATCATATGTCCCCATGTATTAGTTAAAGGGGTGCTGATGCAGAATACCAAAATTCTGTTGGCTTTTATAAAAGGGTATTTTTTTGGGATAGAAGCTTACAGTTACCAGGCCATAAAGTGTAAGTTATTTCCCTCACCAAAGTCTGTTGCCATATGTTGGAGCAAGGTGGCTGCCAATGTCTGTAAGGGTTTAGGCTTCCTCTTCCCTTCAAGGCTCCATGGTCCCAGCTTCTTCCAGTATCAGCTGTAGGCTGGGAAAAGTCTCATTTCTCTCCTGGGGCTTATTTCTCTCTGGACTCAGCTATTCTGCTCTCTCCACAAGGCAGCTATAAACTACCAGGCAAACAGCTTGTCTCTCTTCCTAGGGCCTTTGCTGTGTCTACTGGGGCTGTTTCTCTTTCCTCACATATCTGCTTCTCTGTGTATTTACTTCCTGGTGGTCCAGTATTAAAACTACTCTTTGCTCTGCCATGTGGTTTTCTCTGTGAGTCCCCTACCCACCAAGGGGACCAAGGGGTAGGGACTCAATATCCTACTGACATGGCCCAATCAAGGCCTTAATCATTATTTAATCGAGTATAAGTGAAATCTCTGAATTTAATACAACTTAATATACCCAGAGAAACAGACTAGTTCACAAACATAATCTAATATCTATTTTTGGAATTCATAAACAATAACAAACTGCTACACCTGGCAATCCCACTTCTAGGTCTAGACCTCAAAGAATTGAGAGCAAGAACTCACACAGGTACTTAAACACTGATGTTCATAGCGGCATTATTCACAATTGCCACAGTTGGAAATAACTCAAGTATGCATCAGTGAACGAACAGGTAAACAAAAATATGGTATATAAATACAATAAACTATTATTTAGGTATAAAAAGGACTTAAGTTCTGATACATGTGACAATATAGATGAACCTTTAGATCTCATGTTGCATGAAATAAGCCAGAGACAAAAATATTGTATGATCTCACTTATATGAAATAAATAGAATATGCAAATTCATAGCCAGGAAGTAGAATACAAATTAGAAGGGGCAGGGATGAGGTGGGGAATGGGGAATCAATGCTTAATTGGTACAGATATTGGTTTAGAGTGATGGAAAGGTTTTGGTAATGAATGGTGTTGATGGAAGCACAACATTGAAAATGTAATTAATACCACTGAATTGTATATTTAAAAGTGGTTAAAATGGGAAGTTTTATCCTGTATATGTTACCAATAAAAATTAAAGGAAAAAAAACCCCATAGAACTATACAACACAAAGTGTGAGTCCTAATATTTAGTTAATAATATAACAACAATAATATTGGATCATCAATTCTAATAAATTTATCACACGAATGCAACTGTTAATAGCTATATGAGTAACAAAAGAAAAAATAAATTGGACTTAAAATTAAAAACTTTTATATATCAAAGGACATTATCAAGAAAGTAAAAACCTACAGAATGGGAGAAAACAGTTGCAAATCAAATATTTGGTAAGGGTTTAGTTTCTAAAATAAATTATTTTTTCAACTGAACAATAAAAACATAGTAGCCCAATTAAAAAACTGGGCAAAAGGACATTTCTGCAAAGAAGATTTACAAATGGCCAACAATCACGTGAAGAGGGGCAACTCTACTAGTTATTAGTTATTTGCAGTGGAAGTGGGTGTGGCTCAAGCAGTTGGGTGGCCACCTTCCACATGGAAGGTCTGTGGTTTGGTTCCCAGTGTCTCCTAAAGAAGACGAGCAAGACAGAGCTGACATGGCAGGCTGGTGCAATGAACTGCTACAATGAAGAGACACAGTGAGGAAACACAGTGAGAGATACCACAAGCAGGGTGTGAAGGTGGCTTAATCAATTAGGCGCCTCCCTTCCACATGGGAGGTCCCAAACAATGAGGGGAGGGAGAAATAAAAATAAAATAAAAATTTTTAATGTATTTAAACAAAACAAACAAAAACCCACAATGAGCTACCACTGTGGTAGTTACAATAATAAACAGAAAATAACAACTGTTGGCTAGGATGTGGAGAAATTGGAACCCTTATACATTGCTGTTGATAGGAATGCAAATGGATTCAGTCACTGTGGAAAACAGTTTATCAGTTCCTCAAAAGTAAAATATGGCATTATTATATGACCCGGCAATTCTACTAGGCGTAAACCCAAAAGAATTACAACCAAGTGCTCAAAAAATACGGCAAGTGTTTTCTTAGTATTCACCACAGCCAAAAGGTAGTAACAGTCTACATTTCTGTCAGCAATGAATGGGTAAACAAATTGGGACATGTACATAGAATGGAAAAGTGTTCAGCCATTAAAAGTAATGAAGTGCTGATACATGCTACAATGTGAATCCTCAAAAACATGAAGTCAAGGAAGCCAGACTCAAAATGTTACCTATTTCAGAATAAGTAAATCCTTTGAGATAGAATGCAGATTGGTGGTTGCCAGGGGCTTGGAAAAATGAGGAGTACTTGCTTAATGGGTAAAGGGTTTCCTTTTGGGAAGTAGATAGACCTGGTGTTTGCATGCTATTGTGAATGTACCCAATGGCACACTGAATTGTTCACTTAAAATGTTTAATTTTATGTTCTGTGAATTTCATGTCATTTTTTTAGAAAAAAGTTCATGTCTGAGAATGGAATGATGTTTTTGAAAAATCAGAAAGATCTAAAACATTTTAGATTGTTTTTGATTACAAAATGCTACATGAATATATTCTTATAGAAAACTCAAACATTACATTATACAGAAGACTGAAGTCATCCCTGACCACCACTGCCAGTTCTATCCTTTCTCTCCCGCTTTTTGAGTTTCTAGGTTTAAGGTCAATATTATGCTTTATCAGACAAAACCATTACTGGTATATACATTACGTGATATAAAGACAAGAAAAACCTAGAAACTCAAAAAGCGGTTTTGTGTATATTTGATATATGATGTTTATTTCATTCATTCATTCATTCATTCAACACATATGTGTTGAGTGTCAGCCATGTGGCAAGCACTATTTTATTTGTTAGGGAAATGCCAGTGAGCAAAATAAAGAAAAATCTGTTATTTTAGTACTCTTACCTTTCTTGGTGGGTGAGGCAGTCGTTGTATTAGATTTCTGTGGCTGCTGTAACTAATTACCACAAACTTGGTGGCTTTGAACAACAGAAATTTATTCTCTTACAGTTCTGGAGACAAAAGTCTAAAATAAAGTGGCTGACAGAGCCACACTGCCTCTGGGGGCTGTAAGGGGGAATCTGTTCTGGCTGCCTCAGCATTCTTGGAGTTGTGACCACATGGCTCCAATCTCTGCCACTGTCTTCACATTGCCTGCTTTTTCAGAGTTGATATTTAGAATTTTCAGTCAGCAGCACAGGAATTTTTTTTGGGGGGAGTATTTTATTTAAATTTCTGTTTTATAATGTATCTTTCTTTATAGTTATCAAATAATCGAGCTTGAACAAAATGACAAATATTTTTTCCTCTTAGTTGGTGCATCCCGTGCTGCTGTTGATGCTGGATTTGTACCCAATGACATGCAAGTTGGACAGACAGGAAAAATAGTAGCACCAGTAAGTATGTATTGCAGTAAAATATGCCATGCAAAATTTTATGGGGAGAACTGTATGTGTTTGTTAGAACATAAATCTCAGTGATTTATGTTCTGTTCAAATGTTCCTAAACAGTTAGCCATTGACATGGTGAATGTGTCTGCCTTCTCACAAGCAATATGTGTTTTTCCCCCCTTCAGGTCTGCAGATTTCTTGGTCTCAATAAAATGCTAAGCAGTTCTTAAATCTAGTACCTATTTTCAAAAATTTCAAAGCAATGGAACACTTTTGTTAAATGAAGTCATCACAATACCAAATGTAAAACTGATGAGCTACAGTTTATTATTAAGTGGATTTTATAAGTTCAGATTGGTAATGTTTATTTTCTATAGCCTTTAACTATAAAATCATTCAATAAGAACAATGAACCCATTTTAATGAACATACAATTCAAAATTGGGAGCTATGAATAACAGTTATAGTCTCATATATTCCTGAACATATAATATTTTTCAGTATTTTGTTTAGTTGTATAAAATTCAGAATATTCTGATCCATATGGATAAGTAATAATAGAATATTCTTTGTTTAATTCTATCCAGAACTTAAAGAAAACTGGTAGAATATTTTGGTATCAAAGTTGAATCACAATGTCAATGAGATACCTCTTCATACCCACTAGAATGGTTACTATTAAAACAACAGAAAATAACATGTGCTGGGGAGGATACGGAGAAACTGGAAGCCTCCTGCATTGCTGATGGGAATATGAAATGGTGTAGCCAATGTGGAAAACAGTTTCTTAAAAAGTTAAACATAGAATTACCATAGGACCCAGCAATTTCACTCCTGGGTGTGTACCTCAAAGAATTGAAAGACGTTTGTACATTGAGATTCTTAGCAGTGTTATTCACTATAGCCAAAAGGTGGAAAAAACCTAAATGCCAGGACAGATGATAAACAAAATGTGGTATATACATACAATGGAATACAATGAAATACATACAATGGAATACTATTTGGCCATAAAAAAGAATGAACTTCTGATACAACATGGATGAACCATCAACACATTATGCTAAGCCTGACACAGAGGACAAATATTGTATGATTCCACTTAACATGAAATTTCCAGAATAGGCAAATTCATAGAGCCTGAAAGTAGATTAAGGTTACCTACAGCTGAAGAAAGGGGAAATGCGGAGTTATTACTTAAAGGGTACAGAGTTTCTGTTTGGGATGATGAAAACGTTTTGGTAAATTGATGGTAGCACAACTTTGTAAATGTAATTAATGCCACTGACTTGTACAGTTAAAAATGGCAAATGTTATGATATATATGTTATAAATTTAAAAAGGAAAGGGAAAAATGTGAACAATATCTAATGACTTTCATATTTCTTAGGTCATATACATTTTCAATGAATAAGATTCTCAGGCATAAACCTTGATTATGTGGAAGAAAATGTATTTCTTATATATTTCAAAAGTGATAGTCACATCCATTTTAAATATTTTGTATCTCAGTGTCCTGTGTCATCAGATATTCACTCAATTTCAAAATAGTGAATTTTTTTAAGGCTTCTCTTTGAAGTTTGTTTTAAAGTTTCTGCTCAAGTTTTTGACCCCCCCCCTTTTTTTTGACTAATTTTTAAATTGGGGTTTTTCATGTTTTTATTGTCTCTTTGTAGGAGTTCTTTTCTCCTTCCTTCCTTCCTTCCTCCCCTTCCTCCCCTTCCTCCCCTTCCTCCCCTTCCTCCCCTTCCTCCCCTTCTTCCCCTTCCTCCCCTTCCTTCCCCTCCCCCCTGTATTGTCTGCTCTTTGTGTCCATTCGCTGTGTGTTCTTCTGTGACCGCTTCTATTCTTATCAGCGGCACCAGGAATCTGTGTTTCTTTTTGTTGCATCATCTTGTTGTGTCAGCTCTCCCTGTGTGCGGCGCCATTCTTGGGCAGGCTGCACTTTTTTTCGCACTGGGCGGCTCTCCTTATGGGGTGCACTGCTTGCGTGTGGGGCTCCCCTACGCGGGGGACACCCCTGCATGGCATGGCACTCCTTGCACGCATCAGCACTGCGCATGGGCCAGCTCCACATGGGTCAGGGAGGCCTGGGGTTTGAACCGCGGACCTCCCATGTGGTAGGCAGATGCCCTACTGGTTGAGCCAAGTCCGCTTTCCTGTAGGAGTTCTTTATATCCTGCATACAAATTTTTTGTTGGATATACATACTGTGAATATTTTTTCCCATCCTGTGCCTTCCTTTGTTTTCTTTTGTTTTTTCTTTTTTATTATTTTAAAGTTAGGTTTACAGTAAAATCATTCATAAAAGACAGCTATATACCACCCTATTTTTAACACCTTGCATTAGTGTGGTACATTTGTGCCAATTGATGGAAGAACATTTTTATAATTGTACTGTTAACTATAGACTATGATTTACTTTAGGGTTCACTGTGTTTTACAACTTTGGGGTCTTAAAAAATTTTTATTCTACTGACATATATGCAACCTAAAATTTTCCCTTTAACCACATTCAAATATATATTTCAGTGCTGCTGATTATGTTCACAGTGTTGTGCTGTCATCACTACCATCCATTACCCAATCCTTTCCATCCCAAATAGAAACTGTACAACAAGCATTAACTCCCCATTCCCTAACCCCATTCCAGCCCTGGTAACCTATATTCTAGCTTCTGACTCTTATGTATTTGCTTACTCTAATTTCATATCAGTGATACATATGATATTTTCACTTTTTGTCTCTGACTTATTTCATTTAACATGATGTCTTCGGTGTTCATCTGTGTTGATGCATATATCAGAACTTCATTTTTATGACTAGATAATATCTATATACCAGATTTTATTTATCCATTCATTGGTTGATAGACACTTGGGCTGCTTCCATCTTTTGGCAGTTGTAAATAATGCCACTGTGAACATTGGTGTGCAAATATCTGTTTGAGTACCTGTTTTCAATTTTTTTGCATATATACCTAGAAGTGGGATTACCAGGTCATGTGGTAATTTTATATTTGACTTTTTTTTTGGAGGAACTACCAAACTGTCTTCCACAATGGCTGCACCATTTTACATTCCCACCAACAATGAATGAGTATTCCTATTTCTCCACATCCTCTCCAACAGTAGTACTTTTCTGTCTTTTTAATAGTAGCCATTGGGTGTGAAATGGTAACTCAGTGTTTTTTCAGGAGGTTCCTGGGATTGAACTCAGGACCTCATTCTAAGCTATATCCACTCCCCTCAATTTTTTTTTTTTTAAGATTTATTTTTTATTTCTCTTCCCTTACCCACCCTCCCCACCCCAGGACCCCAGTTGTCTGCTCTCTATGTCCACTCGCTGTGTGTTTTTCTGTGTTCGCTTGTATTCTTGTTGGTGGCACCCGGAATCTGTGTCGCGTTTCTTTGCGTCATCTTGCTGCGTCAACTCTCTATGTCTTTGGCGCCACTCCTGGGCAGGCTGCACTTTTTTCACATTGGGCTGCTCCCCTTACAGGGCGCACTCCTTGCTCTTGGGGTTCCCCCACGCAGTGGACACCCCTGCGTGGAACGGCACTCCTTGTGTGCATTAGCACTGTGCATGGACCAGCTCATCACATGAGTCAGGAGGCCCTGGGTTTGAACCTTGGACCTCCCATGTGGTAGGCGGACGCCCTATCCATTGGACCAACTCCGCTTCCCCTCAATTTTATTTTGATTTGCATTTTCCTAGTGGCTAACGATGTTGAGAATCTTTTCATGCACTCTTTGACTGTCTATATCTTCCATGGAGAAAAATCTATTTAAGTCTTTTGTTTGTGTTTTTGTTGTTGAGTTGTAAGATTTCTTTATATAATCTGGATATTAAACCCTTATTGTCTAAGTGGCTTCCAAATATTTTCTCCCATTGTATAGGTTGTCATTTTAATTTCATGATTAGGTCATTTGATGCACAAAAGTTTTTTATTTTCATGAGGTTCCATTTTTCTGTTTTTCTTCTGTTGCTCTGTTGCTTGTGCTTTGGGTGTAAAGTCTAAGAAACCATTGCCTAATATAAAATCTTTAAGCTGCTTCCCTGTGTTTTCTTCTAGGAGTTATATAGTTTTGGTTTTTATATTTAGGTCTTTCATCCATTTTGAGTTCATTTTTGTATATGGTTTGAGGTAGGGGTCTACCTTTATTATATTGCATAGGAATATCCAGTTTTCCTAGCACTATTTTTTGAAGAGACTATTCTTTCCCCATTGAATAGATCTGACATCCTTGTCACATATCACTTGGCCATAAATTTGAGGTTTTTTCTTTTTATTTTTTTCTCTGAATTTTGAGTTCATTTCCATTGGTCTGTTCTTGTGCCAGTATCATGCTCTTTAGCTTACTGTGGCTTTGTAATAAGTTTTTAAGATCAGGAAGTGTTGAGTCCTCCAACTTTGTTCTTTTTCGAGATGCCTTTGGCTCTTCAGGAACTCTTACCCATCCAGATAAATTTGAGGATTGCAAAGAAGACAGTTAGATTTTGATTGGGACTGTGTTGAATCTATAAATCGCTTTGAGTGGAATTGACATCTTAACAATATTTAGACTTGTAAGTCCATGAACACGGAATGTCCTTCCATTTAATTAGGTCTTCTTTGACTTCTTCTGGCAGTGCTTTGTAGGTTTCTGTATACATGTCCTTTACATTCTTGGTTAGATATATTCCTAGACATTTGATTCTTTTAGTTGCTATTGTAAATGAAATTTTTTATTGATTTCTTCTTCAGTTTGTTCATTACTATTGCACAGAAACATTACTGATTTTTGGGTGTTGATCTTGTATCCTGCCACTTTGCTGAATTCATTTATTAGCTCTAGGAGCTTTGTTGTGGATTTTTCAGGATTTTCTGTATATAAGATCATGTCACTTGCAAATAGGAAATGTTTTAGTTCTTTCTTTCCAATTTGGATGCCTTTGATTTCTTTTTCTTGCCTAATGTTTTGGCTAGAACTTCCAGTACAGTGTTGAATTATAGTAGTGACAGTAGACATCCTTGTCTTGTTCCTAAACTTAGAGGGAGAGCTTTCCGTCCTTCACCATTAAGTAGGATATTAGCTGTGGGATTTAAAAAATGCCCTTTATCATGTTGTGGAAATTTCCTTCTACTTCTAGTTTTCTAAGTGTTTTTATCAAAAAGATGTGCTGGATTTTGTCAAATGCCTTTTCTGTGTCAATTGAGATGTTCATGTCCTTGTTTTCTGTTAATGTGCTGTATTACATTATTTGATTTTCTTATTTTGAACCACCCTTGCACACCTGGAATAAATTCTACTTGATGATGGTATATGAAATTTTAGGGAAGCAGACTTGGCTCAATGGATAGAGCGTCTGCCTACCACATAGGAGGTCAGCAGTTCAAACCCAGGACCTCCTTGACCTGTGTGTAGCTGGCCCACGTGCATTGCTGATGTGCACAAGGAGTGCCCTGCCACACAGGGGTGTCCCACGCGCAGGGAGTGTGCCCTGTAAGGAGAGCCACCCAGCGCGAAAGAAAGTGCAGCCTGCTCAGGAGTGGTGCCGCACACACAGAGAGCTGATGCAGCAAGATGACGCAACAAAGAGAGACACAGATTCCTGGGCCACTGACAAGAATAGAAGTGGACATAGAAGAACACAGAGAATGGACACAGAGAGCAGACAACTGGGGGGAAGGGGAGAGAAATAAATAAATAAATCTTAAAAAAAAATTTTTTTTAATGTGCTTTTAGATTCAGTTTGCTAGTATTTTGTTGAGGATATTATATCTATGGTCATAGGGGATACTGCTCTGTAATTTTCTTTTCTTGTATTGTCTTCATCTGGCTTTGGTATTAGGGTGACATTGGTTTCATAGAATGAGTTATGAAATGTTCCCTCCTTTCAATTTTTTGGAGGAGTTTGAGCAGGATTGTTTTTAATTGTTCTTGGAGTATTTGGTAAAATTTAACAGTGAACTCATATAGTCCTGGGCTTTTCTTTGTCGGGAGAATTTTGATTACTGATTTGGTCTCTTTACTAGTTTTTGGTTTGTTCTATTTCTTCTTGAGTCAGTATAGGTAGAATGTATGTGTCTCTGAATTCCATTTTATCTAGGTTATCTAATTTGTTATTACACTGTTGTTCAAAGTATCCTCTTATAGTCATGTTTATTTTTGGGGATTGATAGTAATGTCTCCTTTTTTCATTTCTGATTTTAATCATTTGTGTTTGCTTTTTTCTTGAACAGTCTAGCTAAAGTTTTGCAAATTTTGTTGATCTTTTCAAAGAACCAGCTTTTGGTTTTGTTAATTCTCTTTTGTTTTTTGTTCTCTATTTCATTTATTTCTGCTCTTAGTTATTTCCTTCCTTCTGCTCACTTTGGGTTGTGTTTTTTTTTTTAAGATTTATTTTTTATTTATTTCTCCCCCCTTCCCCCCCCCCGTTCCCCATGCCAGTTGTCTGTTCTCTGTGTCCATTTGCTGCATGTTGTTCTTTTGTCTGCTTCTGTTGTTGTCAGCAGCATGGGAATCTGTGCCTCTTTTTGTTGCGTCATCTTGCTGCGTCAGCTCTCCATGTGTGCAGTGCCATTCCTGGGCAGGCTGAACTTACTTTCGTGCTGGGCAGCTCTCCTTACGGGGCGCACTCCTTGCGCATGGGGCTCCCTTACGTGGGGGCACCTCTGCATAGCAGGGCACTCCTTGCGCGCATCAGCAGTGTGCGTGGGCCAGCTCCACACAGGTCAAGGAGGCCCGGGGTTTGAACTGTGGACCTTCCATGTGGTAGATGGATTCCCTATCCGCTGGGCCAAGTCCACTTCCCTTGCTTTGGGTTTGATTTGCTCTTCTTTTTCTAGTTTTTCCAGTTTTGAGGTTAGGTCTCTCATTTGAAGTCTTACCTCTTTTTAAAATGTAAGCATTTAGAGCTATAAAGTTCCTTTTTAGCTCTGCCTTTGTTGCATCTCATAATTTTTTATATGTTTTATTTTCATTTTTATTTGCTTCAACATATTTCCTAATTTCCCTTGTGATTTCTTCTTTTACCCATTGGATTTTTTAATAGTACATTGTCTAATTTTCACATATTTGTGAATTTTCCATTTCTACCTCTGTTACTGATTTCTAGGTTCATTCCATTATGGTCAGAGAGGACACATGATTTCAGTACTTTGAATTTATTGGGACTTGTTTTGTGATCTGCCATGATACATATGTACCAGAGAAGTATTCTCCTGCCGTTGCATGAAGTGTTTCTAGTATGTTTGTTAGGACTAGTTGGTTTAGGATATCATTCAAGCTTCCTGTTTTCTCCTTGATCTTCTGTGTAGCTGTTTTATCCATTATAAAAGTATTTATTAACATAACCCTACAATTAATGTAGACCTGTCTCTTTCTCCCTTCAAATCTGTCAGTGTTTGCTCCATATATTTAGGGACTCTGTTGTTAGGGTAAATATGTATTTATAATTATTATGCCTTCTTGTTGAATTTACCCCTTTACCAGTATATAATGGCCTTCTTTGCCCCTCCTACTAATTATTTTTTCTTTTTAGGAGGTACCAGGAATTGAACCCAGGACCTTATACATGGGAAGCATGTGCTCAACCACTGAGCTACATCTTCTCCCCACTAAGAATTGTTTGTTTATTTGTTTTTAGGAGGTACTGGGATCGAACCCCGGACTTTGTACATGGGAAGCAGATGCTCTACCACGTGAACTACATCTGCTCCCCAGTCCTACTAGTTTTTAACTTAAATTCTATTTTGTCTGTTATTAATATAACTACCCCAGCCCTCTGTTTACTACTTACATGGTATGTATTTTTTCCATCCTTTCACTTTCCAGCCACTTATGTCTTTGAATTTAAGGTGAGTCTCTTGTGACCAGCATATAGTTAGTTTGCACTTTTTAATGTATTCTTCCAATCGCTACTATTATCTGGAGAGTTTAATCCATTTACATTTAAAATGAATACTGATAATGTAGGACTTCCTTCTGCCATTTTACTATTATAGCCATGTATGTTTTATATCTTTTTTCCCACCAGTTCTTCCATCAATGCCTACTTTCATATTTATTTGACTTTTTGTGTTGTACTGTATTGAGTCCCTTCTCATTTCTTTCTGGATATATTTTTCATAATTTTCTTTAAAAGTTCTTAAAATTTAACATCCTAAATATATAACAATCATTTTTGATTTGCTACCGACTTAACTACAACAGTATACACATACACTGTTCCTATAGTCGTATTACCCCTTTTTTTTGTACTTGTTACCAAAAAAATATACATTGTATTTCCAAAATCAGAGATTTAACATGACTTTTTTTTTTTTTTTTTAATGTACCAGGGATTGAACCTGGGACCTCGTACATGGGAACCAGGCGCTTAAACCATTGAGCTACACCCACTCCCCTTTATCATTCCTTTTTATGGATTTGCATTTGGTACCTGTAAGAAGTAATAAGTGGAGTTAATATACCAAAAAAGACATACAATAGTACTGGCATTTATAATTACCCATATGTTTACCTTTCCTGCAGGCCTTTCTTTTTTTTTTTTAAATTTATTTATTTGTTTCCTCCCTTTCCCTCCTCCCACCCTGCTATTTTTGCTGTCTGTGTTGTCTTCTCTTCTCATTTTCTCTCCTCTAGGATTCACCAGGATTTGATTCTGGAAACCTCTGATGGGGAGAGAGGTTTCCTGTCAATTGTGCCACCTCAGTTCCTGGTTTCTGTTGCATTACACCTTGACTCTTCCCTTGTCTCTCTTTTGATGCGTCATCATCTTGCTGCATGACTCACTTGTGCGGGGCACTGGCTCACCATGTGGGCGTGCTTTCCCTTCTTCTTTTTCACCAGGAGGCCCCAGGGATCAAGCCCAGGTCCTCCCATATGGTAGGCGGAAGCTCTGTCAGTTGAGCCACATCTGCTTCTCTAGGCCTTTATTTCTTTATACTGTTTTTAGCCACTGTCTAGTGTCCTTTTCTTTCAGTCTGAAGAATTGTCTGTAGGTAGCATTGCTGGGATTTAGTCCCTCAGTTGTCAGTGGTGCTCCTCTGCAAGGCTTAAAACCTTTAAACCTTTGCCCCAGGCACCTCTACTCAATTGTTTCTTACAGTGCTTTCCTTGTCTCAAGCTGTTTTTTGTTTTTTGTTTTTTGCCTCCAGAGCAAGTTCTAGGAGGGTGGCATGCTATAGGAATTTCCCAGTTCAGTCTTCCCCAGCTGGAAAGAGGCCAGGGATCCACAAAGGGAACAGTGAGCCGACACCACACTGCCCTGGGCAGAGGAGAAGGAAGGTGTTGGCAAAGGTGCTAGAGGCTTCTTCTTTGAGTCTTTACAGCTGTATTTTCTTGGTTCCGTGCTTTCACAGTAAATGCAGCCCTTTTTAAACTGTTTTCCATGGTTTTGAGGAAGTCTTTAAGTCTGTTCTGCTTCTTTTGCCCGAGGTAGGTTGGAACAGTGGCCACCCTCAGAGCTGGCTCCCAGTGATTTGAAGTAGCTGATTAAAAGCAGTGGTCATTGATCAGCCCACCCCACCCCTGGATCTTGGGGCAATAGGTCTTTATATCCACCTGGCACCAGCAAGCTGCACCAGAGGCTGGGTTTGAGGACTTCACTGCTGCCTGCTGCAAGGCTGGGGCTTAGGCAATTGTAGCCCCTTTAGAGAGTCTGTGAGAGAGACTTACTGTGGTGCCTGTGAGCCTTCCATGGCATTTAATTAGGTGAGGCACACATGTAGTTTTGTGGAAATCTTGCTTGTTCAGTTTTATATGAGTAGACATCTTTAGACCTGAATTCACGAAAGGTCAGAAGACTCACAACGTTCTTAATCAACAATACTTCTACAGGAAATTCAGGGATATACAGAGATAGCAGATAAATTTTTATTTTTATTTTTACCGAATGAGTGTACTTGTGATTATCAAATAAGTAGCAGAGTGACAGAATATGACCAGTGGCATCTCTATCTTTATTGGAAGCAAATGTCACACAGTCAGTTGTATTCAACATTACTCTTAGGAATACAGAATTGTCGAGATATTTTTCATAAGGAATTTAAACGTTTTAATTGCTTTAAGGATTTTCTTTTAATGTAAGTTATACAGTCCCCCAGAGATACTGATTAAGCCTGGAGTTAGGCCTGAATTTCTATATATGTATTTGTATGTATCTATTTTTTTTTTTTTTTTTAAAGATTTATTTATTTATTTAATTTCCCCCCCTCCCCTGGTTGTCTGTTCTTGGTGTCCATTTGCTGCGTCTTGTTTCTTTGTCCGCTTCTGTTGTCTTCAGCGGCACGGGAAGTGTGGGCGGCGCCATTCCTGGGCAGGCTGCACTTTCTTTTCACGCTGGGCGGCTTTCCTCACGGGCGCACTCCTTGCGCGTGGGGCTCCCCCACGCGGGGGTCACCCTTACGTGGCGCAGCACTCCTTGCGCGCATCAGCACTGCGCATGGCCAGCTCCACACGGGTCAAGGAGGCCCGGGGTTTGAACCGCGGACCTCCCATGTGGTAGACGGACGCCCTAACCACTGGGCCAAAGTCCGTTTCCCATGTATCTATTTTTTTAAAGCCTAAAAAATATTTTTTGAAACAATCTCAGGTTTATGGAAAATTTGCAAGTACAGGATAAAGAAATTTTTTATTTTGTGGACCATTCAAAAGTAGGTTGCTGACATGATGCACCAATATCCCCAAATACTTGTGTATTTCCTATAAAAAAAGACATTTTCGTACATAACCTTACTATAACCTTTAAAACCAGGACATTAACATTCTTGTGTTAATACCATCTAATCTGTAGACCCCATCAGATTTTGCCTATTTTCTCAATAATAACCTTTATAAGAAAACTATCTTTTTTCAGAACCAAACATTCATATATTAATAGTTATATACACACATAATTACATATAGTTGTCATGTGTCCTTTAGTTTCAAATAATTCCTATTCTTACCTTGATTTTTATGACCTTGATAGTTTTGAAGATTCTAAGGTGGCTATTTTGGATTTGTCTGGTGGTTTCTTATTATTCATTATAGTCTGTACAGCTTTGGCAGGAATATCACAGAATTGATATTGCATCCTGTGGCACACAATTTCACTTTGTCTTATTACTAATGATTTTCACTTTGGTCACTTAATTAAATTGATAATCTGCCATCCTTTCCATGGTAAAGGTACTTTGTCCTTTGAAATTAATAAATATTTTGTTAAGAGGTACTTTGAAAATATGTGAATATTCTGGTTCTTCACAAACTTTCAATCTGGGTATATTGGTATGGACTCATAGTTCCTATTTTATTCACTGGGTGGAAAAATCTGTTATTATTTTAATTTTTTGATAAGCAAATTGTTCCATATTTGGGCAGTGAGAGCTTCTTCATGGTGGCTTCTCTGTCTTTATGACATGTTCTCCTCATTCTTTGAGCCCTTTCTTACATTCAGACAAAACATGATATTCCAGGCTTGTTTTGTACTTTTTCTGTCCCAGCCTTTTCTCCAAGAAGTCCTTGTTCTTTTTAGGAGAGAATGACGTTTGGAAGCCACAATCTGGATGCTATTTGTGCTCATTGCTATTGGGGTGTTGCTGTTTCCAGACCCTCTTGCGTAAAATGCTAAGGAGTGTGTGTGTGTGTGTGTAAGTAGATACACCCACACACATTTTTATATGCATATAAACAGGTTTACATCTATATTGCTATATCATTCTATAAATAAAAAACCATGTGTTCACACTGATACCGCCAATTCTAGTCCAGTAACACCGGATTAGTTCTTGTTTTCTCACTTTCCTTAAAACTCTGCCAGTATCTACCTGCCTAGATGCCCTCCTTGTACCACTCAGGCTCTGACATCCTGCCCTGAGCAGTCTCCCCTGCTCCCTCCCACCTTGCTTGGACCTTGACATCCCTCTTTTAGCCATTTCTTTCCAAAGTGGTTGTACGATACTACTCTTGCATCATCTGTATATGTGGGTTCCAGTTGCTCATCTTTAGTAACATTTGGTGTTTTAGCCATTCTGGTAGATGTGTAGTGGTATCTCATTGTGCCTGTGATTTGCATTTTCCTGATACCTAGTGCTCTTTTTCATGTGCTTATTGGCCACTCAGATATTTTCCTTTATGAAGAGTCTATTTAAAGCTTTTGCCCTTTTTATTGAATTGCTTGTCTTTTTAACTGAGTTGCTGACTTTTAAAATATATATTTTGGATATGAATTCCTTGTGAGATATATCATCTGCGATGTTTTCTCCTAATCTGTGGCTTTCCTATTTATTTTCTTAATAGTAAAAAATTGAGGAATTTCCCTTCTATTCCTAATATTCCAAAGAGTTTAAAAATGATGAATTGGTGTTGCATTTGATCATACGCTTTTTCTGCATCTATAGGAATGATAATTTGGTTTTTCTCCTTTATTCCATTAGTACAGTGAATTATATTGTTTTATTTTTGAATGTTTGAATTACTGGGATAAACTCTAGTTGGTCATGATACATTATCCTTTCAACACATTGCTGGTTTTGATTTGCTGATATTTTGTTAAGAACTTTTTGGGTCTGTCTTCATCAGGATATTCTATAATTCTCTTTTTTGAAAAAATGTTTGTCTAGTTTTGGTATCAACATTATGCTGACTTCATAAAATGAGTTGGAAGGTATTTCTCTTGCTCTGTTTTCTAAATGAATTTGAGTATGATTGATTTTTTTTTGCGCCCCTGAAATGTTTGATAGAATTCACTAGTGAAGCTGTTTGGGCATGGAGTTTTCTTTGCTGCAGTATTTCACAGTAAACTCAATTTCTTTGATAGATTTAGGGCTATAGATTTTCTATTTTATTTTGGGTCTGTTTTGCTAAGGAATTGGTCTGATTCTTTTAAATTGTCAAACTTATTGTATAAACTTGTTTACAGTATTACCTTATTTTCTTTTTGTTGTCTGTAAGGTCTGAAGTTGTAACCACTCTTTTCATTCCTGATATTGGTAGACAATCTCTTCATTCTTCTCTCCCCACACCCACCCCATCAGTCTACCTAAGGCTATTTAAAAAGTTAAAAAAATTTTTTTCACACATCCAACTTTTGTTCAATAAAAGCTTTATACCGTATAATTTTAAAAAAAGATTTATTTATTTCTCTCCCCTTACCCCCCCCCCCCAGTTGTCTGTTCTCTGTGTCTATTTGCTGCATCGTCTTTGTCGGCTTCTGTTGTTGTCAGCGGCACAGGAATCCGTGTTTCTTATGGTTGCGTCATCTCCGTGGGTGTGACACCATTCCTGGGCAGGCTGCACTTTCTTTCGCGCTGGGCAGCTCTCCTTACGGGGCGCACTCGTTGCATGTGAGGCTCCTATATGTGGGGGACAACCCTGTATGGCAGGGCACTCCTTGCGCGCATCAGCACTGCGCATGGGCCAGCTCCACACGGGTCAAGGAGGCCCGGGGTTTGAACCGTGGACCTCCCATGTGGTAGACGGACGCCCTAACCACTGGGCCAAGTCCGCTGCCTATACTGTATAATTAACTCATTTAAAGTGTACAATTCAGTGGTTTTTAGTGTACTCACAGTTATGCAACCATCACATCTAATTTCAGTACATTTTTATCACCACGGAAAGAAATCCCATCCCCTTAGCAGTCACTCCCCATCTCTCAATCCCCACAGCTCTAGGCAACCGTTAATCTACTTTCTGTTTTATAAATTTGCCTGCTCTGCATATTTCATATAAATGGAATCATGCAATATGTGACCTTTTATGTCTGGCTTCTTTCACTTAGCATAATATTTTCAAGGTTTGTACACAAAGCGTGTATTAGTACTTCTTTCTGTTTCAATGACAATTAGTATTCCTTTCTGTATATACCACATTACATTTATCCACTTATTAGTTGATGAACATTTGAGTTGTTTCTACTATTTGGTTATTCTGAATTATGATGCAATGAACATTTGTGTGGATATATGCTTTCAATTTTCCTGGAGATATATATATATATACACTTAGGACTGGAAATGCTGGGTCATGTGGTAACTATGTTTAACCTTTTGAAAAACTGCTAAACTGTTTTCCAGAGCAGCTATATCAACAGTGAACCAATTTATAGCTTTGTTATTTTTTTCCCATTGTTTATCTGTTTTCTGTTTTATTGGTTTTTGCTCTTATCTTAATTTCCCTCTCATTACTTTGGATTCACCTTGCTCTTAAGGTAGAGCATCAATTAATTTTGTATTTTTCTTGTTTTAAAATGTAAATTTTAAAGCTATAAATTTTCCTGCCAGCACTGTTTTAGCTGCATCCCACAAATTTTGATAATTGTATTTTTATCATTCATTTCAAAACATTTTCTAACTTAGAAGTATATTTAATTTCTTATTTGTCATTTTGTTACATATCTTAATTGATTTCTAATTTGATTTCATTATGGTGAGGGAACATTTCTTCAATATTTTAGTCATTTCAATTTTTTGAGACTTTTTTTTTTTGGATTTTTTTAGTTAGACCAGTAAAAAAAAATATTTGGGAAATAGGGGAAAGAACAGAGCTTGCTGAGAAATGAGAGAGAAAGACAGAAATATACAGCAGGATTTGGTGCAGGCTACTCTAGGCAGATAGAGCCAAGACTTGTTTTATGGTGTAGCATATGATCTACCTTGATGAACATACTATGCAGGCTTGAAAATAATACTTACCCTGCAGTTGTTGGATGTAGTGGTCTGGAAATGTTACATCAGCAGGCCAAATGTGGACTGCTGCCTGTTTTTGTACATAAAGTTTATTGGAACACATCCATGCTTATTTATTGTTATGGCTGCTTTCACACTCAACAACAAAAGTGAATAGTTCCAGCAGAGAGACTCTGGCTCACAAAGTCAAAATATTTAAAATCTGAGCCTTTATAGAAAAAATTTGCTGACTCCTGGTTTAGTTCTTTTATGTTTGTACTGATTTTTGGTCTATTTCTTTCAGTTACTGAGAGAGGTATTAAAATATCCAGCTATGTTTGTAGATTTGTTTATTTCTCACTGTAGTTCTGTCAGTTTTTGCTTCATCTGTTTTGAAACTCTCATTATACACTTGTACATTCATGAATGCTTTGTCTTCCAGATAAATTAATCCTCTTCTGTACTATGTAATGTCCATCTTTATCTCTGGCAATACTCTTTAAAAAAAAAATGATTTTATTTATTTCTCCCTACCCCCTTGTTGTTTACGGTCGCTGTGCCTGTTCATTGTGTGCTTGTCTTTCTTTTTTAGGAGGCACTGGGAACTGAACCCAGGACCTCCCATGTGGGAGGGAGGTACCTGATCCTTTGAGCCGCCTCTGCTCCCTGCTTTGTTGAGTCTCATTATGTTTTCCTCCTTGTGTCTCTTATTACATCATCTTGTTGCATCAGCTCGCCACAGCAGCCCATTGTGTCAGCTTGTCTTTATTAGGAGGCACCAGGACTTGAACCCAGGACCTCCCATGTGGTAGGCAGGAGCTTAACATCTTCCTTCTAGGTGTACTCTTTGTCATGAAATCTACTTTATCTGATACTAATAAAGACACTCCAGATTTCTTAGCTACTATTTGCTTGGTATATCTTTTTTTATCCTTTTCATTTCAATGTATCTCTTTCTTTATATTTAAAATGTGTTTCTTGTAGGTAGCATATGGTTGAGTCTTGCTTTTGCTTTTTTAACCAGTCTGGCAAACTTTGCTTTTTGACTAGAGCGTTTAAGAATTTCTGATTAAGAATTTCTCTTTATCACTGGTTTGAAGCATTTGGATTATGGTGTGCTTTATTGTAGTTTCCTTCATGTTTCTTTTTCTTGGGGTTTGTTGAACCCCTTAGATCTATAGGTTTGTAGTTTACATCAAATTTGGAAGTTTTTTGGTCATTATTTCTTCAAATTGTTTTTTGCTGCAATTGCTCAATATTAGGCCTCTTAAAGTTGTCCCACAACTTACCTATAGTCTCCCTGTCTCCACTTTTTTATTTGTTTCTCTCTGTTTCATTTTGGATAGTTTCTGTTACTATATCTTCAAGTTCACTAGTTGTTTTTTCTACAGTGTCTAATTTGCTAATAATTCCACCCAGTGTATTTTCATTTTAGACATTGTACTAGAGTTCAATTTAGATCTTTTTATATCTTCCACATCTCTACCTAACATCTTCAATCTTCTCTCTCCCTAATTTTTTTAAAAAGATTTATTTATTTATTTATTTTTCCTCCTTCTCCTCCTCCTGCCCTGTAGTTTTTGCTGTCTGTGTTGTTTTCTTTTCTCATTTTCTCTCCTCTAGGATTCATGGGGATTCCATCCTGGAGACTGCTGATGTGGAGAGAGGTTCCCTGTCAATTGTGCCACCTCTGTTCCTGGTTTCTGTTTCACTGCACTGTGATTTTCCCCTTGTCTCTCTTTTGTTGCGTCATCATCTTGCTGCGTGACTCGCATGGGCACTGGATCACTGCGCGGGCATTTGCACTCACCACATGGGCACTCGCACTCCATGAAGGCACTTGCATAGGCGCTGGCTCACCACGCGGGTACTTGCGTGCCGCATAGGCACTCTTTCTCTTCTTTTTCACCAGGAGGCACCAGGGATTGAACCCAGGTCCTCCCATATGGTAGGCGGAAGCTCTATCACTTGAGCCACATCCGCTTCCCTCTTTCCCTTCTTAAAACAACTTTTTTTTTTTGTAAATATTATGAGATTTTTATAAGAATTGTCTCATACAACTGTGGGGATAGGCTAGTCCAAATTTTGTAGGGAAGGCTGCAAGCTGGGAACTCTGGATGAAGATTTTCGATGAGTTCCCCTGGACAAGCTAGCTGGCTGGCTGAAGTAGAAATGGAAATTCTCTCTTCTGACTGCTGCAATCATCACTTCTTTTAAAGCTTTCATCTGATTGCATGATACTTTTTTCATTGTTGAAGGCAATCTCCTCAGTTGATTGTAGATGTAATCAGCCATAGATGGAATCAATATACAGATGATTTAAGTCCATGCACAGTAACAATCAGGCCAATGCTTGCTTGACCAAACAAGTGGACACAATAACCTGGCCAAGTTGACACATGAACTTAACCATCACAGCTCCTAAATCCAAAGGACAGGTAATTTTGAGTGAGATGAAAAGTAAAATATAGAGATAATAATAATACCTACAAGGGCCTCATAGTGACAAGTCACAATCTCAGTAAACTCAGAAAGCTAGATTGCCCATCTCTAGACTTATAGCACCTAAAGACACAATCCCTTTGAATTCTTTTTTTTTTTTTTAAAGATTTATTTATTTATTTAATCCCCCCCCCCCCCCCCCCCGGTTGTCTGTTCTCTGTGTCTGTTTGCTGCGTCTTGTTTCTTTGTCTGCTTCTGTTGTCGTCAGTGGCACGGGAAGCGTGGGCGGCGCCATTCCTGGGCAGGCTGCGCTTTACTTTCATGCTGGGCGGCTCTCCTTACGGGGCACACTCCTTGCACGTGGGGCTCCCCTACGCGGGGGACACCCCTGCGTGGCACGGCACTCCTTGCGCTCATCAGCACTGTGCATGGGCCAGCTCCACACAGGTCAAGGAGACCCGGGGTTTGAACCGCGGGCCTCCCATGTGGTAGACGGACGCCTTAACCACTGGGCCAAGTCCGTTTCCCCCATTGAATTCTTAATACTCAAAAAATCCAACTTTAAACATCTGCCTTAGTCCATGCAATGATCTTACCAAGAATATCCAACTCCTCTAAGGAGGTCCTTAGACTTAAAATTTTGTAGAAAGGAGTTAAAAGGGTCAGGTACATTTCTGAGAAATGGAATAAAATTCCTGATTTTATGACTGAACCTCACATTTCTAATTTGAAACCAGTTAATACTAAATAGTTCTAAGGAGGCAAAGGAAGAGAGTTGATTTCTCTGTGGAACAGTTGAGCCTAAGGGACAAGGAGAGTTCTAAGTCATCGAATTACATGAGTTTTAATCTAAATTTTTTTCTTCATTTTTTAACAATGTTATGGAGAGCATCCTGAGAGATTAAACTGCATCCAAAAAAATTTTTTTTAATGAATAAAGGAACATTTTCAAGATGGACCTGCGTTAAAACAAGCATCTCGAATATATGTAACTGCTAAAGTTGAATGCTCTGGACACCCAACTTAATGTCGTATGTGCATCTGAGGACTCCCTGAGGTCTCCCACAAGACACTGAGCACATGGACAACTTCTGCATAGTGCATAGTCTAAGAAGGAACAGTATTACAGGGGAGGCAAAAGGTGAGGATGAGTCGCTATTTTATGCACAGTTAATGGAAAGAGTAAGGACTTCTTGAATTTGCTGAGCTTTTTTTGTGTTTCTTTCCTTTGGAGAGAAAATGAAAAGAAGAATGTGAAGGCAAAAAGGGGAATGTGAAATTCAATTGCAGTAATTACTCCTGCAATTGGTCCATTTCTGTGTGGCCTTATAGAAACCTTCTGAGTACCTGAGAATTCCTACATCATTGCATGGCACAGCTACTGCTTCCAGGACCTTTTAGGAAATGACTCCTTAGTATTTTTCATAAACCCTATAGGGCTTCCTACATTAAAATGTAACAACAGAGGTCAAGCCTGGATTAAATGCAGAATTGTGGAGATAAGTTCTGCTAGTTCCAAATGAGGAATTTTCTACTCCAAATAATATGACAAAGGGCATCATCACATGGACACAGTCAGTTTCACAGTGATGGACATACACAGGTGGATGATCTGAGGCACAAGTTGTGATTGGTCCTAAGAAAATGAAAGGTAGAAGCAGGTCAAAACCGACATCTCATGACTTCTGGTTCTTATTTAGCCAGATGTAGAGCTACTTCATATCTATATTATACACATTTTGGATCTTTCTTAAGAGTTGTGCTGGGTGCAGCATGATAAAGAAAACCAGTTATTTGGCTTGGTATTGATACAAGATATTCAAAGTATAGGTACCTCACTCAGGATAAGCTTTTCACTGGAGACATCTGAGATCCTCTGCCATAGAGAGGACTGTGGTCCCACAATGCCTACTAGAGTTCAGTTTTCAAGATTTTGGATAATCTGATCATAGCCTTTCCTTCCTGTTACATTATAGGACAAGAATTTAGAATATTCCCAGTAACAGGTGATGTCATCCATCTGCAAGTGGTTCATAATAAACTGGCCTTCTCTTTCCGCAATTTCTTGAGCTACATTGTTGTTGGTTTTTACAAATTGCATGTTTGTAAACTGGTTGTTGGAGAGATCTGTTTTGACTGGGATATAGTGGATCCGTGGCTTCAGCTGTGGATAGAATAATTCTAGCCATTCTTCACCAACATGGAAAACAAGCGAACCATACAGGAAGAGGTGTTTGCAGCTCTTCTGTAGCGGAAACTTGCAGCTACACCCCGAAAATTAAACAGATGCTTGTATTTGCTGTGATCCACTAGATGGACATCCTTAGTAGCTGGCTTTCCCAAGGTATCTTTCATAGATTACCAGACCTAGTTTTTGGTGTATTTTGCATCAACAAGTTTTGGATTTTTCTGAGATAGAAGAATGAGAGGATCTCATTCTGGACTTGTCCTTGAACCTTGGAAATATGCTGTAGAATTTTTCTTTTTCCATGGCCACTGTGCTGCTGACCTTTTCTGATGAGGTTCTACTGCCCAAGACCTGTGGGATAAATAGGCCAAACAGTAGGTCCCCCTTCCCAAAATGCCCAAGCAGGATAAATGATATCATGATATTCTGATGTCTTACTGAAGGAGAAGACTGGAATGGAAGGCTCCATCCATTTGGGAACCTAAGGATAATCGTGTACATTGGTCACCATCTCCATGTCAGGGCGGTGCCCAATAACCTCCAAAATAAGGTGTTCAACACCACTATACCTTGAGGGGAACATCAGTCATTTTCCCAGTATAATCTGTTCTTAATGATCTGATAGTCCCTAGCTTCCTTTGGACCACCTCCGCCATCATCTTGGAGATGCCTTCTTAGAAAGGAGTAAGATCCTGCTTTATGACACCATGGTAGCAGCTGCAGTTTTCCCTTGAACATAGTTCATAATCCTCCAAAGACCTATTAATATGATCAATAAGTACTTTCTATCTTGAACCTGATTCCTTCTGGTGGCCTTGCGTGGTGGGCAGGAGCAGCAGCAGCAGCTACAGCCAGAAGGGTGAGCTCGTCCACGGGTCCATAGCCAAGGGACCCACTGCAGATTCCCCTTTTTGTGGCTGGTGGAAGCACAACCTGGCACAAAGATGGCCATGAGCGCCACACCACATGGGCGTCTGGCTGCCGGGCACAAAGATGGAAGTGCCGCATTCTCCCTTTCCTGCTTGGGTTGGAATTTCCGGTAAAAGCGGTGCCTGGAAGCGGGACTTGCCCCTGTAGCTGTGCTTATGTTTAAAGCCAATTTGCATAATTACCTTCTTGAAGTCGAAGTGTAGTTTGAAGGGTTCCAAATATATCCCTCCCTCCCCCACCCCATAATAACTTAATATCCTTATTTAGTAATTTTTCATCTGTCCTTTTGGGGTTGATTTCAGTTGATTTAGTTTTCTCATTATGGGTCATATTTTACTACTGCTTTGCATGTCTGATAATCTTTCATTGGATACCAGATACTGTGAGTTTTATTTGTTTTTTCATAGAACAAGATAGGCAAACACTTTATTTAGATAAAATAATGTTTCACAGAAGTGGAACTGTAACAAGCAAATGTATAGCTGCAAATCTCAAAAAGACAGGCTACTCTTTATTTAGATGAACAAAAATAAGGTTTCACAGAGAGAGAACCTTGACAAGCAAATGCATAGCAATAAATTTTCTTTTTGCCATCAATACCAATTCCCTCCTGTTGAAGAAAAGGGGACACTCACTGGGACACGGAGACTGATTGCAGGCAGAAAGTTTATGGGGAAGCTCTCCCAATGATGGGGTTCTGAAGAATAGAATTCGGCCCCCTCTCCAGCATGGCTGGGGTCTGATGAGAGACTTCAGCCCACTCCTGGAAGGGGGGGATTTGAGTTTATACAGTACTTTCCTAGGCAGGGAAATAGTAGTCGATGGGAAGATGGAGGGTCCCAGTGAGGTGCAAGAGCCAGTTGGAAGTCCTAGAGGCAAAAATATTCTCTTGTATGGCTAGAGGGTAGTGGGTTAGGGAGTTAGGGTTTTCTTGGAATTCCAGAGGAACAGGTGTTGTTTTGATCTACAGGGAGTGAAGGTCTCTATCTCCCTTTACCCCCTTTTCCATGTGGTTTCTTTGTTCAACCTTTGGGGAAGTGCTGTGCTTTCAGACACGTAAGTTATGGGGTGGAGGGGCTTGTCTTCCCTCAATGCATATCAGGGGGAACTAAGGCAAAGCTTGTGAATTATTGCAGACCTAGTGAGAGGGAACCTCTAGCTTTGTGACCAAATTTGCAATTTCCGAGTAAAACAGATTTATTTGAGAGTTGTTCAGCCTTAGAACAAAAATCAAAAGTTTGCCAAAAAAAATTGTATAATGTGAAAATATGGTGGATATTTTTGTATTCCTATAAATATTCTTGAGCTTTGTTCTGGTGTACAATGGAAGTTACTTGGAAACATTTTGATCCTTTTTGATTTTGCTTTTAAGCTCTGTTAGGTAGAATCAGAGCAGTAGTCTTTAATCTAGGACTAACTTTTCATGTCCACTGAGGCAATACTCTTCTGAGTACTCTGCATAATGTCCCATAAATTACAAAATTTTCCGTTCTGGTTGGTAGGAATATGAACTACTTTTGGGTCTGCATGAGCCCTGGGGATTGTTCCTTCTTGTCCTTCCTTCTGTAGTTTTCTGGTCTTTCTTTCCCTAGCCTTGGGTAGTTTCTTATACACATGTGCTCATCTGTGTGCAGTTGAAGGGTTAAAGGGGCTCTGCAGCTAGCTCTCTGGTAAACACACTTAGTGAGGCTCTCTCCCTTCCAGTACTCTGCCCTGCAACTTCCAGCTGCCCCAGCCTTCTCAGACTCCCAGCTTCACCTCCTAAACTAGATCATCAGACTATACTTGGATTCCCCCTTTCTGCACTGTGGTTTGGAAGCTCTCCAAGTAAACTGGGATAATTTCAGGACTCCTCTTTCTGGGATCACTGGCCTGTGCTGCCTGATGTCCAATGTCTGAAAACCATTGGTTTTTAGGTTTTATCCAGCTATTTTAGTTGTTTCAGGCACCTGTTACTACATCTTGGCCAGAAGTAAAAGTAGTTCATAATTACTGGTATGGCTGAATTTAATTTCTGTTTTGCTCTTTGTACCCTGTTTATCCCTTCTCTGGGTTTTTTGTTTTGTTTTTGTTTTTTGTTTCTCTGCTTCTCATTTTCTGGTTTGTTTTGGATTAATTAAATATGTTAAAATAATTTTGTTTTACTTTATCAGATATTGTTCCAGATCGTCTTTCTTTTTTTTTTCTTCTTTTTTTTCTTTTTTTCTATGGTCACTGATGCCTTTTATTTTGCATGCAAAATCACTGGGGTCCTTCCTGTGGCTACCTCGGGGATGACACTGTATGAGTTTGTGGCCCAGACACTCGGTGGGAAGCAAGCTGAGAAAAATAATGATTTGGGCCAATCACATGATCACAAAGCTACGTTTCCACCAGGGTTCCAGATGGTCAGGCTTGGCTTCTGCAGCATTTCTGCAGCAAGAACTTCACAGGGTGGGAGGGGAGTTAACTACCAGAGGCCCTTGCCAGGCCTGGCATGGAGCCTTGAGCTGCCCATGTTCACACCAGGCAAGGACTTGTTTGTGAAGGGCTTAGGGGCTTACGGCCCATATCTTACTTGGCTAGGGGGTTTCAGAACTGCCTGCCAACAAACTTAGCCTTACTGCCCAGCTCCTCTTCAGTTCTGAGGAGCTGGTTGTACTTGGCCAAGCGCTCAGACCGGCAAGGTGCACCTGTCTTGATCTGCCCAGTGCAGAGCCCCACCACCAGGTCGGCAATGAAGGTGTCTTCAGTCTCCCTGGAGTGGTGTGACACCATGACGCCCCAGTCATTGAACTGGGCCAGCTTGCACACCTGCAGGGACTCGGTCACAGAGCCAATCTGGTTCACTTTGAGCAAGAGGCAGTTGCATGACTTCTTGTTCACAGCCTTGGCTGTCTGCTTTGGGTTGGTCACCGTGAGGTCATCTCCCACCACCTGGATTCCAGCACTGGCAGTAAAATTCTTCCACGCTTCCCAGTCATCCTGGTCGAAGGGATCTTCGATTGACACCACTGTGTAGTCCTTGATGAAGGATTTGTACAGGTCTGCCAGTTTGTCAGGAGTGATTTGCCTGCTGGGGTCATCAGGAGACTTGAAGTCCAGGTCATACTTCCCAGACTTGAAGAACTCAGAGGTTCTTACCAATCACCACCTTGTCAGTGTAGCCAGCTTTCCCAGTCGCACTCTTAATCAGATCCAGGGCTTCTTTATTCTCCAGGATATTAGGAGCAAAGCCTCCTTCATCTCCCACATTGGTGGCGTCTTTCCCATACTTCTCCTTGATGACATTCTTCAGGTTGTGGTAAACCTCCACTTTGATGCGCATGGCCTACCTGAAGTTCGCTGCGCCAACGGGGAGGATCATGAACTCCTGCATGGCCAGCTTGTCACTAGCGTGAGAGCCACCGTTGATCACGTTGAAAGCGGGAACTGGCAGGATGACTTCAGAATTGCCAGCCAAGTCAGCAACATGACCGTACAGGGGAACCCCCCTCCTCCACGGCCCCAGCCTTGCAGACAGCAAGGGATACTCCCAGAATGGTGTTCGCACCAAACTTAGATTTATTTTCAGTTCTATGCATCTCTATCATCAGTTTGTCAATCTTCTCCTGTTCCACGATGTTCAGTTTCTTGCTAACCAGGGCAGGCCCAATAGTTTTATTGATGTGCTCAACAACCTTTGAGACACCTTTTCCCATGTAGCGGGTCTTGTCATTGTCCCGGAGCTCGAGGGCCTCATAGATACCGGTCGAGGCCCCACTGGGCACTGCAGCTCTGAAGAGCCCTTTTGGGTGAAGAGATCAACCTCAGTGGTGGGATTTCCATGAGAGTCAAAGATCTCTTTGGCAACGACCTTGAGAATAGACATGGTGGATTTCCGGACGCCGGGCCTTGTGGCCGATGGAAGGAGTGAAAGCACAGCGGACACGAAGGGAAGTGGAGGCCGAGAGGTCTCAGCTCTTTTTCATTATTTTCTTTTTTGGTGATTTCTATTGAGATTACAATATATATTTTTAACTCTTCACAGTCTGCATTGAGTTACTATTATACCACTTCATATAAAATTTAAGAACCTTGGAAACATATGGTTCCATTTATCTTTGGCCTTTATGCTGTAGTTGTCATTTGTATGCTAGCCACATAATGTTATATATCTCACAATACAATGTTATAATTTTTCTTTAAGCATTCATATGTATTTTAAAGAAATTAAAGAGATTAAAAAATGCTCTTTTTAATTTACCCACTTTTTTATCATTTCCAGTAGCCTTCATTTCATCTGAAGATTGAATTTTCTTCTTGTATCATTTCCTTCCAGTCCTAAGTACTTCCTTTAGATTTCTTATAGTATGGTGTGCTGGAATGAATTCTGTTAGTTTTTATTAACATGAAAATATTTTTATTTCATCTTCATTCTTGAAAGCAATTTTCCTAGGTACAGAATTTTAGGTGGATTTGCCCCTGACACTTTAAACATGTTGTTCCATTGTCTTCTGACCTCTGTTGTTTCTGATGAGAACTCAGCCATTATTTGCATTTTCCTTTAGGTGTAATTTTTTTCTGTTGCTGTCAAGATTTTCTCCTTATCTTTGATTTTTAGAAATTTGACAATGATGTACTTAGTAGGGGGTTCCTTTTTAGTTATCCTGCTTGAGATTCAGTGTGTTTCTTAAATGTGGCTTTTGCCACATTTGGGTAATTTTCTGTCACTATTCTTTCTGCCCAGGTTTTCAACTCTACTTTCATTCTGTGTCTCCAGTTACACATGTGTAGATATCTTGATATTCTCCTACAGGTTACTGAAGTTCTGTTCATTCTTTATCAAAAGTCAAGGGCTTATAAAATTAGTAATAAAAATTGCTTCTTCAAGAGCATTCTTAAGTGAAACTAATCTTTTCATCTTTTTTTTTTAAACTGCAGTATGTGGCACTGGAGAATGCAATAATTACTAGTACAGTTTGGTGCCACTAACTTAAGTGCCACTAACTTAAGACAGCAGCAGTTTTACCCACTGATGTTTTTGCATCATCAGCACAAATGTCAATACAGTTTTTTCAGCATAACCAGGAGATTCAGAAAAGTAATTTAACACTTTAAGTGTTTCAGCACCACTTGTATTTGTTGCCAAGCATTCACATAAAAAAAATTCTTCTTTGATGATTAATTGGTGTTGATCCTGCACAAATACAAGTACAGCAAGCCCAATCATGTTTGTAAATTTGTCTGTCAGGCAAAAGTACAATTCTGCAGATGAGGTATTAACTTAGTATTCATGTTTACAGTAGCTAAATCTTCTATCCTGCAAATGACTATATCATCAGAATGTGGCAGTGTCATAGTTTCCTTTACTGATTTTTCATTCAGCACGCATTCAGTAATGTCGCCTTGCAACTGTGCTGCTTTTGCCAACACAATATGATAACTTAACCTATCAGATGTGTCAGTGACTTTTTCCTTTCTGGTTTGAAAAGTTAAACAGTTTTTGGCTTTTAAACTCATTACCACATCTGTGTTTAAAATATCTGGTTTATTTTTCTTTAAATGCTGAAAGATTATTTTCAAAATGGCCATCATTTCTGTTGCATAAGATATAATAAGGTAAATTATTAGCATCTATAAAGCTAAGAGATAAATAGCTTTAATCAAACTTTCATTTCTTATTTACAGTTTTTAACATAGTATTTTCTTTTAGTAGATTCCTCTTTTATATAAGTCAGAGAACTTTGATATTTTCGTCTTTTTCAGCATCTTTAGATGTAGATGTGGTGGCTGTGGACTGAAAAAGCTAGTCTTCTGCATTAGAGTATAACTATTATTAAAATATAAAATAAAACAGTTTTAGATAAACTTAAATATTTATAAAATTTTCAAATATTTAAAAAAATGTTCTTGCAAATTAAGACGAAGTGTTTTTGTGTTTCCATGTAGGCACAAGGAAATCTTTGGGATTCAAAATAATTTATTAGACTAGAATGAGGTTACAGAGACTATAGTGGTATAACTGTAAGAACACAAACTTCTATACTCTATGGAGAACTTAGTTAATCTCTGTAAATAAGACATAGTTTTATCTAAAACCTACTACCCTAAAACTTTTTAAGAAACACAAAAATACACATGTATACATTCCATTAGCCCCCAGAGTGATGATTGCCTCTGAAAACTATTAATACTATACACAAAAATAAAAAATGAGGATAACAACTCGTATTACTATACAAATAGTTTTTACCTCACAGACCCTCCTGGAAATTCTTGGGACCCTAGGAATCTGCAGACCATATTTTGAGAACTGCTTTTCTAGTACTTTTGGATCATATTGTGGACACTGATTTCTGCTGTATTCCTATAGTTTATTTTTTTAGCATGCAGTTAACTTGGTTGAACTCAAACTCCAAATCCTATCTCCTCTGTTCAGTTCTTTTAGCCTTAGCTAGATGGCTTAAAATTTGCCTCCCATAGGCCTAATGCAGGTGTCAGCCAGAGGTTTTAGCAGAGTTAACATGTAGAGTTTGTGGTTTCCCTTTGTGGCTGTCTCCACTTTGGAGTGTTTCCTCAAGCAGTACAGTTGAAGGTTTCTGTCCAAAATGGATGCTTTCTGCTTGGCTTTTACTCCCATGTGGGGAATCTGTAAATACCCAAAGGGAAAAAGTAGAACTATATGCAGGGCTGACCTCAATGAACCTCCCTCTTCTTCAGAATCTGACTTCTCAAATGCTGCCTAACTTGGTTGCTCTTCATTGTATTTAAACAGTTGCTCTCTGTATTTTAACCAGGTTTTATGGTTCTTGGCAGGAGGATTATTATGATATAGGCTATTCCCTTTTTTTAATTTTAATTACATTTAATTTTTATTTTTTGTCTTTATTTTTTTAATGTTACATTAAAAAAATATATGGTCCCCATTTGACCATAAGCAGGAGTCCTGAGGCCCAGAATTAAATGTATTAGTTTAGGTGTGCTCTGACTAGGACAGAATTGGCTTATTATCTCCCTAAATAATATTTTAACTAATGCTACTTAACATTGCATTAGGTTTTTGGTAGCCATACCCCACTATGGGCATGGGTTATATTTGTGGACATCCAGAATCTCTGTCTCCATTCCCTCACTGCCTACTCCCCACTTCCAATTGAATTAACATCCTGTTAAACCATGTCTCCCTTGTCTTTTAATGATGGAGTGTTTCTTTTATTTTTAAAGCTAAATGCAGTACTTTTCACTTATCTTTATTAAATTTGGGCCTGTTTTCCCCACCATTGAAGCCTCTTGAATCTTTCAAAGCTTGATTTTTTTTTCCTATTCACTTTCTTCCCAACATTGTATTATTTGAAGATCTTTGTTTTGTTGCTGGTTTTGTAATTGTTATGAAAAGTATCACCTCTATTCTCTTTGATTATAAGTAGTAAGTACTTAGTTCTGTACTTCTTCAAGTAAAATAAAGGCAATTTTTTTTTATCCCCACAAAATCTGAGAAAATATGTAATACCTATAAGATACTATGAAAAATTTTTTAGAAGATTTATTTATTTCTCTCCCCTCCCCGCCTGCTGCCTGGGTTGTCTGTTCTCTATGTCTATTCGCTGCGTGTTCTTCTTTGTCTGCTTCTGTTGTTGTCAGCGGAATGGGAATCTGTGTTTCTTTTTGTTGCGTCATCTTGTGTCCGCTCTCCATGTGTGTAGCACCATTCCTGGGCAGGCTGCACTTTCGCACTGGGCGGCTCTCCTTATGGGGCGCACTCCTTGTGCATGGGGCTCCCCTACGTGGGGACACCCCTGCATGGCAGGGCACTCCTTGCATGCATCAGCACTGCACGTGGGCCAGCTCCACATGGGTCAGGGAGGCCCGGGGTTTGAACTGCGGACCTCCCATGTGGTAGACGGACACCCTAACCACTGGGCCAAGTCTGCTTCCCAAGATACTATGAAATTAGTTAAATTTCTAAATAAATTTTTGTTATCCATGATAGCTTATTCATACATATGAAAAATAATTGAACATATATGCATGGAGCAATTCCTGGTATGCCTGTGGATTTATGCTCCCTACAAGAATTCATGTTCCAGTGATGGGAACCACTAGTTTCTAGCTTCTGCCACAAAGACTTCTATTATTTATTTATTTTTATCTATTATTTTATTTTATTTTATTTTTTTTTAAGATTTATTTTATTTCAAACCCCTGTTTCCCTCATTGTCTGCTCTCTGTATCCATTCGTTGTGTGTTCTTCTATGTCTGCTTGTGTTCTAATTAGGCGGCTCCAGGAACCAATCCTGGGACCTTCCAGAGTGGGAGAGAGGCAGTTACTCCCTTGCACGCCCTCAGCTCCCCTGTTCTGCTGCATCTTCTTATTTTCTCTCCTCTATGTCTCTTATTGTGTCACCTTGCTGCCCCAGCTCTCTGTGTTGGCTGGCACTCCTGCGTGGGCAGCTTCCCCGTGGGAGGCAGCATTCCCACTCAGGGCAGCTCTCCTGCTCTGGGCCACATTCCTTCATGGGCTGGCACTCTGCATGGACCACCTTGCCCTCACCAGGAGGCCCTAGGCATCAAACCCTAGACCTCCTGTATGGTAGATGGGAGCCCAATTGGTTGAGCCACATCTGTTTCCCCTTATTTATTTTTTAATGAGCTTTTTATTTGGAAGTAAGTTTGAACTTATAAAAAGTCGTGTGTGTGTATACACACATATATACATGATTTTTTCTATGACAGTAACATGGCCCATTACTCATAAATATTGTGTATATTTCCTAAAAATAAAAATATTGTCTAACTTAACCAAAGTACAGTTATATTTCATATTAAATTTTGTAAGTTCATATTCCTATTCTATTGCCTGTATTCTAATTGAATATTTCAATCTTGTCAGTTAGCCTGATAACGTCCCTTTTCATATTTTCCTCTTGCAGTGCAGAATCCAGTTTAGGTTCAAGTGTTGCATTCAGTTGTGATATCTCTTTAGCTGTTAGTCTCAAACTGGTGGGAATAATTGGTGGTTCTTGGTTCTTATTTAGCCTGTCATAGACAGACTCTCTGCATCTGGGCTGCAGGGAAGGGACTTTCCTAGTATTCCTGCCCCTACCTCCACTCCCTGACCTGTGGCAGCCACAGTTTGCCTTTATCTCTTCAGGAAAGTGGTTGGAAAGATATTTTAAACTAGGGGAGAAGTTTTAGATAAAATCAGTTCTTTAGGGACCTGGCCATTTGCTAAATGTGGCCAACAAATTTGGCATAGGTTTTTAGAAGCCAATGCATATTGAGAAACAAGATCAGTGCCCTGATTTCCATTATCCCTAAGGTAAAAACAAACTGATTATACATGAGAAGACTAATTTGACCTTCAATCAAGATCAGAGAGATATATACCCCTTGAGACTTTATAAAGAGGACATTATTGATTGGCAACCTTAACAATATTTTTACTGTAAATAGGATAGTGCTTTCATAGGGCTGTTTCTTATGATGTCCCTCAATGAAGGCCAGTTGCCTCATATTAAGTGCATTTTCACCAGGTGCCAAAGCATTTGGTTTTGGGCTTGCTAGTCTGCCTTCTTCTAATGTGAAATTTCCAGACTAGTGATTTAGTTGTAGAACCCTTCTTCAAATGAACTCTTATCCATAAGTCCCATATATAAAATAGGAAAAAGTGGAGTTTTTTCCTATTTTTTTTCTCAGAGTGCTGCTGAGAGATTTTCTACGACACCTCTGCCCATTGTAGGCCTAGTATCTTAAGGACATTATAAAAACCATTTGTCCAGGAGAAAATTGGTGGACTGCAAAGCTCAGACAGTTCTTCACAAATATACCTTTCTGAACTGAATTTTTATTTTGCCTTGTGTTAGTATTTCAACTGCTTATTTTAAATGGTCACCAACTCTTATTTAGTATCTTTGCCATTTTCTTGGATAATGACATTTCCCTCTACTTTAAAATTCAACTTACTGTCCTCTATACAAAAGCAAAACAATATAAAACAAACCTCAATTTATCTAAATGTATCAAAGAAAGAGGTAATCCTTTTATTTAGTACTAATATCTCTCTCCCTTTCTTCTGGATCTGATCATTTCCTACCTCCTTTGGGACAGTGCTCTATTAGTTACCCCCATCCTCCTGCTCTCCCTCTTTACTGCCTCCTTTTCTATAACCTTAAAAAAGAACACCCCCTTGTCTAATCAACAACCTCCTTTCCCTTCTAGCTAACAGCAGTTTCACCTTGCTTGTTACGCTAAGCTTCCTGAAAAAAGTAGCTTACTTTTATTATATTCACTTTACTTTCATTCTTTCCTTTAAAAACTTTATGTAAATATATGAACTTATATGCTTATGCAGTGAACATACACGTTTTTACCACCAAACTTATGAAACAGAGTATTAACTGTACTCTTCTTTGAATGCAAATCCTTCCTTCCCCTCAAAAGTTACTGTAGGGAAGTGGACTTGGCCCAGTGGTTAGGGCATCCATCTACCACATGGGAGGTCTGTGGTTCAAACCCCGGGCCTCGTTGACCCATGTGGAGCTGGCTCATGTGCAGTGCTGATGCACGCAAGGAGTGCCCTGCCACGAGGGGTGTCCCCTGCATAGGGGAGCCCCACCCGCAAGGAGTGCACCCCATAAGGATTGCCGCCCAGCGCGAAAGAAAGTGCAGCCTGCCTAAGAATGGCACTGCCCATACGGAAAGCTGACACAACAAGATGACGCAACAAAAAGAAACACAGATTCCCATTCCGCTGACAACAACAGAAGCAGACAAAGAAGAAGATGCAGCGAATAGACACAGAGAACAGACAACCGGGGCGGGGGGAAGGGGAGAGAAATAAATAAATAAATCTTTAAAAAAAAAAAAGTTACTGTAACTCTAAATTTGATGATTATTATTTTAATGCATTTCTGTTTATTGTTACTGCCTCTCTACAGATCCCTAATCAGAACATAGCAGAGCTTCTACCTTGAACACTATGAGTAGTTTACCTGTGTGCCGAGCTGCTGGGCTCCTTGGGTTTTAGAACAGTTGCCATTATAACCAGCCCTGTACCTTTGCCTCAGTGTGCCTTACAGATATTATCATTTTCTGTGTGCCATTGTATAAAAAAGTGTCGAAGCACAGATGTATAAGATTGTTCTGTATATTTTTTAAAAACTTTATGTCAACAGTAGCATCCTATAGGTATTCACCCTTTATGTATTTATTTTTTAAGTCAGTCTTAGGTTTGTGGTTTATCGAGGTGGATGCAGGTAATGTTTTTTCATTTGTGGTCCCTTGATTATATTATTACAGTATATAACTATGTCATATTTTGTCAGTTTTCCTGTTTATGGATGCATATTCAGTAGTCTATAATTTTTTGCTATTACAAATAATGTTACTATGAAGATTCTTGTATATGCTTCCTTGCATACCAGCATTTCTCTAGAGAAATATACCTAGGTGTGAGATTGCTCTGTTACAGGGAATGTACATTTTTAGTTTTAACAAATTTTGACAATATTTTTTCCTAAGTGGTTATACCAGTTCACACTTTCCAAAAGTGTATAAAAGCTACCTTGGCTTCTCTCTTCCCTGACTGATATTTTCAAATTTAAAAGAAAATTTTGCTAGTCTGATGGACATGAAATGTTATCTCACTGTGTGTCCTGTTTAAGAAATATTTCCTAAGACAGAATCTTAAATTGACCTCAATTTTTTTTCTAAAAATTTTAAAGTTTTCATTTTCACCTTTGGGTTTTTAATTTACTTTATTTGAGTTTTATGTTTGGTATGAAATAGGTATTCAATATTCCTTCCTGTGTGGCTACTTACTTTATCTCAGCATGATGTGTTACACAGTCCCTCCCCTGGCCACCTGTCATCCCATGCCCTAATCTACAGTGTCTTGCCTTGCATATTAAGTTTAAATGTTGTCACAGGTTTGTTTCTGGGATTTGTTCTGTCCTGTTAGTCATTTGGTTGTCACTGTAACAATATTGCCCTTAAAGCTTGATAATAATGTCATCTAGTTGGGCAATCCACCCTTTCCCATTCTTCTTCAAAATTGTCTAAGCTATTTCTTGGTTTTCTGTCCTTCTGCAGTTTTAGAATCAGTTTGTCAAGGTTCCCGTTGGGATTTTGAGTGGAAAGTAGTTATACCTCATTATCCACATTTGTCCTATTCTACTGAAGGATCAGATAACCCAGAACTATATTTTATTATTTTAAATGGGTAACTTAATAATTGGTTACAGTTTATCCAGAAACCTCAAATAATTTTCTCCAAATTAGAAAAACATTAATATAAGAATCCACCAAGAGTTTCTGCACAATATAAAGCATTTAAAACACCAGTTAGGGAAGTGGATTTGGCCCAACAGATAGGGCGTCCACCTACCACATGGGAGGTCCAAGGTTCAAACCCAGGCCCTCCAGACCTGTGTGATGATCTGGCCCACATGCAGTGCTGATGCGCACAAGAAGTGCTATGCCACGCAGGGGTGTCCCCCGCATAGGGGAGCCCCATGCACAAGGAGTGCATCCCATAAGGAGAGCTGCCCAGCGTGAAAAAAGTGCAGCCTGCGTAGGAATGGTGCCGCACACGTGGAGAGCTGACACAGCAAGATGACGCAACAAAAAGAGACACAGATTCCGGGTGCCGCTGACAAGAATACAAGCGGACCCAGAACACAGCAAATGAACACAGAGAGCAGACAGTGGGGGGGGGGGGGGAGTGAGGGGAAGGGAAGAAGAAAATAAATAAATAAATAAAACACCAGTTATTTAGTTATTTAATATTTAACTAAATTCAGGAGTTGATATATTTCTGGACAGAATGCAGTGGATACTGGACAGATACTTCTTCTACATTGTTCCAAACATGTACCATAAAGTAAGTAAACAATGAAAAAATATGTGAAAGATACATGATGGAACAAATAACTCTTGGCTAATAATCAAGGCTATTTAAAAAGTGCTGGTTTACTGGTTGCAGAATTGCCTGGCTGAGATTTTGTGGTGAGAGGTAGGAGAAGGAAGCTATAATCACTGTTGCTGTTCAGTGGTGAGACAAGGTGTATGGAGGGTGCCAGTGGAGGGACTCACAGCCAAATCCAAAGAACTAAAGTAGAATGTTCTCTTCTTGGTATCTGACACTCCAGAAAAAAATGACGGTAGCCATTGTCAGAAGCCTTAGATCAAGCTGTAAGATAAAAAATATCACAAATGGAGGTGTCTTTGTATTCTTTCTCTTGTGATTATACAGTGTGAACATAAAATATCATCCTGGCAGGGAAATAGCTGAGATATGACTGTGGCAGGCTAGACAGTCTCTTTTGGATCCACGAGCACTTAAATGTACACTCATTCAAAGTCATTAAGTTTTTAATTTAAATAGTGAGTTCTTGGTTTAAAAAAGTAAAAGTTGTAACAAATATTCACACAGCAAAAACTCTTTATGTAATTTGGGGGAGAGTTGACATTTTTGTGATATTTGGTCTGCTATCCCTGATTACGATTTATTTCTGCATTTATTTAGTTTTATAATTTTCTTTATAAAGGTATATAGGTATATAGGAATGCAACTGACCTATGTATAATATATATATTGCTCTAAGTTTATCTGTAGATTTTTCTTGGGTGTTTTACATTTTATATACATATCTGGGAATAATGAAATTTTGTTCCTTCCCTTTATTTAATTTTCTTATTGTGTCAGCCAAGGCTCCCTGGACTATGTTGAGTAGAAGTGATGGTGATATGGTAAACATACTTGTCCTTTATTTTAAAGTAAATTTTTCCACTGTTTCACTTCTAACTATGATGCTTACCATTTGGTTTTGATGCATACCCTTTATCAGATTAAAGCAAGTTTCCTATAAAAAGCAGTAGCATGTAATAGTTAAAAAATGGTTGCATCTAGGCCCGGATTGTTTGGATTCAGGACCTAGTGTTACCATTTGCTTGCTTTGTGGTTTTGGACAAGTTATTTAGCCTCTCTGAACCAGTTTTCTCACTGTAAAGTGATGATGATAATAGTCCCTACTTCATACAGCAGCTGTGAGGATTAAGTGAGTTAATATATGTAAAACATTTCAAACTGTGCCTAGCACATAGCTAAGTGCTGTATGTTAGCTATATGTACAGTTACTCTTGCAAATTCTAGTTTGCTAGGGGATTTTTGTTTTGTTTTGAAATCGTGAACAGGTACTGAATTGTTATTTCTTTAACTGATGTCTGACAGCCTCACTGGATTTGGTTAGACATTAATTGATATTTGTTGCGCCCATAGAGTTTTAGATTTTAGGCTATGACTAGAATTTAATTGGTTTGGCTTTTTAGCTGCGGCAGTTTGGTGGTGGTTCCCATTTTACATTTATCTCTGGGTTACTTTTTATTAGCTCTGTGGATTGCCTTTCTAATCATCCAGACATGTAAGAGCAGTCTCCTATGTAATGCCAGGGAAGTTGGTTCTCACCCTTGGTGCAGGTGCTCAGTGGGAGTAGATCGCTCTGTCTGCATGTTGGTATTTTACTTGATAGACCCAGCAGGTCTATTCATAATTCTGAGATGAGGTGAATAGAGGCCAATTTAGAGTTACTAGATGGAGAAGCAGCTTTGGAAGAATTTAACAAAACAAGAAATTTAGTTTCTGAGTTTCTCTTTTTTAAATTCAACAGTGTTGAAAAGCCTCTGTAGAAACAAACTTTATAGAGTTACTTGTATATAGCTGGGACTGAATTTACAGACTCCCTTTCTGACTTGCTAAAAAGCTGAAGATTGACAACCCCTTTCATACTGCATTATCCAGCTTGGCTTTTAACTCCAGGAGAACTGTGTTCACAAATTGATGCTCTGTTCCTTTGGGGTTGGTGTAGAAGCATTAAATTGTACTAAAATATTCATACGTGAGTGCATTTAGCTGAGAGCAATTGATGTTCTATTCCCAAGAGGTCAGAAAGAAATGCTGTGTGGACCTGCAGTCCAGAAAACACCCTAAGCATGCTTCTTAAAGGTAATTACATGGCCTGGATGATTAAAGTCCTTACAGTAAAGCTTAAAATGACAACGAAGAAGTTGTAGAATTTATAAAATGTGATTTGGATGTATAAGTTATTTGGTGATACAATAATTAAAAACTTTTTTGCTAAACATTGGGAGTTTATAATTTTATTTTCTGAGCTAATTTTTCTGAACTGATTTCTCTAAACATTTATTTCAGAGGACCATATCAATGCTTTTTTTAAAAATCCGCTATCATTTTATTTTATAAAGTTAAAATATTTTAAGTTTTGCAGAGTTTATTGAATTTTTACATATATGCTATAACTGTTTAAAAGCATACTGCTGATGGGAAGTGGACATGGCTCAACTGATAGTGTGTCCGCCTACCATACGGAGGGTCCAGGTTTTGATACCCAGGGCCTCCTGTACCATGTGGTGAGCTGGCCCATGTGCAGTGCTGCCACGCAGGGGTGCCCCACATAAGGGAGCCCCATGTGCAAGGAGTGCACCCTGCAAGGAGAGCTGCCCTGTGTGAAAAAAAAAAAAGCACAGCCTACCCAGGAGTGGCGCCGCACACACAGAGAGCTGACGCAACACACAGAGATGAGTCAACTGAAAAGAGACGCAGTTTCCCAGTGCTGCAGGATAGTGCAAGTGAATGCAGAAGAACACACAGCAAATGGACAGAGAGAGCAGACAACGGCAGGGGAAGGGGAGAGAAATAAATAATAAAATAAATCTTTAAAAAATAAAAGCATGCTACTGATATGATAAATTGACTTCTTATAGGGAATCAATCTAATTTAACAGCTGGCATGAAAATCAATAAAAGTAGACAGCAACTCTTTGTTGTAGCTATCTTGATATAGTAACTTGGAAAGACAAACTATTCTAAATTTCTATTCTTATTATAACTATGCTGTTTTGGTTCTTTCATATAAAAACTATTTTTTTAAGTATAGCCTCAGGTATGATAAACAGGCCCACAAATATTAAAGAATCTCAGACATTATATTAGAAGGAAATGTTTATTCTTTTTTTTTTTTTTAAAGATTTATTTGTTTATTTAATTTCCCCCCTCCCCTGGTTTCTGTTCTTGGTGTCTGTTTGCTGCGTCTTGTTTCTTTGTCCGCTTCTGTTGTCGTCAGCGGCAGGGGAAGTGTGGGCGGCGCCATTCCTGGGCAGGCTGCTCTTTCTTTTCACGCTGGGCGGCTTTCCTCACGGGCGCACTCCTTGCACGTGGGGCTCCCCCACGCGGGGGACACCCTTGCGTGGCACGGCACTCCTTGCGCACATCAGCGCTGCGCATGGCCAGCTCCACACGGGTCAAGGAGGCCCGGGGTTTGAACCGCGGACCTCCCATATGGTAGACGGACGCCCTAACCACTGGGCCAAAGTCCATTTCCCGGAAATGTTTATTCAATGAACAATTGGTCATTTAGCATATATAATTCAATACTTGTATTCATTTCAGGACCAAAGATATGAGTCCTAAGATGTACAAAAGAACATTTTAATAACTTAGTTTAACTGTATATTAATTTTAACCAAACTTTGTTTGAAAAGGAATTTGGTAAAGAGTATTGGAGTTTGGGGGATGGACCCCATTTCCTCAAAGTGAGATTACTTAGAGGTGTTAAGTTAGATTAGATTCATAGTTATTATTTTCTTTTAGGCATTACCTTTTTCCGTATTATTAGCTCTAGAAACTCTAATTCTTATAAGGCTAGAAGGTGCTACAAGGAGTCTTTGTGTAATTTGAGCTGAACTTCACAGCTTGGGTTACTTTTTTAGCTCTTATGAGCTCCTTGGCATAGAAGTTATCTCAGTAATTTTAGATTAAACTTTAAGAAGGGTTATGCAATAGGCAGTGGCCTCACTCTTATTAGTAATTTTGGGAAAGAGGTTTCTGGTGAGTGGAAAGAATACTACTTGGAAGTCAGGAGACGTGGGTTCTAAAAGGAAACAGTGCCAGCTCTGTTTCCTTAGGCCACAGTATTTTCCTTGTTAAAATAAAGGGATTGCATAGATAATATCAGTTACAATTCCAAAATTCCACATAGATATGTATAATTTAGCATATTCTGACTGGGATCAGTTAAAGAACCTACTGATAAAAAAACTTGACAAACTTTTTATTTGACCTGCTCAAATGCAAAGCTTTGTAATAGACTGATCATATACCCAAGTATTTCAATATCATATAACCAAATATTTCAGTGTAAATCCTCTGAATAATTTTAGCTATGTATAATTATATACTTGACTTTCCATCATTCCACGGATACTTGAAGCATATTTTCCTACAATTGAAAATCTATGAATTAGTATAGAAGTTAATTAGGTAAATTCCAAACATTTAATTACAAAATAGTTAAAATTATATTTTAATGTCAGAATATTCTCTTATTTCAGGTTCTATCACATTCTGTTTAATCAAAATCTGTAATTTAATTCTTTTATTTTTATTTATTTATTTCCCTTCCCCCTCCCCCCAGTTGTCTGCTCTCTGTCCATTCGCTGTGTGTTCTTCTCTGACCGCTTCTATCCTTAGCAGCAGCACCGGGAATCTGTTGTTTCTTTTTGTTGCGTCATCATGTCAGCTTTCTGTGTGTGTGGCGCATTTCTTGGGCAGGCTGCACCTTGTTTCACGCTGGGCGGCTCTCCTTACGGGGCGCACTGCTTGCGTGTGGGACTCCCCTATGTGGGGGACACCCCTGCATGGCACGGCACTCCTTGCGCACATCAGCACTGTGCATAGGTCAGCTCCACACGGGTCACGGAGGCCTGGGATTTGAACCACGGGCCTCCCATGTGGTAGGCGGACACCCTATCCATCATTGGGGCAAGTCTACTTCCCGAAATCTGTAATTTAAAATAACAGTACTAAAGGTCAAAGATTCAGATTTCACTTTTTCTGGGTTACATTTAAACTTTTGAATTGCAAGTCAGTATAGTTAGTTAATGTCTTTGTTTAAAATAAATATTTTAAACTTTTTATTTGAGCAATGGTTTTATTAAATTTACATTTTGAACAAAATTGTGAGGTACATAGTGTAGCATATGCTAGTGGTATAAATTGCTTCCTGCTTTGGATATAAGATGACTAGTTGTGAGGAAGACTTTTATTTATTTGGATCCCTATACCGCCAGTGAAGAATGGTGGGCAGGTAAAAAGAGTGTGGAGGAACTTATATATCTAAGGATGAATTTAGGATTTCAAGGAATCTTTGGCTAAAAGCCCAAGTTATGTATTCTCCAGCTAACAAGAAGTCCATCTACTGAGGCATCGACTGTCCATTCAATGTGAGAAAACCTTAGAGGCTGGATGAGAACTGCTGCTTTTGCTTCCAACTGCCAAATGCATTTTCTAATGGCTTTGCTTCTGGATATTTTCCTCTCATAGTTATTTGGGACCAGAAATTGACTTCATTGAAAACCAGATCAAAATCTTGAGCCAAAAAATGCCAGCTCATTTTCAGCACAGGTTACATAGGTTAAAACAAACAAGCAACAAGAAAAGAAAAGAAACGAAACACAAGATAAAATTTCAGATCTTGGTTCCATGAGTCATTGTTGTCAGTGGTCTTGCAGCTGGTGCCTGCATTAGCGGCGCTGGAACTGTAAGTCCAAGGGGTGTAGCTTATGCCATTATTCATGATAGGGAATGCAGAGCTAATGTGCAAGCCAGTACTTCTGGTAACGTGGGGTAGGAGCTAATGTTAGCTAAAAATGACAGCATTTTTTCATATATAAAATTAAGTTGGTTATTCATCTCATTTTGTTTTAGGAGGGATTTTTCTCTAAGATAAATACTTTTACTGGAGTTCTAATAGACAATTGGCTTCTGTTAAAGCTTAAAAGGAAGTAACAATATTGAGTTGCTTGTGGTGTAGTAGAAAAAGTACTGAATTTAGAATCAAAGGACTTGGGTTGAGAAGCCTGGAGTTTTTCTAGGTGTGTATAAACTTGGACAACTCATTGAGTCTGCCTGAGTACTCTGCTTTCTCTTCTATAAAATGGGACTTATGTCCACCCATATAGTGTCTGTCATAGTTAAGTCAGTTAATGTATATAAAATAGTTTAGTTACTAACTCATCATAGACACTTAGTACATGTAACTGTGATGGCCCACTAGTAAACAGTCTTAAATCCTGATAAAACTGGAACTAATCTTATCTACAGGAACACTGCTGGATGGGACATACTTTTTTAGCTTCCAAACCAAGAGTGTGGGTGAAGTCTTCCATTCACGTAAAACTCAGTTTATCTAGAATCCTGCTTGAGAATTTCATACTACCGGTAGAAAGCTGTTTGAGAAAAAAGCTTTGTGTTTTGGGGCCTCTTCCAAAAAGAGAAGAGTCTTAAACAGAATTTGGCAACAGAGGAAATAGTTTGGCCTTTTAAATGAGCATCAAGATGAAATATAGCAATATTAATGCGCAGGACGCTTGTAATAATTAGAAAATGTAGTTCAGTTAGTCTGCTTCTCAAAGACACAGTCATTATTTGCTATGATAAATTATATTTAACTCCTCACCTGGCATTTGTCCTGTATTATGTGTATCACCTTTTAGCTGTAAAAGTTGCTGTTTAAGGTATGCCTCAGTAGTTTACCAAATGAAGAAGGTTGAGAGAGCATTGGCCATTCTGTAAAGCTCTTGTCCTGGCTGGCAGTCTTTGGGCCATTGTTTCTGAACATATAACTTTGGATCTTTGAACTCATTATAACTACTTATGTGATGAATTTTATGAATTTTATCTTTGTAGAAATGTAGTTTTTCATATTCCTTCCCCAACTCTACATGGAAAAGGAAACTGTTGCTGGAGAAAACATTTAAAACCTAATTTTTAAAGAAAGGAAGCAATATTGGCTTGGTTTTTCTGCTCTGAATGCTCCAGATTTAACCACTCTGCTCATATTCATATTTCATATAAACAAAAAGTAAATATTTAAATCTCGCCTTTCTACTTTGTTTAAAGTAAAGCAGATCTGAGGTTGCTGCAGGCAGAATACTATTCTGATTCCAGAAAAGAAGTGAATTTATGAGTTTATATCATAAACTCATATAATTTCAACTTCATATGTATTTTTTTTTTTTTTGACATAACCAACTTGATATGTCTTGGTATCTACATCTGGGATATGTATCCCTGCATGAGGATTGTGGTAGAAGTTTGTAAAAACACAAAACAAAACAATTCACCCCAACTTCCCAGGCCAGCACAGTCTAGGAAGTTTGTGAAAAAACTAACTTTATAGATAGTACAAAACGCAGGGAAGAAGCTTAAAGGTATCAATAAAAAGAAATTTTCTCAATGTATTATTGTAGAAGAATTGTATAAAGTTAATAACAACTTCCCTCTACTATAGATAGTAGTAATAGTTACCATTTTAAAGTGAAATTTATGTGATAGTTGACTGTCTTCTGGTCTTTTCAAAACAATAATACGTTAAAAATGCTAAATTGAAAAACTTTATGACAATTTTAGTAATAATAACATTAGTAGAAATAGCTAACATATTTTTAGCACTTTGGATGGATTGTGTTATTTAATTATCACAGCAATCCTATAAACTGCAGATCTTTATTTCCATTTTATGCATGTAGAGAATGAACTTTTGAGAAGTTAAATAACTTGTCCAAGAACACAGCTTGTAAGTGGGCAGAGCCAGTATCTAAACCCAGCTTTCTCTGATCTTATTTAGTTATTAATATAATAGTGATTGAGGGAAGCAGACTTGGCCCAATGGATAGGGCGTCTGCCTACCACATGGGAGGTCTGTGGTTTAAACCCCGGGCCTCCTTGACCCGTGTGGAGCTGGCCCGTGCGCCGTGCTGATGCGCGCAAGGGGTGCCCTGCCATGCAGGGGTGTCCCCGCGTAGGGGAGCCCCACGCACAAGGAGTGTGCCCCATAAGGAGAGCCGCCCAGCACAAAAGAAAGTGCAGCCTGCCTAAGAATGGTGCCACACACACGGAGAGCTGACACAGGGAGATGATGCAACAAAAAGAAACACAGATTCCTGGTGCCACTGATAACGATAGGAACGGTCACAGAAGAACACACAGCGAATGGACACAGAGATCAGACAACTGGAGGGGGGGGCGAAGGGGACAGAAATGAAAAAGAAAAATTGTGATTGAATGACTGTAGTGCTCATATTCAACTTTCTTGAGTTGGTCTTATATCAATAATTTTCTAATCCTTGTTATTTAATATGCATTGAAAGTTATAAATATCTTTCTAAGTATCACTTTAGCTGCATTCCACAGGTTTTGGTGTTCTTTGCCTTTTTTGGTGTTTTGTTCCAAGTATTTTTTTAACTCCCATTTTAATTTTTTTTGACTCACAGATTTAGATAAGTTTTTTGAGAACTGAGAGTTTTTGAGAATAGATTTTTTCAGGTAATTTCAGAGTTTTGAGAAGAAATATCACTTACTAAAAAACAAAATTTGATAGTTGGAGAATTTCCTCTCAGAGTTAAACTTACTGTTCTAAACCAGTATGTTTGTCTGTGTTTGCTTTTCCCACAGTGGTCCACTATGACCTGAGATTTGATGGCTTTTAGTCATCCACCTTGCTGTCTTCTGCTGGTCTTCAGTTCTGTCAGACTGCTGACTTCCCCTTTTTGGTTCTCTCATTTAAATGATCTTGTTCTAAGCCACTACAAAGACGACAACACACCATTCTATCTCTACATCTACTGCCAGATCATGCACCACAGAACCCTAGTAGGGCTTCAGAGAAGGCTCTTCTTTAGCTCATTCTATGGTTATCTTGGATCTTGCTGTCCAACACAGTAATTGCTAGCCACGTGTGGCTATTGAGCACTTGAAATGTGGCTAGTCCGAATTAAGATTATGTAATTAAACATGTTACCTGTTTCCTTTTACTTTAATGTGGCGACTAGAAAATCTAAAATTAAATATGTACATCACATTATATTTCTATTGACTATCTCTTTTTTGGATTTAACAAAACATTAGGGTAATATCACCATGTGCAAGTATGGGATAGCTTTCTCCTTAGCTCTGTACTGAAATCCTCAGCAGGAGCAAGACTCAGGTAATACTTCTTGGTTTGTAGTTTTTGGGTTTCCTGCACAAAGTTTGAGTAAAGGAGGAATGATGGCAGGATATACTTTCTTTCAGAAGAAAGCAACCAAAACTCAAATAAGTCACCCACCAGAGAATATGCCAACCATTTTGATTCCACAGGTTGGCTAGATTTTTGTGAAGGCATTAAAATTTCATTCTAACCATTTCCTTTCTCAGACATACAGGTCTATCATCAAGCTAGAACCAGTAAAACCTGCTTTAAAATCTCATTTTTTTTGTCTGAAGGACTAAGGGAGCAGGGACAGTTGGGATATACTGCAAAAGCAGGCTCTTGTTTGATAGAGGGTGGGGGTCACAACGGAGGAGTTACCTTTTCCTGATCTGCTTCCTACTCTATAGGGACTTTCTACTCCTCAGTAGCAGGTACAGGAGGTGAGGGCTGGCATGAGGGATCAGCACTCTATCACACTTCCTTGACTATCTTCTATGTTGGGTTACAGATTTTTATGATCTTGCCTTAGCTGCATTATTAAAGTGTGAGCTCCGTGAGGACAGGGGACAAAGTATTAGACATTTTTATTTTACCTGTATATTACCTTCAACAACAACATCAATGACAATAAAATAGTAGTTAGCCAGAGCTGTACACAGGTACACTTAGGGAATTCTGGTGAATTAGGGGGAAAGTACCCCTTTCTTTCTCAAGGTTCTTTACTGCCATCTGTTGGAAAATTGCTGTAATAAAAGTGCAGATCGATAATGACTATTATGTAAATGGTGTCCCCCACCCCAAGTTGTTCATTACGCGCCTACCCTCTGTACATGGTAGCCCTGAGACTACCTCAGGAGTCCCCCTGGCCACCCTGTGAGCCGAGGAATCAATATTTCAGCAAACCACAACCCAGGTACCATGCTAAGGACTGAAACCTCACAGTAACCCTTGAAGTATGAATTCTTAGAATTGCAGTTTTTCAGATGAGCACACTGAAGCCCAGGGAGGTTAAGTAATTGGCCCAGGGTCACACATCCATCAGATGGCAGAGCTGAGATTTGACTGGGCAGTAAGATTCCAGAATCCACAGCAATATACTCCTTGACAATCCTCTGTTAAACCTCATCACATGCTGCAGTTTTCAGGTCCTACTGCTTTTTCCATCTCAGCTCACTGTGAAGTAATTTAGACAGCCTCTGAATTAATAGACTCAGGATGAGTTGATAGATATAATTTTAGTTTTTTTAGGTTTTGGCAAAGGAAAAGGAATTTGTGCTTTCTTCTGCCAATCCTTATTTGTGTTTAGGTGAGTGCTGTCTCTATATTTCAGAATACCCTGGCCCTCTTATCACTCGGTAGCTTTACCTTTTCCCACTAGTCTCCATTCTTGAATTGCAGAATGATCAACACAAACTGCTACCTGCCATGGGGGCTGATTTGTTCTCTCACTCTTCCCAAGTTCCTCCCTCTTCTAAGGCTATTAGGACTTTATCTGTAGGACAACCTCTCCTTCCTTCTATGTCTGTTCCTTTCTTTAATCCCTCCTCATTTTGAACCCTTAATTGCTGTTCTCCCCTCCAACATTGTCTCTTATTTTCTTTTCAAATTATCTTATTTACTTGCTATTTGATTTAGAAGAAAAGTGCCTCGGGGCAGGGATTGCCTTATTATGTTGTGAAGCAGTATCTAAAGTGTGCCATAAATTAGCATCTGTAGAGAGTTCTGTACATACTAATTATTATTATTGAAATACAGAAATGCTTTCTGAAACATGAGGAAGCATCCTAGGATATTAGTATAATTGCCTGAACATGTTTTTAAAAGAAGAAAAAAAAGCCTCTCTTCCTGCCTGAGAGAGCTGTCAGAGGCTTAGAACAGCAGCCAAAAATCCCTAAATTCGTTTTAGGCTTTCAACACTTTTATATTTAATCAGAGAACCATGTTTGCAAGACAGTAAAATAAGATCCTGTTGTTATGTGGATCCATTTGGACTATTTTCCAGTTCGAAAGGCAGAGATGTCCCCAAAGCTTTGGGTTTACTTTGGCTCAGAACCTGTTATTTCCAAATATTAGCATTTATGGATAAGGTCAATGGGATTCGTTTTTTTCTTTTTTTGGGGGGGGGAGGTGTTAAAGTAGATATCATTTATATTATGTTTATGTAGATATTTACTGCCAGAGTAAATCAACATTTTTATTAGCATTTTATGATGCAAATGGAGAGGCTTTTAAGACTTGTTGAATTTTAATGTAGATGTGTGTCAGAAGGACTCATTTATAGAACTATTGATCCTTTCCAATGTTTGCTTTGAGAATATACCTAGGAAAGTGGTTAGGAAGAGTGGCCATGAGACAGTTTCTTTCTACCGGTCTATATAAGTGACTTGCTTTAAAAAAAATGTTTCTATTTGGACTTATTGGCCTGACTAGTATTTCTAGTTCTCCTCAATATGAGATTTATTAAATATGTCTTGATTAACAATTTATTGAATGCCCCTTTATGAAATAAATGTTAGAATAAATTAAATGACTTTAAAATTATTAGTTGAGGTTTCTGAAATAGAAAATGGTGGTGCTTTTTCAGAGAAAAGAATCCTGATTATCACCCATGTCTGAGAAGACAGAATAATGACAGGGCCTTATTAAATACTTATTAAGTCAGTTTTCTCTGAAGATAGTGAGTTTTAATTTTCAGATGTTGATCTTTAAAATTTTTAGATAAGGGAACATGGAACAATATTCAGACATCATTCTCTTCATATTTTGTGTATTGGGAGTGGCAGGGAACAAGGAGGCGCAAATATCCTTGTCAACATTTACTTAGAAACTACAGCATAAGAGGCCTTTTGTTATGTGCTGGAAATAAAAAGGTTCAGCACATGCCTTTGAGAAGTTTTTTATTTAGTTAAGGAGATTGTGTATGTGTCTGTGTGTTTAGAACCTATTGACACTGGTTTGTATTTCTGATTTTTCTAAATATGAAGCTTAAAAAATGTACCTAACCATTTTAACAAATATCATTTTGTGAGAAAACAAACAATTATGTAAAATTTGTGTTTATATGTTAATATACAATGTGTATATCGCAAATGGCTGATACAATGTGTATGAGTTGGGGGTGACATCCAAATGAGTAGCACAGACGAAACATGCTGCATCACAGGTCATTGTGAGGTTAACTGAGACGGTTGATGTAATGTGGTTAGCCCAGTGGCTTGCATGTAGTAAATGGTCAATAATTCTTTACTATCCACACCTGTTTATTATTTTGCCACTACTACTATACGAATTCAGAGGAAAAAGAGGACTGTGGTTTGGGGGTGATCAGAGAAGAAAGAAAGCACAATTTAAGTACTATATATGCATCTGTATTTTTCATTTGTAATATTTTTATCCCTAAGACTTGAATTGCTAATAGCAAACACTTTGGAAAGCATTACATAAGTACATATTAGTAATGTGGTCTGTTTTGTTTCAGGAACTTTATATTGCTGTGGGAATATCTGGAGCCATCCAGCACTTAGCTGGAATGAAAGACAGCAAGGTAACTGTACACAAAAATGATGGTTGAGAGAAAAAGTTTTCATTTTTAAAAATCTAATTTCTGTGTTTCCATGTAGTTAAAGTGTATAGTTGAACCATTCACATTACACAGATCTGGAAACTGAAAGAAACCTAAGCCACTGTTTACCACCTAAAGATGTATCATTGGTAGGAAAGGCAGTGCTGTGTCATGGGAAGAGGCCTGAACCCCAAGTTTCAGCTCCACTTCTAGCTAACGGCAATGCACATTCTGTCTACAGCTGTTTCCTCACCTGCTAAATGCAGCTATTGGGTAATGATCTCTGAGGTCCCTTTTAGCTCTCACAGTCTATGGGTGGAAAATGTGGGGTATAAACAACTTGAAGAGGCTCTGAACATCTGACTGGTATATGAGTTCCTGGTTCCTGATTTTCTCTTTGTCTGCTTTACCCTTGATCCCTGAAACTCCCACTCTTATAAATCAGCAGGGTCCCTCTTCTGGGATGTTGCCAAAGTGTGGCCAACATATTTTGGGGTTGGAGCATCAGGCCATAAATTTAAATCTCTCAGTAATTGTCGAAACTACAGCATGGAATATTGTTTTGCCTAAGACAGAGGAAACACTTGATTTTAACTTTCCACTGAACCATATCTGGAAGTTCTGTGTAATGACTCTGTGAACATATATTTCAGAATATGACACATTAATTCATGCATAATAATGTACAGTTTGAATTATGAACTGAGTGTTTGATGAAGTCAGAGATGCCTCTGACTTGTCTGCATTTATCCATACAGATGGAAGCTTGATATAAAAGGTAATAAAACTTTTAACAGGTTTAACTTCTAACTGGAAGAAATGCATGCACTACTTCCTTGTAGCTACTAAATGAATTGGCCCCAAACCAGTCAGGTTTTAGAACTGGATGGCAGGTTGCTTTACTGAGCTATGAAAACAGCATTACCAGTAGGGAAAAATGTGATTGCTGCATTAAAAAGGAATTAAAACAACAACAACAGAAAATCCCCACAACACTCCAACCCATCAGCCTTAAAATATATTTTTAGCAAGATCAGTTCAGACACATGTAGAATTCTTTTTCTCTAAAATAGAAGATTCTCCCTGCCAAGAAGATCCTGGGGAAAATTCTCATTCCATACCAACAGGGCTCAGGAGGGAAGGATTAGATAGTATATGTCAAAGCAAATAGGAAACAGTCCAAGTAAGGAGACCAATGGTGTGGGGCCAATCCATAAGAATAAGCTTTAGCCAAGACTTTGTCCCTCTAGGCAGTCAACAAATATTTTTTAAACATGTACGAGATGCTGGGGATGCTTAAATGAAAGGAAATATCCTTTGCCCTAGCAGTCTTATATAGGAGACAGAACCATCTCCAGCTGTTAGAGTTAACCTCTAAAATGGGATCATTTAAATCAAATAGTTGCATTGCATACAAGCTGCAATTTTAATTAGCTTCATGGTATAGTGGAAAAAATACAAGACTTTGTTGTATCAAATGAGTAAATGTAAATGAAAACACTTTTTGAGCTATTTACACATCAGAGTGGTTGAATATAATCCATGGGTTTAAAATCTCTGTAAGGAGAAAAAACGTGAGCTTTTAAGGCAATATTATGAGAGCTTCAGGGTGCAAGCAAGGCTATTATATTTGATAATTCAAGAATATTATTTTAGTAATCTGAAAAATTGTAACCACCCCACAACTTTTCTCTTAAATACCTCAGTGGTTCCTTGCTCACAGTTATGTGCTATTTCTTTAAGTAAAATAACTGTTATATAGTAAGATGAATGTCACATGTTTGACTAGGTGGCCTCCAGAAGAATCTTTAACTATTGTTAATTAAATAAATCTCTGTTAGTAGCCATGAAGAAGGCGTAGCTTTCTCAGAAGAGAAACACCTTGATGCAAATCAATGCCTGTGATTCAGAATGTTTGTCCTTGTGACTTTGAATTTGAGACTCTTATTTGAAACCATCATTTATTGTCTTTCACTGTGGAATCTTAATATAGAGGGATGTTTCTCTGGATTAACAGTCACTAATGACTCTGCCCCAGTCTCAGATATTCTGGAATATTCTCTTTGAAGGACTCTTTAGGGCCCCTCTAAGGGAATTATACGGATATCATATGGCCTATATTTTAAATCAGAATATATCAAGATACTTTCTAAATGTGTTCCAGCTATTTTCATGGGATAGAGTAATAGGCAGATAAAAACTTAATTCTACTTTTAGAGATTTGAATTTTTATGATCTACTGTCTATTGAAATAAATTGATACCATGTTAGAGTCAAAACTCTACTTTTACATATATGGGGAACCCAAGCTATTTGTTTTATATATATATATATATATACACACACACACACACACACACACACACTGTTAATAAATGAATAATTGTAATCACAGCACCTTGTTGAGTGACTATTTTATTCTGTTAATAATCTGTCATTGTAACATCATATTTTAAAATACTTTCATGGGAGCTAAGAGAAAGTTTTTGTATTTTGTGTAAGAGATGGTAATTCGCTTGTTTTATTACATATATTTGCTGCAAGTATAGGATTTAAATTTTTTTGTTTTAAAGTTCTTTGCTATCAGGCTAACTAGATAGTTAGCTTTTATATTCTCAGAATAGACTAAGGATAATTTTGAAATAATAAATTGATGAAAGTATATGGAGGAAAAAATACCTAGTAGCACAAAGGCTTTGAATTGGGGTATGAATTTGTTACTTTTTCATCTAATATCAAACTTTTTTTCATAAGTCAAAAAAGATAACTTAAAAAATTTTTTAAACCATTTTAATACTTTTTAATACTGGGCTGGTGGTGGGAGTAGGAGATAATTTTGTCACTTTGCAACCCAGGAATTTCTAATAAATTTACAATATTGGCACAGAGGCATCAAATGAATCTTACTTGGTAGACATTTTTAAAAATATTAATTTATTGTAAGGGGAATTGAAATAGAACTATCAAATCTATGTGGTATGTTTTCTTGATAAAGGCCAAACTCTTTTTTTTTATTTCCTAGACGATTGTGGCTATTAACAAAGACCCAGAAGCTCCAATTTTTCAAGTGGCAGACTATGGAATAGTTGCAGATTTATTTAAGGTAGGTTGACCTTGAGAGAGATGGCTGTTATCTAGATCATCATCATAGAACCTCTTAGAGGTCAGAGAGGTCAGGGATGATGCTATTAAAGTAAAACATTGTGTGTGTGTGTGTATCAAGTGTATGTATATATACAATCACAATTTTGACCTTCTTATAGTGAAGTTGCCCTAATAAACACATTATTTATAGAATATCTTAACTTTCCTCTTAAGAACGAGTCCATATTGCCTTTAAAATATCCACATGGCTCATAGCATCTCATATTGCTAAATTATAGGTACACAATGTGAAGTGACTCAAGCAATTATAACCTAGTATTGTGTTTGGCAGATACTTTAAAGAAATTCACATCAAATGTCCCCATTTTGGGATTTGCCAAGAACACTGTAGCTTTTCAAAAGCGAAGTGGGTACTCGAATCCTACTCATCTGACTCAACAAGTATGCTCTGCTTGCTGGGTTTGAGAGTTAAAGGCCTTCCCAACATGATGTGAGTAGGGGTGAAGTCTTATCTTACACTCTTCACTTTTTGGGTGTTCTTTCTAGCCTGCCATCATGCCATTATGTGCCCTGTCCCTGAGAGAAATGCCTTCTTGGATTAGTGATATTGATAAGCACCTGGCTACATTTAAAGGTTGTGTTCACACATGACTTGGCCTCTTGTCCCCATGGGCCTGCCTACAGGCTTCTGGGTTACCTTGTGCAGAAACCACTCATGTAGGGATTGATGCTCTGAAAGTAGCGTCTAATAGGGAGGAGTACATCAGCTGACATGAGGAATCCCTCATACAGAACCATGGTGAGGAGCTGAGAACAGCCAGGGTGGTCCTTTAATGTGACTTCACCAGCACTGAATATGGTCCATATGAACTACTACGTGCTTTGGGAGCATGTCTGTGTGCTCAGTGATGACTGAAAAGAGGACCCTAGGACAGGGCTGTTGCCCTGGGTCAGCCTAGAGTGTCCTTCTCTTGAGGAGGGCCCCCGAAGAGCCAGTACCGCACCATCATGATTTGTAATAAGTTCTGAAATTGGGAATTAGTCTTCATTTCCAAGATTATTTTCGCTATTTCAGTTCTATGCATATATCCATAAGAATTTTAGGATTAGCTTCTCTAGTTCTGCAAAACAAAGGAGGCTTTGATAGAGACTGTGTTGAATCTGTCGATCAGCGTGGGGAATATTGCCATCTTGACTGTATTGTCTTCTAGTTCATGAACATGGAATGCCTCTCCTTTTATTTTATTTTATTTATGAATTTTATTTTTATTTTTTATATATTTATTTTTTAAAGATCCTTATATTATACAAATGTCACATAAAAATATAGGGGACCTCTCCATTTATTTAGCTGTAGTTTTTTTCAGTGATCTTTTATAGTTTCCAGTGTAGAAGTCTTGTACTTCTTTTAAGTTTTTCTGTAAGAACTTTATTCTTTTTTTTTGCTTTTAAAACATGCTCTGGCCAGTTTTATTAAAGAAAATTTTTACATGATTTGCTTTTTTGCCAGTCTTTTCTAGCATGCTTCTAATGATATCAGAATCATCTAGAAAATAAAACAGTAATTTTACAATTCATTTAATGGCAACTGGTAATCACAAATTTTCCCTTCTTTAGAAATAACTGCATAATCAACACTGGTTATTTTCAAAGTTATTCTACTTGTTATATCTCTTAAGGTTGACCAAAGATACCTAGAGTTACAGTCATTTCCCATACAGGATGCTCCTACAATAAATCAGGCTTAGGGGAAGCGGATTTGGCCCAACAGATAGGGTGTCTGCCTACCACATGGGAAGTCCAAGGTTCAAACCCAGGGCCTCCTGACCCATGTGGAGCTGGCCCACGCGCAGTGCTGATGTGTGCAAGGAGTGCCGTGCCACGCAGGGGTGTCCCCCACATAGGGGAGCCCCATGCGCAAGGAGTGCGCCCCTAAGGAGAGCCTCCCAGTGCCAAAAAAGTGCAGCCTGCCCAGGAATGGCACAGTACATATGGAGAGCTGACGCAGCCAGATGATGCAACAAAAAGAGACACAGATTCCCGCTGCCGCTGACAAGAATACAAGTGGACACAGACAACACACAGTGAATGGACACAGAGAACAGACAACTGGGTTGGGGGCGGGGGGAAGGGGAGAGAAATAAATTAAAAATTAACCTTTAAAAAAAAATCAGGCTTGGTTTATCACCAGCATTCTAAAAACCAGAAATAGGGGGAAAAACTAGGTCTGGGGACACATGCATGGTTTCTAATACAGCGAATGTTTAGCCTACCCTGATTATCACAAAATCAGGACAGCAAGAATATTCGCAGACTTTATTCTTTTTGATGTTATAAATGAAATTATGTTCGTAATTTCATTTTTGTAGTATGTAGAAATAGAACTGATTTTTTATATTGTTCTTGTATTCTGCAGCCTTGCTGAATTTGTTCTGATAGTTTTTTTTTTGTGTGTGAATTCCTTAGGATTTTCTATACATTCGTGAGGAGAGAGAGTTTTTCTTCTTCCTTTATGTCTTTCTCTTGCCTAATTGCCCTGGCTAGAACCTCCAGTACAACTGAATTGCTGCAGTTGTTGTAAGGGAAATGGTGGGGGATTGATATCCTTATCTTCTTCCTGATCTTATGGGGAAGGCTTTCAGTGTTTCACCATTAAGTATGTTGTTAGGTGAGGATTTTTTGAGGTCCTTTATCAGGTTGAGGAAGTTCCCTTCTATTCCTTATTTGTTGAGTATTTTACCACCTTGTCTTTTTACACCTTTTTTTTTTAACCTCTCCCCAGCACTGCTAGTCACTAGAGTCATTTTAATCTCTGTACTGTCTCTGGAACCCACGTGTTCTTTATTTTTTTAAAAAAAGATTTTTTAATCCTCCTGCCCTCCCCCCCCCCCCCCCCCCGCCGGCCCCATTCCCCGTTGTCTGTCTGCTCTCTGTCCATTCGCTGTGTGTACATGTTCTTTCTGACTCCTCGTTTTTTATGCAGAATCCTTTTCTTCTCTCTGTTGATGTTAGGAATTTTCCTGGTCCGCATTGCCCTCTCTTTCCTCAGAACTCGTGAATTTGGAGCATTGCATGCTATTTTTCTTATCCTCCTCCTACCCTACAGGGTAAAATTTCTGATTGAGTGTAAGCTGATCTCCCCTTGCAGGTGGGGAAGCGGTGGGCAAGAATCAGGCCTGAACTTCCGTGTCTCCTTTAGTGCTTACATTGAGGAACTACTACATAAATGAGTGAAACATAGGTGTATTGTGTCCTTTTTTAAACTTCAGGTTTGCTCTCCTTTGAGCTTACCCAGCTAGGTAGCTGAAATACCTAAAATAGAAATAGAGACATGACTCAGGTCTTTGAAGCATACTCAGGCCATCAGACACCCATGAACCAGAGTTGGTATTTTCTTTTCCCTAAATAAAGCATTGTGTGATATGTTTGGAAAGTGTGAAGTTAGCGTCTTTGGGACATGGAGCTGCCCTGGATGGTGCTTCAGGGGCAATCACCGGACATTGTAAATCCTCCCAGGGCCCACTGGATGGAATGGGAGAGAGTATGGGCCATGATGTGGACCATTGACCATGAGGTGCAGAGGTGCCCAAAGATGTACTTACCAAATGCAATGGATGTGTCATGATGATGGGAATGAGTGTTGCTGGGGGGGGGGAGAGGTGGGGTGGGGGTGGTGGGGTTGAATGGGACCTCATATATATATATATATATATTTTTTAATGTAATATTATTACAAAGTCAATAAAAAAAAAAGACATAGATGATGAAGACAAAGTCCTTCAACTCCCCCTCCCCCCTTTTTTTGAGACTGTGGTGGGGACATTCTGTAAGGTTTTCAAAAATTGTATGTTCTAAATCAAATTAATGTTTGAATTCCTGGGAAGAGAAATTGGGCTCTAGCCTATTTCTCATGAAGCACACAGGTCCCAAGTGAGGGTCATTTAGCATATCATCTGTGTGCCTGGCATGAACTCGTAGTCTCCCCACCAAGGAAAGCTGGGAGAAGTGGTGCCAGCACTTAATGCTGCCCCTGAGCTAATGCCTGCTGGCTCCGTGGTAAACATGGCCTTTTAATAAACTGGAGACAAAGTGACAGTCGGAAGAAACAACATGTCAACAATTTCCTTAATAAATTTTGTACGAACACATTATTTCCACCTAATGGAAATGTAGCTCTCTTTAATAATTGAGAGGCTGTATTCGTCAGTGGCGAGTTCATCTGGGATCTTTGTGAGCTAGGGCAAATGACAGCCCCTTGAAAGATGGGGTAATTGATATTTTACACACAGGGCGGGGCTGGTTTTCAGGTGTAATGCTCCTATGCTGTCCCCAGACACAGCTTTCCTCTCCTGTCCCGGCCGTCACCAGGCAGCTCCGCACTGGATGCTCCAGTTGTAGCCACAGAACTGCCAAGACTAGGGGTTAGTAATCAATCCTTTAAAAAATTGGAGCCAAATGGTCAGTTTCCCCTCTCTGTGGTGTCTTACTCTGTCTGCTGACCAGCCACTACATTAGCACTGAAGGCCTTGATTTTGATAAAGGGTGGTGAAGTTGAATGTTCAGCATGCAGCTCATTTTTATGTGCCAAATGATAGCAATCTGTGTTGAGGCAGCAACCAAAGTGTTTGTGAAATGAATGAGTGAATGAACGAGAGAACAAAGGCAGGGGAGGGCAACAGGAGCTGTGACTAAGCTAGAGACTTTTGGTGTGGACTTTGAAGGAAAGGCAGGAGTGGAGGGGAGGGAGGATGCTGGGGAAAATTTGAAGGTAGAAAATACAGGGTGGTGGACTTGGCCCAGTGGTTAGGGTGTCCGTCTACCACATGGGAGGTCTGCAGTTCAAACCCTGGGGCTCCTTGACCCGTGTGGAGCTGGCCCATGCGTAGTGCTGATGCACGCAAGGAGTGCTGTGCCACGCAGGGGTGTCCCCCATGTAGGGGAGCCCCACGCGCAAGGAGTGCACCCCGGAAGAGCTGCCCAGCGCGAAGGAGAGCTGACATAAGATAACGCAACAAAAAGAAACACAGATTCCCGTGCCGCTCACAACAACAGAAGCAGACAAAGAAGAAGACGCAGCAAATAGACACAGAGAACAGACAACCGGGGTTGGGAGGAAGGGGAGAGAAATAAATAAATCTTTAAAAAAGAAAAGAAAAGAAAAAAATACATATGCTACTCTCAGACAAGAAAAATTGGACTTCTTTTTACTCTTTGATACCTTCCTGAGGTTTGTGATTTTGTCAAAGCCTCCTAGGCACACAAAAGGAAAAATATTGTATGATTCCATTTATATGAAATACCTGGAATAAGCAAATTCATAGAGGCAGAAAATAGATTACAGGCTACCAGGGACCAGGGGGAGGAGGAATGGGAGGTTATTGCTCAGTGGGTGTGGAATTTCTGTTCTGGTGCGATGAAAAGTTTTGGTAATGGATGGTGTTGATGGTAGCATAAAATTGTTGATATGAATAATGCCACTGAATTGTACACTTAAAAGTGGTTAAAGTTGCAGATTTTTTGATTCCTATGTTACTACAATTTAAAAAACAAAAATTTTTTAAAGCCTCCAAAGCAATGAGTGGGGTTCTTTTCCAGGTGGTTTTGCCCTTAGAGGTTTGTGGTCGCCCTGTAGAGGGGAGGAGAGACTACAGGAGAGCCGGCGACTTGCTTTGTGCTTCTCTTGGCCTCCGTGTACTTTTAAGGGCTGTGACAATGATCACAGTGGAAGCTCAAGTTCCTTAATTTTTTTTAAAAATTTTTGCAGGTGGTTCCTGAAATGACTGAGCTATTGAAGAAAAAATGAGTCATGATCTTGTCTTAAAAGGGAAAATCATGTCAAAGTATTCATCTGAGATCACAGACAGTCAAGGGTATTATAACAATTGTTGGAAAGCTTCAGAGCCAAAATTCATAATTTGATGGAAAAATTCTATCAGATGCCTGAGTGCTTTTTTTATGGAAATATTATTTCATTTCTTTTTAACTATGTGTGGTTCTAAACAATTATTTTTTGAAATTTTCTAATTCTGTAATAAAATCTATAATAAAGCCTTTCCACAGCTTTAAAACTACCACAAGAAATATGCCTTGCTTCTTAATAAAAGAAAATTGAAGAGAAGGAGTAAAAATGCATTCGTTATTCTCTCTTTGCATACCCTGTTCATGGAGGGCTTAGTGTTTTAGGCAAGATTGTGAACATGAATGTTCTCACCAGCCTAATCAACCTAATCTAATTGTTGATTAGATATCTCAGAGAAGACTGGAACTAGACTGGCAAATTCAGAGTTAAAAAGAGCATGGCTACAAAGAGTGATATTATCTTAAAGATACTCCAGTCTTCAGAAACCATAGCTAATGTGACAAAAGCAGACCTGACTCAAACCTGAACCTGTGCAATTTATTTAGTTGGCTTAAGTTAAATTTAATTTTCTATTTCATTTTAAGGATTGTTCAGTTTATAGAGATTTGTGTCTGTAAAGAAGAGGGGAATGGGGAAGGAGTGGCTGCTTTGAACAATGTGGCCCCTTCTGCAAACAGATAGTTTACTGTGTTATAAATGTTTAAACTGAGCATGCTCTGGCTTTTGTTGTCTCCTGATCTTGTCCCTGCCTTCCTTTGGACTCGTAGAAAGGCAGCCAGCCATGTGGGTGGCCACACGGTGTGGCCACTCTGCTGTCCTAGGTTTCAGCTCAAGGCGAGAGTGCCACAGGGGGCACAGGCTGCCGGGGCTTTGCCCAGGCCTGCAGGGAGACGTGGACAGATGTCTGGGGACACAGAGAGGCGAGGTAGAATGAGAGAAAACTACACATCTGGAGTAGTGGCCAGGACAAGGAAAACAGCAGGGAAGAGATGGGAAATGGCCAGGGATCTAGAGGGAGTGGCAGAGGGGACCAACCTGCTTCTGCTGACTAGCTGAACCCTTTCTGATTTGTGTCACAGCCATTTGCTGTGAAACACTTTTAGAAGTTAAGTATCTCTGGCATTTCAACCTTCTGTTAATGAGGTGAAAGGAGAGCAGTAAAACGATGCCCCTTTGCCAGTAGCATCATTTTAACACACTGAGTTAGAATCATGGACTCCTAGACTGTCAGTGCTGACAGATCATCTGCTACAGCCCCTTGTACAGATAGGGATACTGAGGCACAGAGACGAAGTGAAGAAGTTAAACTGACTTGCCCAAGGCCATGGGACCTGCTGAGGACCTTCTCTATCTACCCCTCATCCCTGTTGGACACTATAATTGGGGGGCAGGAGAGAGAGTGAAGGTGGCGGCTGCAGAAGTACCCCCAGCAGAGGGTGTGCTGGCTCTGGGTGGGGCTTCCCCGCAGGGCTCCTTGCCTCCAGAGTTGCACTGGTTGGTTTTCCTCCCTTTTGTGCCTACTGTCATGGCTGCCCTGCCCCAGCCCCAGGCAGCTGTTCACTGAACCAGTATTAACTGGGTTTACCACCGTCTCAGCTAGACCCTGAGGGTCTATGGACATGGAGATGGAGATGCCGGTGTCTCCCAGGGGCTTGCTCACGGTAACAGTATGATAATAATCTACAATCAATATGATAATAATCTATAATTGCTGGATTAAGTACAGCACTTACTATATGCCAGGCACTCTTGTACCACTTTACACATAGTAAACTCCTTGGGTCCTCACATAAGTGCTGTTATTACCCCCATTTTATTGATGGGGAAACTGAGGCACAACATTTTCATAGTTTGCCCAAATTCACGTAGCTCATAAGTGACAGTCAGGATTTGAGACCAGACAGCCTGTTTCTAGAGCCACGGCTTCACCAGCTTGCGATCCTCCCTCGCCTTGCCTCAGGGAGCAGGGAGACTCACTGCATGCTGAGCGCTGAGTGCTGGGTGGATGGCCACTCGTCCAGGACAGCGGTTGTCAAGGAGATGGTATTCTGGGCTTGTCTCTAGTGGGATTTCACTCAACTCATAAGCCCCTCTGAGTCCCAACTTGGGTTTTACCTTAAAGAGTAAGTTGTTCAAATGAAATTATTATATATGCTAGAAGGTGTGATTTGTACCCTTTTATCTGTAAGTTTCATTGGAAATCAAGCTGCCAGTTCCTAATGACTGTGCCCTGCATCTGACCTTAGGGTCCAGAGCGGCATGCTGGAAGCAATGTGGGGGAAATTGTTAAGGATAGCTTTCTTTGGTACATGTGTATAATTCCTGCCTCTCCCTAGTTTTTTGAGGTATTCAGTTAACCTCACACAGCCCCTGTGGATTTGGTGGCTGGCTACACTTTGGCAGAACACAGAGTCCCTGAGATGTCCGGAACACGCCTATGGAAATGCGTCCCTGTGAGGGCAGAGCCATGCAGCTCCTTGGGGTCAACTGGGTCAAGATGACAACCCCCTCTCTTTGTGGACTGAGGCCTAGTGACGGCCCTGGCCTCGACTTTTCAGTGTTGAGGGGGACCGAATCCAGCTTTTCTCTTGTCCCATGCCCTCTCAGCAGTCCTCGGTCTTGGGTTCTCTGACTCACCAGCTGTGCTGTGTGGAACACAAGCAAACACTTGGAAGAGTCTGACCCAGACACTGCCTCAAAGTAGGCTGTTGTCCTGGCGGGAGAACAGTGACTCACCAGGCCCGGAGAATATAGGCTGGTTGAGATGCAGCCTCTGGCCTCAAGGATTCTACAACTACCGGAAAAGCTGAGACTTGGACACAAGCAGAAAGGCAGACAGCACGTCCTGGGTGGCCTGGAGAGGCCTCCTTTAGTGGGCCGCCATGGCCACACCTCAGGAGTCAAGGCTTTGGAGTTAGCATGTAGGGGCACAAGTGAAAGCTGAGACCAGAGCTCCTGTGGGTGCTGAAGATTTGAGTGCTGGAAGCAGGGGAGCCAGGAAAAGGAGTGAGGGTGGTGGTTAGTTGAGGCCAGACTGTAGAGGACATTAACTGACAGGCCGAAATGTTTGGTCTTTATCCTCTTAAGTCAGTGGTTCTCAAACTTTGCTCTCAAGGAACACTGCCATTTCAGGAGCTGGACCAGGGATGGCACTAAGAACCTGCCCTAGAAGCCTTTTTCTGATTTTCAGGGGGAAAAAAATCAATAGAAATTTCCCAATCTTATGTTTTCTGCTACCCCTTACCTTATTGGGAATGTGAACAGTTGCCAAAGTAAACAGATGAATATCAAATAGATATTAACAAAGGAGGTCGGCGACCACTGACCATCCAAGGCTTTTTTGTTCTGTGGGCATATGGGGTTTTGATTTTGTTGAATAGTTAAAAGTGCTTTCTGCTGGCTAGTAAATGTTTTCCTCGTCAGAATTAAATATGTCAGTCTATCAACAGTGTTCCACAGAGAGCCGCCACAGTGGCCATGGGGAGCCGTTGAAGATTCTGAGAATGGCCCCTAACAACCTAGAGGAGTAACCCAGCCTGATGGTGTATTCAGGACAGAGGTCGGGAGGAGGGGAAGATGGAAGCAATTAGGAGGCTGTTGCAGGAGTCATCTGATGCCTGGGTGGCTTTGGCCGAAAGCTCTTCGGTTATAGAATGGATCCCCGGAGGCTGTGGAGGTGGGTTCAGTGCTGTGGGCGAGGCTGGCCGAGAGCGGGGCTCTTCCAGGCCTGTGGGGGAGCCATGCCCCCGGCAGAGCCTGCGGGCGTCCGTCCTGGGCTGGAGAGCGGGAGAGGGCTGGTCAGCTCGGTTGCGTTTCTTACAGCCCCTCACTAGGAGTATGTGTTTGGGTCTCCATAACGTGGGCTTAAGAAGCTGGGAAATTTAATACACGGAAAAATCTGAAGTTAATGGAATTTTAACAATTATATTCTATATGATATATGCCATTTATTAAGGTTTCTTTAACTTTTTTCAATAATACTTTGTAATTGCCAATGTACAGGTTTTAAACACATTTTATGACTGTTATCTGATAGCTTCATAGGTGTTATAAATGGTACCTTCTTTAAATTTTATCTTTTATTTGTTTGTTTCCAGAATATGGAGATACAAATGATTTGTTATTGACCTTCCAGCCTATTTGTAATGAGTTATTAAATCTAATAGATTATAGATTTTGAAGTTTCTAGATATACAGTTACGTTATTTGGAAATAATGACAATTTTATGTTTTCCTTTTTATATGCCATTTATTACTTGTCTTACTTTCTTGCACAACTGAGTCACAACAGTACAAATTAAATAGCAATGATGGTAGCAGGCATTCCTATATAGAAAATCAGGTGGAAAGTTTTCAAAATCCCAACATTGCTTATAATGTTGGAAACCAGTTTTATTATAGGTATTCTTCATGACATTAAGGATGGTCTAGTTCTAGGTTTTTAAAATGTTTTTCACTGATTGGACTGGATTTTGTGAAGTGCTTTTCCACATCTATTGAGATGATAACAGGTTTTTGTTTTATTTCTGTTAATGTAGTGAACTACATTGAATGCGTTTACAAAAGTTAAACATCATCATATACATGGATTGATTCTCCTTTTTATTAAGTATTATCCATTTAATATATGCCTAGGTTTCAGTCACATTTTGTTGTGGATTTTGCTTCCTTGTCTATTAAAATGTTCTCTTAGTTTCCATTCAGGGAGTTAGCTTCTTATTTTATTTTTCTATAGGTAATTCTGTACAACATTGATAGTGAATACTCACGAAGCTAGAGTTCTATGACTATTATATGTGTTATAGATATCTAGCTTCATTCCATTGTAGTTTATATACGCTTTGGACCTTTGAATATTTTGAAATTTGTAGGCGATTTCTTTAACCTCCAGCAAATGTATACTTTTCATAAATCTAACACATGATTTTGAAAAAGTGGCAATTATACCATTATTAGGTGCAGTGCTGTATTTATGCCAATCAGATAAAATGGATTATGTATACTTTTCACATCTTCCATGTACTGAGTTTTTGTTTGTGTGTTCCAAAAGCTATGAATAAAAGTAAGTTTAAGGTTAAAAAAAAAAAGAAGCTGGGAAAGCTGGAGAACACTGCTGATCCTTACAGATGGATTTATTTGGTTAGCTGTTGCCAAGCTGAAGGAGGCTTGACAGCCTTGTGAAAAACCCACAGGGGCAAAACTGCCGCAATTTCCTGAGAGCCTAAGTATTTTTCATCTTTCCTTATGGGGAGCCCAAATGAGGAAGACTTGCTGATAATCCTTGGTTTATAAAGCGCTTTCATGTACGTGACCCCCTCGGAGGGGAAAGGGTAGGAAATAGGGAAGAAATCCAGCCTTCAGAAGAGGCGGTGATTTACCCCAGGTCACAAAGCAAGTGGTGGACCCAAAGTCTTGGCAAATATAACTTAAGAAGCTCCTAGGTGTTGGGTACATTATTTGTCCTTCTTTAACACAACATTCCCCAGAGTGGGTGAGGAAATGGGCTGAGAGGCAAATGGCCCACATTGGAATCCAGGTCTGGGGAGCAGTGCCTGCCACGCTCCCACCACCTCCCAGCCTCTCCAGGACTAACCGCTGGAGCAAGAATCCTGGCGTTAGAGGCTTGGGACACCGAGGGAGTTGGGGCTTTACTGGGAAGAAAGCTGACGCTCACCTTCTGTGGCTTTGGGTGTGGTGAGAGGCCCTTCTTTACCTCCCATGGTTAAAGGCAGGCTACCGCTGCCCCCTCCCAGTGGGGGGAGCCTGGGGACCGAGAGGGCTGAGCCCTGAGTGGGCTGGCCACCAGGACGCTTGGGTTCTTGTCCTGGTTCTGTCACTGCCTTGGAGAGGCACGTTCCTTCTCTTTTTAGGTTTATTTCACCATCTCTAAAGTGGGGAATAGGACCAGGTAAATTTTCAAGCTTTAGCCTGTGAATATGTTGGTAGATCTCAAACAAGATAGGCAACGAGAAACAATTATAACCATTTTTTGAGAGTTTTCTACGCCCAAGATACTGTGATGAGCCTTTTACACACATTATCTCATTTAAGTCTTGTAACCCTGCATTCTAGAGATGAGAACATTGACGCTTAGAGAGCTTAAAATACTTACCTGAGAACTCACATTAGCTGATAAGGTGTGACCTTAGTAGCCAAAGTCTACTCGCCACCCTGAGTCCCATGGGAGCACAGAGGACGCATCTAAGCCAGTCTGGCTGTGGTGGGCTGGAGTGGAGGGAGCAAGAGGTGGAAGCCCAGACGAGTGCCCAAGGGGCCAATGGAATCAACCGGAGAGGACCTGCATCCCCAGCAGAAGGCCCACCCTAGGCCCGGCCCAAAGGCACCCAAGAACAGACAAACTCAGTTTCTTCCTCGGGAACAGGCGGGGGTTGCACCCCAATCCCTGGGTCCCCTTCTAGCCTGACAGTCCTCCATGCCAAAGCATTCTTTGTTCAAGGAAGCAGGGGTCTTTGTACTAGGATCTGGAGCCAGCCTGGCTGTCTTCGGTAATGCTTAGCAAAGCCCTGCGCCCCTTCTTTATGCAGGGGAAGCGGAAGTGAGCCCACCTAGTTATGAGGCCTAATTGACGTTGGGGAGGCTCCTGGAGGCTGGGTGAAAGGGGCCCCGTAAATCTCACACTCTGAAGAATTCTGCCGCATTCATCACAGTGCTTAATGTCCTGATTGATCTCTGGGGTAGTCAATTTCATTTACTTGTTTCAGGATGAATAGGCAACCTGCTCCCCTAAGCTGCAGCCTGGGGCTCTGCATAAAATCGTGCCAGGCCTGGCTCTTTGGTAGCTTGCAATAAATTTTAGCAGCAAATGTTCCATCATTTTCTTTGGATAATTAAATTAAATATTCACCAGAAGACAACACCAAACTTTTCAGCACTGGAGCCAAAAAAAAAAAATCCAGAATAGTCGTGAATTTTTCGCTCAGTTCATGCTGAGCAAACAGGTTTTGGGCCTGTACTGGAAAAGGGAGAGAAAGGTGGATACGGCACCTCCTGTCTGGGGAAAAACAGCCTAACTCGGGGTGATGCTAAGGCACCATTTATGGGAAACCAGGGATTTGCTCAGGAGAGCAGCAGTGCGTGGGCTGGCTACTGGAGCCGGGTGGGGAGGGCAGCGGCGTGCATCCTTTCAGCCTCTCAGCACCCGCACACACCCCTCCCCACTCCCCCCACCAAACTATCAGTGGCAGCCGATGGAATAACTGCTATCTCCTGGGCAGCCTTCCTCAGTAGTGCGAGTGCAGGCTGGCAGATGAAGCTCCCCAGGCATCTGTTATTAACCAGGATGCCTCTGATTGTGTCTCCCTTGGAATGTTCTCGAAGGGTTTTCCCTTCCATTATGTCATCTGCTCCCTCAGCAACCCCAGCAGGGCTGGGGGGCCCAGGAGTTACTCTTGTACAAGGCAGGAAGCAGGCCCAAGGATTCACTTGGAGCCACACGGCAAACCAGAAGCAGGGCTGGCTGAGAACGCAGGTGCCCAGGCTTGGACACACCCTCTATGCACAGCAGCACCTGGGGTGGGGGAGACGGAGGGTCTGGGGGCCAGCCAGACTTCTCTCCAGCCCTGAGATGTCCATTAAAAACCTGGGCTTGGCTGTGTTGTCCCCTTGTTGAACAGCTGTGCGCGGTGCTGGGGAGGGGCGATGGGCAGTGTCCTGCTGGCTCGTTGGTGAGATGCTTTCCTTTGAAGACTTCCCTGTTTCATTTGCGGCTCCAATGGCTCTCAGGGAGTGGGACCCAGTTCATAGTCTCCTCACCAGAGGAGAGTGTGACCGCAGACCAGGACGGGGCCTCCGTCTCTTGACTCCCGCTTCAGTCAAGAGGACTCTTGGCGAGAGACCTTCATCCCAGTGGAATAAACCTCTGCACTGAAGAGAATTCCAGGCTGCCACCGCGGACCAGGCAGGGTCTGGGAGTTCCCCACCCCACCCACAGTCCTTGACTTCTGATAAGCCAAGCTTTGGGCTGAAGGCCGGGCCCAGGGCTGGCAGGAGACGACCTCCTGTGTCCCCAGCGGGGGCTCTGGGCCGGTGGCAGGCCACAGCGTGTGGGCAGTGACCTCGTTAGCTGTGTGCCCTTGGACGAGCCGTTTAATCATCCTCTGCTGCAGTCTTCTGAGCAGGGGAAGTGGCGGCCACTTCGCAGGGCTGTGATGAAGAGCAAACACTGCGAAGGGGAAGGGCCCGGCACCACGGGATGGAGCCCCTGAGGCCATTAGAGTTGTTGTCATCCTTACCACCCTCTCCTTGGCTTATCAGAGACGGTGGTGTGACCCGGACCTTCCTCCCTCCTGGGAGGGCCAAAGACCAGCTCCCCTGGGCCTCCAGAGTGGACCCTGAAAGGGCGGTGGGCGGGGAGCCACTGCCAGGGCAGCAGACCTGCGCCTCCGCCGGCCCCCAGCTGCCAGCCAGCCGTCACTCCGGGCTACGGCGCCCAGGGGAGCCGTGACAGCCAACGCTTTTACTCTCCATCTCCTGCACGCCAGGCCCGCGGCCGCCCGGAGCGAGCACCGGCCCCGAGGACCAGCAGAGGCCGCGCCTGGCCTACGGCCCGCCCGGAGCAAGGGCGCGTCAGCAGACCGAACGGCCCGGCTTTGTCTCTGGCTTCCCTGTCTGCGAGCTCACGGTGCCGGGTGCCATCCTAACGTCCTGCAGGAGCCTCGGGCACCAGGGCTGGACTCACCCGCCTTCCCCACCTCTACGCGGCTCCCTCTCTCCACATCCAGGTGCTTGCACATCCTGCTGATTCTTCCTAAGGCCTCTGCCACGCGAGGCCTCCTCTTCACCTGCCTGCCTTCTCCTGAACACCCACCCCTGCCTCTGCTCTGCCTCCTGCCTCTGGTCATCGCTTGGCAACTACTGGAAGGTTCTGCTGAAAATCCAGTCCCTGCTCAAAAGCTTTCTATGGCCCTTATGATTTTAAGGGCAGAAGTCTCTGCTCAGCCTGCAAGGCCCCCAGTTACCTGCCACACTTCCTTTTCCGTGTGGCCCTCCCCCTGGCCTCTCCCCCCAGCCTCCCTGCACCCTGCCCCCTCCTGTGCACCCCTCTTCCTCCTCACCAAACGTCCCTCTGCTCCCCAAGCAGGCCTCACCCACCACACTGCTGCTTACCCGCACAGCTGCCCCATCATTCTAAACTGACAGTCCTTCTTATCCTTGCTTTAAAAAAAAAAAAATGGCTTAAGAACTGACTTTATAAATTCAGGAACATGACCCAAGATTTCCTCAGTCACATTTTCCCGAAGAGGATGAATTTTGTTGCTCAGTGTTGAAAGTGTCCTCGCCACGTTACATACATGGAAAGAAGAGCTGATTCTGGTCTACTTCCTATAAAACCCCCATTTCCAGGCTTGCTCTGTGAGGCCTTCCAGACGGCCCCAGGCAGGCGAGCAGCTCCCTCTGTCTGCGCTCCCTTTCGTGCTGGGACTGCGGGCGCAGCACTGCCAGAGGCAGGACTCCCTCACCTGTCCCCAGCCCAGGCTTAATCTGTGCGTGTGGCAGTTCTAATGCTGCTGCTGACTATTCACACATGCAGGCAGCAGAGAGTGCTCAGGCAGGATTCTTCCTCACAGCAATTTGTAAACACCCCCTGCAAAAATTAGCTTAAGGCAGTGGCCACTGGTGGTTCTGAAGGGAGGGAGATGGAAAAATAGGGGTAATTTGGGGGCATTTTCAGGACTTGGGAATTATCCTGAACGACACTCAATGACAGATACAGACCATTGTATATCTTGTAATAACTTGCAAAAATGTGGGGGAGAGAGTATAAACTACAATGTAGACTGTAATCATCACTTAGTGGCAATGCTCCAAGACGTGTTCATCAACTGTGGCAAATTACCACAATAATGAAGGAAGTTGTTGATGCGGGAAAATGTGGGAGGGCTAGGGAGCGGGGCGTATGGGAATGCCCTGTATTTTTTGTATAACATTTCTGTAATCTAAGTTTCTTTTAAAAATAAAAAATTAGAAAGCATATTTTAAAAAAAAATGCAGAGCTCTTCTGTGGACTCACTTCCTATGGGGAAACTGAGGCAGGGAGCAGGCACACTTGCCCAGCATCTCCCCCCGTGTGTTCTCCTCCCTGACCTGTGGTTCTTCACTGGAGCTGAGATCCACGGCAGATGTGAGTGCTGGCTGACCTCGTACTGGTTACACGAAGAGGAAAATGAAACTCGCCGTGAGCTCACGTGTGTACAGGCTCATGTTCCTGTTGGCGTAGCCAGCACTAAAAGCCGGGGCAACGGGGGCCAGTGAAGAGGGCCGAGGGGGAGGAGACCACAGTCCCTGCCTCTGCCGGCCCCCACCCTTCAGACTGACTCCCAGAATGCCCTCCCGCCCCTTGTGTGACAAGAGCCACACATTTTAGACACTTTGCTTCCAAATGCTCTAAGACTTGGGACCCCCAGCTCCTAGCATGGGACTGGCAGATCTTATTAGCACTGTGACCTCAGAAAATGGTCTTAGCTTTCTGAGCCTCTGTTTCTTCATCCGTAAAATGGGCCAAGTGATTCCTGCCTCTGAAGGTTTTGAAGGATTAAAGTCCAAGAGTTAGAGTCCTTAGCACAGTGGAGCTGACCCAGAATGCCCCGGATGGCTGCTCTTGTCCTTTGCGAAGGGCCCCCTTGGCTCACTGTGTATTGTCACCTTTACACATTTTGACAACAGCTTATCTCCCCATGAGCCAGGAGGGTTCTCTATTGCAGCTGCCTGCACACAGGAATTTCCCTCCCTTCTGGTTCAACCATCATTCCCAGGTGTCCACTCTGCCCAGCAGGCACTGGTCACTCAAGTGCAAACGGAACTGCCTGGCTCAGCCTCGCCAGCACTTGGGCAGGGAGGAGGAGGTCAGGGGAATCATACGATCACATGTGTGGAGCTGACTGGCTGTTAGAGGAGGGCTTGTGTGTGTGTGTGTGCACAAGAGTGTGTTGTGAGTGTGTATGTGAGTATATGTGTGTGTGACATTGTGAGAGTATTGTGTGAGCTGAGTTTAAGTATATGAGTGCATGAGTGTGGGTGTGACAGCAAGTGAGTGCTGCCACAGTGTGTGTGTGTGAGTGCATGCATGAGAGCATGTGTGTGACTGCATGTGTGAAAGCATATGTGCGTGAATGCATGTGAGAGCATACGTGTGTGTGCAAGTGCATGTGTGAGAGAGTGTGTGTGTGTGTAGGGGCTCCCTGGAGAATGCCACTGGGCAGGCGCTGGGTCCGCAGGGTGGACCAAGGGGGCTGTGCGGGCAGGCTGGGGCAGGCCTGCAGGCGCGAGGCTGGGAGGTGGGAGGACGCTAATATGTGCTGGGTGCTGTGGAGGCTGGCCTGGGGCAGCAAAGGTGCCAGGGAGACCAGTGTGGGGGGACCGGCTCCATGCGCTCCATCGGTCCCAGCCTGGGCCATGCACTGCTTGCTTTTGGTCCCTGTGCACCAACTTGGGGCTGCGCTCGTGTTTCTCCTCCCCGCAGCCCTGAGCTCTGCTCCCACTGCCAGAAGAGCTGGCCGGTCCTGCCGCGCACGGCCTAGGAGGCGCTCATTGCCCCCTCCCACCCACAGCGTCTGGGGGGCAGTGCTGAGCCACCCCTCACTCGGAAGCCCTCCACCGCTTGGACCTCTTTGCAGCCTGGCCTGTGCAGGGCTCTGGGGCTCCTCGGGCTCTCAGGCCTGATCCCTGAGTCTGGGGCAGGAGGGGCAGATGGGGGCAGGAGGGGCAGGTGGAGGCAGGCGGGGAAGTCGATGCTGCCTGAGCCACGGGACCCCTGCACACCGGGGCGAGTTCAAGGGCCTGATCCATGTAGCAGGGGCAGGTGGGGCACGTGCAGCGAGGCCAACCGGACAGAGGTGGGGAGCGCAGGGGACAGCCTCGCGGGACAGTGCATCGTCCTGGACACAGCCAGACGGCAGGGGCGGCAGAGGGCAGGCAGAGCCCGTGAGCCACGCCGAGTTCTCTCAAGGCACCGGGGAGCCCTGGAAGAAGGTTTTTCTTAAAGCCTTTTGTTCCTTTTCTGATGTTGGCATATTAAAAATAAAAGACGGTAGTTATAAAAACAAAGGCCCGGGAAGGATTTGAAGCTGGGGAGATACTAGTCAGGCTTTACGTTGGAGAAAGGTGACGCTGGCAGCCTGGGAGGATGGCCTGGAGCGGGGTGGACTCGGGGGCTGCGGGGAGCGGGTGGCCGCTGCAGTCCAGCTGGGAGGGCCTGGGCCGGGCACCGGGCGACCTGGAAGGTAGAGCTGCCGGGAGAGCGACGGCACGTGGGGGAGAAGGCGAGCCCACGGCGGCACAGCGTTACCGGTGGATGGAGGCACCATGGGAGCGCAGGAGGAGCGGCCTCGGGCAAGACGCTGCCTCAGCTTTGGGCCTGCTGAATTTGAGGCTGGCAGGGCTGGGGCTGGGGTCAGGGGGCTGGGTGGGGGGCTTAGGAGCTCCGTGTGGGTGGGGAGATCAGGGAGGGGAGGTCACGCAGCCAGGAGAGCGTCCCGCCTCGGGCCTGGCAGCCTTCTGCTCTGCGAGGGCCTCGGGGCCGCCGGAAGAGGTTGGGGCTCCCTGGGCGGGCCCTCCCCAGGTCCAACCCCAACCCAACCCCAAAGAGCCCCACCCGATACCTTGGCCTGGGCCTAGCCACGAAGGAAAACCCCATCACTGGGAAGTCTCAGTGCAGCTGGTTTTTATTAGTAAAGCCCAGGTGGGAAAATGGCTGTGCCCCCCCACGACCCTCCCCCCACCTCCAGATCACCACCTGATGTCCTGTAAAGGTGAAAACTAGAGTTATCTTGAAAATACTCAGCGACGCTCATGCCGGAATGAGAGAATGAGAGCACACGAAGGCGGCGCGGGGGGGCGCTCCAGGCGCCATGGGGTTGCTCCACCCAGGCTCCCGGGCGGGGGGCTCGGCGGCCCCTGCTCACAGTGCTGTTCCCGAGGGTCCCCAGGGGGCGCCAGGAACGAAGGCAACGGAAGAGACGGAGCTGACCCCGCCCTCTGCCCTGCTGAAGCCAGGCCTCAGGTTGGTGTTTTGTAAAAACGGTTAAAAAACCCCAGCCACGAGCACCACCCGCCCCAGAGCAGGGCGAGAGGAGACGCCAGCTCTGGGCTTTGAGGTCTGAGGCTTGTGGCCTCCTGGCCTGGTGTCACCTCCCTGGAGGCAGGCAGCACCTGAGGGAGGCCAGGTGGGCTCCCAAGTGCCCCACGTGTGGCCTCCAGGGCCTCAGGGCCCCAGGAGAGCTTCGGATGGCTGCTCCCCTCCCCCACCCAGCCTGCCTCCAGGCTCTAGGCCTCAGGGACTCTGTGCAGCTTTTGCTCTTTGGATTCCAAAGATCTGAATTTCTCCTCCAGCCTGGGCACAGTGGGCTGGAAGTGGATGACAGGCTGGATCTGAAAGATGGTGAAGCCCTCCTGGCTCTTCGGGTTGAAGAGACTTACCCTGTGCTCCAGCTCGGGGCTAGTTTGGGCCGAACCTGCTGGGCTGGGCCGGGCAAGGGGGTCTGGGTCCAAGGCCCTCTGGGACAGGCAGGGGTCCTCTGACAGGGAGGACAGCAGGTCCTGGGCCGTGGCCTCCACCGTCTGCTGCTGGGGGGGTGGCGGTGGGGGCGGCAGGGCAGAGAGGCCAGGCTCTGAGGACGGCTCCCTGCGGGCGGTGCTGCAGTCCGTGGAGGAGGCCAGCGTCTGGCTGCTGGCACTCTGGGCGCGGGTGACGGAGCTGTGAGTGGAGCGGGACGTGCTCTCGGAGGGGGCGCTGGCACAGGTGCCGTTGCTGCCCGGCTTCAGGGGCACGTCAACGGAGAAGAGGTCGGAGGAGACGTTGGGCTGGTGGATGTCGATGGCGGCCGTGGTGACCACGCACGCGGCTGGCTCTGGGACACCGCTGTCTGCCAGAGAGGAAGGGGATGCGGTCACGCTCCACCCCCTGCCCCGCCTTGGTGGGCTCTGATGAGGGCTGATCTGAACAGAGCCCACGTCAGGGAGCTGGGCCGGGTGGTGGGCAGTGGGGCGAACGGGGCGGGTCTGAAGTGAGAGACAATGGGCAGATCATATATAAAACCAGGACTCTAAGCCCTAACTACAGCAACCAGTCCAGGATGCTAAACCACTCTCTGTAGCAACCAGTTTAGGAAGTCAACCCACAATCCCTAGAACAGCCCCAAACTGCCAGTACTTGATCAATAACGAATAGCTTCCATAATTTTTGCTCCTGCTTCCAACTTAGGACCAACCAGAAAAAGCCACATATGCTCCTCTAACCAGCCACATAGGATGCCCCACTTCTAGTTAGCTCACCTCTAACCTCCAGTCAGGGCATACTTGAAGTCTTCCACTTTAAGCTTACCTATAAAGCTTCCCCACTCTCTGCCTGCCTTCATGTCTCTGCCAAACGCAAGCAAAGGTGGCTGACTCCCTTACTAGAGCAAGCTCTGCATAAGCTGCCTTCACTGGTTTTCATTTGGGTCATCGTTGTTCTTTCCACTGAGACTATACCTTTGTGGATGGAGGCTATGGTAGACAGTTCCAATTTGCCAACATTCAGCACCCTGCCAGGAGGTTATGCTTCCCCAACTTGTTGAACTCAAGTGTGGATATGTGACTTGCTTTGGCCAACCATCTATGGTACTTCTGGCAGAAGCTTATGAGTCAGCTAGTGCTTGCCCTGGCAGCCAATAATGTTCTAGAATAGATGGTGACTGCTCTGTCCACTGGATGCTGGAATGAGGATGATAACATGGGAGAACAGCCCCTGGCTGCCTTGGTTACTTTATTTAAGCCACTGAGATTTAGGGGTTATTTGTCACTGCAGCATAACCTAGCTCATCCTAACTCAGAAAGCATGGTATGCTGAGACAAGGAAGTTGGCTTCATGGTCTGAGGGAGTCAATTGGAAGTTTTAAATGAGGGTGGAAGAGGGGGTTGACATGATCAGAGCTGTGTCTTCAGAAGGCTGACTAATTTCTGTGGGATGCCTTGAAGGGAGAGGGCCTAGAGGACACTTTAGGTTTTCAACTGAGAAGTATCAGGGGCCAAATTACAGTGGGTGTAGTGTGTGGAAGGTTTCTCTCTGAAGTTGTGGGGAGAGTGGATTGGGGGAGAATTCTGGGCTAGACATGGTGCGTTTTGAAACCAGCAGATGAGATGAGGCTTTGAGAAGAGAGAGAGAACGGGAAAGGCCTTACAGGGGCTAGTTGGTAGAAAGGAAACACATTAAATGCATTATACATGTCACATGGCATAATATTCTAGCTCCAGCACTGGAGTTTGTTTGGAGCTGAAGCCCCAGGGGTTTTTAACCTTGCTCTGAAAGACCAAGGTAAGTCTATCACCAGGTGGCGTGAAAACTAACTGCAGGGTAAGAGTGTTTTTAAGGGCTATGAAATCCAAACTGCAAGCTTTCAGGCATCTGCTATGGAGAAACAAGACATTAAAGGACTGGGTATTATTTTAAAACTTAACCTTTCCCATAAGTCAAAACCATTAGGCTTCCCTGAGACTTTTTCAAGTTCAAGAATGAGACATCCATCAAGCAAGGACATGCCTAATGCCTGTTGCGTCTCAAGTCCAATTATGCTGCTATTTCACCTTCCATCACTCTCACCCTGAAGGGTTCTCAGGGTTGGAGGCACTGAGTTCATGCAGAGCTCTAGATTCCAGCCCCTTTCCATTCCAGGGTTCCCCATGTAGCCCTTATCGGTGATCAGAGAGCACCCCCACCCCAGCACCCACAGACTCAGCCCTGGGGTCCTCTCAGCTCCAGCACTTGAGTTTGCCGGGAGCTGAAGCCCCCAAGAATCTCAGACCTTGTACTCTGCCTGCAGTTAGGGTTCATGCCACCAGGCGATGGGCAGACCTTGGTCTCTGGAGCTAGGAAGTTGCCCCGACCCTCAGTTTTAGGGGTCGCCAGCGTTCACATCTGGCATGGGATTGCGACAGAGGTTCCGGAACATACAGAACTGCCCCCGAGAGGCAAGACTTACCACTGCTGGGCCCATTGTAGTACTGAGTGATGTAGCTGTTCATGTCATCTTTCACGGCAGCTTCTATGGAGGAGGGGACAGAGAAGAGTGAGTGAGGTAGCTTGTCTGAAGATCCAAGAAGTAGGGATTGTGGCAAGGCCATGCTCTTCTCCCCATATTCCTGTCTCCACTCCATCACCATAAGAAGGGGCACTGTCTCACAGAAGCCTTCTGCTCCTGTGTTTGTGGACCAGGAGCTGCTTTCTAACTCGCTGTGGCTAGACATGGACTAGAAGTATCAGGACCACATACGTCCTAGCGTCCTCAGGGAGTGAGCTGGACTGGGCGTCAGGGGACCCAGATTCTGACAAAGCGTCCAGCTGGTTATGTAACCTGGCAGGACCCTCTCTTCTCTGCCCTCAGTTTCCCCATCTCTGAGATGAGGGGTTGGAAAAGTTCCTCAGCACTTTCCCATTTGGGATGGACTTGAGTCTCTAAATCCACCTGAGGTTTTCAGGTCACTGGAAATGCCGTCCTCAGAACTCGTGGGAACACGCAGCCAGCTGCAGGGGGCATCCAGGCGTGTCCCCTCGGCCCACCTGAGTACCCCGATCTCACCCACGCGGTACAGGGGAGGAGCCCCAAGGGCTGGGGGTGCATGACTGAGCCTCTACCATCTGCACAGCTCCTGGCCCAACGGAGGCGCTCAGGAGATGGTCACTGAATGAATGAAGGATGAGAAGGGAAGAAGTTGTCCAGGTCAAGGGAGACAACAGGGCACAGAATCTTAAAGAAATACTGGCCCATTGTCCTGGTAGGAGGGGGAGGACACTAAGAGAGGGAATGATGGAGAGGAGAGAGGGAAAGAGGGGAGGAGGGAGGAAAGGGGGAGGAGAGGAGAGGGGGGAAAAGAGGGGAGGGAAATGGAAAGGAGAGGAGGGAGGAGAGGGGGAGAGAGGAGTGGGGAGGGGAGAAGAGGGGAGGAGGGAGGAGAGGAAGAGGAGAGGAGGGGGAGAGAGGTGAGGGGGGAGAGGACGAAGAGAGGAGAGGAGAGGGGGAGAGAGGAGTGGAGAGGGGGAGAGAGGAGAGGGGAGGGGAGGAGAGGGGGGAGAAGAGGGGAGGTGGGAGGAGAGGGGAGAAGTTCACAGAGACCCAGGAGTGGGAGGAAAGCAGGTGAGAGAAGAGCACAAACATCATCCCACAGACCTTGGCTTTGTCCCAAAAGCAGGGGGCATCAAGGAGAGTTTGAACGTGATTGGATGGGATTTGGAGAAGTCACCCACAAGGTGTGGGGAGAGTGGTTTGGAAGATGCTGGACTTGAGGCAGGGGGAGCAGAGACTGCCAAGCCCAGGTGAGGGAAGACAGGCCCTGAGGGAGAGTGGGAGTTTGCTGCCAAGAAGGGACAGATCAGGGTCACGTGGTAATTAGGAGGAAGCTGTCAGGGCTTGGAGAGGGACAGGGTGAGGACCCTTGCTCGGACAGGCAACTTGTCAGAGTGAGTTCAGGGGTGGCTCCTCCACCCCCAAGGTCTGGGGGAAGGCATCCGAGTCAGACTTGGTCTCACACCTTGGCTCTGCTGCCTATCAGCTGAGTCTCCCTCTCTGTCTCTGTTTGCTTCTCTGTAAAATGGGGACAATGACACCTACTTCCGAGAGTGTTGATGGAGACTGAAGGAGCTAACGAGTGTAAGATTCCTAGGGTGCTGTCAGACACACAGAAGGTGTTTAGCGCTCAAGGGCCTCTCCTTCCTCTCCTGCAGGAGCCGTGGGGAGGTGCTCAGGTTGCCGCGGAGCCCGAGTCTGCATCCCGGGGCTGCAGGTGAAGAGACTGATGCCTTCTGAGGCCACCTTGCCAGGCGCACCTGAGATGGCTGCAGAAGCCTGTTTGGTGTGAGGCTGGAAGCTGTGTACCGTACACACCGGGCTTGGCTCTTAAAAGCTTTTTTGGCTCCTTTGATCTCCAGATGCCTGCGGTCAGAGGTGTGTTGTGCACTAATGCGGAGCTGAGGGCGGGCTCCAGGCTCTGCTCCAGAATCAGCCACAAAAGCGCCGCGCTGCCTCAGACAGCAGCACACTTGTCCGCGCTGTTCATAATTTATGCTGTAAATGCTGCCTCGCCCTGCAGGCCACTCTGGGAAGCAGGAGGTGCTGGCGTGGCTGCGCCCAGCAAGCAGTGCAGGGCTCGGGCCCTCAGGGCCTGGCCTCCCAGGAGGTCCTGGTGACACATCTTGGTTTTATCCTGAGGTCATGGCTGCAGGGGTTCACAAGGCAGGTGATGTAGGCAGGACAGGGCGGGACCCATGGCCTTCCACCCCGAGGGGGCCATTCACAGGAGCTGGCCAGGTGAACAAGCAAAACCCAGACCGGGTGCTGCTCATGACCCGTGAGCAGGCCACATCCCCTCTCGGGCCCTCAGTGTCTTCATCTGAATCAGCCTTTCCACTCTCGGGCTTCACTCCAGGCTCCTGATGGGACCAGGATGGGGGGAGTGAGGGAGGGAGCTAGTGTTTACTGTACGCCCATCAGAGCTGCTGACCCACAGTGCACAGATCTCCTCGGATCCTCACCACTGCCCTGCAAGGCTGGGATTCCCTACTAGCCGGGTCCTTGTTGAGACGTGGCGTGCTCATTCCCTTAAGGCAGCCTAGCATCCTCCACGGGTGCTTAGCAACACCCTCCTCCACTGCCTCCCGCCGAGCCTGGCCAACGTGGACGCCCCGGTCTTCTCAGAAGGAGCGGGTCTGGCCGGGCCTCTGCCACCCTCATCTGTGTAACTGAGGTTCTGGGCCCCCCTGGAGGGCCGTAGCATCCTGGGTAATTGTCAGCTTGTCACAGCCGGTCAATGTCAGCTGGGCACATGCTGACTCTCGATCTGGGCTGTGAAGGCATCGGAGCTCTCTCCTAGGTCTGTGCTGTTGATGAAAATACCCCAGGCCAAGTGATCCTCAGCCCAGACATCTGTCCTGAGCTTCAGACTGGTCCGGTCAACTGTACCCAGACACCGGCTGCGGAACGACCTCCAGTCTCCTCTGACACAACATGTCCAAAACAGAACTCAGCTTCCCTCCCTGCCTGCTCCTCCTCTGGGGTTCTCCATCGTGGGGAATGGCTCCCCTGCCCACAGGCTGGGATGGGTGGCTGCTCACCGACAGCCCATAACCTGCAGAGTGGCCCCGACACCCTCTGCTGGGCCCTGCTGGGCAGCCTGAGGTCAGAACTCATGGTTTCTGTTCTGGATTGAATTGTGTCCCCCCAAAAAGCATGGCCAAATCCTGCCCACCGGCTCCTGTGAGTGTGGCCTTATTTGGAATGGAGTCTTTACAGATGTAATCAAGTTAAGATGAGCCCATATTGGATGTAGGACCCACTCTAAGCCGTATGACTGGTGTCCTTATAAGAAGAGGGAATTTTGGACACAGAGACACGATGCACGGAGAGGAGACCACCCGTGAAGGCCGGGTGGGGATGGCAGTGGAGCGTCTACAAGCCAAGGAACGCCAAGGGTGTTCAGCAACTACCAGAAGCTAGACAGGGCCAGGAGCTTTCTTCCCTAATGCCTTTGGGGGAGTGTAGCCCTGTGACACCTTGATTTCAACGCCTGGCCTCCAGAACTGTGAGAGAGTGGCGTTCTGTTGTCTGAATCTCCCTTGTTTGCGGTAACTTGTTCCAGCAGCAGACACAGGGAACGAGTCCAGCTTCTCCTTTGGCCTGTCGGTGTGGACTCTCGCTGCACTTCTTAACTGGACGTGCCTGCGGATTTAACGAACAGGCTCGCCCGCTCCGTGGATTCCTGATACAGACCCTCGGTCCCCAGGTGGCCGCTGTGGGTCTGTCAAGTCTGCATTTCCTTCTCCTGCCCCCACTCCCTCCGCTCTGCCCAGGGGTCTCAGAGTGCGCTTGGAGACACGTCTCTAGCAGTGCGGACACTGGCCCTGTCGCGCTCTGCTTCAGCCAGGCCTGTGACTTCTCTTCTCCTAGAACTGACCACTTGGGCTGAGGTTCTGTCCCTGCCCACCACGGGCCTGGGAGCCTTTGGGGACAGGGGCCGTGTTTTCTGTGTCTTCCCAGCACTTCACACAAGGCCGCCAGTAGGAAGGTGGATGGGTTGGCGCGTGTGGCCAGGTCGGGGGCCTGGGGGACTGCCCAGCGCCCCCACCCTCCAGGGAGCCACAAGCCACTACTTGATGCACTTTGTACCGTTCAGCGCAGCCTCGCACCTCTCCGCAGGACTGCCAACTGCTAGAGCAGTGACGGCCGGGTCCTGGGAGCAGGGGTGCAGGAGCAGGCGCGCGGGGGAGAGGAGGCGGGCGGCCCCCATGGCCGGGGTCCCGACACAGTCCACAGGGTCGGCCACCACAGCAGCTGCTGAGCTTCCTTCTGAGAAGAACCCTTTGCCCGTGAAGTTTGTTCTGACCAGGGACTCAGGAGGCCTGTGGACTCACAGGAACCAATCCCCAGAATGACTGAGCTATGCAGAGCCCTGGAGGGGCAGGAGAGAAAGGTGGGTCCAAACACGGGCTTCAGAACCACACAGGTCTGGGGCCCACCCCAGCTCTGCAGTGCACCCGCTGTGCGATCTAGGGCGAATCCCTTGGCCGCCCTGAGCCTCAGTTTCCTTGTCTGTAAAATGGGGATAACAAACCCGTGGGATGATGGGAGCAGAGTCCAGCATGGGCAGGCCTTCAGTTCACGTGAGCGCCCGTCCGCCCTCCCACCCCAGCCACCACGCCCGCTGCTGCTGGGGCCTCCCGTGGTTTCTGCGGCAGCTGTCGTAGCTACTCCCTGCTGCCCAGTGCCTTCTTCCCAAGGTGAGAGCACCTTACGAGACCTACCCAAGCCCCGATGAGGGTGGCAGTGGCAACCCTCATTATGTGGGTTTTGCCCTTGGGTGGAAGCCCTGACCTGCCCCTCGAGGAGGAGGGGGAGAGGACGCGCGGTGGTGGGGACTGCCGGGGCCCCCCGCCCTGGCCCCCAATTGGGGCTCCCTCTCCTAACTCCCGCCTTGCTGCCCCTCCACTCAGCAGCTCTCACTGAGCGCCCTTTACTGAACACCTGCGGTACATCAGCCGCGAGGGCTGTACATACAGTCGCACCCGGTCCTTCTTGATTCAGATGCGCTGCAGCTACTATCTTCATTTGGAAAAAAAACTGGAGCTCAGAGACTGGACCAGCCCAGAGCAAAATGCAAATGTGGGGCCCCCTTTTAAAAACTATCAAGAATCGCAAGATGGTGGCGGCAGGGCACTGAATCAACCAGGGGGTCCCGTGAGGCTGAGCTGTCGCACGGCCACGAAGCCGTCCCTGTCCAGAGGCTTCAAGTAACTTGCTCGAGGGTACGCAGAACTACAAAGCCAGACCCCAGTCTGCAGCATGCGCCCCAACCTCAGCACTACCTACCCCGCCCACCTGCCGGGGGCCTCGCGTGCTCTCTGGCTGAGGTCCCCACGTGGAGTCCTGGGGCTACCCCGGGTCGTCACTGCACAAGCACGTGGAGGCCAGCGGTGGTAGGAAACCTGACTTGCCCTCTGTGGCCAGGCAGACCCTCTCCCCCTCAGAGGCCAACACTGGTGCCAGCTCGACTCCCTCCCCTGGGGCTCCCCGCAGTGGGAAGGGCCAGACGGGGCCTGGCCTGGTCCACCCTTGCGGTGCTCCAGCTGAACGCTGGTGCGGCGGGGAGAGAGGGCAAGGCTGGCCGTGATAGACGGTGAAAACCGTGGCATTCCCACCAGGGGCTGTAATTCATAAGTTATGGGCGCACTTCAAGACTAATAAATTTGGGAGGGAAGTATTAATGACTACACAGGGGCACGGTGAACTTGGCAGGCCCCAAAGCCTGGAACTTTGCAGCCCGGGTTTTAAAAATGATTTGTGCTGAAGCAAGTCTAAACAGAAGCGGGTCGGCATTGGTCTGCCTATGACCTGCTGGCAGCTGTTGAGCCTGCAGGAGCCGCTTCCTCCCCCCTGGGCTGGGGCCGGCACACCCCGCCCTGGGCTGCCCTCCCCCCAGAGGTGCTGGCGTCCCTCCCGGGGCTGCTGTGACTCATCCCCTCGTGTTTGCAGGTGAATCCCGGGGTCATCAGCCAAGTATTGTGCACCTGGTGGGCCTCAGAGCCCAGCGGCCCGAAAGCCACAGTGAGCCCCAAACACTGCCCTTCCTCCGGCTCCATCGTGGCCCAGAGTGGCCCTAGCTTGTCTGGTTGTAATTTCTCGAGTCACGGGAATCCCTCCCTGGACACAGCGTCAAAAAGAGTTGGTTAGGGGGCGCCCTGTCCCCCTGGACCATGCAAAGCTGTGAATCACAAGGAAGCAGGCCTCCTGTGGGCGCCTGGGCTTCTGCCCACTGCCTTGGGGGTGCTGGCTTGGCCACTGGTGGCTCTGAGGATTAGCTGGAAAGTGGCAAATGGAGAAACGCCGTTGCGTGATGGCTGTGTAGGCTGGGACAGGTGCAGGGCAGGTGTGCAGCTGGAGCGGGGGGAGGGACCAGGGGGTGTTGCTGAGGAGATAAAGGAGAGCAGGGGCGGGGTCTAGGCTGGAAGGGAGAGCTCTGCTTTATTCAGGTGCCCCCTTAGTTTCTGGGAGGGTGAGCAGGGCCAGTGCAGACCCCGTGGCACCCTTGCTGGTGAGAGACCACCAGTCGGGTTTGCCCTGAGTGGGCACTTTCTCCCTTCTGCTGCCCCCTCCCCGACGTTGCCTGACTATTCCCTGATGCCTCACGATGGGGATTGCAGAGGGAGGAGGAGCAGGGCCTGGGAAAGCTCACAGCCTCCTAGATGTGCGGGATTATTTTCAAGGTACAGTTTGTGGAGCCAAATGTGGCCCCAGGCGTCCAGGGTCTGTGGGCCATTGGCTGAGGGACAATAGTGGCTTTGCTCTTATCTCAAGAGCAGACTATCCCAACAAGAGAAACAGAGAGAGGTGCTGCAGGAAGTGTGGCTGCACAGGAAGTGCTCGCCCGAGTCAGATTTTCACAGGTGGGCAGCCCTGAAGAAGGAACGGCAGTGGGCAGGCCCAAGCCCCGGGTATGCTGCAGCCAGGAGAGGGGCTGAGAGAGACAGGCAGCTGCCGCCCCAGGGGCAGAGCAAGGAGGCTGTGAGCGGCGCAGGTTTGCTTTGGGGGCACCGGGGCCTGCCTTCCACTGCACAGAGGCAGTAACTCCCGCCAGGGCTGCTCCGGGCAGGAGGAAGATCCTGGGGTGGGCGAAGGGGAATGCCATTGCAGGATGGACTAGGAGTTCCTTGTGACTAAAAGTGGACAAAAGTCCCTGTTGTCCAGAAGAAGTGTCCACAAGAGTAAGAAGGTGGATGCCACAAGCATCTTCCAGGGCAGCTGACAGCCTGAAGGGGATTTTCTGGAGTGGACTATGGCCGGCAGCCGCTGAGCTCTGAGAGAAGGGGCAGGGCTGCAGGACGCACACACGCTCATCTGGAACGAACCTGCCCGCCAGCCTCACTTGGTTCTCACCAGGTTACTGGTCTTGCAGATGCCACTAAATGCAGCAGCTGCTTACCAGGAGCCTGTGGAGGGCTGGGCCTGGGCTGGCTGGAGATGGACAGGTGTTGGGGGGAGACACACACATAAAGGCTCCCACTCCTAGTGGGAGTTCACATAAGGCTGCCCGGGAAGGGTGTGGGGTCTGAGAGGGGTTGAGGGGATGAAGAGAGCTTCGGCCGGCAGGCCCAGCCACCCCTAAACAGCGTGTGGACACTCAGAGACACCTGACGCAGAACTAAACGACGGCCACTCGGGTGAAGGTGAGGTTGGGGTAGGAGGAGAAGAGGCTGCGCAGGCAGCCAGGGACAAGGTCATCAGGGGTCTCACGTGCCGAGGGAAGGAGCTTGGGCTTTTTCTGGTGTGACCCAGGAACCCAGGGAAGGTGTTGAGTCAGGGAGTCACAGGAAAGCTTTTGGAAAGATGGGTGGGTGGGGGAGACTGCAGGGCCACCTCCGGGAGCTGGCAAGGCCGATACCCTATGACCCTGGTCCAGGAATAATGACGGTGAAGAAGGGACCATTTCAAGATATGCTTAGGAAGTAAAACCTGCAGGAATTGGTGGTGGGTTATGAATCAAGATCTACGGAGTCCTAGAAAAGTCCAGAGTAAAGGCAGGAATCAAACATGCCCGAGTCGGATGGATGTAAAGTTCTGCGCAGGGGTACAGTAAGCCAATTGCTCAAGGATGGGCTGTGGGGGACCACATGGGCCCCGGTTAGCTGTGAGCCCAGGCCAGACAGCCACTGCAAGGCTCAGAGCCATCGGGCTGCACCCTGGGAGAAGGGGGGTCCAGAGCGAGGGACTCCTCGGTGCTCGGCCCTGGTCTGCAGCTCCTAAGACCTGTGTTCCGTTCTGGGTGTCCCCCTGAGATGGACTGAAATTTTGGAGAGCTCAGGGAGAGAGCAGAACAGCAAGCAGCCAGGGAACTTGTCCCCTGAGGACGGGCTGTGGGAACACGGGTGACATCCGCAGGGGAGAGCACACTCGTCGGTCGGGGCCTTGTTGGCCGGTCTCTGAAAGGATGTCTCAGCTGGGAGGGCCACACAAAACCTGCAGCTGAGTGAGGGGACTGGGCGCGCAGGGGCTTAGCTCAGCTTAGTCGGAGGAAGAACTTGCCTGACCTTGCCTGACCACAGGCAGAGCTGCCTGACCTTGGGGTCACCGACCTCAGAGGAGGGTGAGCCAAGGCTGCAAGGCCTCTTGGCAGGAGGCTTCAAGGACTCATGCATCAGCTGAAGGGCTGGGCTCTTAGAAGTTTCTCCATCCTCTAAATCGTATAGTTCTAATATCTGAAGGTCTTTAAAAAGAAACTAATAACTACCCCACTCTCCACAAATCTGTTCACAGTGCCGTACAGACTACAGAGCTTCTTCACATCCATCTGTTCCTCCTCCCTGCCGTGAGGCAGGCGGGGCTGGAGCTCGAGTCCACGTTGCAGGAGGGAACGCTGCAGCCTCAGGGCAGCATGCTGGGGGGCCGGGCTGCGGCAGGGCCTGGAGCGCGGGCCTCTTGCCTCCCAAACCTGCCCATCCCTGCCTGGCTCTGTTCTTGCTGCCCCGGCAAGAAGGACACGGCACGCCCAGGTGAAGCTTCCTTGGGTCAACCTGGGGTTCAGCGTCCTACAGCCCGGGCTCTAAGCCCAGAGCCACCGCTTCCTGGCTGTGTGGCCCCACGCAATTCTCCTAACTCTCCGAGTCTGAGTTTCCTTCTACTTAAAAGAAAAAGAAAGTGTGAAAGGGAACGAGACCCCAGCTGCAAAGATCCCCACTTGGAGGCAGTTGATGAATCTTCGCTACCTTTAGGTGAAAATGTGCATCTGGAAATATATAGTCTAAATTATTAGGGCGAGGCAATATTCTAAAGAGGTCCTTGGCAAAAGGAAGAAACCCTTTAACCATCAGTCCAGTGATGATACTTTCAGGTACAAAAGTTAGGGTGGAGAGGACTCGGACCTGAGCAGGAAGGACGCCTGGGGAGCGGACGACTCCCGAGCACCTAGGAGCCCCTCCTGCCTGGCTCCCGAACCCCCAGAGCGGAGGCTCCATCCCTGGCCCGAGCCCACGCAGGAAGCCACAGATTGGGTATGGCTGCCTCAAGGTGAGGCCTTGAACTCGACCACAAAACAGGCATTTCCTCAGCCCTGGGCGCCGCTCGCACTGGTCCCCAGAGCAGCTCAGCTACTGTGAAGAAAGCTCAGCAGTGCGCCCATTTGCAGCTGGGCCTGCAAAGGGTAAGCCCCCTGTGCAGGGCCACACGGCCGGCCGATGGAAGAGTGAGGATTCAGATCTAGATCCCCATCCCTTCCATGGAGTACCCTGCCCCGGGCTGTGGCCGGGCTCCCAGGCCCACCATCACTGGCCTCACGATCTGCTCCAGGCTCAGGCTGACCTTGTCTGGATCCCGGCAGGCAGTGCGGCCCAGTAGGAGAGTCCCAGGCTGGGGGCTGAGGCCCAACTCTGCCATTTATTAGCCATGTGGCTTTGCACAACTTTTCCGGGCCTCTGTTCATCACTCATCAACCAGGAAAATCAGAGCTCCTCCCCTGGTGGCCAGGAGGACAGGAGAGCATGCACAAAGCACACAGGTGTGGAACGTACAAGTCACTGCGATTATTTCCCAATCATGTGTGGGCTGGAAAGGCAGTTTTGGGGTACTGATCTCTGAGTGACCTGCTCCCCCATCACAGGCTGAGAGAGTACACTCTTGCAAATAGAAGACCCCACGAGGGGCCTCAGAGACGGTGGGGAGTGGGTGGAGAGGGTGGGGATGGCTGCGGCCACCGACCTTCCAGCTGGGAGGCGAGGCAGAGGGCGCAGGCACGGTGGGCTCACCTTGCGAGGGCTGCAGCTCCTCCACGACGCTCTCGGCCGCAGTCTCCTCGTCCCACGCGCCAGCCTCCACCACCTTGTAGCGGCTGCGGGGCTGCCTGAGCACGTGCGGGGCCTGCAGCGCCGCCTCCCGCTCCGCCGCCAGGTCCAGGTCCTGCTGCGCCAGGTGCGCGCGTAGCTGCCGGATCTCGAACTGCAGGAGGAAGAGGAGCCGTGGGGCTGCTGCAGGGAGGGAGCCGGGCCACGCGGGGGCAAGGGCCGGAGGCACAGGGAGGCCAGGCCAGGGCTGGGGCGCTCAGGAACCAAAGCTGCATGGTGCCTGCCTTAGAAACCTCTAATAATCACAAGGACCTTGGATTTATGGAGACTTTTCCAAGCAATAAAGTGTATTCCTGTGTCTAATCTCAGATAATCTTATGAGAACAAGATGGCCACGAGAGGAAACACATGGGGTGCACTCTGGCCCTAGCTACTTCCCCAGATGTGCGACCCCCAAGGGGTGCTTGTCAATGGAAGGGAGAAACTCCTGACACCCATGGCCAGGGGCGTGGCCAGCCTCGGGAGCCAGCCCGGCTCTCACTCCGTGCAGGCCAGTCTGCCCACTGCTTCATTTGTCTTCCAGCAGCACCTACTCCCCTTCCGTGTGGTGTTCTGAGGAGTGGTGACAGCTCCCAGTCAGAGAGGACAACCCTGGCAGCCTACTGGCCATGAGGCTGTGGGCGAGTCCCTTTTCCTCTCCTGAGCCTCAGTTTCCTTATCTGTAAAATGGGATTTTTCACCCACAGAGCTCTTTGGAGATGTGGGTGCATTGGAAGGGCTTTGTTTAGAAAAATGAATATTTCACAAATGTTGGTTTTGGTTTCTCTTTTGCCAGGGGAAGCTTCCCGGGTGCCTTTTGGGTTTGTGGCTAGGCTGGCTGCCCATATTCTAGGGCCTTCCTAGGACAGAAGGGCGAGGCAAGGTTTGAGTTGGTGATTGAAGGGTGGGTTCAGTGCAGAAGGAGCACCTTTGCTGCCACCTAGTGTTCCAAAGACACTTAGCAGGGCGTCTGCACAAGAGCCTGGGTGAAACCCCCAAGGCTTGAGGCACAGTTAGGGGTATCAGGAATTCCAGGGCTTGGGCGCCCTACCTTTGCCAATGATGCCCAAATCCCTATCTCCAGCCCTAACCCTTCTGTGGCATGTCAGACTCTCACCTCCAATTCCCTGTCGTGGTTCCACCTGGTTGGCTCACAGGAGCATAAAGTCAGCCTGGGCAAAATATCACTATCTTCCCAAATCTTCTTCTATGTCTTCATCTCATTTGAGCTGGAACCCCAGATCTAAGCACCTCCATGACTTCCTCCTTTTCCCTCACCCCAACATCCAATTTGCCACCAAGTCCAGCTCTACCTCCAAAATGTATCCCAAGCCTGCCTACTTCCCTCCAATTCCACTGCCAGCGCCACCCGGACACCTGCCGCTTTTATGCCCCTCAAACATCCATTCTCCAGCAGGAGCTGGAAGGATTCTTCTCAAATCTTAATCAGATGATGTCACCCTCTTGTCCATAAACCTTACTGGTGTGTCACCTCACTTAGAAGAAAACCCAAACTCTTTATTCTTGGCTTACAAGGCGGGTGCACATCTCTCCCTGCCTGCCTGGCTGACCTCATCTCTACCTCCCACTGCCCCAGCGGCATGGATCTTCTTCTTGTCCCTTAAACACATCAAGCACGTGTGGGTCTCAGGGCCACTTTCCCAGCTGCTCCCCCTGCTCCCAGAGCACATGGCTGGCTCCCCCCCAGGGAGCCCTTCCCTGACCCCACCTGAGGCAGCCTCTCAGGCACTACACCCTCAGCCATCTGAATTCTCTGCACAGCACTTACTACCTTCTGATGTTTTTATTTATTTTAATTTTACTAACTGCATCTTTGTGAAATAAGACATACACATAACTAAAAACATTTAGTAACACTAGGAGGGCTGGGTAGCAAACTGGCATTGGGGTAACCTCCAAATATGCATGTCTACAGATTTTGTCTCTGGGACCACTAATTTTTGTAGAGAATTCTCCAGCCTCTTGCTTGGAAATAAATGTCTGGCTGCCTTTGTCCTGGGAGAGGGCAGAGGAATGGGGCAGAGTGTCCCAATGTTGGGGTAAGGACTTTCATTTAATCCTGGTTGTTAGCCCTACTCCTCTCCCCAGACCCGTGCCTAACCAGTGCCTGCCTGCTGGGCCCTCTGGTTCAAGTTCTGTAGAGAATAAACCTTCCTGAGTCTTGTAGGGTGGGAGAACATCGTCTCCTGGCTGTGCAGGATTTGGAAGGGAGCCCAGGAGGTCCAACTATTATGTGTACATATTCTCAGCCAAACCCTCCTGCCCCCCATTTTCAGTGTCACACCTTACTGCCTTCCTCCCAGACTCCTGGGGAAACTGAGGGGAGAATTAGCCCATTTCTCTCACTGACCCCTCTTGGGTTTAAATTCTCTGTTCTGCTAGATCAGTTACCACTTTCTCATCTGCTCTCCATTTTCCCCCAATCCACTGAAATCTCTTATCCTCTTCTTTGCCCTAATGGGTTCTTACTTGTTAATGTATTTTCTACCATTTTAGGGTTTTTTTGGGGGAGGAGAAGAGCTAAATATGTATGGTGACACCACACTTTTATTTAGGGACTCTGTATACTAGTTATGGCTCTCTTAACCCCCAGTGTGTGCTGGTTAAAATAAAAAAATAATATATATATTTTAAAAAGACTGATTAGTGGCATATGCCAATTTCTGTGGTGTAAATACTCCCACCTTGGCCAATTTCAAGCTACCCACATGATGTCACGCTGAGTTGGGAAGAGATGTGTACAATCAGTTCTCACAAGCTAGTGCAAATTCCAGCACACCACTACTCACATTTCTCCTTCAACAGAATATAATCTCCATAAGAGCAGGGACCTTGTCTGTTTTGTTGTCTGGTACACAGGAGGCACTCAGTAAAAATTATTGAAAGAACATTTAAATAAATTAATAAAATCAGGCATCTTTACTAAATTCTATGGTGCAGACAGCCTGACTCCAACCACAAACTGAGCCCCAACCCAAGCCCAGAGCTGAGACACACACTGAATCCCAATCCTGGTCACATACTGAGCCCAGATCCCTGTCTCAGACTCAGCCCTGACCCTGGGCTAAGGCCCTGGACTCAGCCACCCAGCCCTCAACTGTGACTTTTGGTCTCAGAGGGTGAGAAAGACAGGCTGGCTTATTATAGGGTGGCCTTCTGAGCAGGGGAAGAGGGTACAATTTGCCTCTCTAGCCGCAGGGTTTCAGAGGTCATGGAGGGTCCATGAGGCAACCCTCCAGGCCTCTGCTGGGGCTGGAAGCTCCTCCTGCCCAGGCAGATCTGAACATCCCATGGGCACACCCAGTCCACTTTCTCCGAGGCCACTAATCAGGGCCCGGCAGGCCCAGCTAATGGCCTCCTAGGCCACTCTGAGCGGATGCATTATTGATGGCTTGTAATTGATATGTAGCTGCCCAGTAAGTGTCCCACCGGAATTCAGGCTAGACAGCGTGAGGCCAGTGTTTGCCCAGCCCCAGGCCCACATATGCAGGCATAGGCACATACACAGAAGCAAAAATTTTGACTGAAGATAAAAACTCCAATGTAGTCCTCTCCCATGCATTCATTCTGTCCTTCAATCACTGAGAAGTAGGTAAATTATGATGAGGGCCATGTTAAAATTCTGTATGTGTTTTGGAATGAAAATGCCTTCTCTAGCTTGGCAGTAAGTCCTGGGAGGCCCCAGCAAGGGGGATCATCTGCTGCACTACAGGGAACATGTCTCCTCTGAGCATCACTGGGGTGGTTCCCGTGGCAGGCAGAAGCATAGTATGCAAGAAAGTCGGAGGACCAGCATGCAAGATGGGCTGGAGAGGCTGCAGAGGCCATGCCAAGCAGGACCTTGTAGCCACAGTAAGGCGATAAGGACCTTAGTCTTTACAAAGCAAGAATAAATCACTGAAATCTTTCATAGAGACGGGCACAGTGGTGGAGGTGGTGGCATGACGATTCAGATATGCATTTTGAAAGGATTCTGCTAGCTGCGGAGTGGATATGGGAATACCAACTGGAAGGCTACTATACTAGTCCAGGTGAGAGATGACCAATTCAGAATTTACTTGGTGGGGACAGTGGAGATAGAGATAAGAGGAAGGATAAAAGAATTATTTAGGAAGTGAATAATGTGTTGGGATGGGGGTGAGGGAGAGGACAACCAGCTTTGGGGACAGATTTTTATAAGCTTCTTACCCAGAGGGTATGGGGAAGCCTGGTTGCTCTCAGCCCTTGCCCTGAGAAGAAATAACTGACTCCACAAAGAGGAACTGCAGATGGGCTAACTGGCTTTCAGCTCTGGTCATTGGCTGTCACAGTTCAGGGGATTCTCAGGATGTTCCAGCTGAGGCCCCCAGAGCCTGGCTCATGATTCCACTATTCTTAACATGGTCACATGTGCTTCCCTCCCCCAATTGAAAGGTGCCATTGAGTCGCAGGATATCAGTTCACCCATATGACATCATTAGCCCAGGATATCACAGTGCCTCGGAAGCAAAGCTGAGACCAGAACCCATGTCTCTGGCTTATAGATCTTGTGTTAGGGAATTGCAACCTTACGTGAAAGACCAAGTGACTCAGCTCCACCATAATACAAACAGAATAGAGGGAGCTTGATGGCAGTGGGGGCCAGGAAAGAGCAAGAGGTTCCTATGGGGAACAAGCAAGGACCAGAGTAAGAAGCCTGGGCTCTAGGCCATCGCCCCTTACGCACTCTGACTTTGGGTAAATCTCTTTTCTTCTCTTGGATTTACTTTCACTATGAGTCCAATAAGGCAAATGGACTAGCTGAATCCTGAGTCTAAGATGATCTCTGTGCTGGCTCTGGAAACTTGATTGGAGGGAATAAAGTGTAAGTGCCAGTAAACTCTTGGTGCTGTCATGAGGGCCCATCCATTGCTCTCAGTTGAAATGTCCCATCCCCAGAAAGCCAACATAGGAAAAAACATAATCCACAGCATTATAAAATGCATCATGAACAATGTGTGGCATATGATAAAAATTACTAGACATGCAAATAAGCCGGAAAAAGTGATCAATTATCAAGACATAAAGCAGCTAATAGAAGCTGACCTAGAGATGGTACAAATATTTGCATTAATAACTTCAAAATAACTGTGAGTTATATGTTAAAGAAAAGACAGGAAAAGATGGACAAATTAGATGCAGCACTTCAGCAGAGAATTAGAAACTATAAAAAGAACCAAATGAAATTTTTAGAACCTTAAGGTACAATATCTGATTTCAAGCTGAGTATTCAATTGGATGGGTTTAGCAGAAGATAGGATTGTTGAAGCTGACGATGATTACAGAAAGTGTGAAAACCTAAAAGCAGGAACAAAGAGAATGAGAAGGACAGAACACGGAGTGAGTGCGATGTAAGACATGGTCAAAACGTTAAAAAAAAAATACATCACTGGAGCTCAGAAGAAGAAGAATGAAATAAGGAGAGATATCAACCCACAAATTCAAGAAACCAAGCAGGATAAATGCCAAAACCCACCCCTAGACACTCAAAGTCAAACTGCTGAAAACTGAAGCCTCACACTCATGGCACCAAGTTCTCCAGGGTTGACATGGGCCTCGGCCTCCAGGAGAGAAGAGGCACAGTGGCTTTGATGAGAAAATGAAGCAAATCTGCCATAGGCAAACAGGCCCAGTGGGAAAAAAAGGCTATCCCTAGACTTGGAAAGAAAGTACAATCACAGCCCCACTTAATGCATGTCATTGGGTAAGTATTTCTAATCTGATAACCTGCTGATCAGCCGGGATCCGCAGGGAAGCCTCAGCATGCATTACTGGGTGAGTCAGGCACCTTCCATCATGGCTGGGCTTTTAATGCATATGGGCGGGGCCAGACCCACAGGGGCGGCAGGGCGGGCACCCCCAGCGCATCTCTGCTTTAATGCTCTGGCTGCCAGTACAGTTGACACGGGCCTTGGCCTGATCAATGCACACTTTGGCCAGAAGCTTGATGGTATCTAATTCAATAGCAATAATTTTGCTCCATCCTATTAGTGCGCTCAGCAGACTGCCCTGCCTTCAAACCCATCTGCTGTTGGGATGGCATCCAATGTTTATTTCCATTAGTTTCACCATTGTTGGTAACAATAAAAAAATCAGGAGACAGTTGCAAACTGATGATTTAGGAGCAGGGTGAAGCTGAATCCAACCTTGGCCCCTTTCCATCCACTGTGAAGATGACTGCTGGTTGGCCATAAATTTAAATTATGGCATAAGGATAACATAAGTTATTCCTCTGATGGCTAATTTTATCAGCTAAATAGGCTTGTTATTAAAGCTATCGGCTGTTTTACAAATCACTTCCCATGTTAAAAACAAAACAAAACAAAACAAAAACCCAAGAACACTTCACTTCCCACAGTGCAATGCTTGAATAATACAGGTAACAAAGGCCATTGTCATGATCTGGAAGATTGTGGTTTCTGCAGGAAAAGAAGGGGCTCCAGAATGAGCCAGCTTCAGGCTCTATCCCAGAACCCAGGGTTGAATCCCCTTCTGCAATTTCTGGCCAAGCAGACGGGCTGTTGGCCCCCTTGAGACCAGGGAGGCCCTTCACTGAGCTGTCTGCCTAGCCTCAAAGGCGAGCAATTTGTGCAGCACCATAGGCTTTCTCTCAGGGTGCTGAGCACCAGGAAGCAATGGGGCCCACAGATAGGGAAGATGAGCCCAGGCTTTGCAGTCAGGACTCCCACGACCTACCAAGTTTACTATGACTGCTGCAAATGAAAGACAGAAGGAGTGGACGGAGGGGAGGAGCATGGTGTCGTCCCTCTCCCCTCCACCTTCCTCTGTCAGAAATGCTGATAGCTTGGAGTCAGGATTATCACTTTGTTTCTTCAGGAAACAGGCCAGGGAGACATGTAGCCATCAAGGGAGAACTTTAATGAGAGAAATTGTGCCTCTTGCTATATAAGGAGAGGAAGGATGTAGGAAGTGTTGTGAGCCCAGTGGTCCTATTATATAGAAAAGGTGACTGGAGCAGGTGTCTGTTTTCTTCTAGGGCACACAGACCACTTCTGCAAGCATCTGGTGCCTTTAGCTCTAACAGTGTGACTGGGTCTTGGAATGGAATGGGAGCAGAAGTGATGTCACTGTTTTCAGGCATGGCCCATAAAAACCTTCCATGCACAATTCTCTACTCTTCCTTTCTTATCTGAATGAAGAAAATCAAAGGACTTAGAAGAGGGAGGAGCCTGGGGACTTACATGGCTGTGTGGAGCAGAGTGCTACCTCACTCCGCCCACTGCCACCTGCATTGGACTATACCCTGAGTGAAAAATATGTTTCTTGTGTTAGGCTGCTGAGGTTTCTGGGTTTGTTTGATGTACAATTTAGTGTTACTCATCCTAACTAATGGTGACCTGTACCGATATCCTATTTCTGGTTTGGGAAAAAGAACACTGAAGTCCTGGATCCAATCCCAGCACTTCCATAACAAACTGGGCAGGTAAAAAGCATCTCTGGGCCTCAGTCTTTTCATCTGTAAAAGGGGTTAATAATACTTAGCCTACCAACTTTCCAAGGTGGAGTAAGGATCAAAGTCAAAATGAGCTCAAGTATGTGATAGGACATTTGTAATGGTCACCATTATACAAATGAATTGAGTATCATTTTTCCTCTTTTTGCATTTATGGTGAGCCTCCAATGGGCCAGACTTCATAGCCATTACTTGATTATATTTAATCTTCATGGCATCCGTGTGATGTGAGCCTTGTTTCCTCCATTTTTCCAAGGAGGAACTTGTGGCTCAGGAACTTGTGGCTTGCTCCAAGGGACACAGTTAGTCATTAGCGGAGCTGAGGTTTGAATCCAACTTCCCAGCTCCTCATATGAAAGGACTCTCCCTGCCCCTCCAACTTGTTCCCACACAGGACTCCTCTTCAAGGACTGACCCCATCCTAGGCCTAAGGCTGTCCCAAGGGGTTTGCGGTGTCCCCGGGCTCTGCTTGGAGACTGGGCCTCAAGCCACCCTAGATCGAGCCCACACCCAACCATCTCAGGATGAATGGTGCTGAGAAAAGAGAACTTAACTTCTCTCCATCCTTCCCAAAGGACCCAGTGGGGAAGAGAAACAAACGCTGACAGTGGTCAGAGCAGATCACATCGTTGAGGTCAAAGGTTTTTACAAGGTGAAAGGGCAAAGAGCAGGTGTAATAGAAACTTCAGAATCTGTTTTGAAATCAGAGCAAGCTCCTGGGCATGGTCATACATAAAATTTCAGATATGGTGTCATAACAGGAACAATATATCATTACATTGATTTTAATTGCAGCATCTACAATAGCTTTAATTTCTGGAGCAGCCAGTACAGAGAGAGAGACAAAAAGTTACCACTGTCTCTCTCAAGGACAGTAACTAGCATCCCACCTTTGGAATTCATCTGTGTAAGAACAAGTGAGATTAACGCTCAAGGACATTCTGGCAAGCACCCAGACAGAGAACAAAATAAGAACTTGCAGCTGAAGAATTGCTGAATCGGGGGTGCGAGGCTTTCCTTGTAGCAGTGGGCACAGTCTGGAAGCAGACCTCAGAGGCTGGCCGGGGCTGGGGGTAGGGGTATGACCCACCAACAGAGTGTCCCTTGTCCCTGCCCCGAACGCCCTAGGTTTTCCTTTCCCGGTTGGAATCTCTTGAGGATGAGCTGTGCCCAGAGATGGTGGGAATGTGAGAAGCAGTGAATTCTGTCTCCCTGCCAAGACCAGAGCGGCAGGGTAGTCCAGGGAGAAGCACTGGCCTGCGCCTTAAGAGACCCCAGTGTCTGTCCTAAGCTCCTAACTGCTGTGGGACGCTGGGAATGTCTCTTTCCTATGGGTCTCAGGTTCTCCATCTACCAGAGCCAGGAATGGGCAGAATGCCCTCCCGGATGCTTCTCATCCATAATATTCTATGCTTCTGTGGCACCTTGGGGGTGGCCTGTGGTAAGAAATGAGCTACCTTGGGGCACAGAAGATGAATTGCACGTGGTATTCATGCAAGAAACTGGCAAACCACTTGTCACCCAAGAGTCTCCATGGGGTCATGGATAAAAGCAATACAATTGTTCTTAAAAACCTAAGATGAAAAACTTTTCAATGGAGAAAAAACACAACCTCAGCCAGGTCACCAAGGCCAACATCAACAGTGATAAGTCATGTGGATGGCAGGTACCCTTGACAGGATGTGATGAAAACATCACTTCATCTCTGTGGTCCTCCTGCCAAAAACACACACATTCACGTCTAATCATGAGAAGAACATCAGACAAATCCTAGTAGATGGACATTCTACAAAGTACTCTTTGAAACTGTCAAGGTCATCAAATACAAGGAAAGGCTCAGAAACTGTCACAGCCAACAGGAGCTTAAGGAGACATAACGACTGCATGTAATGTGGGATGCTGAAACAAAGAAAGGTCATGATGTAAAAGCTAAGGAAATCTGAATAAAGTAAGAATATATCAATATTGGCTCATTAATTGTAACAAATGTATGATACTAATGGGATGTTAATATTGTCCCAATTTCTCTTTAACTCTAAAACGATCTTAAAAAATGAATTTTTAGGACAGTTGTTTTTTTTTTTAAAGCTAAGATGAGCAAAGTCTTGGCAAATGTTTATAGAAACACATCCCAAGGAGAAAGCAAAGTGACTGCAGAGTGGGTGTTGCATTTAAACTGGGACTCTACACATTTCATTGGAACTTGGGTAAATTTCAGTTTTTAAGGAAGCAAGTATGAACTCAGGTTGGAAATTGCTTCATTCAACTCTGAGAATTCCAGCAGGGAGAGGTAGCAAGTCACAGAGAAGCAATGACCTGATGGCCAGAGCATCTCTGGAGACACCGCCAAGACAGCTCAGTGGAGTCGGGTCTGTGCCTGCCGAGAACTAGCTGCTCCAGGCTGCAGATTAAAGCCACCCGGGGCATGAGCTGAGGTCTCAGTGGAGATATTGATTAGATTATGCAGCGGGGTAGTCTGGGAAAGAACCTTGTTCACGATGGGACCCCTAGATCTATTTCCTGCTCAGAGACCTGAGCTGTATGCAATCAAGCAAGCCTCCACTCCTTAGTGCTCTTACTTATAAAATAGGGGAGTGTTTGGGACGGGGTGGACTCTCCAGAGGTAGCGCCCATGTGATCACTATTAGCCAGGTTTTGGGCTAAGTAAGCAGTCTCATAACCACCCCTCAAGGCTTTGTGACTATCCTCATTTTTCAGATTAGGAAAACCAAGGCTCACACAGGTCCCATCAGTGCCCAGAGCCACAAGGCTAGTTAGTAAGTGGCCAAGCTGACTTTGAACTCAGCGTGCCTCTAACGTCTATTCTTAACCACTCCAGGTACTGCTCCCTCTAAGAGAGACTTTCTGGGGCCAGCTTGACTTTCTATGGGTCGACACTCATTTCTTTAGGGATCTTGCTGCCTAGTCACAGCTCAAACTTGATCTCAGAATACAGCTGACAGCGGGGTGTCTGCTCTGCTGGGTGGCGAGGGCACACCACCGAGCTTTGGGAGCACGTACCCTGGTTTCTCTGCTGTCCCCCTTCTGCGGTCAGTGGGGATTCCAGCCTGTCTGGCCCTTTTTGCTGTCTTAACTACGATGACAGGCTTCAGGTGTTTTTTAAATTAATGTGGCTTGCTTCTGTTCATCTCTTTTCCAGATGTCACTACCTAGAGGGAATCTGTCTTTTATTTATTGGCACTTTCCTGTGCAGAATCCAAGAGCGGCTCCCCTTGGCTGCTCACCCCCCAGGAAGGAGGCCACATGTGGGGAAGACTTTGAACCAGGAGTGCATGATCTGGGGTCCCCAGGGGGCTTGGGACAGGGGTCACGGTGGGAACCGTGGGTTTCTCTAGGCCACGTGGCACATGGGCTGCTGCTGGGAGGCGTGTGGCAGGGTCAACATGTCCCCACAGGGCTGGGCAGCTACTAATTTATGAAGGGTGGATGCCGCACTGTGTCAATGTCGCTCACGCCGCCAACTGCAGCAAAGTCAAGTGTTTTTCTTCCTACAAGACAGAAGACTGAGAGCTGCCAGGCTGGGATTCCAGCCAGTTTCTGAATGGCACCCAGAGCTGCCCTCTGCCCCAAATCTAGACCTTCTCTCACCAGCATGGTTTCTATAGCCCCCCCGCCCAGCTTCCTACCCCCCTCTGCCCTGCTCCAGCCATCCTCCTCCAGCAGCCAGAAAGATCCGCCAAAAATTCAAACAGGAGCAGATAACCCCGCTGCTGCCTCTTTCCCTGCAGGACAAAGTCCAGACTCCCTGGAAGACAGGGCGGCCCTTCCTAAGCTCCCTATATCCCCCCTCCCCACCTCTTCTGCTCACACTGAACTGCCTTGCACTCACCCTGCCCACCACCCACACTCATGCCTCTCGCTGTTGCCTCTGCCTGGCACCCTTCTTCAAAGGTCCTGCCCAAATGCCAGCTCCTTTGGGACCCCTTACCCACCCCCCGGCATGCAGCGCCCCCATCTGTTCCTGCTTCAGCAGGGGCCACACACGCCTGCCACTGTCGATTTATGGGCCTGTGAAACTCCCCGAGTCCCCCAGAAGGCGGGTGCCACATTATCCACAGTGGTGTCCCTGAGGTCCAGCTCAAGGCCAGGCACAGAGCAGGTGCCCAGCGGTGCTGACTGCCCGGGTGAGAGTGTGAGTGAAGGGAGGGGCCGGAACCCTTCTTCCTAGTCCAGGCCCCCGTACAGCCCGCTCAGCTCCCAGGCCCCCTCGGACAGTGTGCTCCGGAGGCCGTGTCCCCTGATCTCCCCTCCTCTCACTTAGAAGCATTCTGAGCCGAAAGGAAAGGCAATGGTGTTCCTAAATAGAGAAAAAGATTTGCTTCCCTGAAGGTCATTCCAAGGGGGTGGTTCTGAAGAAACTGCGTGCGAGCTCCTGTGGGGACACTCCCTGGGATTGATTTGTGGGACATTCCATGGTCTTCCCAACCCACCAGCCCCTGCCCCAGTTCCAAGGGTGGGTTTGAGTGGCCGAAAGATCTACCTAACAGGTCGCTGAGCCCTGCTAGGCCTGACCTGGGAGCTTCCAGGTCAGTGGGAGCAGCAGCCCCTGTTGCAAATAACCACCCATGCCCCTGGTGGCGAGTGCCCAGGCTCTGTGGATGCCGGACCATCAGGGCTTTGGGGCTGAGGGTACAGCGATCATTGGGGAAGGGGATCACAACGTTTGCGGAGAGTCAGAGCTCGAAGAAGGCAGCGCTGAATTAGATAGGTGGGGCTTGTGCGGGGAAGGGATGCAGGCCAGGGGCACAGCACGACCAGAACTCAGAGAGGGCCAGCATGGGGCTTGTCTGGGGGCAGGGGGCCACTCGGCTCGACTGGTGCTTACACACCAAGGAGACACATCAGGTGGATGAGATAGCCAGGCTGTGCCGGGCCATAGGGCAGGTGAGCCCTCAGCCCCTAGAGCCTCCTTTGAGAGCGCCTGAGCACCCCAGCATGGGGTCGGGGAGGGGCTGAGGGGCGCCCGTCCTGGCTGCACTGCATGCATGCAGGGTGTGCAGCTTGGGCATCCATGCCAGGCGGCCCTGTGGACCCTGCAGTGCTGTGGGCACGGCTACCCAGCTCAGGGAGCAAGGGGCAGTAGCTCTGTCCTCTCCCCAGAATCCAAGTGGCAGAAGGGGGATGACCATACATGGCATTTGGTCCACCCACCTACACACATTCCCCCCACCTAGCTAGGCCCCTTTGTGGCACTCCCCTCTTGCACAGCTGGCACTGGAATGTTCCCTGCACGTGAGGCTGCGTGCTTCTACAGACAACTTCAAAGCCTTGCTGCATGGCCCAGCTGTCGTCCCACTTCCTGAGATTCCCCTGTGCCCTTTCTCTAACTCCTACAGAAGGGGTCGTCTGTCTCACTCACGTGGGAGCAGCTGTCTCGTGTTACAGATGAAGGAACTACGGGCAGAAGGTGGAGTGACTTGGCCAAAGTCCCAGGGGGAAGGAGCAGCAGGGCTGGGCTTGAATGCAGGCCTCTGGCCTCCCGGCAGGGCTTCCCCTGCCCCACCACCTGCCCCTTGGCTCCGCTGGGCAGGGCCTCACAGGACTCACTGCCTCTGAGTCTTCACCGCTGCTCCTGGAGGACAGCGAGCACTGCTAACACCAGTGCATGTCCTCTGGGGGTCCTGGGTGGCAACTGGCACACAGCGGTGCTCAGCAGCCCTCTGCAGTCAGGATTGGGCCCCTGCTTTGGAGACCATTTCTGTGAGACCCCGACGCACTGAGTTGGTGACTTGGCAGGACTGGGCTGGGCAGCTGAATGGTCATCGTGGAGCAATGAAAAGAAACCCTGGTCTGGAGGCAGGGCTGGGTCCAGGCCTGGCTGGGCTGAGCAGGAGCCACCTTAGAGGTGGACTTTGCCCTCTCTGGCCTCTGGTTCCCCAGCGATGGGCTGGGGAGTTGTTCTCTGACCTCTGAGGCCCCGGCAGCTCTGTCGTCCTGGGGCTTTAGGCTGGTACCACCAGTGTCCCCAGCAGGAGCCTGGACAGAATGGAAAGTGGCAGTGTATTACCCCTTGCTCCTGACAGATCTGCGTCAGTCTCTCCAGCTGCTCATCCTGGATGACCTTGGCCTTCTCGTACTGCTGGATGACCATCTCCATTTCCACCTTCACCGGCAGGATGTAAGCTGGAAGACAGAGACAGCCCCGTCAAGAACCTGGCAATGGCAGGGCTTGGGCAGGGAGCAGCTGACCCCAGCCTGCAGCCAGCAGCAGTTTAAGGGCCAGGCGCAGTACCCTGAGGATTTGGGGGAAATGTCCAGCTCCGGAAGGTACAAGACGACTAGAATGCTAACGCACTGTGGCAGACTGCTAGATGGCCCCCAATATCTGTTTCCCACTTTTTCCACAATAATAGATCCTTACCTTTTGGCTGTGCACATAGCTGATGAATGGAAAAAGGAATTTTGGTACATCCATACAATGGAATACAAGACAGCAATAAAAAATGAGGATGTGGGAAACGGACTTTGGCCCAGTGGTTAGGGCGTCCGTCTATCATATGGGAGGTCCGCGGTTCAAACCCCGGGCCTCCTTGACCCGTGTGGAGCTGGCCATGCGCAGTGCTGATGCGCGCAAGGAGTGCCGTGCCACGCAAGGGTGTCCCCCGCGTGGGGGAGCCCCACGCGCAAGGAGTGCGCCCGTGAGGAAAGCCGCCCAGCGTGAAAAGAAAGAGCAGCCTGCCCAGGAATGGCGCCGCCCACACTTCCCGTGCCGCTGACGACAACAGAAGCGGACAAAGAAACAAGACGCAGCAAATAGACACCAAGAACAGACAACCAGGGGAGGGGGGAAATTAAATAAATAAATAAATCTTTAAAAAAAAAAAAAAAAAGAAAATATTAAAAAAAAAAAATGAGGATGTGATGACTGGCACTGGGACACCATCTTGGTCCATGAGACGACTTTGGAAGGTAGCTCTGCATAGCAGAAAGACAGAATAGCTCGTGACTAGAAAGAGCACCATATTGGCCTCGGGCAGCCTACCTGTGGACTTTCCCATGAGAGAAATAAACTTCTGCTTTAAGTCACAGTTATTTGGGGGCTCCGTTAACTCACAGATGAGCTATTTATAACCCAGACTCAGAGGAGAAAGCCTGGACTCTGTGGCCTGAGGGCCCCACGGTGGCCCAGCCAGTGGCAGTTCCGTGTACCTCTGCTCAGGTCGTTCTCTGAGCTCAGCAGCTCTGGGTTCCTTGGAAGTCTCGGTATCAACTCCTGACCTTAGCCTGGCCTCTGCCCTTCAGCCTCTCGTGCCTCTCAGAACTCAGCCCCTCTGCGCTACTTGGAAACTTCGATCACAGGCTTCTCTTGCCACTGCCTTCTCCAGCCTGCCACGTCTCTGATATCCAAGTCCTCTTTCCACCCATAGACTCCCAACATCCAGATGTTCTCTGGCTGCTGCAGGGATCATGCAGAGAAGTGAAATCAGGATTTTTCTGTTTGCTTCCAGACTCGAGGGCAGCCCATGTGTCCCTGAAACCTTGCCCCAAGCCGCCGCTGCCTCCTCAGACCTCAGATCACACCCAGGGCAAGAGCAGCAATTTAGCACCCATCCGGGCACCTGGCTCGTCTCCAGTGAGAGGCTCCCAGTGCACAGTCATGCCTGATATGTGAGGAAATAGGGGGAACTGCTGGGAGAACATTCACAGGGCAGGGAGGGGCTGTCTAAACCCATTAGTGTGAGGTTGTCCAGCTGGCCAGAGCTGGCAGAGAAAACCAGAAGGCACTGCTCCTGCCCCAAGGGGAGCAGCTGATCTCACGGACAGAGCCAAGAACAGGGCCCAAGCCATGGGGCGGGGGAGAGTGGGCAGCTGGAAAAGCACTGGTGGGGACTTGCTATGTGACGCGCATCCTCTTGGCCTCAGTTTCTCCATTTGTCAAATGAAAAGGGAAGGACTGGGTGAGCTACCAGAGCCTTCCCCAGCCTGGGCATTTCAGACTTGGACCCAACCGCATTTCAGCTGGATGTAGGCTCTGGACTAGGGGCTCCTGACAAGGCACAGGGGTGGGCACAGGCCCAACCCTCAGGACTCACAGGGCGGGGTGTGGGCTGGGGACCTGGGAGAGGGTGCCCAGCCTGGGGGAAGAGACTTTAGCCCATCCTCCCTGCCTCCCACCCACTGGGCACAGGGTTGGAGTATTCTCATGGCCCTAATTTCCATCATTTGCAATAAAAATTAAGGGCTGGAAAAGACCTTAAAAGTCTGTTGCAGTGGTTTTAAAACTGCTCCAGGAGGTGTCTCAGAGAAGGAGGGAGAAGGCAAGGAGGTGGGCTTTGGGCCCTGTCCACTTGAAGTTGACCAAAGTAGTGCCACTTTTTTTTTTTAGTGAAAAAAATTTCTAAAATTTAGAGACACTATAACCCTCAAGCAACAACTCCCTTTTCCCCTAAAGCAGCTCCACTTTTAATCTATTTTATACAATGGGCATCTGCGTAAGATTCTGGGGACAAAAGGGTTTTACAGCTAAAACCCTTTTCTGCTCTGCCCGGCCCCTCTGCATGGCCACCTGGCCTCAGGCCCCCAAACTGCAGGAGGGAGCCCACTTCTTGGGGAGGTGGCCAGCCCACCCATGGGAGGCTCCGTGTCAAGTCCTTCCGTGGCTTTGGTGAGTGGGCCTCCTTGACACGCCCCCAGGGGTTCCAGGACCACCCTCTGGAGCCCAGACATTGGCTTCAGTACCTGCCTGTGCCCTCGTCCTCTGGGCCACTCCATCCCGGTAACCCCCACCCTTCCCCAGAGATGAACTTTCCAGGACCCTCCCCACCCAGGCCCCCTCCTGGAGGAAACACTCTCTGGTCTGTCTCTACCTGCTAGAAATAGGTCATTTACCCAGATAGAGTCAGGGCCTCCACTCCCTAGGTCAGGGTGGCTCTGTGGGGGGTGCACCTGCCTCTGGTGGTGGCCAAGGCAAGGATAGAGCAAGGAGAAAATCAGACTCCTGCTGGAAATGGAGACAGAGGGGGGAGTGTGTGTCCCTAAAGATGCTTGAAGCCTGGGCCGAAACCCAACCAAGCCAGCAGCTCCCACAGAAACACCCTCCTGCTGCTTACACGTGGACAGGCTTGGTGAACATAAGGTGGGATGAGCCCTGCAGGGAACAGGGGATTGACCTGGACGAAGCTAGTGGTGAGTCTGTAGGCCACTAGCGGCAGGGGTTGGGGGTGGGGGGCAGAGGTCCGTGGCAGGTGGGCATCAAGTCGCCGGTGATGGTAAGAGTAGGTCTCCCCAGAGGTGCAGCTCTGCTGTCGGCTCTCAAGTGAGGGGCTCGCCATCCAGCACACACAGCAGCCACGTCAGCATGAACGTGTGACCCCTGAGTGGCAGTGGACGCTCAGGTGGCATCTGAGAGCTTGTGAGGGGTGGTTCTCTCCAGGCTATCGGCCCCCGCTCCATCTGCACACCTCCCATGGGCTGGCTCCTTGCTCAGCTGACAGCTCCTGTTCTCAGAGCAGCGCCCCCTAAAGTACCTTGCCAGCCCGCTGACCCCTTTCAGTCCACTCACCGTCGATGACTCTCTTCACCCGCCAGATCCGGAGCATGATGATGAGGCTGATGGCATCCCAGGGGCTCCTGGGCCCGTTGGCCACGGTGGAAGCCACCATTGGGGCCAAGGACAGGATGATCACGGCCCCGTCGAACACCTGTGGGAGGAGACGCGTCCTGGTGCCCTGGTCTTGACCCGCAGGCTCAGGGGCCATCCTGGTTGTGGTGGACCAGAAGCCAGGCCGGGCAAAGCTGGTGCCGGGGAGCCTCTCGGAAGCCTGCGCTGGGCAGGTCGCCTCTCCTCCCCTCGCCTGCCTCTCCCGCCTCGCCTCCTCGGTTGCTCGGGGAGCATCTCCTAGAAGTGCTCCTAAGCCTTCTCTTTCTCCCGGGTGACTGCAGCCCATCTCCAGCCCGAGCACAGACTTCTTGGACTGTTCCATTTCCAGCGTCTTGTCCCTTCTTGGGTTGGGGCCTGCATCCCATATCCCAGGGCCCTGTCAGGGGCCGAGCTGGACTGTGCCAACCTCACTGGACCCCTCACGGGGGAGGGTAGCAGGAGCCCAGCACCCGCATCTCATCTCTATCCAGTGACCCGGAGGCGGGTCAGGGCTAGGAGAGGAGGGGGCCCCAGCCAGCGGGATTAAACCCTGGGCCCTGACCACCCTCCTGCCCGTCCCAGCCTGGCCTTGGTCTAAGACTTTTGTGGGCCAGGACCCTCTGTGTCTGCCCCAAGCACTGGGCCCAAATAAAGAGAGGCTCAAAAACAGAGGGGACCGCGAGGGAGGAGTGGACAGCAGGGGCTGACCACCCTGCCTTATCCTGGGTGCACCAAGCTCCCTGTGGTAGGTGCCGCCCCTCTCATGCTGTGACCGGGAGGCTCGTTAGTGGACGTCTTGACTCACCTACTCCCCACCACCCTTCTATGTGAAGCAGAACAGCCTGGCTGGGACACCCTGCATGGAAATCCAGGCCAAGAAGCCCTTTTATGGTTCTCTGCTCAGTTATCCCACCGTTGCGCCATTTTAGAGTGGATGAATTTCTTTTAAACTGCATTTCAAAAGCTTTAAAAATTGATTCAAGAATCACTTGGAAAATGTATCTGAATTTTAAGATTTTTTAAAAAGCCTCTCTTTGCTGGAAACTTTCAGTTTGTGCCTCACCGGCTTCCACCCCCACCCCTACCCCAGGCAACATACACAGCCAAAGATACTCCTGCGGTCAAGTGCAGGAAGGTGACGGCCTTTTTTGATGGCTCCCACCCTGCAATGGAGGAGACAGTGAAAAGTTTCAGCTTCCAGGATGGGGAGTGGAGGTGGAGGTGGACATTGGTCTTTACCTCTATTTTGTTTTCGATGTAATCCCAGATCCCAAGGACCACAATCCGCAGAACAGTCTGAGGAGAGGAGGAGATAAAAGAGGTTATGGCTATTACTCTCCAATCCACCCCCACCCCCCAAGGGAGAAGATTCTGGAGCTCAGAATCAGAAGCTCTGCTTCCTTGTTCAATAATAGGAAAATCCTCACCATCCCCTAAGCGTCTCTCAGCCCACGTGTCCTCTCCATTCCCACTGCAAGGGTCCCCATGCACCCCTACCATCTGGCTACAGCAAGGCCTCCTACTGGCCCCTCCACCTGCAGACTCTGCCCTTGGCCAGAGATGTCTTCTGTAGCACACACCTGACTGTGCCACCCCCTTGCCCCAAACCCTTTGGTGCTCTCAGGACACATCCCTTGGAATGACATTCAGGACCCTGCCTCCCTCTCCAGCATCATCTCTTGCTACTCCCATCATGACTTCATGCCACAAGCCACTTGCAAATCTTCACACATGCACGTTCTCTCCTACTGCCTTGTCTCTGCAGGGGGTGAAGACTGCTCCCTGCCCCAGGATCTGATCTCTCCTTCCACAATGAGTGAAGCCTGAGGTTGGCCAGCTGGCTCAAGACTAAATTTCCCAGGCTTCCTTACCTCCAGGGGTAGCATGTGATTAAGTTCTGGCCCCTGGCAGGTGAGGAGAAGCCCTGTGCACAATTTATGGGCTGTACCCTTAAAAGGATTAGGCTCGTCCTCCTCTTTCCCTCTTGCCAAAGATGGGAAAGGGGTTGTCCACGTGGTGGTGAGCCATCTTCAACTCAGGGCACTGAGCAGCAAAAAGGAAGCAGGCTGGGCCCCTGCCAGCCCCAAGCCACCAGACCAGCCTTAACTCCACCCAACCTGCTCTTCTGTGCTAGGAACTCCACTTTGGTTAAGCCCCTATGTTTTTGGTTTTCTTGTACCAGCACCGTGGCCTGTGTCCTAACCAATGGGCCCTTTCCCTTTTCTCTGCCCAATGAAGGTCTTGTCCTTCTGGCCTCAGCTCAAATGTCACCTCCATGAAGCCCTAACATCTCCTTAGGCTTGGCTGGTAGCTCTTCCCTGGTTTCCCTAGTTACCCTTCCCCAGCACTTAATCATCCATTGTGGCAACTACCTAACCAATCCCCTCATCTAGGGCACAGGAGACACTGTTGGTTCCTTTCTTTCACCCCTGATCGCTGGCATAGAGTAGACCCAGTGATTAAACACTAGGGTTAATGAACATATGTATGAATGAATAATTCCTTACAACCCGCGGTAACTCTCTCCAAATGCCACTGCCTTCCATAAAACTTGGTCTTGTATGATCCTGGTACACTTGTCTGCCGGCCCCTCCTTGAACCAAGATGATTAGTATTTCACATCAGATGGTGCCCACTCTCCCACATGCCTGTAGCACATCCCAGGCATATGAAGTCAGAGAAACTGAGGAAATGCCATGTGTTCCATCCATATGTGTTATGCCTCAAGAAGGCTTGACCCATGAAATCCCCTTCTTCCTCACAAAGACTGGCCTGATTTCCATGAACAGATGAGGAAAAGGTGGGATGCTGGTAGCAGCCAATTATGTCATCATCTTTGGGTATAGAAAGGGACCTGTGGCAGCTTGACATCCACCCCTTTATGGTTTCCAATCTCTGAGTTGAGGGACACATACTCAACTACAAGAAGGCCTGGAGGTGGAAAAAGCTCTGGGTTGGAGCCCAAGGTATCTTGTGGTCACAGCTTTGTGATGAGCTGATTGTGTCAAATCTCCTCTCTGGGCCTCAGTTTCCCTTCTGCTGGAAAGGTAGATTAGATGACTTCATAGGCTCCTCCTAGTCCTAAAAGTCTACAAATCTTCAAATTATTTATGGGAGTAATATCGGCCATCTAGAATATGCCTATAACTGCCAGAACCTTGGCCAGCTATTGTGAATGTGCTGCTATGAACACAGAAGTACAAGACTTTGTTTGAACACCTGTTTTCAGTTCTTTGGGGTAGATACCCAGGAGTGGAATTGATAGATCATATGTTAAATTCATGTTTAATGTATTGAGGAAGTGGCAACCTGTTTTCCTATCCTCCTGTTTTATATCCTGCTCATTTCTCCACCCTTGTTAACTTTCTTGGGTATTAAAATGTAGATTCCTGGGCTGCCATAGAGACCCATGGATTCAGAATCTCACAGTCAAGGCCCAGGAATGTGCCTCCTTAATAAACTTTCCTGGGGCACCCAACAGAACCCAGGGATGTATGAAGTAAAGTTGTGGGCTAAGACAGCAAAGGCTTGGGTTGAAACAGAGAGGCCACATGGCCAGAAGCAACAAGAAAAATGAGCATTAGATTAGGAGTCAAGAGACGAAGTCTAAAAAAAAAAGAGAGACTAAACAGACAATGACAATTAAATGCAATTCATGATCCAGGACTGGATCTAACCATGGAGGAGAAAAAGCCCAAAAGAACATTATTAGGACAACTGAAAAAATAGGAATATAGATTGTATGCTTATATCAATGTTGAATTTCTTGATAACTATAAAAATGTGTTTAAGTGAATATCCTTGCTCTTAGGTAATACACATGCAAGTATTAAATGGTAAGGAGCATGATATCTGCAACCTATTCCCAGTTACTTAGAAAATAGATGGATAGATGAAAGATAGAGAATCAATAGAAAGTGATATAGAACTGTTAAAAGTTGTTACATCTGGGTATCTGGGTAGGGAGTTCTCTACATTGTACTGTAGTTCTCTGTATTATTTTTTTTTGTATTGTTTGCAACCTTAAGTTTGCAATTTTTTCGAAATAAAAAGCTGTTTATTGGGGTTTTTTTGGGGGGTTTGATTTTCGCTTTTTTAAAAGACAAAGTCTGCTCCTCTGCTGTCCCCTCGTTAGCCATGTGACAATGGCCAAATCCCTTAGCCTATCTGGACTAAAAGTGGAAATCCCTCCCCTCTTGCTACCTGTCTCTCAGGGCTGCAACAAAGCTCCAGTGGGAAAGTGCTTCAAAATGCAAACTATTATCCATGTGGCACAGCAGTGCTCCAAAATGTATTCACCAAATGCAATGAATGTGCCACAGCAATGAAAGAGGTTGTTGATGTGGGAGGAGTGGGGTGAGGGGGGTGGGGGGTATAAGGGAACTTCTTATATTTTTTGAATGTAATGTTTTAAAAAAATGAGATCGTAGAACCAAAAAAAAAAAGTAGTGCAGGGCAAAGAAGAGGATTATTTTATTGCCTGTCCCCACCCCAGGGCCTCTGCTATGCTGGTCCCTAAGAGTTGCCAAGGGTTTTGAGGAAGGGTCTGTGGGGACTGGAATTCTTTTTCCCAGTCTGAGTTCTCAGCCTCCTTCATTCCAACATTGGCTTCGGGAGCCCAGGGAGCCTGATAAGGTAGGCGAGGCAGGTCGGAGCCTTGGCCAAACCTCGGGGAAGGCATCTAGGAGAGAGCTCTCTGGGCTCACCGCTAGGGAGCAGGGCGGAGGTGGGCGCCCTAGTTTCCACAGCAGTCCCCAAAGCCAGCCGGGCCGGGCCCACTGGAGAAGGCGGCAGCACGCGTCTAGCCTGAGCCTGTGCCTCTGCAAAGCTGCAGCCCGTGGGGTGGGGAGGTGGAGGTGGTGCCTGCCTCGGGGAGCGGGCTGGCTATGAAATACCTACAGCTGGGGTAGTCCCGGGCACTTCCTCAAGCAGCACTTTTGCTCTCGGGGAAGCTTTCCCTGAGAAGATGGCTGCAGGCTCCCTCCCCCAGATCCGCCGGGCAAGACCAGAGCAGCAAAAGGAAGACGTGGGTTCCAGGATCCAACTACAAGGTAACACTTAAAATATGAGAAACCTTGTGGGGACCGAGGACAGTCTTGAATTGGTGCGCAAGAGAAAGGCTGGCTGTGTTTTGAAGTGCTGTGTCCGAGGAGCCGCAGGGCCGCACAAGAGCGCCCCCTGGAGTTAGGCATTACTAGAACAAGGGCCCGGTTAGATTCCTCCGCCCTTACTCCTGACAAATTCCCAGGAATGGTGGATTGTGACCCAGGGAGCTGACCTCCTCCCAGTGCAGGGACTCTAAAGGTGACCCCCACCCCCAGCAGACGCAGTAGCTGATACCTGCAGGGGATGTGGGCTCACAGACATGCTGTGCCCTCCCTCCCCAGCAGGGGGTTCATTTTAGCATGGAGGTCCCAGCTACCTCAAAAGAATGGGTTCAAGGTCTGTAGGACAGAGCATGAGGTGGAGGAGAGCAATGTCAGATGTCATTCCATTAGACGACAGTATGGATTGTGAGCTCATCGTGCACAGAGCGCGGTGCTAAACAGTGAGGAGCAGAGAGGCTGGGCTACATGGGATACATAAGGTTTAGTTGCAGAACTTCCTCTCAGCATATGATAAATCTCAAGTCTCCGTTCTAAAACTTCCCTCACCTGACCCCATGTCTCCCACAAGCCACTGCCTCATCTCCTCCCCAAGCAAATGTTTGGAAAAGAAGTGTTTCCACAGCTCCATCTCAAACTCCCCCAAACCTATTGCAATTGGACCTTATCTCCCACTACTCCTCTAGAACCACTCACTCCTTGGTTACCAGTGACCCCCAGATACTGTCCTATTATTTATCTAACTTGTCAGTGTGTGACACTATTGACTGTTCCTTGCTCTTAAAATGATTCTCCTTCTTCATTTCCTCCCTTCCTCCTTTCCTCCCTTCCTTTCCTCCCTCCCTCCCTCCCTCCCTCCCTCCCTCCCTCCCTCCCTTCCTTCCTTCCTTCCTTCCTTCCTTCCTTCCTTCCTTCCTTCCTTCCTTTCCTTCCTTTCCCTCTCTCTCTTCCTTCCACAAATTATATAGACAGACACAAATACATAGATATGTCTTTTAAAACAATCTCCCTAAACAAACCATTAGGTCATCTGTCCCTTACCCCCTTATGTCTCGGGGAAGGCCTCACATCAGCACACGATTCACTGTTTTCAATATGCTTGAACTATTTCATAAAAAAACAAAACAAAACAAAGACTAGGTAGAATCCTCCTTAAGATGATGTAAAGCACATATATAATGACATGGAAAGATATTTGCAAAGAGTGAATGGACAAAAATTAAAGCAGGCTCTGAAACTTCAGGTCCACTATGATCCCTTTTTAGTAAGGAAAATTATATATATATGTAGTCACTGAAAAAGGCTGATTGGACAAACTGAAGTTTTAATAGTGATTATCTGTCCGTGATGAGAATATGGGCGACTTTTGTTTTCTTATTTTGGCTTGTCTATATCTTCTTAGTTTTCTACGGTACACAGAAATATTCTTGTAAAGTTCATTTTTTCGCACACCCAGGTGATCAGATGAAGCACTAGAAGTCACCAGGGAGCCACCCTTCAGGTTGTCTGTTTGGGGGCCTCCTAATGCCTCCTGAGCATGACCCTGATGCCTCAGCATTGGGGCTCCGTCAGCTTCTGAGGCCAAAGGTTGGGCAGGCTGGTGTCCTTTCTGCAAGGCTCCTCCTCCAGGAGTTACATGTCTCAGTCCAGTTCTCCCCTCTTGCCTGGAATGCTAGGGTAGGGCTTGGGATAATCCCCAGAATCTCAGAGCTGGAGGGAGAGCCTTCAAATGTTACATGGTCTAACCCCCTTCCTTGTTTTAATCCCTGGTCCAGTGGCCCAAAGAGGAGGCCGTCTAGCCTGAGCTTGCAGGCCTCCAGTGGTGAGCCTGAGACTGTTTAACTGTACATGCAACTTGTTTAGAAAATTCATCTTTATAGACCAACGTTTGTGCTCCCTAAGATCATGGCCAAGGACATGGAAAATGAAAAACTGGGAATAAGATTTTGGAGAATCAGTTCTCACAATCATGTTGAATGGATTCAGTCCTTCAATGCGGGTGCCACGTGGCCAGCCCTGTGCCTGACAAAATAAGGGGAGACAGAGAGTATGCAAGGCCCCTGGCCCCTGCTCACAGCAGAGCGGGGGGACAAATCCATGTCCAAGGAAGATGAACTAATCATGGGTTCGGGAACTCAGAGCAGGGGAGGTCCATGTGGGCTGGGTGTCAGCACAGCCTGCTGGAAGAGGTGGAGGAGGAAGGACCTGAGCTGAGCCTTCAAGGAAGGACTCAGAGAGGCAGCGGAAAGCAGGCCTGGCCTTCCAGACAGAAACCACAGGCCCAGGCATTTCTGAAATAAGAGCACAGTGTTCAACAAGACTGCCACCAGATCGCGGGGCACTTTTGTGCAAATTAGAAAAAGGCATCCCTGACTCAGACATCTGCTGGAAGTCTGTTATACTGATTTTTAAAAACTAGACATTTGACTGCCATCTTCCAGGAAACTGCCATGATAAATAAACAAATCTATGACGTCCACAGGGTGAGCCAAATCTTCCTTTGCTGTCTGTATGAACTTACACCGTGGCACTGGTTTTTAACTTGCATGAGCACCAAAGAGGCCCACTTGAGGAGCTCTGGGATGAGGGGCTCCTGACAGCTGAGGAAAATCAGCAAGGAGGCACTGCAGGCTTGCCCCTGTGTGGATCCACCCAGGCAGGGCCAGGGGAGAATGGAACCTTCTAAGATTAAAATCCGACCCTCTGAGAAGTCAGCTGCTCTAGATCTTGCTCCTGGCTGACTCTTGCAGGATCTTTTCAAAGCACCCTCAAGCCTTTCAGGCTTGTTTTGGGAGGTGGGTGGGGCAGCCACTGTTCACCTTCTGGATGGGACAGCAAGGTCAGAAGTGATGCACACGGGGACTCGTGGCCAGGGGTGCAGCGACCCCTGGTTCCCCTACACCTCTCTGAAACTTGGAGAAGGATGAAGAGAATAAAGTGAGAAGGTAGCTCCTAGGACAGGTCCAACTCCCTCACATTAAAGTTAGGAAAGCCAAAGCACAGAGAGGGGCAGTGGCTTGCCTGAGGCCACACAGCAACTTAGTGGCCAAACTGGCTCTCTCTTGCCAAATCCTCATTGGACACTGAGGAGAAGCATGCGCACCCCCCTGTCTGACAGCATAAACCACAACACCCTACTCTGGTCCCTGGTCTGGTGGCAGAAGGTCACCAGGGCCCTCCTGGGAGGAGGCATCAGGCAGTAGAGGGGCCCCTGACTGATCCCAAATCTTGGGATGGCCACTGATGTGCAAAGATGTGGCCTTGGCTCAGTTTGGTTTGGCAACAGACTTCATTTGGCTTGGACTTGGCAGGTAACCTCCTCCCCAGCAGGCCAGGCTCCTGACCTGGGGCAGCTCAGGGGCCACTCCAGAGGCTGCTGCTGGGGAGAGGGGCATGGCTCCCATGCTGATGTTGAAAGAAGCCCTGGTCAGTAGGGGAATGGGGCACATCCACGCTGGATATTAGCCATGAAAAGGCAAGATGTTCTGATATAATGTGGATGCATCTATACACATGCTAAGTGTAGACACAAAAGGTCACATATTGTATAAGTCCATGTATGTGAAATGTCCAGAAGAGCTAAATCCAGAGAGCCCGAAGGAGATTTGTGGTTGCCAGGGACAGGGAACAGAACGAACAGGGAGTGACTGCTGATGGGTACGGGGTCTTCTTGGGGGGTGATAATGTTTTGGTACTAGATCAAGGAGATGGTTGCACAATACTGCCAGTTGTGCCCTTTAAAGCATTAATTTCATGTTTATGAAAATTTCATCTCAATTGAAAAAAAAAAAAGAGGCAGCAGCTTTGAAGCTCCTCTCTAGAGGGTCAGCAGGGGATCAGCTTCCTGCTTTCCCAGGAACAGAGCCCAGTTACAGGATCTCGCAGCCCGGGGAGGAGCCAATACTGCACCGGGCCGAGCTGCGGGGAGGCAAGCCCAGAGGAGCCGGCTCCCAGCTGAGGCCCGGTCCCAGCCAAGGGCGGGGTGTGCTTCGGAAACACCGTTGGCACAATTCCGCATCGGAGGCCAAGGGCTCTGCCTGTTCTTGGGGCTGCCGGGCTACGTGGAAGCTACGGCTACGCGGCCCTGCCTGACCCCGACCATCAGGGCCTAGGAAGCTCCACGGGCACTGGCTTCCACCGCAGGCCCTGGGGGATCTCCTCCACAGCCACTCGACAGAGGGACGGCCTCTCACCATTCGGAGAGCGTCTGCTTGGCAGCTCGGCTGGTCTGAACTGATGTCTTCAAAGTGAGCCCAAACCAGCCTCCCTCCCTCCGTTTTTTGGGACCTGGCTCTGTCCTCTGGGGCCACACAGACCAAAGCTGTCCCCAGGGACAGCCCTCAGAACTCTGAGACGGGCAGAGGTGGGGACGAGGATGCACTTGTGTCCCACAGGCCTGAGTCTACTCCCACCTGTCATCCTTGGGGCCCTAGGAAGGTTCCCACACCTCTCTGGGCCTCAGTTTCCCAACTTGTAAAATGTCCCGCCTGTCTTCCAGGGCTGTCCCAAGACTCAGTTAATACAAGAGGTAGAAATTGCTCAGGACAACTCACAGGGCTCCGCGGCGTCGGGAGGGAAGCCGGCTTGGACCTTCTTGGGATGGGCCCACCCGCCAAGCTGGAGGTGGCTTGGAGGGACCCTCTGCCTTGGCTCACAGCCGTGTCCCTGGTGTGTGTTTCCCAGAGGGAAGGGCAGGACCGGTCAGTCCTGGCTCTGTGGTAGAGGCTTCGCTGCCCCAGACCTTGTGCGTCTCAATTCCCGGCCCTGGCCCTCATCTTCACCCAGATTCCTGCCGGCCCCATCGCCAGAGTGCGATGCAGCGGGGAGACAGCGGGTTAGGAGCCAGAGGCCGGGAGCCAGCCAGGGCCGGTCTCCTCACCTGCACAGGTTTTGGTGGGCAGAGGTACAGGCCTGATCCACTCCTGCCCCGGCCCTTCCCAGCAGAGGTGCCCACCCATGGTAATGACCACCCATGTGTGTCCTCACACATTTCTAAACTCTCTGGGGCGGGGGGGAGGGGGTACTGAGAGACCTTGTAGCCACGAGGTTCTGATGCTGCACTTCTGAGAGACGGTGGAGAGTGAGCACAGGACCCTGCACTCCAGCCTCCATCTGCGGACAGGCCAGGCTGAAGGTGGGGGGCGGCTGGGACAGGGGAGGACCCCCTCCCCATCTTTCATAAGGCCTAAGGCAAGTGACCCCGCAGTTGTTCTCCCCCCGCTCCCTGCTGACCCGCTGTGGGCAGCCCCAGCCCCTTCCCTGGTTTGGGGAGGGGGCGGTGGCTCTGAGGCGGCCCCTCCATGCACAGGGGCTTGTCTGTTTCAGATGGCTCATCTCCGGCAGTGACAGGAAGGGAATGCCAAATTAACACTGGGTAATAAATTCTGCAAAAGCCAATAAAACCGAAGCAGAGGGATGGCTGGGAAGAACCGCAGCAACTGATTAAACATTTTTGTTGGCAGTCACAGGCGCACGGTGCATTTTCCAGGGTTTGCAGCAAGGAGACATCTGGCCACGGCCCATGTGTTTACAGGAGCAGATCTCAGGGACCAAGGAGGGTGTGGCCCTCAAGGGGGTGGTAAGCTGGGCAGCAGGCACTCTGCTTTGGGGAGACCGAGGCACCTCTAGGGCAGCAGTCTCGACGAGCTGGCTGGGGCACTTCCCGGGAGGGGTGGAGTTGGCCTCTGCCCCCAGTGTTGGAACCTCAGGCCCAGTTCGCTGGCCAGCTCTGTGGGCTGTGGCCTGAGCCTGGGGAAGAGAATGTTCCGTGCTGCGAGTGCCTGCTGCCGCGCCCTGCCATGCCCCACACCCAGACACGGGATCCTGGACTCAGGCCCCAAGCCCAGCCCTCCGTGATTTTAAGGGCTGGGATCCTGAAGCCTTAGACTCCTTGATCACACCCCAGAATATTCTCTGCTCTGTCCCTCTGCCCATGCTGCTCCTCCCCCAGAGCACCTGTCCTTCCCTCCAGCCCCACTGTGCTCTGGGGTCCTGAGCTCCACCTCCAGCGGAGCAGCATCCCGCCTACCTGGGTTGGCGGGAGCTGCGCGTGAGCGTGTGCATGCGTGCATGTGTCCTCCCAGCAGTGCCTTATTCCTTTCTGTCTTTGTCCCTGTGTTTGTTAAATGACTCTGAAAGGCCCTGCCAGGGCTCTGCATGAGCTCATTGGGGGTGAGGATGAGGAGGGGGACAGTGGCAGCTGATGGGCGGGACCAGTGCTCAGCGCTGTCAGGAAAAACTGGTTTCCACATGGACTCTGCTGCTCCAAATCCTCCCGTGGCTTCCCACGGCCCGCAGGACAAAGCACAGCCTTGTCCCATCAGTGCCCCCGAAATGCAGCCATGGTATCAGGGTGAAAAGCAGGGAACGACTCTAAAGGAGTGTCCCTTAGCCCTGCATGAAGCAGACGCTGGCTTCCCCAAACATCTCAGTCCCCAAACATCAGGCTGTTCAGCTCCTACCCTGAGAGCAGCGCTCCGGGAGCCTCGTGTTCGCGTGTGCCTCTTGCCTCGCCCAGCGGAGCGACTGCCTTGGTTGGCATCAGCTGACACGCTGGGCAACAGGGTCGCCGCGGCCCCCCGATGCCTCTGCTCCAGGTGCACTGTGCTCGCTGTGGGGCACACCTCTTGGCCTAGCCTGACCTCAGACCCCCACAGCACCTGGTCGAGGGCACTGTCCTGCCCTCTGCCCCCTGCCTGCCGGGCTCTAAGGGCCAGGCACGCTTGGACCCAGGATCACTCCCCAGCGTCCTGAAGGCCCTCCTGCCCCTCGGCTTCCTCGGGCTTCAGCCTCATCTCCTGCCTGCCCCTCATCAGCCACACGAACCACATGCTCTCCCTCAACTCTGCCACACTCTGTCTCACCTTCACAAATGTCACCGCCCACCTGCTTGTCACCTGAGATCCCACAGGGGCTCTCTGTGCCACCTCCTACCCCAAAAGTCTACTCCCTCTATTGCGTTGCCCTCTTTGGCACTTACTAGTAAATGCTTTGATAGGTAAAGCTTGGTCTCCCCAGTCCAGGAGTTGCCCTAAAGAGGAGATTATAGGGCCCAAGTCTTTACCTACCTCTGAGAAGAACACTGAGAGAATGACCAGACTGATCCAGTGAATTACACCAGCAAATTGGAATGCACTGGAAACTGCAATGAACACAATGATAAAGGCCAATTTTAGGAGCAAGGAATTAGGTGCAGTGGTCGAGGGGCTCTGCAGCCCGGAGGCAGATGCCTGGGAGCCGGGCCCCACCTGCAGGAACATTCCTTCTGGCTGAAATCTGGCCAGATAGTACCAAGGGCTGTTTTCCCGGTGTCTGTGATGGAGGGGGTGGGAGGTCTGTGGCCCCCGAAGCTGCTCTTCTCTCCTCCATCGCCTCCCACAGGCTGCTCAGCCCCCCAGCCTCGGTGGGATTTATGCTGTGGCCACGCTCCAGGAAAGGAGCCGTCCAGGCGTCTGTGGCTTTCAGCCCTGGGGAGGCAGCTGCAGTGAACTCCAGAAGAGCTTTCAGAAATCCACACCAACCGTGCACCCCCAAAGCTGTTAGCGGGACTCAGGGCAAGCTTCTTTTCGCCTTTCATTCTGAAAACTTGGATTGGCAGAGATGGCAGTGCCAGCCAGGGGGGTTTGGAGAGAAGGTCGGAGCAAGGACAGGAAGAAGGAACTGGGAGAGAGGGGAGTTCGCTTCTTGACAGTGGCAGACCAGCAGGCTGGTGAGCTGGAAAACTTCCACATCACTCCACCCGCCCTCCAGTGTCTGAGGTGCAAGAGGGGAGCGCCTTCAGCTCCCACCCCACCTTCCAGCCTTAGTCTGTGGAGTTACAGCACTGTCTCCGGAAGGCCTGGTTAAAGTGCACAAAGCCACGACCGGCCTCCGAAATCTTAGCATGGCTAGTGCGTCAGCTTGAGTGGCAAATGGCAGGACGCCAGGACCAGGGTGAGGGTCAGCTGAGCTCTGCTGGAGAGAGGGTGGGCAGGGGTGCTCACAGAGGGTGGGTCTAAAGGGGACCCTGGCCGGGCCAGGGGGGCAGGGCCGCCCGGGTCGCTGGGTGCAGGAATGACCTGAGAACATGCTTGCTTTGCCTTCTTCCTGGGCTCTGGTTGGGCCTGCTTAACTCACTGCTTAGGTTTCCCTGGGGCCGAAGCACCTTTAGGGGCTAGGACATGAGCAAAAGAGAGCAACCCACAGCCTCTCCCCATGCTCTGGGATCTGCGAACCCTCAGGGTGGGAAAACCCAAGCCCTGGAGCACATCAGGGGAGAAGGCTCTAATACCAGGCTCCCAGGTGGGAGGTGTTAGAGTGCCCTGGCTTTAGGCCGAAATGACCCCTGGGAGATGAATCTCAGACACACGGTGGGTTCCTGCCATCCCAGGCCATGTGAGTACCAGTGGGAACCAGGAGGCTGAGGCCCGTGTCACTCTGAAAAGACCTCCAGATGATTCTGAAAACATAAAATCTCTCTCCATTATTTCTCAAATGAATTCCTGTGCCTTTTTTACGGTTTGTTTTAGAAGAGCAATAAATCTCTGATTGTGCGTTTTATGGAATTTAAGATGCCTTTTATGAGCTGCTATTGGATCTCCCACCAAAATCAATCTCCTGGATACTTAATTTTAAGCAAAATTCCAGTGTCTGCAGGGTTCTCAGTTCTGCTCAATGCCATGTCACAACCTGAGCAGCCGAGGGCCCTCAGTACAATCCACCACAGGGAAAGAAAGACTCCGTTATGGTTAAATCTCATAAAAAGCAGACAGTATGGATGAGTGGGAGGGGAAAGTATACAACATGGTTTAATTGAAGACAGGTTGAGTGTAAAACCAGTGCCGATCACTTTATGCTAGAAGATCCTTTAATTGGAACCAAGGGGCCTCCAGCTGCATAAAACCCAACTGGGCTTATCAGACAAAAGCTCACTGTCATCCTTCTCTCTTAGAAAGCAGAGAAGGCTAATGTGACTAGGAGGGAGCTTTGAAGACCCTGAGTAGAGAGGACCCATTAAAGGAAGGGAAGGCTTTGAGGAAACAAGCCCGAGACAACCGAGTGGGTTCAGAGGTGGCTGGATCTATGGTCCTGAGTTTTGTCATTGATAGGAAAAGAAATCATTCTGAGGCTAGTAATTTTACACTCTCTTCTTTGCACTTGGATAATCCACCTTTGAATCAGGGAAATTGGGGGGACCAGGAGCTCTACCCAGAAACCACTCACTCATCCAAAGTTGAGTGAAGACCCTTGCTCCAGCCCCTCTGGGGCACCAAACAAGGGTCTGCAAGGGGGGATGGCTAGGAAGGGGCACTCCTCTCTGACAGCCATGTTGCCACAGACATCCAGAAGGACAGGGAAGTATTGGATGGGCCTCCTGCTGCCCTGTGCTCCAGGATCCCATAAACACAAAGCTAGGACCCCCAAGGGGACCTCTGGTGGCAGAAGAACTGGCCAAGCTGCTGCGTGATCTGGTGGTTTTAAGTGCCAGCTCCACTACCTCTTGCCTAGGGCAAGGTTTCATTTCCTTATCTATAAAATGGGGTAATATCAGTCTTGACCATCTCACAAGGTTATAGTTAGAATCAAATTAATGGACATGTGCTTAAAACTATCATGATATATGTAAATAAACCGCCAACTGATGGCTGGATAAAAATACAAGCAGCAGCAGCATGGTTGTGGGTACTGTCATTGTTATTTCAACAAGGTGATACACCTCCACAAATGGGAACTTTTTAATCTACAGAAAATTCCAACCTGGAAAATTCCAAATGGGAACAATAAAGAATGCATACAGGGGTCCCCAACATTTTTTATCTCATCAGTTTCTGATCATGGAATGCTGGGGAGGGCAACTGAAGAGGCCACATTGAGTGCAGAGGGGCAAAGTGACACTGGGGGTGACAGAGAGAGAAGCTGCCAGATGCATTTCCTCCCCAGCGGTAAAAGTCCATGAGCAGGGGCCTGGGGCTTGGCAGCACATCAGGCTGGGGGCAGGACTTTAAGGTCCCCCATAGATCACAGTCTTCTGGTTGGGGACCCCTGGTGGATGCAGATGCACATTGAATATTGACATCATACGTATTTGCATATGTATCTCTCTTGCTACTCACACTGGAGAAGCTTTATATCTATTAGAAGTTCCAGAGTCAGGAGAATCACCACCAATATTACACAGGCTACCAGGAAACTGTTGAGACTTGCACTGAGCAAAAATACCTGCCACACGGCTGCTCTCTTCCCACAGCACGGCTTCAGCCAGTTAGACCTGTGAGGACAAAAGTGGGGAGAGCAGGGACTGAGAGCAGGAAAGGAATCACAGCAGAGGAGGCAGAGCTCCGGCCAGAGCTCCTGCTCACACACTGACCAGCGCCATCCCTCCCCGGGTGCTCCTTGGCTCTGCTCTGCCCCGTGAAATGCTTTCTTAGTCTAGAGGCTGCTTAGAAGAGCAGACACATCTCCTTAAGAGATAGACCTGAGTTTGCATTCAGACCCCGGCAACTCACTGCTTCCCTTTGCCTCCATTTCTTCATCTTAGAATGGGTATGAATATTTAAAAGAAAATAAATAAAATAAAACAAAATAAAACGGGTATGAAAAGCCAACTCTCATACGGGTGCTGTAAAGGCTGAAGATCACGAATTAGTAGTGTGCCTGGTTGTATGGTAAATGCTGCATGAAAATTAGCTGCTATTATATTTCTTTGTAGTCTCAGAACCTAGCACAGGCTCCAGTATTTAGTAGACCCTCAAATCACCTTTAATAAATGCTCAGTTAATGAATGAATGAATTTTAAGATTTTTTCAGCTATAAAATGAAAGAGTTGGATAAGATCCCTGTTTCTCAAAGTGGGTCGTATGGAACACTAGTTCCACAAAATGTTACTTGATAAAAAATTTCCATAATTGAGTGAGTTTTGGGAAATGTGGGTCAAACAAAGTTAAGTGGGTGTTTTTCTCTGTGGGACATTTCAGTGCTTTTAATATACTAATATCCACCACCATGCTTCAGAAGGAAGTACAGTATCAGTGTTTCCTAAAGTCATTGGTCCACAGCACCCTTTTGTCACAGAGCGTCTGTGGGACTAGTGTTCCATGAACTATCTTTTGGGAAATTTTTGAGTAGATGATCTTAAACATTCCAAGATGTGGCCACTGCTGACAGAAACTTTCCAGAGCAGGTTTGGAAGCAGGAGGAGCCACAGAATCTCAAGGCTTGTCGGGTTCCTTAGGTTTTGTGGGGTTTTTTAAAATTAATTTTTTAAAAAGAAACTTTAGATTACATAAATGTGACATAAAAAATATAGGGGAGGACAACCAGCAAGATGGCAGAGGAAAAAAGCGCTCCTAGAGTCAGCTCCTGCTACAGGGCAATTAGTAAACACCCAGAGCTATCTGGAGCTAGCTGAGGTACCTGTTTGGGGGCTCCAGGAGACCAGAAGAGTATCCTGCAGCATCCTTGAAGGAATGGAAGGCAGAGACTGCCCATCTGCAGAGAAGACTCATAAGTAGAGCACTCCAGGCCATGGAGGCGGTGCCCACCCTCCACTGGAGGCACAAGCCTCCTCAGGAGCTGTTCCCCAGCTGGCATTGAAAGCTCCACTTCCCAAAAATGCGGGAGGAAGAGATGGTTGGGCACCAACTTTAGCTACTGATGAGTAAATTTTGTGGGCTGGAGTGTAATTCTGAGAACAGCTAAAGTTTGAGCCTGTCCAAGTCAGAAAAAGGCTAGGAGCCGCCATCTTAACTACGCGCCTGGCACAAGGGGAAGTGGGGGTGGGCTGAAAACCACAGTGCTGGTAGGGACCAGCTTCTTTCCATCCAGATCAGATTGCAGGTCTATCCTAAGCCCCAGCTCCACCTCTGGGAGGGAGGAAGCTGGGGGGACCTGTGCCAGCCTCTCCAGGAAACTACCAGCTAAGCCACAGAGACCAGTGATTATTCTGCTTTGGCTGAATGAGCTGCCCCAGGAACTATTCTGTGGCTGGAACTGGAAGTTCCATTTTCCAAAAACAGGGGAGGAGGAGACAATTGGCCACTGATTTCAGCTATTGATCAGTTAATTCAATTGGTTGGAGTATAGCCCTAGAAAAGCTAGATTATGAACCTGTCCAGGTTGGAGAGAGGCTGGTGGCTGCCATTTTGACCCTGTCCTCAGCCTGAGGGGAAGCCAGGCTGACTGAAAATCACAGAGACGGTAGGAACCTGGGCTTCAGCCCCAACTCTGGCAGGGAGGAGGCTGACAGGCCCTGTACCAGCCTATCCAGGTAACAGCAGGTACATTTGGCTGGCACAGATTGAATAATCAGATGTCTTCTAGGACAACTGTAGTCATCTTGTACCCGCACTGCAAATACTTCTGCCCATACCTGCAGTTCCACCCCCGCCCTAGGTAGGGGAGAAAGAGGTGGGAAGCTTCATCAGTCACTCTGGGCAACAAGTCTAGGCCTGCACAACTTGGATTATTCACACAACTGTCACTCTGTCCTTACCCCTGGCAAAGGTAAAAGTTGGGAGAACCTTCATTGGTCCCTGGGAAAATGAGGGCAGCTTGAGCCTCCACAGCTTATAGCACCAACTATATCCTTGGTTCCTACTGCCCAACCAGCAAGGGAGAAAGGGCAGGAAGCCCTAAACTAAACAGAAAAACTGCACCCAGAAAACATACTCTAATAAGTCAGATGCCAAGACACCAACAAAAAATTACAATCCACACCAAGAAACAGGAAGATATGGCCCAGTAAAAGGAACAAGATAAGCCTCCAGATGACATAAAGGAATTGAGACAACAAATCACAGATGTTCAAACAAATCTCCTTAATAAATTCAATGAGATGTCTAAAGATATTAAAGATATTAAGGAGATATTGGATAAACACAAGAATTTGAAAGCATACATAGAAAAACAGCAGGTCTTATGGGAATGAAAGGTTAATAATACTAAAAAAAATTGGAATCATATAATAACAGATTTGAGGAGGCAGAAGAAAGGATTGGTGAGCTTGAGGAAATGGCCTCTGAAAGTGAACATACAAATGAACACATGAAGAATGGAAAAAATTGAACAAGGTCTCAGGGAACTAAATGACAGCAAAAGACATGCAAACATATGTGTCATGGGTGTCCCAGAAGGAGAAGAGAAGGTAAAAGGAGCAGAAGGAATATTTCAGGAAATAATGGCTGAAAATTTCCCAACCCTATTGAAGGACATAGATATCCATGTCCAAGAAACACAACATACTCCCATCTGAATAAATCCTAATAGACCTACTCCAAGATACTTACAAATCAGAATGTCAAATGCCAAAGACAAAGAGAGAATTCTAAGAGCTGCAAGAGAAAAGCAATGCATAACATGCAAGAGATACCCAATAAGATTAGGTGCCAATTTCTCACCAGAAACCATGGAGACAAGAATGCAGTGGTATGATATATTTAAGATACTACAAGAGAAAAACTTCCAGCCAAGAACCTTATATCCAGCAATATTGTCTTTCAAAAATGAGGGTGAGTTTAGAATATTTACAGATAAACAGAAACTGACAGAATTTCTAACCAAGAGACCAGATTTTCAGTAAATACTAAAGGGTGAGCTAAAGAATGGAAAGAAAAGACAGGAGAGAGAGGCCTGGAAGAGAGTTTAGAAATGAAGATTATATCAATAAAAGTAACTAAAAATGTCAAAAAAGTGGTGAAAATAAAATATGACAGATCAAATAGGAATAAATTAACCAACAATGTAAAGCACTTGTATTCAGAAAACTGCAACTCAATGTTAAAAGAAATAAAAAAAGACCTAAATAACTGGCAGAACATTCCATGCTCACAGACTGGAAGATTAAATATCATTAAGATGTCAATTCTACTCAAATTGATATACAGATTCAATGCAAATTTTTAAAAAGTTGAAACCATGATTATCAAATTTATTTGGAAAGGGTAAGGGGTCCTGAATAGCCAGAAACATCTTAAAAAGGAAAAACAAAAACTTTCATTTCCAGACTTTAAATCATATTACCTAGCTATAGTGGCAAAAACAGCATGAAACTGGCATAAAGACAGACACATAGATGATTGGAACCAAACTGATAGTTCAGAAATGGACCTTCACATGTATGGTCAAGTCAACCCCACAGCCTGTCAAACCCACAGCAGAACAGTCCATTCAACAAATGGACATCCATAGCCAAAACAAGGAAAGGGGACCCTATCTCACACCTTATCCAAAAATTAACTCAAAATGGATCAAAAATGTAAAAATAAAAGAAAGAACCATAAAGCTCTTAAAAGAAATTGTAGGAAAATATCTTCAAGACCTAGTGGTAGGTGGTGGATTCTTAAAGGAAATAAGAGGAGAACTGAGATGGACTACTGATGTTTAATGTACATAGAAGTTTTAATTAGCTTTACAGTAAAAACGTGGAAATGTACAGAGTGGATGGTAACACATAGTGAGTAAAAGCTAGTTTATAAATGGGGATGTTGCTGAAAATGGTAGTCTAGGTATGTAAATGCCAATTGACAGAATGCTAGAGAATAATCTAGGAACTGAATAGCACAGTAAACCAAGAGGTAGATGAGAATTGTAGTTGATGGTACAGATGCAAGAGTGTCCTTTGTTAGCCAGAGCAAATGTGCATCACTATTGCAGGATGGTGGAAATGTGGAGAAGCATGGGAAAAATACAACTGGAGGGACCTATGGACTGTTGTTGGCAGTAATATAATATTCTTGAATCTATGTCAAAGATGTACTGTGTTGATAATGCGGCAGTATGGAAAATGTATGCCAAACATACACTATAGATGTGGTAACAATTAGATGATATTGTCTTATCTGTAAAAAATGTTCCAATACAGCATGGTGTGTTGATAGAGAGGTGTTGTCTGGGAATTCTGCACATGTGCATGATTGTTTTATAAGTTTACAACTTCTGTCATAAAAACTATATTTAAATAATAATAGGGTGGGTTGGGGAAAAAATACACCAAATGTAAGATAATGACTATAATTAGTAGTAAGATTTTGACAATATTCTTTCATAATTTATAACAAACATCTCACAACAATGCAAGGCGTTGGTGGAGGGTTGATGTATGGGACCCCTGTATGATGTTATGCATGTTTGCTTTCTAAGTTCACAATTTTTACTATACCCTTATTGTTTATGTATGTTCATCTATAAATGACATAAAGATAATAATAATAGAGTGGGTTGGGGGAAAAATACTTTGGTTAGTAGTAACATTTTGACAATGCTCTTTAATCATTAGTTAAAAATGTTTCACAACAATGCAAGGTATTGGTGGTAGGGTGAGGTACGAGAGTCCTGTATGATGTTATATGTGTTTGTTTTGTAAGTTCACAACTATTACTATACACTTATTGTTTATGTAGGTTTATGTATGGGTGATATACTTCAATAAATTAAAAATATATAGGGGATTCCCATATGCCCCACCCCCCCCACTTTCCCACATTAACAACATCCTTCAATAGTGTGGTATATTTGTTACAATTGATGAACACATACTGAATCATTGCCACTAACCATGGATTATAGTTTGCATTATAGTTTACACTCTGTCTTGCGCAATTTTCTAAGTTAATTACAAGATATATAATGGCCTGTATCTGTCATTGCAACATCAAACAGGACAATTCCAGTGTCCTGAAAATGCCCCCATATTACACCTATTTTTCCCTCTCCCTCCCCTCAGAACCCATAGTCACTGCCTCCACATTAGTGATGAAAGTTCTTCCATTACTAGAAAACAGTAAGTCTATAATAGAATAGTAAGTCTATTATTAATAAATGATAGACTATTGTTTATTCCCAATCCTGAGGATTTGGGGATGGTGATGCGTCCTTAGGGCTTTTGATCTGCTCCCCTGAGGAACACAAGCACAGGAACGAGGGGTATGTCTGCGGGGGCGCTGGGAGCTGGCGATTCTGAGCACAGCCTCTCACTAGCTGTGGGCTGGTCTTACCTGCCTCCCTAACAGAGAAGATTTCAGGCGCCCTGAGTAGCTCACAGCACAGGCCAGGAAGCCTTCCTTCTGGCTCTGCCTTCGGTTGACCTGGGACCATGAGAAAAGGCACCTCAGCACTCTGAGCCTCAGTCTCCCCTGCTGTACAACGGGGATAATACTTCTTAACCCACGGGGTTATTGAGAGTTAAATGAGAGAAGGTATTGCACCTCTAAAGCACAATGTGGCTGAAATGGATTAGTAATGATAAAATGATAAAAATATTTTGTAGTCCAAATGCTTGGACATTGGCCTCTGTCCTTCTTTTCCAGAGGAGACCAATCTATTGAAACCCACTGCAAGAAGGACCAGGGCTCCCCTCCCGAAGAGCTCGAGGCATCAGCGCTGCGGTTAGCCCTCCCCAGCTCCAGTGCTCCCTGTGCTCTGAGGGACGAATGTGAGTGCCTGGAGTAGTTCCTTCAAGGCTGGGATTTCTTCCTCACAAGCCCCTGGGAAAGTGTGAAGGAGCATCCAGCCTTGGGGAGGTGGGCCACAGCTCACTGTTCTTTAAGAAACCTGGCAGGAAATTGAGCTTAAGCAAGTCTTTCTGCATATTTTATAGCACCTGTGGGGATAAGCCCCTTTTCCTGGGCTCTGTGAAGAACGCAAAGCCAGGGGGTGCAGTCCCTCCCCTCAGGGAGCTGGTCCCTGAAAGAGGGCTAGGGGGATTTCATCAGGTGATGGTAGAAGAGGATGAGGGCATTTGGACAGGGGGCTTGACATAAGCCCCTCGTGGCCCAGGAATGGCATTCCAGGGGCGAGGAGACCCGGCAGGCCAGAAGAGAGGGTTCTTAGTAAGGAACAAATGGGAGACGGGGAGAAAGATCAGTGAAGGACAGATTGTGGGGCCGTTGATGCATGCCTTCACCATCCGTTGCAGGTAGACTTCAAGGTCCATTGCAGAACCACTTCTCTCCACTGTCCTGCAGGCTCACATGGGCCAACTTACGAGCAACAGGCTGGGGCGGGGGGAGGTCAGGCAAAACTTCAAGGGCGGCAGACTTGGCCCAGTGGTTAGGGTGTCTGTCTCCCACATGGGAGGTCTGCGGTTCAAACCCCGGGCCTCCTTGACCCATGTGGAGCTGGCCCATGTGCAGTGCTAATGCGCGCAAGTAGTGCCCTGACACCCTGGGGTGTCCCCCGCGTAGGGGAGCCCCATGGAGCCCCACGCGCAAGGAGTGTACCCCATAAGGAGAGCCGCCCAGCATGAAAGAAAGTGCAGCCTGCCCAGGAATGGTGCTGCACACAAAGAGACCTGACACAACAAGATGACGCAACAAAAAGAAACGGATTCCCGTGCCGCTGACAACAACAGAAGCGGACAAAGAAGACGCAGCAAATAGACACAGAGAATAGACAACCGGGGCGGGGGGGAAGGGGAGAGAAATAAATAAATAAATAAATCTTTAAAAAACAAACAAAAAACTCAAACCATGTGCAGTTCGCAGTTGCCAGACAAAACGTATGATGCGTGGTTTAATTTGCATTCCAGATACACAACAAACAATTTTTAAATGTGAGTATATTCCAAATAGTGACTAGGTTATACTTACACTAAAGATGATTCATTGTGTATTTGAAATTCAAGTTTGACTGGGTGTGCTGTATTTTCATTTGCTGAATCTGGCAATCTCACACCCAGAGCAGAGGGGTCTGGAGGAGGCCTGGTGAGGGCAGCCTTGATTCAGTCAGAGCAATGCCCGAAAACCCTTGGAGAGAGGCGAGAAGGCAGTGCCAGCCGAAGGAAAGGTCGCCGGGGGGAGGGGGTGGTGTGTCGGTGTGGGTGGGGGCGGGAGGGGAGGACGAGGGCAGCGAAACCTCCACTCCAGGCTCAGGATGGCTGTGCCTGGCCTGGCTGAGGCCCAGTGAAACCCAGAAGCTGTTGTCCACAGGAAGCGACTAATTGTATACTCCTTTTGTGCCCTTTGAGTTTTAAAATATCTTTGGCTATTGATACCCGTCTGACCTCTCCTGAGTCATCCTGCATGTCTCACCTACTCCCCCTTGTTTTCCACAACGTGACATCCCTGCCTCCCCTTCTGCTGTGCCCTATTTTAATCGTTCACACCTCTAGCCCTGAGCTCTTGCCCAGCTTCTGAGCTGCCTCGGCAGTTCTCTGGAAGTTTTGCTCTCTCTTCCTTACCCTTCAGCTTGCCTGTTAGCACCATCCACGTGGCTGTGGGCATCACCATGTGCCATTCTAAAGTCCTACAGGAAACCAAACTCCAATTCCACATTCTCCTTAAAAATAACTCAGATCGTCCATGGCCCCTAAACCCATGCCATCTGACTGTCACTTGAAATGTAAGCCAAGTGCACCTTCCCACAGTCACACATTAAAGACCCGTGAAGGCTGTTTGCCTGGGATGGTGCTATTTTGAGGGGCCGGCTGGAAGGCTCCGGCATCTGTTCACCTCCACGTCTTGGACATCTGATGACTGTGGGGTGAGCCCCTAAGAGAATGCCTTTCCTACCCGGAAAGGGGAGCCCCGAGGAGAGAAGGGAATGAAACAATCCAGATGTTTTCTTCAAATAGAGTATTTCTGGATATTCAGTTCCCTTTAAACATGGGACTTAAATGTTGACCTGCTTTCACTGGATGGAAAGGCCACTTTATGTTGCTATTTAAAAATGCTAAAACGATCTTTGCTATTAGAAAAACTTACTGACCAGACCAGGGGTTGGTTATTGGGAAGCTGTGGGTACAAAGTGGGGTGGCTGAGCTTGGTGACTTGCAGCCAGGTAAGGAGATACAGGAAGGTGTCTCGAGTCCTCCGTACTCAGAAGTTAGCAATTAGCTGAACTGGCCCTCAAAGCACACCCCAGCCTCAGGGAAGAGCCAGGAGAGGGCCAGGTAGACGGCAAGACACAGAAACTAGGCAGGAAAAGGTCTGGAAGTTAAATGAATGCCATGGGCTGAGAAGTCCGGCTCTGATTCTGGCCCCTCTTGTATCATGATCCTTAAAAGGGCATTTTGTAAAAGTACCAGACATGGGAGCTGCAGAGCCTGGGGGAAGGAGTGGGTTAGGGGAAAGGCATCGAATAAAGGCTGCTCATGGGCTATGATACTTCTGGCCTCAGCAGCAGCAACGTTCTAGTGCCAAGGGCCACCGCAAGCCAGCCTGAAGGGCTGCAGGGAAGGGGCAATCCAGGCTACAGGGCTTATATTTTTAAAAAAAATCAGCATGGATGACAGGAGCTAGGTCTCTCCCTGTCAGAGAAGAGAGTCACAAATAAGATAGGAGGAAGGCTACAATGAATCCTGTTGTGGTAGATTGGATTTTGGGGTGATTTGAGCATCCTGATAAATAATGATAGTTATAAAACAAGAATCATGAGTCCATGCCTATTTAAACAAATAAATGAATAGAGAAGGGGATGGTGATTCTTTAAAGTAGAATACCAATGAATAAGTGTAGAAACAGTGATGGAATTAAAAAAATAACAATTGTGTAATCATACTAATACTTGTTTCAGGCAAAAGTCATCAATGGATGCTAAAGCTAGTGGATGAAAGTCTGAAGGGAAATGAGGTATTTACACAGCCTCAGAGACTCTACATAAGATACTTAATTACAAAAGGGGAAATAGCAAGAAACCTGGCAGCTTCACCTTAACAGGTGACCAGAATTAACATCACCAGTCATGGGGCAAGGAGACAGCCTGGGCTTTCTGATACCTCGTGCTGAGAAGATGCTACAGTCCCATCCTCCCCCCACGGAATCTTTGAACAGCTATTGAAAACTGATAGTCAGCGTCCCCAGTGCTCTGAAACACAGTTAAAGGGTTGCAGAAACTGGGTGAGCACTGAATCAAGAAAACAGCACTGAAAAATGGTAGGAAAAGCTCTCAGTGCTGCGTGCAGATCAGCCTGCACTCTCAGTGTGGGTCCCTGGTTCTGGCTTTGTGACATACAGTTGAGCACTGGGAGAGAGGAGAGACTATTTCAGAGGAAGAACTAAACAGGGGGCTACCTAAGGCCATGAACAAGTGCATGCTCAGGACAAGATGCATGCTCAGAAGAGACTGGAGTGGACCCTGTGCTTTGGGCTCAGGCTGGCCTTCAGGTTCCCGCAGCTGGAGGGCTAAGCTCTGAAGGAGAGTATCAGCCAACATAGAGCCAACACGTGAAAATTGTTTTGTTTTGTTTTTCATTTGTTTGTTTCTGTTAGCTCCTGGCTTTTATGGAAATCTGTCATATCACTAGCTGGATACAAACTTAAGGAACAGACTAAATTCCAGAATTAACACATTCAAATATTAAAATGTATGGTGTACAACAAAAGATGCGCTGAGAAGCACACAGCATCACTGCTGTAAGATTCCAACCCAGAGTACACAAACTAAATCTAGCCATGAGAAAAGAGGAGACAAACCCAAATTGAGAGACACTGTACAAATTATATGGCCTGTATTCTTCAATCGTGTGAAGGTCCTGAAAGACAAAGAGAGAGGAACTACTCCAGGTTAAAGGACATTACAGAGACTTGACAACTAAGTGGAACATGTGATCCTGGATTGGATCCTGGGGCAGAAAAATTATATTTTTTCTTTTACAATGAAGGATATTAGTGGGATGATCGGCTAGATTTGAATAAGGTGTATAAGTTAGAAAATAATACTATATCAATGTCAAGTTTTTGACTTTGATAATTATAATGTGGTTATGTAAGAGATTGCCTTTGTTTTTAGGAAATGTACACTGAAGAATTTAGGGGTAAGGGGTAAGAGGGGTGGATAAGACAACCCATCAACAGTGTTGTGCCACTGATAATAACAGCAGAGAGAGAAGTGGGGGTGGGATCAGCCCAATTTGTGGGAGGTTAATGGGTCAAATGGGAGCCCAGGATATGGGCCTCAATGGCTACCCAGAGCTGCATTAACTTCCTGCTCCTCTGAACTGGAAGTTTCCACATCAGGACAAGGAAAGTCCTGGGGTGGGCTGGGCACAGCTGGGGCACCTGCACCTATGTGCCTGGACTGCCACCTTTCCTCCCTTTGGCTCCCTCTGCCCTTCCCAGAGCAGGCACTGAGGGCTCAGTGCAGCCAGCTGGGCTCCGGACTCAACCCCAGCCCCCCCAGTCAGAGGACAGGTGGACAGACGGCAGGGCCTTCCCCCAGCATGCCCACCAGGTTGCCTTCCAGGGCTTAAAACTGTCTTGAGTTCCAAAGGTCAACTGATAATCAGACTAGGTGCTTCCCAAATCTGTGACATGACCTTTCACCCTGAAAGTCACTTCTACCTTTCTGGAAGGACAAGACTCTAGGATCTCAAGAGTTACACTGTCCATTATGATAACCACATGTCACTACTGAGCACTTGAAAAGTGGCTCTTCTGAAACAAGATGTGCAGTAAGTATGAAATCCCAGCAGATTCTGAAGACTTAGTTATGAAAAAATAATACATAGCTCAATAATTTTTATATTGACCATATGCTGAAATAATATTTTGCATAAATTGAGTTAAATATATATTATTATAATTATTTTAAAATGTGGCTACTGGAGAATCTAAAATTATATTTCTGTTGGACAGCACTGCTCTAGAGGATGGGATTTATATAGACGTTAAAGCCAAAACCGAGATACTTTCTGGATGAAGAGATAAGGTGTTAGCTGTGCATGTGCCCTCACCTACTTTCTAATGAACTTTTAAAAATGAGATTGGCACCGCCTGTCTCTGACCTGGCTTGCTGGTGGGACTGGGGGCAGTAGCAGGGGGGCAGGAGGGATGCAGAGGGATAAAATGCTTGGAGTCGCCCGATTCGGGAAAACATTGTTTGTTGTCTTACTGGCCCTGAGGTGTGCTGCAAATGGCTTCTTATGAATGAGAGTGAAGGAGTTTCTTGTTATTAAGAGGGTCAGTTACTCCTCTTACAGTCACCTGACTCTGCTGTGTTCTTGAGGAGGAGGGAAGCAGCTGGCTCTGCGGAACCACACACATGCCAAGCCTGCCCAATTTAAGCTAGAGCCCACAGGAATGTATCAGGCTGCTGAGCTCCACTTGTCGTCAGGCATGTTTGGGGTGGGCCAGGGCAGCGGGGTCATGTCCGTGCCCAAGCCATACCTCAAAATTTAAAACATCTCCGGTGATTCTAACGTGCAGGACCACGGCTTCTGGGTGGGGCTGTGGACCAGCAGCACCAGCCACTCCTGTGAACTTGTTAGAACTACAGGCTCTTGGCCCTTTCCCACACCTACTGATACAGGAGTCTGCACTTCACTGAGACCCCAGGTGATTTGGGTGAGAACCACAGCACTGGCGGGCTAGAAAGCAGCCACAGGTGTCCTAGAAGGTGGAACTGGAGTAAGAGAGATGAGATAATGAAGGTAAACAGGTGCCGGATCTCTAGGACAGGAGTTCTTAACAAGGGGTCCATGAGCTTCAACTGAGATTCAGAAAAACATTATTCTTGTGGGGACGTGTTGGTGCTGGTGTGATATATTTATTAAATACTACACAGTATAGGGTGGACTTAGTAAGGGGTCTGTGATTTTCACCTGGACTGGCAAAGGGGTCTGTGGAACAAAAAAGGTTAAGAACCCCTGCCCTAGAAGGATAAGAGGGTGGGGAGTGGGCTGCGGGGGCTGCACCCAGTGTTGGAGCGGTGAAGCAGACAGGCTGTCTGGAGGGGCACAGACTCGGGGGAAGAAGGCAGAAGCAGCAGTCTTGGCCACGGACCTGAGGCCATAGCCCAAGTCCAAGAGGCTCTGCAGCTGGGCTGCAAGCTCCTTCTCGAAGGACAGAGGTAGGGGACAGGCTTGGTCTCTGCACCCGGAACAGGGCTGAGCCACTGCTGTAGGAACACGACCCCAAGGCTCTAGAGCAGAGGCCTAGAGGGCGGGGAGCTGGGGCATTAGGCTTCTTGGCTGACATGATGTTTGGGAATTCCTGGCTGTTAATAAAATTTGAATTCAAACGATTCAGACGTTCCCAGGAGACTGTATTTTAGTAGCAGAATAGAACAGGTCCAATTTTAAAAGATCCCTGACTCCAGGGGCTTACTGGGCCAAAAGGGAAATCAGCATTGATTCTTTAATTAGAAAAGGTACTTTCCTTTCATCTTTTCAGCATTCAGCCAGCCAAGCAAGGCACTGGAGCTGGTTCTCAGGGTGCTGTTATCCCTAGAGCCACCAGAGGGCAGGCGTCTCTTATTTCATATTTTGGTGTAGCGAGGGGACCACTCCAGGAGGCCAGTTTGAACTGCCAAAGTCTGTAAATACCAACAGCCAGATGGCATTTCCTGGCAGGTGGACTGGTTCTACTGTGAGATTCCACCAGTAACCCCTGAGGCCTCAGAGAACTCCTGGGGCGGTAGAGGAGGCTGGGTACCTTTGCTTACCTTTGCCTCTGCTTTATAATCTTGGGGTGTTTGGATGAAAGTTTGAAAGATTAACTTCTAGAATACTGAAATGAAGTTTGCCAAGTGTCCGATGGGTCCTTCACGTGAAGTAAGGCTAGGGGAGTGGCCCGGAAAGAGGTGGCCTCAGGTGACTGCTCTGTCAGGCAGGGTACCCACGCCTGGTGCTAAGAGAGCCGGGTCTGAAGGATGAAGCACAGCCGTGCAGTGCCAGGTCGGGGGGAGCTGCACTTGCCCCTGTGGGGACTGGTTGCCCCCACCCAGAAAGGCACTGCGCAGGAGGGTCCTCTGGCGGGGATGGGTGCACTGAATCCTCTGGGAATCAGTTTGGGTGAAGCTGGAGGGTAGGGACTGTGGGGGCCCTAAATTGTTCGAGAAGGTGCTCCCAGGCCATGGAGAGTCATGGGGTCCCCAGGAAGGGAGTTCTTTCAGGAAAAGCCTATTTCCTTGTCGGCAGCCCAGCCGGTTGACGACTTCAGCTCGGTACTGAGATTTACACCCATCAGTTCCCCAAATAAAAGAGGTCAGAACTTCTGGGAGCAGGAGCCCGCAGTGAAGTTGGCGCACTGGCCTCCCGCCCTGACTCTGCCTCTGCCCTCGGCAAATCCCTGCTAGGCCAGGGGCTCGGAGCCTCTCTGCCTCAAATGCACAGAACTACAACAATGTGCATAAGATATCGAGGGAAGCTTGGGCCCCCTGAATCTCACTGATAGATCAGCGTAACAGCCCAGCTTAAAACCCCACAACTGGGTGGTCTGAGACCATCTCCTGGCTCCAACATGCTCTAATTCTATGATGCTGACACCTGCGACCCCGGTGTCCCAGGTACAGCAAAGTTACGCTTGGAGGCTTCAGCTGTTAGCAGAACATCGTGTGCCCAACTTTACTTAACTGGATTTATTCTGGGTGATTGAAATATTATCAGAGAAAGCCATGAGGCTGACTTAAATTGACCTGGGCTTCATTTTTATTGATTTAACAAATAGTTCTAAAGCACTTACTATGCATCATGAACTGTTGTAGCACTTTACAAATGTTAACTTATCTAATTGTTTTAAAAGGCAGTTATCTCAACTGTTTTCTCTGTTGACACTGTGGAGAAAGGTAAACTTTTCCAAGCAGGAACGTTTTTCCTTTTGGGTTTGGTGGCAACTGGTATTTCCAAATCACAGCCCTACCACTGACTGAACTTGGAGTGTCACCTTTGAGCCTTAGTTTCCTAATCCCCACAAATGGGGATAGGTAATAACTGCCTTTGCAAGATTGTTGTGAAGATTTAAAATGCTAAAAATAATGTGTGAAGCCCGTAACACAGGGCTTACTAGAAGTTTGGACATTCATTCCATTCTGCATGATTATTATGTGCCACTAAATGCCAGGCACTGGGTTGGTAATAGGGTTCACACCCACAGCCTCTAGGAGCTTAGAGCCTGGAGTGGCCTCTGAGGCAATGGGCTCCTCATCCTAGATCACTCTGAAAAGCAAGACAAATAAAGGGAGGCGGAAAGCAGATCTCACAGGAGAGGAAAATGAGCTCAAGTATGGAGGACATCTCAGGAGACCTACTGTTGACCTCTTAGAACCAGCAATCCCACGACCAGGGGGACACCCTTTTCCTAAATACGGGGGACACCCTTTTCCTAAATACCTAGTTTTGGGGACTTTTTCCTTTCTCCCAGAAAGACCCAGAACAACAAGGAAAGCACTGTCAAGCTTCCCGTTTCCTTCCTTTACCTACTTCAAGAGGCAAGTCACAGCAGGACATACAGACCCAGAAACATGAGCACATAAACACACCTCATGTAATAGGAAGTCTAGTTTGGAGGTGAGAGGTGAGTCTCTAAGCCTTTTGGGGAAACTAAGTTAATAGAATTTTCCATATAGGCAGCTTCAGTTCTGCAATCAGAGCTAAGGTTAGCCCCCTTGCTTTGGGGAGGAGCAAGGGAGGAGGGCTATATGTAGCCGGCGTCACTGGAATCTTACATTTGCTTGTCCCAGGATCTCAGATTTCTTGCATCCTTGGAAATGTCAAGTTTGGGAAAGACAACAAGAGTCAGGGCAGGAGGTAGGCATTCCCACAAAACTGCTCTGGGGGCACAGCAGCTGATATACACCCTGGGCTAGCTGCCTCTACTTGAAAGCGGCCAGGGCATTGTCCAAAGATCTCCGAAGAGTTGCCATGTAAGTAGAATGTGGTCAAGGAGTGGCTGCCCACCAACTTGGCAAGGGGTTCAAGCCTGACTTGGGGAAGGAGTGAGATGTTGTTGGACTAGGTGGCCATAAGGCCCATCCAACCTCAAGAGGCCTCCGTTCCGGGAATCGGCTCAAAGTCTAAGACTGTCCTTTGTGCTGGCAGTTCTGGCTACTGCTGAATGCTCCTTTAGGGTTAGAAGCTGGGGCTGGCTGGATGAGGTGAGCTTCCTGGCCAGGTGGGAACGAGCTGGCTACTGTGTTCAGGCACACCCCACTTCTTTCTTGCCCAGCTCTTGCTGGGTTCTGAGCTCTAGTTTGGCAAACCCGGGGTCTGCCAAGCTCCCCTTTCTTCTGTTTGGCCAAAGTCTGGATGCTAGGTGTCTCCACAGATGGCTGGGATCCCCATCCGTCCCCAGATGCCATAAATCCAGTTCACTTTCCCTGGGGGACCTGGCGTAGATTTAAACTGTCCTACCCTCACTCCTGGCAGTTTTCCCAGCACCCAGGCTGGAGTGGTCAGAGGTGCTCTGCTGCCACCTAGTGATCGAGTGACGCTGTGAGCAGGTGGAGATGGTGGGGGTGGGTTGCAGATGGATATTTTGCTGAGAAATATATCTGTGAATTTATTGCCTTCTTAATCAGTGAAAAACTTTGGGGTTGCTGGACTGCAGGAAAGAGGCTAACCTTTGGTTACCAAGAAAAGTTTTTTGATCTAAATTAAACCTTTATTTCCTGGCTGGGTATCGAGAAGCCACCTGGAAGGCTAAGTCTACTGAAAATACAAAGGAAGCCTCTGGTCACAGGTTCAGCCTGGGGTCGGGGGACAGCTGGTATGCCAGGGGAAGGAGTGGTGTTTTATTATGGACAAAGCTCACTGACATCAAGAAAGTGGATTATGAAGCTCTTTTTCTTCTTCTCGGGTGAAAAGTAACGTGAAAGCCTTCACAAACCATGTGATACAGATTTTCTAGACTCTGCACTTGAAAGATTATGGCATGGGTAAAGCCAACTTTTAACCCTGAACCCCAAAAGGCACCAAAAGCATCTCCAGGATGCTAAAATTGTAGTAAGTAAACTTGACTTGTCCTGAAGGCAAATCTGACGTTTCTTTTAGGATGACTTTGAGGAAGGGTCATGGAATCAGCAGGTAGGCTCGGAGGTGGGCCAGCCACACACCATGTCCTTGAGTTCCAGGCGTGAGAAGCCTGGTCCCTCCTGGTGTACCTTCCTCAACTGCATATACATCTGGGGATTTAAATGATCTGATCCCTGTCCTGGGGGAGGACCTGATCCAGAGCAGACTTGTAAACAGACAAGGAGAGCCCAATGTGACATGTATGGTGATGGAAGTGGACAAAGGCCTGAGCGCACTGAGGTGAGGCCCTGCCTGGGGTGGGGTGGGGAACAAAGGTGTTCCAGAGGAGACAGTACAGGAAAAGAGAAGGATATTTCAGGTTAGGGCTTAATAGGTTCCTCCCCTCCCTCTTTTTTGCCCCAAACCTTTGCTGGATTATCTAAAACTATTTTAGTCCTTATTTAAAACATGTTGGTATACTGGACTGTCTTGCTTTTCCCAGCCTGATATCTCAAAAAACATCATTGTGGGCAACGACCATCCCAAGGAACAGAGAGTGTCTGCAACTGCAAGCAAGATAGTCCCATCCATCTGCCCCATGGGATCTAAGCCCCCTCTCAATTAGAGGTTGAGTGGGCATCACCATCCCAGAATCCTCAGGACTGGGGAATGAACGATGACTAGAGTAGACTTACTGTTATTCTAGCAATGGAAGAACTGTTATCATTGATGTGGAGACTGGCCACTGGAGGTCCTGAGGGGAAGGAGAGGGAAAAATAGGTGTAATATGGGGCATTTTCGGGACATTGGAATTGTCCTGAGTGATGCTGCAATGACAGATACAGGCCATTGTATATCTTGTCATAACTTGCAAAATTGTATGGGAGAGAGTGTAAACTACAATGTAAGCTATAATCCATGTTACCAGCATTGCCCCAAAATGTGTTCATCAATTGTAACAAATGTACCGCACTAATGAAGGATATTGTTAATGTGGGAAAATGGGCAAGGGGTAGGGAGCAGGGCATATGGGAAGCCCTCATATTTTTTATGCAACATTCATGTAATCTAAGAATCTTTTTTTTTAAAAAAGTATATAATAAAAAGGGAAAAAACAAACCCCACATCACTGTATCTCCATTAGTTTTTCTTCCTCTGACAGTGAAGTTCTGGCAGAAATATGCCATTGGCATCATCTCCAAGTAAGTGTCCCTTTCTGCCTACCTGAGTCCCAGCCTTCCTCCAGGGTTCTCCTGTCTGGGCAGCTGGCTCTGGCCTCTTATGGAGGAACTTTTAGAGGCTTAAAGTAGAAATAATTACCAAACATTGAATGATAACTTTTGTTTCTTGCTGTATTTTTTTTCATTTTTGACAAAGGCCACCCCCTTTTTCTCCCATTGCTGAACTCCTGTGACCCTCTCTTCGACCTCTTTTCACCAAAAACATGGTGAACACTACCTTTTCATGTGACCACGAAGGCTCATCTGTAAAATGGGATGATGAGCCTTGCTTTGCACTGGCTTCCTCAACACATCTGTTGTCACTCTCACCTCGCACACTGGGCTGCGTGCCTCTCTGCGAGGGCTGAGGATCTAGGCTCATCTAAATATTCTGTCTTTTGTAGCCTCTTGTCTATTCCAGACCCTGGCCTCCAGTATACTGTCTACAGCTGGCTAAGAGAAGACAGAATTTCCATTCGGTACCATGAGCTGGCCTCCTGCAGACTCTTCCTCTTCTTCCAAAGGCAGTCATTTGGTTCATAGAGAAACAGTTCTGAACCTTACTTTCCTACTGTTGAATGGGGTGATGATGTCCAATGCCAAAGAATGAGATCGAGGCAGAAGAGGCTCTGGTTACACGCAAACACAAAGCCTTGGCATTGTCTACAGGGATGGTAGACAGAAGTCAAACTGCAATTGGAGTCAAAGAATCAAGATGAGAAATTCTTAAAGAAACAGTCAAAGAGGGCAGGCATGTTCCTAGATCTTTCCCAACCAAACAGTGACTAGGAAGCTGAAGGAAATTAAGATCTAATTCTGGATCAAAACCTATGAATGGAGACTTGGCTCTCCCAAAGTCTGCTATGCATTTTAGGAAATTCTCCAATATCTATCCCACTCCTGCCCCACTGGATAACAGGAGAACATTTTGGAAATGAAACAGTTCAAGGGATGAGCTTGATTGGCCTGTGGATTTTGCGGTATCCCTTGCCATAGGACATGGTTCTAGTCATTGAGACATGAGAGTGCTGCTGGAAGCTTCTAGGAAAGTTCTTTCCTGCTCTTAAAAGAGAATGATGGGAAGCCATTCTCTCTTGCCAGAAATGAAGGAGGAAGGGTTAGGCTGATTACAGCAGGCAGCAGCCTCAGGATGAAGCCAAAAACCACTGAGAGCAGAGATGAAAGGAACCTGGTCCTCATGGACTGTTGAGCCTCTGGCCTGACCCTGAAGCTGCTCTAGCTCTGAACTCCCAAGTTACACGGCCAGTGAATCCCTCATTGAGTTCAAGGTGGGTTTTCTATTATGTGCAGTCCAAAGTACTCTAGCTGATAGAGTTCCAACCCTTTGTGAAAAGAATGGTGTCAAATTCACAGGATTTGGAGATGACAGAACTGATGTAGCCAGCTGGAGCTCAGACATGCTTGTGGGGATACCCGCTCTGTTCCCTTCTCTCCCGCTCCCCTGCGTGTCTATTCAAATCTGTGGATATGCGTGGAGGTTTTTGTGTTTTTTTAATCACTATAAGAAGAGGCACCTGGTTAGGACAGGAGGGAAAGGAAGATGACATAGCCGACTGGGTTGAATCTGAGCCCTGGATGGAGAGCTGAAGGCCAGAAAGAAACAGGACCGGAGCTCTGGCTATAAGCAGAGCACTTCTGGGCCCATGGACAGAGTTTGGGAGGGGTTTTTCCTCTCCATCCTGCATGGAGCACAGCGCCTTCTGGCTTCGAATAACCTGGACTTGGCACTAGCATTCCCACAGTGGACACCATCGGCAGCAGCAGCTTCATGGGCAGTTGATGTGGCTGAGAGGGAGTCAGAGCAGGGAAGGAAGAAGGATGTTGATTCCAGGGGAGGCTGTAACAGAGTGGCCAGCTTCGTGCCCTTTGGGGTGTCTGGGAAATCAGGAGGTAGGAAGGAGGCTTGGGATCATTGTAAATGAGCTTCAGTGACTTGTGGTAGACATGGGTTGGTGAGGCCAGGCAAAGTTGAGGTTCTACTGGCTGGGGCCACAGAAAATAAACTGTTGGGGAAGGACAGTTCAGTTCCGGGCGTGTAGCGCCGGAGACGGCCATAAATTTGGGAGGGACAGGTCGTAGCTCCTCCGGCTGGGCTGTGCAAACCATCTTGAAGCCATCACTGAAGACTACTTTAATGATGACTCGGATAGAGACACGATTTCTCCTCCTAAAGACGCAGCCAGTTCAGAGGCAGAGGAGTAGATAATTCCACAGCTATGTGGCTAGAGTCTGAGGTATGTTCCAGATCCTTGTGAAACATCTAGGAAGTAGCCAGGAGTTTAAGAGTCAGATCAGGGCTGAAAACATGGCTTTGAAAGTTCCAAGTTAGGGGGATGGATGAAATTACCCAGAGTGTAGGATTCATAGAGGGATGGCCAAAGACAGAAAACCAGCCCCAAAGTATAAAGAACAAGCAAGGAAGAACAAATTTTAAAAGGCCTAGAAAGAGGAACTGCCTGCAGGTAGGAAGAAAATCAGGAGTGGAGTAGTCCCAGGCACAGGAGAGACTTTCCAGGGAGAAGAGTGGTAACAGTTTCAGGTGCTGGACAGAGGGCAAGATAAGGAGGTAGCTGCTGACCTCAAGAGTAGTTTGCACAATGTGCAAGAAGCTGTGCACAAAGCTGAAGCTGATGGCAGTAGATTGAAAAACGAATGGGAGGGGGCAAAGCAGAGATGGTGAGTGTAGATGAGGCTTTCAAGAAGTTCAATTGTAAAGAGGAAGAGAGAGATGGTGGTAGCTGATGGGAACATGGAGTCAGGGAGGATGAGAGAGACTGGAGCATGTGACAATATGGGATGAGGAAGCAGCTGATGAGCAAGGTCTCAAGAAGGAGGGGAATCATGGCTCAGGGGATGGGATGTGCCCAGAAGGGAGGAAAAGAGGGACTGAAGAGTGCAGTGCAGCCCATCCATGACTGTGCACTTTCTCAGGGGAGGAAGAAAGGGGGTCATCTGCTGAGGGCAAGAGGGGGTTGGGGAAAAATGGAAGCAGTCTGAACTAGCTGCTTGGGGACCAGGCTGAAAAGCTGAACAGGGCCACAGGGGACAGCTGTCAGGCAAAACCGAGGTCCAAGTCGAGGTTGGAGCCCTTGAGTCTGGAGGTGCCATCTGCACAGTTGTCTGGTTTTTCTTGCTGAGCCCCTGGCAGCCTGAGGATAGAAGTGAAGAAGGTAGACTGTGGGTAGTTCCACAGTTTGGGTCCTGCTAGGCAGGAATACTGGAAGGGAAAAGGGCTCCTGGGAAAGTCAAAAGGAGCTTGATCAGGATTCAGCCTTCTACCTGGGTCCAGGCGTTTACCCTGTGTTAGGGTAACTTCTTACTCATTTCACAGGGTTTTCGTGGACAAAAGGGAACATTAATTTGAAACCACACTGAAAAGTTAAGGGCATAAGGGAAGCAGACTTGGCCCAAAGGATAGGGCGTTCACCTACCACATGGGAGGTCCACGGTTCAAACCCTGGGCATTCCTTGACCCGTGTGGAGCTGGCCCATGTGCGTTGCTGATGTGCGCAAGGACTGCCATGCCATGCAGGGGTGTTCCTTGTGTAGGGGAGCCCCACTTGCAAGGAGTGTGCCCCGTAAGGAGAGCTGCCCAGCACAAAAGAAAGTGCAGCCTGCCCAAGAATGGTGCCGCCCACACGGAGAGCTGACACAACAAGATGATGCAACAAAAAGAAACACAGATTCCCGGGGCTGCTGGTAAGGATACAAGTGGTCACAGAAGAACACATAGCGAATGGACACAGAGAGCAGACAACTGGGGGGGGGGGGGGGGGGGAGGGGGAGGAGGGAAGGGGAGAGAAATTAAAAATAAATAAATTTTGAAAAAAAAAAGTTAAAGGCATTAGATTGTGTAGCCTAGCAGTGGTATCACATGTGCAATGTGTGTTAACCACCCTCACAATCATGACTTTGCAAAAGGGGAGTCACAAATGGAAGCCAATGGCACCAGCCTGGATCAGTGGGCAGGAGACAGAGCTCTATTCTGGCCTCTGTTGCTAAGTGACCTTGGGCAAGTTCCTCTCACTCTCTGGGCTGTGGTGTCCTACTAGAATATTTAGAATAGATGCTTTCAAAGGTCTCTTCTAGCTCTGACATTCTCAGATTCTGGGAAATCCAAAAACCCCGAAATATCCCTGAGCTCCAGAAGAAGTGCAGGGCGGGATGGCTGGATAACTTGGGCCCCATGCTAAAGCCTGGGCACCTCTTGCTGGGGTCTCTGAGGTCTCCTTTCCTATAGAAAAGGGTCATTTCGATATATAACCTCACTTAATAGGAATAGGTATTTGGGACATGACTTAAACCAAAGCTCTTCAAATGCCTCATAGAACCATAAATAGTACTTGTGTTGTTTTGCCTTGCTTCAGAAAAGGCCAGGCTGGAAATTTTGGGAAAACCCTAGGAAATGCAGCAAGAGCCAAGAAGCCTTGTGGAGAGGCTTTTCCCTTTGCACATTGTGTTTCTGTTTTGCTTCGTTTCTGCCTGGCTTCAGCCCTGTGCCTGCCCTTCCTTCCTCCAGGAAGCCTCTGGCTGCCAATTCAACCCCGCAGCCCAGCCGTGAGGCAAATCCCTTCACTGTCTGCTCCAATTTACCCTACAGGAGCAGCTTTCCAGGCCACACCTGGAGATTCAAATCAAATCAAGAGCCTCTCTGCCTTGCAGGCCCTACATTTGTATTCTCCCTGGTCAGAGGAAGCCCGGCAGAGACCCAATCCTGAAGCAAATTGAATGATAAAGCCGGGCCTCCAACCTTCTCTGCCTTGAGGCTGTGCACTGGCGCACCCCAGGCAGGGCACACTCGGAACTGGGCCGCCGGCAGCACTGCCCGCTCACGGGATGCAGATGTGGACCCTGCTCTGAGCCAGAACCCTTGCAGGCTTTCACAGTTGTCTCCACGCCTTCTGACTATAAACTTGAGAAGAGCTTAACCCAAGCTCAGGTGCTGGTGAGCCTCAGGAGGCTGCACTTCCGCTTTCGTCCACCAGAGTGCAGTGACAACAACTTACAGGCTGCTAAATTCGCGGAGCCCAATGAAAAATTGTAGAATTTCAAGACGGTGGCAGAAGAGCTTTAAACCAAGCTCAGGGCCTGTGCAGCTGCAAAGGTCATGAAGGCGGCCTTGGCTCAGGGGCCTCAAGCCAGAGGGGACCGGGGAGAAGCTGCACCTGTCCTCAGGGGGTCCTGAGCCGGCTCAGGCAGGCACCACCTCCACCAGGCGTCAGTCAGCTATCTCTTAACCTCTTGCCTGTACTCTTTTCCAATGTCCTGCTGACTCTATGCACAGCACTGGGAAGAAATTATGTGTTCAGCCACTGGGGTGCAATTTCTGCAAAAGAAGGTGTACGGTTTCATAATTGTTTGGCAATTTATCTCGGGAAGGGGGAAGACTTCAGGAAACAAGCACAGGGAATCCAAGCTCTGCAAATTTAGCTTTAGCTAAGGCTTCTCATTTGTTCCTAAAATACTCATCAGCCCTTTGTTTTTGTATTCAAAGCAGCCACCTGGGAAAAGAGAGTGGCCCAGTACCAGCTCCTAAGGTCCTCCCCAGTGCTTAACATTCTATGTCTAATAGTGACAGGTTGGAGCTGGGGGACGCCCTGGTGAGGCGCAGAAGCTTGACCTGCTGTGTGACCCCAGGACCTGCTCCTGTCGTTCTCTTCAGCTTTCCCCCATAAAGTGAGAGTGCCGAGCTCTAATGCTCCACTACTGTCCTTCAGAACGTATGTCTGTAAGAAGTACTGGGCTAACAGGAAGTTAATTGGGAAACAAAGGCATCCAATCTATCAACAAGCTAAGAAGGAGAAGGTAGGGGCCATTCTTCTGAATTAGGGATGGGCAAATCCCACGTGTCTTCACTGGAAAGGGAAGGAGTGAATGTCTACAAAGCTCCCAGCTGAATTATGCGCAGTTCCTGTCCAGACTCAGCATGTTAACTGCATGCAGGCCCCTTGCCTGGTAAGAGCTGGCTTGATAAGGGAAATTGCAAGTCCATCGCTTATGGGCTCCGTTACCTTAGGCAAGTCCCTAATTGCTGTGGGTCTCCTATTTCCCAAATAAAGAGAGGGGGTTGGATGGATCATTAAGGAGCACTTCCATCCTAAAATGAGTTCTATGATTCTCTGAGCGCCAAGTAATTGTCACATAAGAGGCTGTCTACCCTCGAAGGGTATTCTCTATGCCCAAAGCCTTTTTCTGAGGAAATAATGTCTAAGAAGAAAAAGGGTCTGGGAGGCCTGATGTGAACTTCTGGCTTCTTACTATTTATTTAGCCTCTAACCCCCGCTGCTCCCATCCACCGAATCCCAAGGAATGCCGCAGGAGACTTCTTAGCTAGCTCCAGGGTCCTGACACCTACCCTTCCCTTTGGTAATCTTCGTCCAAATTCGACAGGAGCTGCGAGCCCGCCGAGGAGAGGTCAACAGCAGCCAGGGGCAGGTCCCGATAGGCAAAGTTCACCAGCTGCCCGGGAGCAATGCTCTTGGTTTCTTCGTCCACTTGCTGGGAGATGATTTCAACTTCTGAAATTCCTCCTTCTATGGTAGGCCTGAGTTGGGGAGGAGGGCAACAGGGAAGAGTCAGCCCCCAAGAACCAAATGTCCCATTCCCCATGGCGAGGAGGGAGAATGAGCCCGCGTCTATGCTGGCATGGAGCAGGGAATGTGGGAGTGTGCCACCAGCCCCCGCTGGCCACCTAGGGACTCACCCGAGGACTCAACCAGCCTGGTCTTCTCCACACATGGGGAAACGAGAAACAATGGGAAGTGGAATTGCTCAAATCTGAAATGTGAGCCTTTTGGACCCACATGATAACTCCACCAGCCAGGGAAACCAAGACTTAGACTTTCAGGATAAATATTCCAGGTCACTGGACTTTATATCAGAGCAACATACTCTTAAATGGCCTCCTGGGTTTCTTTGCAAAGGTCCTTTGAAAAGTTTCTACAGTCTGTCTCACAGTAGAGAAGAGAGGTTTTTGTTCATGACTGATGGTACTGTTGGTGACGGGGGAGCCTACCTGAACCCTGGCAAGGACCACTGGGCCTGGGGTACTGAGGACAGGAGAGGCCAGCTGTCCTTGGATGCCACAGTTTTCCCACTTGAGTCAGTCTCATTATGTTGGCCTTTTAAGGTTGGGGTAGGAAATAGGGGTCACTTGATCAAATGTCTGAGGAGTTTGCGTCTCTTCTTATGTTACTCTCATGCTACCCTGGGGCACTGCCAATTTTTGATGCTCCACTGGCATTACAGGTTTTCCCAGCCAGAGGCAGTGCCACGCCCCAACCCACCAGGGCATATTTGGCAATTTGTGGAGGAAGTTTTGGTTGCCATAATGACCACAGTAGGGAAGAAGGGATCATTACTGACATTTATGTAAGGAGAGGGACATTAAATATCTTGCAACGTGCCCAAAACTAAGGACTTTTCTGCTCAAACACAAATAGCATCCCTGTTGAGAGATGCTGGGCTAGATCTTTACTTTCCTCTGGCTTTCTTCCTGGGGTGCCATCTTTGGTCCCTCTAATACATCCTTGATCCTCTCTCATCCTCCAGAATCTGAGAGTGTGGGTCTTGGACCTCTGGTTGAACAATGAAGATTAGAAAGGAAAGTGGTGTGAATGAAGAGGAGTACAAATTAAATATTTGCAGGAAGACTGGGAGTCAGTGGCTAGGGTAAGAGAGGCCACTTTTAAACCTGGGGTGGCAGCCCAAACTGCCATAAACCGGCCCCGGAGCCACAGGCCTAATACCAACTTCTGTGGGGCATCTCTCGAGGCCACAGTTTCCCTAATGGAAACATGAGGAGGTAAAATAGAAGCTCCCTTAAGGCTATTCCTTCCTCTATGATCTGGTATGGATAAAAATTATATGAAGCAGGTGGAAGGAGCTCTAGGGTGACAAATCCCTACACTTGGATGGGGAGCTCTAAATTCTAAATGTTTGTTTCCCAACAACGACTGAAACCTAACCAGTAATACACAGTGACAGGCATCCAAGAAGTTTAGGGCTGAACCTGCCTACTTCTATTTTATCTGAATCATGCAGATAATTGAGGCAAAAGTGGGATTTTTATTTGATCACCACAGGTTGGCTGCCTAAACTACCTGAATTCACCAAGTAATTTCCAATGCCCCAATTCTCTTCTGTAGGCCTTATTTAAACCTTTGCTTTTTGCTACCTGTCAAGCACAGATAATAGTACTCATCATTGCATGACATTTACAAAATGACTCAAGATCTTTAGATGGAGCAGTCATAGGATGTGAGGCTTCTGTGTTACTCAACAATTGAAATAAAAGTGTGGGTGTTTCTGGGGGGGAATCCCAGCTCCTCCAGATGTTTCCCATAAGGCAGATACTGGAATGAATTTGTTCTTTTCTTCTGGACCAGTTGAGGAAGCTGTGAATTGCTGGACTGAACAAATAGAGCTTTCTGACCAACGGGGCATTTATGGAGGTGATTTTCTGAGACTAACAGGAAGCTGCTCTGAGGACCACGGGACAAGCTCCTTCTGCCTTCCTGAACTTTCTGCCCTCTGTCCCCCTTTTGCCAATGGTCATAGTGACCTGGGGCCATGTTGGCTCACAGGGTCATCTCAGCAGAGAGACAAGGCCTCCTTTGGTGCGAACGGAGGTCCTGCAGACTACAGTCTGATTATCAGCTGGAGACCATGCACTGGTGTGGACAGGAAGAGCAGTGTGGTAAACTAAGTGCATTAATGGCTCTGTTCTTTGCCCCTCCTAGTACTCAGGCCCCTTGCCTTGTGGCTTTGCAGCTTCTCCCATCAAAAGGAAGAGTCTATTTCCCCAGCCTTTGATGCTGAGTGCAGTCAAGGGACTTGTTTTGGCCAATAGAATGTTTCAGCAGACATAACACCAGCAGAGGCATGAAAAGTCACTTGTGAATTTCTGCTTGTGGTTTTATACCCTCAACACTGGCATTAGATGACTAGCTTAGCCTACTGGAAGAAGGAGGCACTTGGCTCAGAGACCAGTTTCCCCTAAATCAGTTAACAAATCCCAAATCCAAGAGTGAGCCCGGTCAAGATCAGCAGAGCCACCTACTTGACTACCCCAGACATGTGAGCAATAAACATTTGTTACGGTGTTCCAGTGAGGTTCTATGGTTGGTTGGAATGTAGCATTATTGTGATGATAGCTAGTGCACAAGTGTTCCAGATAACAGAGAAGCCAGGCCCACACCTAGAGAAGCCAAGGCATCAAGGTGTAATAGAAAGGTATTTTTACCAATGGGTTGTAAAACATAGGATAAGTGACCTTGCTGGTACTTGGTTTTCCAAACAGTAAGATGAAATGGTTTGGAGAACTGAAAGCAATTCTCCCTTATGGGTTCTGCCCCTCTTTTTAGGAACTCTCTTATGATTTCTAAATTTCTTTGATTTCTCATTTTATTAATTTACCTTAAGCACTTCTTATCATGTCTTGAGGTTTGCTTTTGAAAGGTTTTCCCCATGTACTGTGGCCTCCTGCTAAGGGAAGTGTGTGTGTGGTATGGCAGCCTGAATTAGAAGATTCAGTCTTGTGGGAGATTTATAGCGACAGTTCTGGATTACAGAATTCCCCAGCTTTCTGAACTAAAAAAATGGTGTGACATTAATGATGCAACTCAGAGGAAAAGCAGATTTTGGAGGGGGGAGGGGTAGGCAAGAGAGTAAAGAGTTTATTAAGAAACAAGAAAATGAGAAAAGTACACGGTCCATGCCAAGGCATGAACTGCAGGTGGACTGCAGAATGAGTTGCACTAACAAGTCATTTTAATGCAGGGCTCAAGGACAAAACCATTCCTTAGGGTTGGAGAAGGACTCTCAGTTGCTCAGCATCCACAGAGAACAGACCCCAATGTTAGTGTTATGGATTGAGTTTTTTTCCCCCAAAAGATATGCTCAGGTCCTAGCCCCCAGTCCCCTAAATGTGACCCTTTCTGGAAATGGGATCTTTAAAGATGTGATTAGTTAAGATGAAGCCAAACTGGATTAGGATGGGTCCTTATCCCATATACTTGGTTTCCTTATAAGGGGAGAATTGGACTTGGACAGACAGACACAGGTAAGAAGGCCATGTGACAACTGAGATAGAAATTGAAGCCCAAATCACCAGGGGCTAGGAAGAGGCAAGGAAAGTTTCTCTTCCTACAGATTTAGGTCTTCCAGCCTCCTGAATTGTGAGACAATAAATTTCTGTTGTTCAAAGACATCCAGTTTGTGGTACTTTGTTATGGAGGCGGGTGATGGGGAGTGGTTGGCGGAGAGTAAAGAGTTTATTAAGAAACAAGAAAATGAGAAAAGTCCATGGTCCGCTAAGACAGTCACTTACTGTGGATTGGTCATGTTGAAAGGTACAATCAGAGCTGTGGGTTTTCTTGGAGTCTAGTGGGGCTCAGCTGTCTTCAAGTCTGCAGTCAGCATTTCCAGGCTTGGCTCCTACAAGACATATAAATATGGTGCCCTGAAAACAAAGGATTGAATAGTAGGAATGTATTACACTCAGAGGCCAAACCAGAATCTTCTTAAGCTTATGTAAACATGAAAGTCCATAGAACTTCCTTTAAGTAATACTTTATATAGTACTTTTCAACAATGTGGAATAGATTCTTTCGAGGGGTAACAATAGGCATGATTTCTTTCTTTTTTAGAATAAGGAAACAGGCCCAGAGTGACCTAGTAATTTTTCTGTCACCCAGAACTGGTAGAAGAGCCAGAAGATCCAGGTTTGAGCTCAGGTTTTTTAACTCACCCACTAAATGGCCAAACCCAAGAAAACCAGGGTAACTTTATACGTCAGTCTTTTTTTTTTTTTTTAAGATAAATAGATCACGCAAAATGTTACGTTAAAAAACATAAGAGGGTCCCGTATACCACCCCCCCACTCCTCCCACATCAACATTCCCGTTCATCTGTGAGGCACATTCACTGCATTTGGCGAATACACCCAGAGCACTGCCACACCACATGGAACACAGTTTACATTGTAGTTCCTATACTTTGGTCTCAGGAACCTGAAAAATAAGGTTTGTCTCAAAAAATCTTAAGTGTTTTCCCACTTATTTCTTCCTCCCACTTCCCTTGTACTCCTGGTAGTTCTGTCTTTCTGTTCTTCCAGACTTCCCTCTTCCCCTCTTCTTGAGTGGCTCTCTCAGTGAGAGGCACTGTAACAGAGTTGCTAAGAGAATCAACTCTGGAGCAAGATTGTGTGAGGTTAGAGCCTGGTTCCTACTTACTAGCTCTGTGACCTTGGGTAAATTGCTTAACCTCTCTGTCCTCAGCCTCCCCATCTATAAAATGGGGAATAGGAAGCGGACTTGGCCCAATGGATAGGCCTACCACATGGGAGGTCCACGGTTCAAACCCTGGGCCTCCTTGACCCATGTGGAGCTGGCCCATGTGCAGTGCTGATGCATGAAAGGAGTGCCCTGCCACGCAGGGGTGTCCCCTGTGTAGGAAAGCCCCATGTGCAAGGAGTGCGCCCTGTAAAGAGAGCCACCCAGCGTGAAAGAAAGTGCAGCCTGCCCAGGAATGGCGCCACACACACGGAGAGCTGACACAACAAGATGACACAACAAAAAGAAAAACAGATTCCCGGTGCCACTGATAAGGATGTAAGCGGTCACAGCGAATGGACACAGAGAACAGATAACTGGGGGTGGGCAGGGAAGGGGAGAGAAATAAATAAGTAAATAAATCTTTAATAAAATAAAATGGGGAGTAATAGAACTAACTAAATGAGTTGATGCATGTAACATACTTAGAAGAACAGTGGCTGGCACATAATAAATCCTGCTTAAATGTTGACTTTCATTACCATAATTATTATTTTATAAATTAAATTGCACAGTCTATTGAGTTCAACCACATTCCAAATTAAAATTTCGACCAGGTAAACGATATACTTTTATGTAAACCAGTGCTACAGTATTATCTAGAAGTCTTCTGGGAATTCGTACAATCTAGCAGAAGGTACACAAAGAGACCTCCCAAGGTTCTGGGTGATTTTGAACAAGTTATTAGGGAGGTTACTCAAAGGAGCAATCCTTTAGTAAATTGCATTCTGCCACAAAATGCTTTTCCTACCAGAAACCAATTCTGAAGCTCAGCTCTCAGGGGCAGCTGAACTAGAAAGACAAAGTCAGAGGAGAGGAGAGGGGAGGGGAGGGAGAGAAGGAGAAGGGAGGGAAAGAAGGATGCAGGCTTGATTTTCCCCCCTCTATTTACTGGTTTTCAAAATAATGAACTGGGTTCTTGTTATCCTCCAAGGTCAATCAATGAGATTTAAAAAAAAAATTTTTTAATGGCATCATGGTTTTAAACAGTCACTCCTAGGAGCTGGGGGAGCAGACTCCCTGAAAAGGGAAACAGTAGTTTCCCTGGAAAAGAGTGGGCAGAAATGATTAGGAGATCAGGACATTGGGAAAGCTGGGATAGGAAAGACAGCAAAGTCATACTTGTAAGGGCCGTGAGTAGACCACTAGGCCACTTCAGCCAGGGATTTTTTTTTTTAAGGTACTGAGGCTTGGGGAATGAGCCTGGAACCTTGTATGTGGAAAGCTGGTCCTCAAGCACTGAACCACATTGGCTCTCCTGATTTGGTTTGTTTGTTTGCTTGCTTGCTTGTTGTTTATTTGTTTTTAGGAGGCACAGGGAACTGAACTGGGGACCTCCCATGTGGCAAGCAGGTGCTCAATGGCTTGAGCCACATTCGCTCCCCAGCCAGAGATTTTGATCCTTAGCACATAGCAAAGTTTAGAGGGCAAGATCCTTTAAGATGATGGGAATACTAAGCCGGGGTGTTATTTAAAAATAATATTTTCCAACAAAATAAACCCCCAACGCAAAAGCCTAGCAGGAAGCAGGTGTAGTCTAGCACTCTATAAATGAACATCTGAAGTGCAAATCTGCTGTCTCATAAACCTGGTAAAAGTAGAAGGAAAGCTTGTTTTGGATTTATTGGGTCTGGCACTGGAGGTAAGGCTGCTTTTTAGACTTTAGTAAAATCCAGTCTCTTCCACTTGTCGATCATCAGCCTTCTATGTCTTTACCAATATCCTGCTTGTTCCAGCTAGATCTGCAAAGTTCAACCTCCCTAAGCTGGCATTCTTGGAAATTTAGAGCTGAAAAAGGCTACTAAGATCAACTACTCAGCTTCCTCACCTAGCAGATGTAAAAACCAGTAATTCAGTCCCCCAAGAGGCATCCAGGTCCATTTCTCATTCCTTACATGAGTGATAGCCCCTTGGCAGGCATGACATGCTTTCATTCCTGTTTTAGTGGGACCTAAGGCTGGCTTTACTCAGAATCACCAGGGGACCTTTTGAGAAATGTAGGTCCACAGGCTACACTGCAGAGATGCTGACTCTGAACTCTGCAGGTGGAGTTTGAGAATCTGTTTTACATCTCCCAGGTGTTTCTGAAATGCAGCTATTCCATTTGACCCTTTGTGGCAGTGGTGCTCACACTTTTCCAGGTTTCAGAATCATTGGGAGGCCTTAATAAAACACAGTTGCTGGCCCAACCACAGAGTTTCTAATGGATTTGGTCTGGGATGGCACCTGAGAATTTACTTTCTAGCAAATTCCTAGGGGATACTGATGCTACAGGGCCACAGCCCACACTGCTCTACTGAATCAGAAAGCCTGCTCCAGGTAAAGTCGGTCTTTAAAAAGATAACACCTTATTTTGCAGATGAGAAAGGTGAGACTCAGGGAAGTTAACTAGTTGCAAAGCTACTTGGAGGAACTGCAAGTAGAACCTTCAGTGGTCAGGATGAAGAACTAGAGGTGGGGAGCACAGGTATAGCTCTTAGGAATACTATTAATATTTTTTTAAAAAACTTTTTATTGTAGGTATACAACTCAGTTTCCCAGTTTAGCCACCATCAAGTGTACAATTCAGTGGTATTATAATTGCATTCATGGTATTGTGCTACCATCATCAACATCCATTACTCCCCAAAACATCACCTCAACCAGAAACTATGCACCCCTTATGCAATGACATCCTCTTCCTCTTACCCCCTGGTTCATGGTAACCTGTAATATACTATCTGTTTCTATGAATTTGCATATTCTAGGTATTTCATATAAGCAAGATAGTACAGTAGCTGCCTTTTTATGTCTCCCTTATTTCATTCACCATGACTTCAAGGTTCATCTATGCTATAGCATGTATCAGAACTTCATTCCTTTTTACAGCTGAATAATATTCCATTGTGTATATATACCACAACTTATCCATTCATCTGCTGGTGGACTCTTGGGTTCTTCCACCTTTTGGCAATTGTAAACAATGCTATGAATATTGATGTACCAATATCTGTTTGAATCTCTGCTTTCAATTCTTTTGAATATATAACAAGAAGTGGGATTGCTGGGTCATTCTGAACACAGTGTTTCTGTGTTCAAAGCTCTGAGGAACTACCAGATTGATTTAGTTAGGAATAGTTTGTTTGCAAGTAACAGAACACCTGACTAACAGTGACATGGAAATTTTTAATTATCTTATATAACAAGAGGTCTGGAGGTGGATGTTCCCAGGACTGGAGACATCTACCTCCAAGGACCAAAACTCTTCTCTTTTTTCTATTCCCCTATCTTCTGTGTGATATATTCCTCACGTTTATTGCCCTGTGGTTGCAGAGTGGTTGCTGTAGCTCCAGCTTGCTCATCCTCAAGCTGGTTCCCAAAGAAGAAGAAAGAAAGAAAGGCTTTCTCTTCACAACTCTGACCTTGTATCCAGTAGGCAAAAATCTTTCCAAGCGCTCTAGTCAGCTTCTTCTGAGGTCTCCTTGGTCAGAGCTTAGTCACAATGGTCATATGACAGCAAAGGACTCCTGGGACAATGAGCTGGTGGCCAAAAGGGTTAGAAATGCTAGGAGAGCCTAGAACAATTATGGTTCATCCCCTGGGGCTAGGTATATTGTTTCCACAAAAATAATCTGGGTTATTTTAGCAGGGAAGAAGTAGGAAGGGTTTTGTGTAGACAACTAATTATCTGCCAGACCAGGTTTGGACACTGCTAATATGGCTCTGATGCTTTACTGAGTAAGCTTCTGAAAGACTTCCTGGGTCTCCAAACGAGACTGGTCAAGTGTTGGTGAGGGCTGGCAGGAGATGTAACGGCTGTGCTCTTTTATCTGGAGATCCTATGCCTGTGTGTGAGGTTCAGTTTTGGCATTATAAAGGCTGCTTAGAATCTGCTCCTGGGGAGAGCCACTGAGCGCTGGCACCTTGCACAGACAGCATGTTCTACTCCCCCTCTCCCCCACCACCCGCCACTCAGGAGAAGTCTGTTGTGTGTTCCTGTTCCGTGTCCTCGATGAGAAAGGTTTCTGTATAAGCACAAGGTTATCCTTGTTACCTTGCTCCATTAACAAAGAGCTGAAACGAGGAAAATCAGTCATCTGCCCCAGCATTCTCCCACTCCCATCTCCAGTCTATTGCAAAATTCATAGCTGCAAATCAGGTAACTGGGTGGGCAGGGAGCCCATGAGGCTCTCTCTTTTAGGTGCAACACAGTTGGTCTTCTCTGGACCTCTCTAACTTGCTACTGTTTGCTCTTCCTAGCTTGCACAGTAAGGTACCTAATGACAACTACCCAACTCATGAAATATGGGAAACATAAAACTAGATCACAGAAAATTAGGCACAAAGAAGCTAGATCAAATCATCTAAAATTACTCATGCATTTTGAGACAAAAACCAAGAGAACTACTATCATGTTTCCCTTCCTCTCAAGTCAGTGCATCTTCCCTCCCTCCCTCCCTTCCTCCCTTCCTCCCTGCCTCCCTCCCTCCTTTCCGGTTTTAAGCTTCATCAAACACTTCCCTAAGCTGAACATACCATGCCCCTTCCAGGGCGAAATATCCATGACTCTTTGGCCCTTGCTGGCCTGGGCAGAGAAGAACCCCACCCAGATAACATCCCTCAACCCTGGTTTGATGTCACCTCCCCTCCAGAATTCTGCAGGGTTTCTGAGGAACTCAGAATATTTATGATTTGGGGAACCCCATATAATGAGCTGGGGCTATGTAGTAGGCTGTATAGTATCACCCCCAAATTCATGTCCGTCAGAACCTCAGAGAAGAAGGTCATGTTAAAACACAGGAAGCGAATGGAGAGATGAAGCTACAAGCCAAGAAATACCAAGGAATGTTGGTAAGCACCGGAAGCTGGAAGAGGTAGGGAAGGAGCCTTCTCTAGAGCCCCCAGAGGGCGCAAGGTGCTGCTGCCTCCTTGATTTCAGACCTTTAGCCTTCAGAACTGGGAAGGAATAGATTTCTGTTATTTTAAGCCACCCATTGTCAATTGTCACAGCAGCCCTAGGAATCTAAAATAGACTTCAGTAATGACTCTCACCCCAACCTTGCTCACCCCAATCAGGCAAATTTTACATGTAATACCATCTTTCAAACATTTTGCATATCTGCAAAACAATCCTTTGCTTCATGTGACATTAACTAAAATGTACTAGGAACCCAAATATAATTAAACTGCCTTGACACTGAATTCCACGTGGTACTATGCAAGTGACTATTTCTTTGGTAAGTGGAGGGAAAAAGACTCCTTTTCTTCAATGTTTTCGTACTACCTATGGCAGGATTTCAAAAATGACCTTCATTTTCCCCTGCTAGGGCAATGCCCCCTTGGTCTTGTAAGTTTCCCCGGTCCTTTCACCCTGTCTCTGGGCTTGGCCATGTGACTTGGTCTGTGCAGGTGGAACATTAGAAAATGTGAAAATCACTGGCGTCACCGGGCTTGTCCTTCCTCGGCGTGGGCTGTGCAGTCACAAAGACTAGCTCTTTACACTGGCTGGCAGGATGGTTGATCCAGTGGCAGGGTAAGAAGAGAGCACTGACCTTCAGGCCCTTGACCTGAACAGGATGGAGACTGATTTGAGGCCAACGATCTCCCCCTGTGGCTCTAGCTGCAGCAGGCCTGAGAACCACCTGGAGAGCTTATGTAAAATGCAGATGCCTGGGCTACCCCCAAGAGACTCTGAACCCAGAGGCCAGGGACCTTGGTTTCCATATGCAGCCCAGGTGACCAACTGAGAAACACTGACCTAACAGCTTTACTTTCACATCTCTCATTCTGGGACCCCAGTCAGGGTCTCTTTAATTTCACAACTGCCTACAGGCCCCAGTGTTTTGCAGTCCCCTGTCTTTTTGCTGATGCCCTTCTCAGACCTCTGTAAGTCTTTCCGTCTCCAGAAGTTCCTGGCCCTGAGTTCATTCCTCTGGCTTCAATGGTCCTTCCTGATCTGCTCTCACCCCCAAAATGAACTGCAGGTATTATCACTAGCATTGGCATTTGGGTTCAAAAAAATACAACAAAATCAACCCAAGACCCAAACCCATCAAAACACCTACTTGGGCTTTTTAACAAGTGACTTAGGCCACATGGGAAGCGGGTATGGAAACAGCTCCAGACTGGGCAGCTGTGAAACTGACATAACCTTTAAGCTGAGCCTAGTTTCGCCATCTGTCAAAGAAGACAGCATCTGACTGGCTCGCCTCGGACACTGTCATAGCGCTGCATCTGATCCTTGTGTGTGACAGAGAAGTACAGCATGTGAGGAATCTGTCCCGCTACCACTACATTTCCTTGCCTCTAAGGAGCCATCAATATAATGTACACAGTCAATTTAATAATAGCTTGTCAATGAAAAAAAATTTGCATACTGACACATTAAATCTATGCATCAATTATGAGACCTTGAGGGTTTCAATAATGGAATATGGAAAAACATGAGACTTAGCACTTAATAAACTGAGTGCTATTGTTCACATTGAACATTTAAAACACAGGGAAACATAAGGAAGTAAAAACGAACATCAACTGAACATCAGGACGTCTGAGAAAGAAAGGAGTCTGGAACTACCATATAAACACGTCCTTCTGGTAACTCGCCAAAATGACCAAAAAGAAGAAAAGGAATTGGGGGAAGATACGGATGTGCACTTAGAGAAAGGTGCAACCCCACCATGCTCAAGGGGCATCAACCAGAACCCATCAAGGTAGAACCAACCTGAGGAACCTCTGAGTGCAAAGCTATTGAGACCCCTGGATTTGGGGGGTGGGGAGTGTAGGAAGTCTCCTGGGCAGGCCAAGGGAGAGATGGAGCCTGCCACACTGGGGAGGCATTTCAGTCCCCTTCATAACCAGCAGAGTCTGGAAGCTGCAGGAGCTGCTGGAAAAGGAGCCTCGGTTGTGGCCTCAGCGGCTTATAGTCTTTGCCTCTCACCCAGCTCTGAGTGGTGTGGGCTTGCTTAGTTACCTTTAGGGGGCCAGGAAGGAGAAGCTAGGATCAACCCATGTCTTTGAGGGACTTTCCGCAAAGTGACTGTTCATGTGGAAGCAGGGAGTTGTCAGGAGCCAAATGACCTCTCTTCAACTGCCGAAAAGGCCAGCTCAGTGGACAGAGACCCCAGGAAAGAGCTCGGCCACAGCCACATGGTGAAGTGTGGGGGACAAGGGAGGCAGGCTCCTGGGACAGCGACTTCCAGCACCCAAAAGTCACAGACACTAAGATGATCCCCCTCACCAGTGAGCAAAGACACATAAATTCAAACCATTTTTCTCCTAGTGGGCAGGGAGAGGTTTACAATACCCAGAGTTGGTGATGGTTTGGAAAAATGGCTGTTCACAGTCTGTTGATGGGAGTAAAAATTGTTGCAGATTTGCTGAAGGGCATTTTGACAATATTTATCAAAATTATTTTAACATTCTTATGCACACTCTTTGACCCAGCATTGCCACTTCTCAGGGATACATTCTAAGATAATAAGGTAATGAATGTACATATATATATATATATATATTTATGTAGAAGTTTGTTGGATCATTATTATAAGAGCACCACTCCTAATATATCGTGGGTGCTCCATAAATACTTGTTGACTCAGGAATCAATAAAATAACATATTGGAAGTAATCTAAATATCTGTCAATAGGGGACTGGCTAAATAAATTAAGAAACTTTTATATTATGGAATTATTACACAGCTATTGAAAAGGATGAAGTTAAATGGCTGCCCAGAGCTAGGGGTTAGGATGGACTGCAAAGGGGCACAGCAAACTTTCTGGAATGATGGAAATATTCTATATCTTCATTGTGATGATGGTTCCAAGTGAGCATTTAAGATGGGTGCATTTTTAAATTGTAAGTTATATCTTGATAAGGCTGACTTTTTTAAAGGATGAGGGTGTACTATTCTCATTAACATGAAAAGTTGTCCATGATATATAGTAAATTTACAAACAGATTACAGAACAGCACATATGACGATCCCATTTATGTAATACATCCAGAAAATACATATGTGTGTGACAGCATATGGGATGGAACTTTTCCTGTTGTCCTGGAATTTTGCAGATGCCACAAAACTGAGGACAAAGGTACTGAGTGTTCACACTTTCTAATGAGCGATGTCAGACCATCTACCAGAACATACTAATATGGTTAGACAGGCCCAGCAACCCCCACATCCAATTACCTAGCAGAGAAGTTAAGAGATTCACTAGAGAGGAGAGCAGCATCCCTGAAGGGAATCCACTGGAGAAGAGAGTGCAAGGCAACGACCCTTCCTGGTGGGCAAGGAAGAGGTGCTTCCCTCCTACCTAAAGCCTGGTGAGAGGGACCCTAAGAGAACAGCACAAAGATTGGGGCCAGGTGCCATGTGGGAAACTGGCACCTCCAAGTGGATGAGCTATGCCGCCTCCAGGCCCAGAACCTTACTACCAGACTGGAGAGGAACAGAGTGAGAGACCTTAGAAAAGCTTGATGGGTGGCCCTGTGGACTCGGGGAGGTCTGAGAGTAGATCAACTGAAGCCAGGCTCCCAGGCTGGTGGGGGCAGAGGGAGATGGCAGGGAGAGAGCAGCAGTTGGAGCAGCCTGCCCTTAACAAGAGGGAAGGATGCAGGACCAGGAAGGTTCTTAGTGAAAATTAAACTCACTAGTTTAAGCGGGAGATGGAGGATGGCAGGCCAGAGAGTCAGGCATGAAGGCTGTTTGGTCAGGAACAAGGCCACCCACACATGGCAGCTAATCCAACAAAAACGCCCCCGTTGCCACCACACTCCACCAACTTCCTCTCCTGCTCCCCTCCAAGTCCTGCAGCCACGCAGGTCCATCTGCTTGGCAGTGCCTAGGTCACCAAGCTGCAGAGTACCAGAGCCAGGAACTGAGGCAGGCCTGAGAAGTCCGCAGGTCGAGGCGCCACCGGGACAGTGAACAGAGCCCCCAGGAGGGCTGGGAGTGTGCTGGGACAGGACGTGAGAGGTGGGTTTCTAAGGAACTTACAAAAGCAGAGCGAGGAGCAGGGAGAGTGGAGGAAGTGAGGGAGGGGAACACAGGAGCTGGTCTGCCAGTCAGGCTGAGAGCTGGGAGACGTGGTGACTGGATGAGAGACTGAAGTTTTGGTTTAGGTAGGATATTTTAACACCTGAAAAGAAGCCTGCCCTAAATCCTGAAAGTGGCGGGAAAACCATCTTCCCTCTTTCGGGTTATAAGGTAGTTGGGCAAGCCAACAGAGCGCGGTGAAAGGAAGTAGAACTTGATATTTCCGTCCCAAACTCCAGTCATTTAAAGGGTCTGGAAGGGTACATCCCAGTGTTAGCAGCAGTTACCTGTAGGGAGTGGGGTCTTGAGGAGAGGCTTCATTCCTTAGTGCTTTTTGTTTGAGTATCTTTCATTATAAAAAGAAGGCAAAGATATTTTCGTTTTTAAAAAAATCTAGATCTACTGATTAACATCTAACGATGTCCACTATAAAGTAATAGGAAAAGGCAGGTTTTAAAGCTAAGTCCACTTTTGTGAAAAAAACAATAGGGTGTGAATTATATATAAAGGTATCTTGGAAGGACACACACTGTATGTTAGCAGTAGTTGTTTCCAGGTGGTAAGATTATAGGTACCTGATTAATTTCTCCTTCATATCTTTCTATACTGTTTCCTTTCCAATGAACAAAATCTACTTTTTAATTAAAAAATGCACAGAAGGAAAAAATTGCTAAGTGCTATGAGAAAGGCACAGACATAGTACTGTGGGAAGTCAGAGGCAGAAGAGATTGCTTCCACTTGTTTGGGTTCCTGTTCCTTCCCTTAACATAGTCTCCTGACAGGTGTTCTTACCTCTAGGCTTCTTGCCTGGACACATTTTGGGTGTTGTCAACAGGACAATGCTGTGTTGGGGTCAGCATGGTGGAGGAACCATTAGCAGTGAATAGGCAAAGTCATCTTTGTTCCTTGGGGGAAACAGGGTTGAGCAATTATTCAGCAACTGATCTTCCCTCGGAATTGAGTAGCACATTTTTTTTTTAACTTTGGGAAAACAAGCACCTTAGCAGCTAGCCAGACTTGGGCCATTTTTGACCCCCAGCACTTACCGGGCAACTCTGCTTGGCAGTCCATGTCTATGGGCTTGTGCTTGGCTCTATGTGTGCCCTGAATAGAACCCAAATCCTTGGCATCAAAAGAAAAATTGATTTTTAAGTCAAATAGAAAACACCTGCCATTGCCCCTTTTTGAAGTGTGCTGGGAAGCAAGTAATGATTGTTGAGCATGTGGAGTCTTTTAATATGTTTAATTATGACCACTGGGTCTTTTTTGACCTTATTCAACAAATACTGGAGCCCTTGGAGGAACTCAGTGTTGGGTCTGGCTCTTTGCTTGCAAAGCAGTCACACTGCCTCTTCCACTTGCCACGGGTGCCAGGTAATTAGGTGAGCCAGCAGCCTCCTCCCTAAACCCATGGGCTGAGCTCAGATGATGACGTGACCCTCTGGACTCCTTGCTCACTCCTGCATCACACACTTCCCCTTCCATCCTCACCTTGACCTTCAGGACCGGTACATGGTCTTTCTGATTCCATCTTGGAGTCCATCCCACTGTGGCCCTGACCCCAGGAACACTGGGGTCCTCTCAGGTGGCCCAGCCCCAGGTAATGTGCTTTTCACAGCTCATCTGTCCTCTCAGGTGGGACCCCAAAGGAGAGACAGAGAGGAATAAATATGTCATTGTTTCCAACAGCCTAGTTGGAAGAAGGGGGATAGTACCATATGGTAGGCTGTGATGGGTGCCAAAGAACTGTGCAGATAGGGAATACTGTCAGTACTTCAGTTAATGCTTCGGAGAGGTAACTAATTGCCCCGTCCCCTTAGTTTTCTCACCTATAACAAAAGGCTGACAGGGGATGAAGTAGGTCTCTGCTTTTCAAAGTGTGGTCCTTGGACCAGGAGTAACTTTGGTATCAGCTGGGGGCTTGTTAGAGATGGGGAATCTCAGACTCCATCCCAGACCTAGTGAACCCGAAATCTGTGTCTTGACAGGAGCCCCGGGAGATTCTTAGGGCATTATAGTTTGAAAAGCACCAGGCTACATGATCTTTTAGTTCCCTTTCAGTTCGAAGCGTCTACAATCTATCCCACTTCTCATGCCTCTGTCGAGAGGGAGGTTGCTAGGAGTTCCCTGGGAGGATGTGGAAAGCTGGGCCCTGAGCAAGGCTGAGGGTGCCTCAGCGGCCAGGCTGCAGTGCCAGGCGGCCAGGCATGGCAGGCAGCCACTGGCTGCGGGTCAGCCTGACCCTCCTGGAGATTCGTGCTGTCCTCCTGCCAGGGAAGCAGCGCGAGTTGTCACGACGGGGCACGGCCCCGAGATGGAGGCGAGCTTTGCCTGTTTCCACCGGCTCCACTTGGGGACCTGGAGTCTCTGTCACAGAACCAGGCTCAGCTGCTCTGCCCATCCTTTAGGCTTCAGGGTAGCCAGAGAAAGGGAAAAGGGAGGTAGGTAACAGAGAAGATAACTGATAGCTTCTGAGGTTGTGGCCACAAGGAAGCACATGTCTGCTATCATCTGTTCCCCCAACACAAAGAAAGCTGCAGATGTCAAACCCCTAAGGTTTGGGTGGCACAGGGGCCTGGAATAAGGGCAGTAGGAGTCAGCAGCTTGGTTCTGGGCCCTGGCTTCCCTCTTGTAAATCAAGCAATGTGAAATGAGACCAGATTCATTTATTCAATATCTGAACTCTGAAGACGTACTTGACACTGGGCTAGGTGTTGGGAACACAAGTGACATTTATGGAGCTCACAGTTGGGATAATTTTCTATTCAAATATTCTATTTTAAGCATAGGCCCTGGACTCACACCTGGGTTTAAATCAGAGCTTTGTAACTTACTAGCTGAGGGCAAGCAACCCCTTAAATCTCAGTTTTCTCATCTAGAAAATGGGATCACAGTTTCTCTTTCCAAACAGTTGTAGGAATTAGACAGTAGGTATAAAGCACTTCCCAAGAAACACTGAATTCAGTCACTTATCAGACAATTACCACGTGGCCTGGGTGAGCTATGTACCCTAGTATGGCTGCTGCTAGCCATGCGTGGCTACAGAGCACTTGAAAAGAGCCATGCAAATTGAGTTTTGCTACATGTGTAAAATACATAAGAGAAGCTGAAGACTTAGTATGAAATAAAGAATGTAAAATATCTCAGAATTTTTCTATTGATTATATGTTGATATGACAATGTTCTGGATATATGGGTTAAATAAAAAGTAAATGTGCTACTGGAAAATTTTAAATGGTATATTCGGCCTACAGTATATTCCTATCAGACAGTGCTAGAAGGAACAAGGCATACTCTGCTGTCCTGGCACTCAACAAAAGTTTACATGGTGGTTGGGAAGATATTATCCACACATAAACTAGATCCAAGAGAAATTATTGGAGGACAGGCCTGGGGAGGTACAGGGAAGGGGCAAATCAGGTGAGTTGGAGTGGTCATGAAAAGCTTCAGGGAGGAGACCAGTTGTGAGTATGACACGGCTATGCAGAGGACATTCCAGTGGGGACTTACCAGACTGTGAGCTCCTGGAGGGGCGGGTCTCTGCTTCTCCCACAATGCCCTGCATAAGGCAGGGACTCCGTGGCCATTCTTTGCATGGGATGGAGGTGGGTGGGGGTTACTGAAGGGAAGGGGATCAGCATGAACAATGCAGAGGGACTACGATCACAGAGGGTAGTTTGTTAAGAGGCTGGTTCCACTGAAGTGGGGGGCTGTGTGCCTGGGAATGAATAGCAAAGAGGCTGGCTAGACAGAGTGGCAGCTTAGCACTGATGCAGTAGACAGTGGGGTCATCACCTTAGATCCTCCTGGGTATCTGGGGCCCATGCTACAGAAGCTGGCTCTGGCAGGAATGCAAGCTTCCAGCAGGCCCCTGGTACAGCCCGACAATCCTATTTCCATCCCCTGAGCCCACTACCTTCCCCCTTTCCTGGAGGACTACTTTCCACCTCCTCTCTTCTCACATATCCAACACCTTGTTCTCACTCTCAGCTGATGCTCTTATGCCTTAATTCCCTGGGGAAACCGAGACAATCACAAGAGAACCTCCCTATGCTTCCACCACTACCATCATCACTTCCCTCCTATCTGCAGCCTTGCCGTAGACTCTGCCCTTCCCCTGCTCTAGGAGTGGATTGTCCATGCCGTATTCAAGGAAGTCCCTACCTCTTGGGGACTAGAACCCATCTGTTCTTCTCTGCTTGGGAAGTCAGGATTCTCACCTCTGCCTCCTTCTCTCCTACATCATCCATTTCTCCCTTTCCATTGGATTGATTCCATTTATACCCTTACTGCCTCTACTTCTTTCCTCAGTCTCTCTGGAATCTACTTCACTCAGTCTTTTGACTCCCTCTTCCCCAAACTGTTCTTGCTGAGGTCACTAAAACCTATTCGTTGCCAAATCTGCTAGTCAGTCTGGCCCTGAAAATCACTCCCTCTTCTTTAGACACACTTCCTTTCCTTGGTTTGTAGGAATCTACCCTCTCCTGGATTTTTCCTTCCTTAAAATCCCAACTTCTAAATGCTCACTTTTCTCTTCCCAAGGGTTCTCACCCAGTCTTAAGACTTTAGACACTGTCTATATAGGCACCATCCAACAGAATGTCTGCAATAGGGGAAATGGCCCTTGTCTGTGCTGTCCAATATGCTAGCCACAGGCCACACGAGTCTACTGAGCATTTGCAATGAGAAATGTGGCTCGTGTGACTTAGGAACTGAATTTCTAATTTTACTTAATTTTAAATTTAAATAACCACAAATGGCCAGTAGCTACCATATTAGACAGCACGGATCTATTTATTGATGACTCCCAAATATATATCTTTATCCTCAACTGCCCCCCTTAAATCCAGGCTTGTGGATCCAACTGCCTACGAGATAGCTCCACTTAGATGTCTAACCTGCCCCACCCACAGCCTTTCCCATCTTAGTAACATCAACCCCACCCTTCCAGTTGCTCAGGCCAAAAAGCTTCAGAGTCATCTTTGACTCCTCTTTCTCGCCCCACATTCAATCTGTCAGCAAGTCTGTCAGCTCTGCTTGGCAGTTCCTCAAAAAGTTAAACATAGAATTACCATATGACCCAGCAATCCTACTTCTAGGTATATACCCCAAAGAATTGAAACCAGGGACTCAAGCAGATACTTGTACACCAATGGTCACAGCAGCATTATTCACAATAGTCAGAAGGTGGAGGGAGCCCAAGTGCCCATCAACAGATGAATGGATAAACAAAATACGGTGTAGACATACAATGGAATATTATTCAGCCATAAAAAGAATGAAGTGCTGGCATATGCTACAACATGGATGAACCTTGAAAATATCACACTGAGTGAAATAAGCCACACACAAAAGGACAATTATTGCGTGATTCCATTTACATGAAATATCCAGAATAAGCAAATTCATAGAGACAAAGCAAATTAGAGGTTACCAGGCGCTGATTTTTATTTGGGGTGATGAGAGAGTTTTGGTAATGGATGGTGGTGAATGTAATTAATGCCACTGAATTATATAATTAAAAAGGTTACAATTTTATGTTATATAAACACCTCTCACTATCTCTCCCACCCTGGTCCAAGCAGCCATCTGGCCTCAGTGGGTTATTGCAATAGATTCCTAACTGGTCTCCCTACTTCCCCCTTGCCCTTTGATGTCTGTCCTCCACACAACAGAATCCCTTTCAAACACACTTCAGGTATATCACTTCCCTGCTTACCACCTTCCAACGGCTTCCCATCCTGACCAGCACATGGTGGCCTTCCAGGCTCTATCCTCAGCCACTAGAGTTTCCGACTGGGACGTTAACTGCCTGAGGGGTGCCCTCCCTCTCTTCTACCTATCTGTCAGAGGGGAGTGAAGGTTGTGGGTCTGAGGCTGGAATCAGGAGCAGCAGGATTTCCCTTTTCTGAAGAGTGATGAGGCATTTTGCAGTTGTAGAATTTAAGGCATTTTCATATTGGAAGAGCCATTGGTCATCATCCAGGATGGGTGAGACCACCTCATTTGCTACGTAAAGAAAACAAGGCCCAGAAAGGGGCAGTGACTTACCCAAAGTCACTCAACAAGTTAGTGCCTGAGCCAGGACTGGGACCTGGGTCTGCCATCACAACAGGGTGCTGCGTGGCTAACCGTTTCCTTTGGATCCATTTCTCTCAGCACATCTTTCAGACCAGGCCTGGTGGAGTCAACAAATGCTGATTCCTGAGTCCTAGCCTAGGCTATGCCATGACAGGAGGATCCTGGGCAAAGGGTTTTCTCCTTTGGACCTTAACCTCTGTGCCTGTAAATAAGGTGCAGAGCCTGATCCTTACACAGAAGGTGGCAATTAGAGGACTGATATAGTTGTCATGACAACCCTGAAGCTCTTTTGCACCAGGTACTTCAGCTGCTTGACAACCCTCAGAGAGATGGTTCGTGAAGTCCCAGCTCTGTCACTAACCACCCATGCTATTCTGGGAGAGTCACTAATTCATCCTTTCATCCTTCCATCCATCCATCCGTCCATCCATCCATCCATCCATCCAAAAAGAAATTGTGCGAGCTTACAAAATAATATTCAAAATAAGATCACTGAAAGAGACTCAAAACAATGTGCAGGTTGAAATACAGAGAGAATACAGGGGAAAAAAAACCCAAGCTAAGCACTGAACATGTATTATTTTGATTATTAGGAAAAAAAAACAACAACAACCTTAAAAACCTAAGTTGATATATAACTATTACAAGTGAATGTTAAATTTAGTCTGGGGTTTCAAGCCCTTTGTGCTCCCTGACCTCAATAAAATGATGGGGTTGAACTTAATTCTCTAAGATGCATTTCAGCATTGAGAGTCTATGATTCTGTCTTTCTAGAGGATGGGACAGAGTGTCCTCTATGCAATTCTCACTTCTTTCACCTCCTTTTTCCCCAGTGGCAGCGGAATGACTGATACATGAGTATATCTAACCATGTCTTCCAGGTTCTCTGAATTGAAGGAAAGGGACAGTGTCTGGCATTAGCAGAATCCACACATTCAGTTCACTCATTACTTACAGAGCACCTTCCAAAGGCAGGACACACTGCCAAGGCTATGGAGATAAGCTGGATAAATCTGATAGAGACTGTCCTCAAGCTGTTTTCAAGAGTGACCACAGTAAAGTCTGCAGTAGTGTGTTCTAAAGAGGGAAAAGAGAAGGAGCTCCCAGGACAGGAAGGCCACTTTTTGCTGAAGGAATAAGTAAAACTTTTGGAGAAAACTTTTCACTATGGCCTTGAAAGATGGGTAGGATTTTTATGTTATGAAGGTAATCCATGTACATAGCAACATTTCAGATGGCTCAGAAGTACATAAAATGACAGAAAGTAAAAATTTTTCTCTCAGCCTGCCGCCCCCAGTCCTACCCTGCAGAGGCAATGACCCCAGGTTACTTTTAATAATAGACTTAAAGATCTTTTCTTGCTCCATCAACTTGGTGTGCATCTCCCACTCCAGTGTCTAAGATGAGGGGGCACCCTTGGGCACTTTGCCTCTCCGATGGAGGCAGGACAGTGGAGTGAGAGAAAGACTCGAGCTAGACAACTGGGGTGGGGGCGGGAGGCTGATTTCAACACTTGCACTTTCTAGCTATGTGACTTCACTTCTCTGTGCCTCAGTTTTCTTATGTGGCAATACGTATTGCCACAATACAATGTGGGTATACAAATAGCACCTACCTCATAGCATTGTTATGAATCCAACAATCTGTAAATGGCTTAGAGTAGTGCCTGGAACGTGGTACAGAGTCAGTAAATGTTAACTGTTTTATCATTAATACCCTTCTCAACATTCCAAGCTGTACAAATACTTTCATTCCATGTCAAGGTTTACATGATTTTGATTTTATTCTGAAGTGATACATAGTTTTGCCTGTTTTGTAAATTGTCATAAATTGAATCTGAAACTTCAAAACCAATAAGCAGCATTTATATTATGACTATATTCACTGCAGAATTAGGTAGTATGTTTAAATCATGATAGAAAGGGAAATGACCCTATTCACTAAACCTAGGTTGTCAGATGGAAAAGTTCAAGTACATAGCTTTTGTATTTCTTTTACTCCATCAGATTATTCAAAAACATGTTATGTTTTCGTTTGTTTTATATTTGGTCCATGACTTTCTTCCAAAGTTTTTTTTTTTTTTCCTATTGAGGTTTCTCATTGCCTTTCTCCTTTTAGGCAGTAGAAATACATGTTTTCTTCATTTTACAATAAGATCATCAAGATCCCTAATTTTTTCATTAAATAGTCAATTTTGGACACTTTGCTTTGTGGATCTGCTGCACAACTGTTGCCCTGACTTTGCTTAATTTTTTTTTTTTTCAGATCTCTTGTCTTCCTCTTGTTGGATTCCTTTTATTTTTGCTGGAGTACATCCTTTAGTACCTTTTTCAATAAAATTGTGTGGAAACAAAGTTTTCTAAGTCTTTGCATATCTGAAAGTGACTTTATTTGCATTATATTTTCTCCAATTTTTCTCCTCCTATTTCATTACACTGCGGCTTCCACTCCTATCCTCCAGTAAAACTAGTCTTGATATGGTGGCTCTGAATTACCAAGTCCAGTGGATTTTTTCTAAAGAATTTTACATTGTTGACAACCCTCTTATTCTTTAAACTATCTGTTCCCTTGGCTTTCAGGACAATGTACACTATTTGTTCTTTTTCCTCTCTCTATTTCCTTTGAGGTTTGCCTCCTCTTCACAACCTTTCAATTCTGATATTTTTATTTATTTATTTTTTTAATTAATTAATTTATTTAATTCCCCCCCCCCCCCCCGGTTGTCTGTTCTCTGTGTCTATTTGCTGCGTCTTGTTTCTTTGTCCGCTTCTGTTGTCATCAGCGGCATGGGAAGTGTGTGCGGCACCATTCCTGGGCAGGCTGCACTTTCTTTCGCGCTGGGCGGCTCTCCTTATGGGGCGCACTCCTTGCGCGTGGGGTTCCCCTACACGGGGACACCCCTGCATGGCAGGGCACTCCTTGCGTTCATCAGCACCACGCATGGGCCAGCTTCACATGGGTCAAGGAGGCCCAGGGTTTGAACCGTGGACCTCCCATGTGGTAGACGGATGCCCTATCCACTGGGCCAAGTCCGTTTCCCTAATTCTGATATTTTTAAATATCCCATCTCTGTCCACTGATGGTCTTTCTCTACATGGACTATATGAAAGAGCTCACATCTAGCATAGGGGTTCAGCCATCATCTAAGTGTTGAATACTCTTAAATAGTGCTCTAACTAACTGTCCTATAAGAATTTCAAAATCAATGTGCCCAAATCTGAACTCATTATCCTACCTTCATCCAAAGGTTGTTTCCACTCTTGTGGTTTCTATTTTGGTTCATGGAGTCACCATTCACCCAAATCTCCCAATTTAACAACTGTAGAATCATCCTCAACCTCTCAAATCCATATCAGAAATGTCTCTGGAATTTCACTGTCTTCTCTATCTTCACCAGTACCTTAATTCAGATCACTTTTTCTCAGATTACTGAAACAGCCTTCTAACTGGCCCCTCTTCCCCAGAGGGGAAGTCTTCCCCAGTCTATTCATCCTTCATTCAACTAGTTATCTTCCCCCTCAAATTTATGATAATTTATTTTCTCTATTTAAGACCCCAGCTGGCTCCCTACTACTTACAGAACAAATGTGCCAACTCCTTAGCATTATACATAACACTTTGGAATTTTCAACTTCCTCTCTTGCCCTTCAACCCTACATATTCTGTATCCCAGCCACAAGAAACTTCTGAGGTTCCCCCATGCTAAAAACATTATTCCCTTTATGATTCTGTGCTTTTGTATTCATTGTTTCTTTCCTAACTTCTTTAGGTACAATTGCTCCCTCTATATTTCCAGTGTACCCTGCTAATACCTTTTCATCGTACTGTATATTGCTGATATCCATTTTCATCTCACTATAATGCTGTGTTGTCAACTCCTGGGAAGCCAGGCCTATGTTTGGCTTACTGGCATCATCAGCATCTCACATCAGTGGAGTTTCAGAGAAGAAAAGGGAAAAGGGCCTCAGAGAAAGATTATGTTTAGAGCAAGAAGAGGAGCCAAAGTCAGGGTGGTGTGAGGGTAACGAGGAACCTGGAGAGTCATAAAACCAAGCAGGAAGATAACTTCAAGGGGGAAAAGATGGTCAGCAATGCCAAGTACTGCAGGTTGCATAAGATGAGGCTGAGAATAGCCCACCAGATCTGGAGATTAGGAGGCCTCTAACCACTTTCAAGAAAAACATTCCAATAGCATGAGGAGGTTTGGGGGATTCCAGAGAGAGAGGGGGGTGAAAAAGCAGTTCTTTTCTTAGCTGACTTCTACAAAATTTGATATCAACCCCTCATTATTTTATTGAATCACTTTCTCCTTTGGCGTCTATGATGTGGCATTTTTACAATTTCTCTATTGCCCTTTAAATGTCAAGGTTTCTGGGATTGTTTTTAGTTCTTGTCTCTGGTTAATCCATATACTTTCCCATTCAAGATGATTTCAATGATGTCTACCAGCTGATGAACCCTCACGCTTATCTTCATCAGGGACCCTCCCTGAGCTTCAGAACCATAGTTAGTTCTGCCCACTGGACATGTGGATGCCCACAGGCACAATCATCCCAACATTGCTAAACCTCATCTCCCACCACCAAAAATCTTCCCGAAATCTACTTCCTTATTGTTATCAACTATACCTACTCTACCAAAGGGTACAATCCAAAGTTTTCTTACCTCTTTCCTCTAATGTAATCACTTTTTAAGTGCTGTCAATTCTATCCCCTCAATAACCTAGAATTTCACCCCCCTTTTCCAACCCTGACACTTAAATTTCTCAGCTGCATTATTACATCTCCCCAAATCCAAGGTCGACCCTTTCTTCCACATCTGTCACACTACTTCCAAAGAAGTCTTTTTTACCCAGTACTGTTCTTTTAAAAATTGATGTTCAATTTACATATAACAAAACAAATTTTAAGTGTTCAGTTGGATGGATTTGTGCAGATCCACCACCCCAATCAAGATACAGAAAATTTCCATCACACCAGAAAGTTCCCTCCTGACTGTTTACAGGCAATCCCAACACCCAGAGGCAACTGCTATTCTGATTCCTATCATCATAGATTAGTTTGCCTGTTCTTGAATTGCATATACATGGAATCATAATGTATGGATTATTTTGTGTCTGGATTCTTTAGCTCAACACAATGTCTATGAGATTCATTCAGGATATTGTATTTATCAGTTTTTCCATTCATCTGTTGATGGAAAATTAAATTGTTTACTATTATGTAAAAGGTGTCATGAACACTTCTGTATAAATTTGGGCTATTATGAAAAAGTTGTCATGAACACTTTTGTATAAGTCTTTTTGTGGACATATTTCCAATTATTTTATATAAATAGCTAGGATAGGTGTGTGTTTAACTTTGTACAAAACTACCAAACAGTTTTCCAAGGTAGTTATACTATTTTATATCACCATCAGCAATGTTCGAGAGTTCTAGTTTTCCAAAGAAGTCTTTTAAAAATGCAAATCTGATCATACTATTTTTCTATTTAAGTCTCATCTCTAGTTCTTTCCAGATCTGTTCAAAATCCACAGGCTCTTCATTATCTGTATCTCAGCTGTCCGCTTCAGCTCTTTCCATTTCTCCACAAGCTCCCTTCATGCCACAGAACTTCACTGTCATACCAACTTCACTCATGGTTCCCTGAACTCATGAAGTTCCTTCACATCTTTGTATATGCCCTTTCCTCAGTCAGAATGCTGTTTACTTCCTCATTTGCAAAGCTAATGTCTACTCATCTTTTCAGAGGTGACTGCTAACTACTTCACACCTGCACTCCCACCCCTATGAGTTATCCACTGCTCGGCTGTGCACGCAGGCCATAACTCCATTATAATACTCTGCTCAAAGCATTATAATACATTATTTTCTCCTCTCTACTTGACTGGCTCCTGGAAGACACCCTCTCTCCCTCTCCTTCTCTTCCTTCTACCACTATTTAGTGATCTCCCATCACCAGACCCTATACGAGGAGTTCTGGATGGAATGGTAGTAAAAACAGACATGGTTAGAGAGGGAAAGACAGTCAAGTAATTACACTCATAAATGCAGAATTAGAAACTGAGTCAAGAGTTCTGAATAAAAGAGAGTGATGAGCTACAAATATGTAAAAGAGGAATGTGCCCTAAATGGAGGTTTGAACTGGGATCTAAAGGAAACCAAGGAATTAATTAGGGGAAGTGTGTTCCCTCCCTTTGGTGGAAGGCAATGTGGGACTGGTTCAAGAGACTGAAGTTGAGCTGGTGAGGCTGAGAAGAGACTGTCATGGGGAGGACCTCAGATGAAGGCAGAGTTGGGTAAGGCCCAGACCAGAAACTGCTAAGAATTTGGTCACTACCCTGCTCAAGACAGAGGCAGGAGACCTTCTACTATGATCCTCTGCCAACAACTTGATGGCTTCTCATAGTCAGTCACTGTACCTGGAATATGATGATGTGCAATATAATCTGTTGAATTAATACCTTTTAGAAGTGTTCAAGAAGCTTGGCAGCTGAAGGAGAGGGAACACATGTATCTTGAGTGAACTACAGGGTTAAGGGAAGAGTGTTTTTAAGCAAAGGAATGACATGAGTTTGTTGAGCGAATGTGATGATGATATATGTAAATACATTTTTGATATAGGTAGGAAGGAACTGAAACAAGAATACAGAAATTAATAGTTTTGAAAAGAAAGAACAATTCTTCCTTTAAGGGAAAGTGGGGAGAGAGCTCTAGAGAAAAAGTGCTAACCCTTGGGAGGCACTATTATAATCATGTGGTCCCCAGGGGCCAGTTTCTTGAGTCCACACGGAGTGCTGACGGGTGGCCGCTTCTTTCTGAGCTGTGCCATGGATTCGCCCATGACCATAATGGGAAGATTTATGGAGTAGTGATTGTACAACTGCTGTGGTGCTGGAAGGTTTCAAACACGTTCACCATCTCACTAAATTTTCACAAGCACTCCTCAATGTACATTGTTTTAGCCCCATTTTACAGAAGTGGACACTTAGATTGAAGGAAGTTAAGACTTTTACCCATGTCTACACTGTCTGTGAGTGGATGACCTGGAATTGGAACTCAAGTCCATCTGATTCCACTGCATGATCATGGGATGCTGGGAGCATAGTCATTCGGTTTCCTTCTCACTGGTTTTAGATGTTTTCCTCCAATGTGGCTGGAACACAATCTTTAGTGAGCCTAGCACAATGCAAAGTGGTAGAGGCAGTTTTTGCCTTAAATTTTGGGTTTAATTTGTATAACATGTCGCCCCACCCACCCACTCCCACCCCAGGGTCTCTTATGAGTAAACTGAGGAATAAGAAAGCAGTCTGGGAACCTAGAATGTAACACTTGTATAGAGAACCTAATCTTGTTATTGGAAAGGTAAGGATCAGAAAGAAACCAACACTGGAGTACAACACAGGTTATGGTAACCAAAGATGAGTTGAAGGCTTGCCCCTTAGTCAACGGCCTGGCAGAAGAGCACTAGGGAGCCTCGACTTCTGTGACCTTTTGAGCTCTGTGTACAAATGCCAAGATGACAATAACCTAGGTGGTGATCAGGGTGATTACAGGTGAGACAGCCTTTAGAAAAGAAACCTGTCCCAGTAGGGAGAAAAGAGTCTTTGGAATAGTCTCTTGAGTGTCCATGGGGAGCTAAAAAGCAGTGAAAGGTAAGGTGAAGGCCCTGGGCCAGGGGACAGGTGGCCATAGGGCAGAGAGAAGCAGGTGATGTGAGAACTAGCCCCACCTGTTGAGGGCGGTACTGCCACGGGAATGATCTCAGCGAGAAGCGGGCAGGAGGGCTCCATGGGCAGGTAGTTGCTTCCAATTTGCCAATGTAGCTTTAGGGATCTTGAAAGGTGACATCATTGTGTCTCACTGCTGCTATCAGATAGGGGGGCCTCTTGATTACTGCCAGGTTTCTTTATGCTATCTCATAGCTCCTGCACTTACTTTCTACTCAGTCTTATGGTTTCCACAGCATAATCCAAGACCCACCCAGTCCTGGCATCTTTTCCAACCTTAGGAGTTGAGTTCATTCTCCCTAAAGGGGTATGTTAAGGAGCTCTCCAGGGAGCCCCTACCAGTTCCTCAGTTCATCCCCATAAATAAATAAATGAAAAAAAAAAAAGTATGCTAAATAAATTTCTCAGGTTTTGAATTGAGGGAGAAGTGTGGGATCCCCTGGGGAAGCAGGGAGGGATCCACGATGACAGATAATACCTGGAAGACCCAAAGGCTGTGTATATACAAGTCTCGCGCTGTGGCTTTAGCTTGGAAACTGTACAAAGTATCAGGCTGTGGTCATTAGTTTTGTCAGTCTCAAGGATGAGTCAATCTTAACATGATTAACGAAATCATACTAATCAAACTCACAAGAAATATAAAGATCAGCCTGCCAATTTATTAATCTGTATGGGTGTGAGAAAGAAAGCTTCTCCTGTATTCAAAATGCTTATGTTCACTACCTGCGGCCCAGAGTCAGAACACCTGAGGCTAATCAGTGACCGTAATTACAGGAAATGAAAGCAGAGAGGCATAGGCCTGGAGGGGACTCCAGCGAGGCTACGAGAAGCCCGAGAAGCCTGAAGAGCCTTTCTGCATCAGAAGATCAGGCCTAACAGACTCTGCGGATATTCTCTGCAAGTTTGTCTCTGGCTTTTCTTCTCTAGGGTTGGGGCCTGCCCCTCTTCTAATCATGTAGCTTTTCTCTAAACAAGGTGATAAATAATTATGTTCATGTTACTAATTACTAAATCAGTATGTTCCTTCTCAGTTTCCTTGGCAGGTCCTCTTCCTCCTCTTGCTTTCGTAAAGATTACAAAGCAGGTCACCTTGACTAAAGTACGGGGTTCCTCCAAATCCACATTTACAATTTGTTTGTTTGCCCTCCTATTACCACCATTTTTGGGTTTTGAGGGCAGAGGCCTTATTGGTCTTGATATATCTTCAGAGGCTACCACATGCAATAGAATAAGTGGATAAATTAAGGCAATCTTATTTCCAAATTCTAAGACATCTCACTACAACTGTGTACTATCAACAGCTCCCCCCACCCCAAAGGGTAACAAGGAAGAACCTTTAGACACAGGCCCCTCAAGCACAGGCTGAGTGGGCTTCATGTGCACATGGGTCAGTGTGAAGTGCCTCTGAGAATGAGCCCATCTCGTCAGGCCAACCCGTCAGGATAACTTGTAATCACCACCAGCATCATCCTTGAATATGACATCAAATGACCTGTATGATTTTATTTTAACCTCCCTGTTCAAATCCTATCTACCTTTGGAGGCCCAGCTAATGCCCCACTTTCCCCAGAACACTACATTACATTTCTTTGCCCTCCGCACCGTCCTGTGAAGTCTCCCTGCCCTGCCCGTGGGTACCATTCCTCCTTGGGACTTGGTAAACTCTTCATGAGTGGGGTTTTCTTTCTCAATGTACATTGAGTATATTGTTGGAATTTTGATAAATAAGTGTTGGTTGATGAATGTAAGGGGAACTAGTGATTGTTAAAGCAAAGATCAGAATCCACACCAGAACAAGTCTGTTCTTTATTCAGATGCAAGAAAAGAACACCCATTTGCTTAGAGGGTCTGAGAGAAGAATATATATTCATTTTTGGTCAGCTGAGTTAGAAGATTAGACGACTGTCTCCTGCAGGATGAAATGTTTTAACATTCAGCTGGAAGGGAAAGTTCTCTTACATAATTGGTAAGTGGTAAGCTAGTCAGGAAATGGATAGATGAATGGATGGATGGAGAGATGGATGGACAGTTAGATGAACAGACAGATAAAACGATATAGCAAATATGGCAAAATATTAAAAGTTGGTGAATCTGGGTATCTGGATGGGGGGGTATGTTGGAGTTCTCTGTATGGGTTTTGCATTATTTTTGCAAATGTCCTGTAAGTTTGGAACTATTTCAAAATATAAAGTTAAAAAAATAAGGTATAGATCTTTCAGGAAGGAAAATTAAAGAGCCCATAAAGCCTCCTCCTCTTCCTCCTTGACAGGATTGGTGAAAAACCCAGGTAGACAAAATATAACTTCAATTTAAAACATATGTGAATACATATGTAAGGAATCCTAAGAATCAGCAGACTCAGATCTGACATTCCTATATACCTTGGTCTCAGACTCTTGAACTGGAGGGCAAGGATGGTGGTAAGAATCATTTTGGTCATCTCCAGTTCCTAGAAGAGTGTGAGGCACATAGAAAGTGTTTGATAAATGTCTGCTGAATTAATGAAGCAAAAAAATAAAGTTGGCTGATTCAGGAGTCCTCACTAAGTCTACATCATCAGTTAGACACAGACCCTGGTGACTACAGGCGCATCTCAAAACCATGACCTTAGTGTTGCTAAATATGATGGTTTAATTCTCAGTCCCCATCTTGCTCAACGTCTCAGTTGCATTAGACACAACTGATCACTCTCTCTTTCTTGAAATGCTTTGTCTACTTCCATGAGACCACACCATTTGTGTTTTCTCTCCCATTGCTGGATGTTTCTTCTCAATTTCCTTTGCTAGCCACCCTTCGTCCTCTTGCCCTCTAAATGTTGATGTGCTCCTGCACTCATTTCTCAGACCTCTTCTTTTCTCCATATATCCTCTCTCCCAGGGCCTAGGTGCACTCATTCACACTCATGGCTTAAAATCCCAGCCACATAAAATTTCTACCTCCAGTTCCTTCCTTTTGCTGAACTCCAGACTTGTATATCTAATTGCCTACTTGCCATCTTCAGTTAGGTGTCTACTAGATTCTGAAACTTAACATGACTGATACAGAACTCTCCATTCCCGCCCCCCCCCTGCAAAATCTGTGCCTCCTTCATCTCCATCTCAGTAAATGGCAATTTCATTGTTCCAGTTGCTCAAGCCAAAAACTGAAGTCAGCCTTGACTATTCTTTTTCTACTATCTACATTCAGTTCATCAACAAACACTATTGCCTGTAACTTCAAAATATATCCAGAATCCAACCACTTATCCCCACATCCACTGGTATCACCCTGGTCCAACCTACCACCATCTCTCACCTAGAGTCCTGAAACATCATCCTAAGTGCTCTTCCTTTTTCCCTCCCCAGTTTCCTAGAGGCTATTTCTCTACAAAGCCAAGTGAACTTCCCAAAGCAAATTTAATCATGTCACCCCTCTGCTTCAACCCTTCAAAGGTGTCCCAGTAAATTTTATTTTTATTTTTTATTTTTTTTAGGAGGTACCGGGGATTGAACCTGGGACCTTGTATAATGGAAAACAAGTGCTCAAACCACTGAGCTATACTCACTCCCTCTCAGTAAATTTTAAATGCAATCCAAATTCTCACTAATGTCTACAAGGCCCTGCAATCTCCCTTCTGGCTTTATTTCCTACCCCCAAAATCACAACACTCTTGTCACACAGGTTTCCTTGATGTTCTCATCAGGTTATTAAACCAAACATATACTATAGTTCTACTTCTAAAAAATATTCATATTTATATATATATTCATATATATATGCATAAAAAGTCTGAAAGGATAGGCACAAAATGTAAATAATAACTATAGAAAAGCAGGGCTATAGACAATTTTTTTTCTTGTTGCAAAAAAGTATTTCTATGGGAGAGGATGTGGCTCAAGCGGTTGAGCACCTGCCTCCCACTGGGGAGGTCCTGGGTTCGGTTTCCAGTGTCTCCTGAAAAAACAAAAACAAACAAATGAAAAAACCAAAAGAGGGAAGCCAATGTGGCTCAGTGGTTGAGTGCCAGCTTCCTACATACGAGTTCCAGGGTTCAATCCCCTGTCCCCAGTACCTCTAAAAAAAAAGTATTTCTAATTCATTTTCTCATTTATATATTATGTGTTATTTTTAATATATTACTTATATAGTGAAATACATAAAAAGACATGAATAAGACCCCTTATATCCAGTGTGGCAGGAATATTTAACTACACACAAAATCTGAATAAACCCTATGTGTCACCAGCTATGGGACCTGCACTTTATGCTGAACATAGTCTAGTTCAATGGACTCATCTCCACAGGCCTGGCCAAGAGGACCTTTAATCTAAACATAGGAGCATTCAGGTTTTCAAATGCAGACCCAGTTGAAAATGTGGATTCTACTTGCCTGACACAGGCCAATCACGCCACAGATGAACAAGCTGTTGCAAAAACTCTGAATATCTCTACAACATGTCATTTGATAATGTGGTGTCTTTTGACACAGACCAAGCTACAGAGCTGCCTACAGTGTATAATTAAGGGTTTCAGATGTACTAAGGTTTTCTCCTGCCAAATGCCATTCATCTATGCTTCACTCTTCCAACAAATATAACCGAAGTACAATTTGTAAAGCCAGCTCACTGTGTGAACTATTTTGTCCTGCTGTTTTAAGGCACTGCACAGCTTAGAGGAATAGAAAAATTATCCTGGGATACTGGACCTCAAAGTCCAATCCCACCATCTGACAGAAGACGCAGCTGAGACCCTGAAAAGTGAAATGACTTGCCCAAGGTCATACTTTTACTTTGTGGGAAAGCCCGGGATAGATTCCAGAAATCCTGATGGCTTAGTCTGTCAGTTCTTTTCAGGTCTCGGAATGTTATTTTAGGAAAAGGAGAGTAACTTGTAAGAGTCCGAATGTGGTTACATTAGAAACAGTCTTATTTCTCTCTAGCCTTTGTCTTCTCTTTCCACCCACTGGCTTTCTCTTCCCTGCCCTTGATGACATCTTTGACAGATTATAGCTTTCTGGTTATTTATAATTTCAAGAACCGCCTCATTTCAGCAAATAAGACCAACTTTTTCAGGTGTTTAAAAATAAATCTCATCAGGTCTAAATCCAGTCTTCAAGCTCACATTTGGTTCAAAGCTCTTCCCTCCTCCTGGTTTGGACTGACCCAAACTTGGGGTCCTGCAGTGGCGAAGGGGATGCACTTTCTCCTTCCACTCCTCCTCCCCTTCCGCCATTGCTTTTGGCTCCCCAGTGTTGGTGGTGGGCCTTGGGTAAGAGGGCCAGTGATTGGCGTGGAGGGGCCGAAGTCTTCACTTGCTTGCTTACTACTCTCCCTTGGCTGACAGCCTTGTCTGGGCTGCCAGTTTCCTAGGCTGACTATCCTGCAAGAGGCAGCTACTGCTTCTCCAGAGGCCACATGGGCATCTTCACCCTGCCTGGAGCCCTCTCACTTGGGTGGGAGGAAACAGTCCTCTCCAAGCCTCTATGGGAAGGGGCAGGGACAAGCCAGTGCACTCTCCCCAGTCAATAAACTCTTGGAAATCAGAAAAAAAAAATTCCATTTATAATAACAACTAAAAGAATCAAATATTTAGGAATAAACTTAACCAAAGACATAAAGGACCTGTATTCAGAAAACTACAAAATATTGCTAAAAGAAATTGAGGAAGTCAAATAAATGGAAGGACATTGTGTGTTCATGGATTGGAAGAATAAATATCATTAAGATGTCAATTCTACCAAAACTGATGTACAGATTCAACACAATCTCAATAAATATCCTAACAGCTTTTTTTTTTTTTTTCAGAAATGGAAAAGCCAATTATCAAATTTATTTGGAAAGGGACGGGGCCCCAAATAGCCAAAAATGTCTTTAAAAAGAAGAACAAAGTTGGAGAACTCTCATTTCCTGACTTTAAAGCATATTACCTAGCTACAGTGGTTAAAAAAAAAAGCGTACATAAGTCTTTTTTGGGATAAAGACAAACAGACCAATGGAAATTAATTGAGAACTCAGACCCTCACACCTGCAGTCAAGTGATTTTGACAAGGCTATCAAGCCCTCCCAGCTGGGTCAAAACAGTATTCCACAAATGGTGCTGGGAGAACTGGATATCTATATCCAAAAGAAAGAAAGAGGACCATATCTCACACCTTATGCAAAAATTAACTCAAAATGGATCAAGGACCTAAATATAAAAGTAACAACCATAAAATTCCTAGAAGAAAATGAAGGAAAACCTCTTAAAGATCTTGTGGTAGGGGTAGTTTCTTAAACTTTACACCCAAAGCATAAGCAAACAAAATAAAAACATAGATAAATTGGACCTCCTCAAAATTAAACACTTTTGCACCTCAAAGGACTTTGTCAAAAGGGTGACAAGGCAGCTGGTTCAATGGGAGAAAATATTTGGAAATCATATTTCCAATAAGGGTTTAATATCCATGATATATATAAAGAGTTACTACAACTCAATAATAAAAAGACAAAGTACCCAATTTAAAAATGGGCAAAAGACTTGAAAAGACAATTGTCCAAAGAAGAAATACAAATGGCAAAAGAACCACATGAAAAAATGTTCAACATCATTAGCAATTAGGGAAATGCAAATCAAAACTACAGTGAGGGAGTAGATATGGCTCAACTAGTTGGGTGCCCACCTCCCACATGAGTGGTCCCAGGTTCAGGTCCCGGTGCCCCCTAAAGAAGATGAGCAGATGCCACAACCACTGCAATGAGCTAGATGCCACACCTGTTCCAAAAAGCAGATGCCTAAACAAGCAGATGTCACAAGTCAGCAGATGCCACAGCCCACAGGGAGCAGATGTGGCTCAGGCTGTTGGGCACTTGCCTCCAATGTGGGAGGTCCTGGGTTTAGTTCCCAGTGTCTCCTGGAGAAGGCAAGCAAATAATAAGCAGAAAGACGAGAACCATGGGGGTGGGGGGTGGGGACGCATAAAATAAATAAATAAATAAATCTTAAAAAATACAGTGAGCTATCATTTCACACCTATTAGAAAGCCACTATTAAAAAGTTGGAAAACTCTAAGTGTTGGAGAGAATACGAGAGATAGGTACCATTATTCACTGTTGGTGGGAATGTAGAATAGTACAGCTACTGTGGATTGACAGTTCCTAAGGAAGTTGAATATAGACTTGCCATGGGGCCCGGCAATACCATTGCTAGGTACATACCCAGAAGAACTGAGAGCAGTGACTCGAACCGACATCCGCACACCAATGTTCGTAATGGCGTTATTCATGATTGACAAAAGTTGGAAACAACCCAATTGTTCATCAGCTGATGAATGGATAAAGAAATTGTGGTGTATACACAAGATGGAATGTTGTGCAGTGGTAAGAAGAAACGAAGTCGTGAAGAATATGACAACATGGATGAGCCTGGAGGACATTGTTACTAGAAGAAGAGGTAAAAAATGTAACATGGGACTGTATAATATAGCAAAACTTCATGAAAAATATGAATGTGGGTGATATTGCATATTTAAGACTGTTTTTAAAAATATAAATACAAATAAACTAAAGAGACAGAAACAGAATAGCAGCTATGCATGTTTGGGGAAGGATAGAGAGATTCCAAGGTGACGAGTTTTTTGTGTTTTTGTTTATTATTATTATTGAAATAATGAAAAGGCTCTAAAAATGAAGTGATGAAAGCACAACCATGTGATTTTACTAATACCAGTGACTGTACACTTTGGATGGATTTATGCCTTATTAATACATATCAATAAAATTGACTTGTTAAAAATCTCTTAAAAATTTTTAGAAATAAACTCTACTTGACTATCTAGGATTTTCCTCACACAGGCTATAAATGGGTGATGGAGTAGTTGTCACTGGACCAGGACAGCAGGCACCTTTTTCTACAGGTCACAAGGGTTGTGCGTAGCTGCATCTCTTTAGAAGTTGGGGTAATTTACTAACTAGTATCTCCACAAAACATCCCACTCAGCATCCTATTACAGGAGTCCCGAAGAGAAGAACGTTTACTTCTTACTTTTGGAAAGCCTTGAAGTTACGTGAAAAGGAAGTGGCTTCTGGGAAGATTCTAGGGATAGAAAGGGATCTATCCATGGGCTGCTGTGAGAAGGAGGGGCTGCCTCCAAAGTGACCCCCACCCCACCCTCATGGAATATCAGGGATCCTGAGGAAAGACTATGTGGGTAGTTGGGACCACCCAGATTAGGTACATGTGGCAGAGATCAGGAAAAGACAAAATCTTGCCTCTGCCCATCACCCGTGGTGGCTGTCTTTTCCCTCTTTTAGGTTTCTGTGATGGTTAGGCTAATGTGTCAACTCGGCCAGGTAATGGTGCCCAGTTTTCTGGTCGAGCAAGCACTGGGCTAATTGTAACACAAGGGCATTTCATGGACTTTAATCATCAGTGAGTTGATTGCATAGATGGCTGATTACATCTACAATCAACTAAGGAGATTGCCTTCAGCAGTGAGTGACCTTTCATCCAATCAGTTGAAGGCCTTAAAAGGGGAAGTGATTTCAGCATTCAGAGAGAGAATTCCCAGTTCTACACAGCAGGCGTCTCCTGGGCACTCATCAAGGACCTTCACTGGAGCCCCTGGTTTGCAGTCTGCCTTGCGGAATTTGGACTTGTGTATGTCCATGACTACGTGAGGGAATTTTATAAAATCTCGTACTATTTACAGATATCTCCTGTCGGTCCTGTTTCCCTAGAGAACCCTGACTATCACAACTCCCAATCTGTAAAATAGGGGGTGGTGAATATTTGTCATTTTGGACTGCCCAGCATTGGAGTACCCTCCCTATTTGGCAAGTCCTTCCCCCCACAACATGAAAGCCTAGAGGGTGTGGGGAGATATTCTTTCTCCCTTACCCTCCCATGCAGCAACAGCATGGGCATGAGAACAGACCCAGCTAGGAACTCTGAACCCTTAAAAAGAATGCAAAACTCTAGCTGCAATGGCCTCAGAAGTCCAGGGGGAGGGCAGTGAATGCTGACTGGATAGCGGTCAAGGCTAGATTAGTGCAACAATGTCCTGTGGCACCTTCTCAGATTGCCTGGCCACTGTGCCTATATTCTGAGCCTGGCTCTCTACCTGCCTTATTATTCTGAAGAAATGTCATGTTCTTCTGTCACAGATATTTTAGCTTGGCTCTCAATCCCCATTTTCACCCCCTTTCTCCCTTGTCTCCCTCTACTCTTGAGACCAGAGAGCAAAATACTTGAATTCCCAGACTCCTTTGCATTAAGCAGTGGCCACACCATACAGTTCTAATCAATGAAATGAAGGAATAGGTCCCTTGTCCAATATAAAAGCAGAATCTGGAGAGGAAAAGGATTTTATACTTCACCTTCCTCCTTCCTCCTTATTTCTGCCTGGAACACAGATGAAATACCTGGAAGTGGAGTAGCTATCCATGACCATGAGGAGCAAAAAGGTAACTAGAACTTCAGTCTCTGATCATATTCTTGTACAATAGGACAGACTTTGGACTGCCACCTTTAGACTTACACATAAGAAAAATTATCTTCATATTTAAGCCACTTTTCCCCCTGATTTTCTGTTACGCCCAGATAAACATATTCCTTCCTGATCCACTTTTCAATATACTCAATAAAAGTTGAGAATGGTATTTACATTTGTAAAATATTTGGTAGTTTATAAACTGTCCTGTTTAAGTTCATCAGGGTAGGTTTCTGTTGTTTACTACCAAGGACCCTGGCTGGTTGCCACAAGCTCTCATGGTCTCTTATAGCTCTTATATTCTGTCTTCTTAAGAGGACTGTACCTCTTACTGGGCAAACCCCCATCACCCACAGCCTTTACAACACAATGAAAATGAAGAACAACCCTCCTGCTCTCAGTCACACCTTGAGATGGTATGCTACTGAGCCAGGACCCTACCTCTTCTTCCTTCACTGTCCTCTGATATGTTCCCTAAAGCCAAAGGCCAGCTCTCCCACCTGAGACTCCAAGACTAGTGCTATCTACCTCACAGAGGTACCTCTTTGACAAGACTGTTGACTCAAATTTTCAGATAGATTCCTGCTAATCAGTAAAAATCTGGGTTGAGTATCCTATTTATCATCATACAAAAACACTTTGTAGTTTAGAAATTTAAAATGTCTTTTTTGAACTGCCTCATGGATCCTCACAACAATCCTGAGATGAGCAGGGCAAGTATAGAGACCCTGATGCTCACAGAAGTGATGTGCTATAGGTTCTAGAAAAATAGGAGAGTTATATGACCCGAGGTAGTGTAGAAAGGGGAATGTACATTTGCGAGGAGTCAGGAAACCCAGGTTCTATGTTATACTTCTGTCACCAGCTAGTAACTTGACCTGTGGCAGGTTGTTGATCTCTCTGGGTCCAGTTTCCTGATCTGTGCAATGAGGTGGACATGATCTTTGGAACTCCTCCCACCTCTTAGCACAGGTCTGGCATGTTGATGATACAGTTGTCTGTGAAATAAAAAACGACCTTGCTTGCTTAATTCAAGAAACTGCACAAAATTTATTTCTAGACAACTGGGTAGCAAACATCTTGGGGGGTCTTCTGTCCACATTTCCCCTTTATAAAGGCAATTAGCCAGTCAATTTGGTGATCTCTGGCCAAAGTGGTCTCACCCAAGGTTGAAGCTTTAACATTTTCCAGAAAGCAGCATATTTAACTGTCACTTCCAGTCTTTGCACATGGTATGCAATTTCTGCTACTGCATTTAGAAAGAACATAATGGTGACTGTCAATTGGAGGTGGATTTTAAATCACTAGTCTACAGTTAAATTTTCTAACAGTCATGAAGATCACCCAGCAATTGTGGCCTTTCACCAAAGCACAAGGTACCTTGTCATTTCTACTTCACTCCTGAAGCACCAAAGTCTTGAAGCAGCTCTGAGGTCAGAAGCAAATTCTAGTGAGAAGAGCTAGCCCATCTCAATTCAAATGTAATTTCCTCCGATGATAATCAACTAAGGTTTGCCCAGAAATATTAATTAATTTTGGTATAATATACTTCTTATCAAAGGCTTAAATGTATTATCACCATTTAAATAAAACTTCAACAAAAATACTTCAAGGAAGATTGTTAACTGTCCCAAAATGTGCTGTATTCAGACATGAACCTTTAACAGGTTCGAGAACTTTAGGTGAGTAGAAGGGTCTGAATTTCTGTAGTTACTTTATTTGCTTACATCCTCCTTATTTATAATTGTTTGTATCATTAAACAATTAAATTTTCACTTCCTTGGTTAGTCATTTCAAACTCAAATTTACTATTCCATGGGTATTATAATCTTTACCTGACCCAAACTGTCCAGGTCATGTATTCTATACACAGGAAGGGTGCTGAGTTTTCTGGATTGATCCTATCCAGGGAGAGCAGTGGTTCTCAATCAGGGACAACTTGCCTCCCAGGGGACATCTGACATTGTCTGGTTATCACCACTTGGGGTGGGGGTAGGGGGTGCTCCTGGCATCTAGTGGGCAGAGGCCGGGGTGCTGCTGAACATCCTTCAGTGCACAGGACAGTCCCCACAACGAAGAAATACCCCGCCCCAATGTCAACAGTGCTGAGGACGCAAAGCCCTGCTACAGAAACCCAAGGTGCAAAGAACACAGTCCTTAGTGTGTTCCAGGCTGGAGAAGGCAAGTCCTTACATCGGCAGCGCTGCTCTAGGACTCTTCCCGACCCCAGAGACACAGCAGAGAACGATGAAAATGCAGGCTGCATTTGCCCTGCCAACCCAGAATGCTAGCAATAAGGTTATTATTTTTCTTAAGTTGGTGATTCCCTCCTATGATTTTCATTCCACTTCAATGTCCCCTTCACCTGGATAGTGAGGAGAAAGCAGGAATAGAACATAATGGCTCAGGAGTAAGCCCAGGGCAAGATCTGAAGGATTTACAGACTTGCCACTCACCCTCAGAGTTCATTTAACTTGGGAGGGATGGCATAAGGACAGCAAAAAACATCCAAGCACTTTTTAAAAATCCCAACAATTTCATAGGTTTGTAGGATTTCAAGCTACCTTTAAAAAGAAGTCAAGCACTCCCTCTGCTCCTATTATTTTAATAATAAATCTCTAACCATCTTTCCTCATTCTAAAAAGATTCTCAGGTGGTTAACTCTTCCCATGTGTTGACTCAGTTTTTCCACATCAGGCAAATAGAAAATAGACTCCATGATCGATCAGTACAAGTTTTGATTTAGGAGGAAAAAAGGATTTTGGAGGGGTTAAGTGAAACTATAACGTTTTGGCAGCTAAAGAGAGGAGCTAAATTCCTACTACGTGTCAAGCATAGTGCTAAATGCTAAGGAAGATATATTTTTTTAAAGATTTATTATTTATTTATTGAGGAAGATATTTTTTAAATGCATAAATCACAGCTGGTGTCCTTAAGTAATTTATAATCTGTTTGAGAAAGATAGGGTTGGTGCCCGGGGGAGGATATCTTAGGTTTCGAGGTAGTCTGTGCTCTGTGCTGGGTGTTTCCTGGCAGCCAGCTGTCAGCTAAGCAGGGAGGGGAGAAGGTGGTCCATGACCTGGGGCACTTACAAGTGGGCAAAGGCTGGGAACAGCCTGGGATGGTCAGTAAACCGGGGCTGGATCACAGAGGCCCAGATTGCAGAAGGAGGAGTTAGGGTTTTATCCAGCAGATACCAGGGAGCCTCTGAGGGCATCTTAACAGGAAGTGGTCATGACAAAAGGGTTGTTGAGTGCTTTCTCTGTACTAGGCACAGTCACTTAACCCTCTTCCCAACAATCCTAGGATGTTGCTATTTTTCTTCTCCCCACTTTACTGATGAGGAAACTGAGATGCAGGAAGGTTAAAAAGTTAACTCAGAAGCGGACTTGGCCCAGTGGTTAGGGCATCCGTCTACCACATGGGAGGTCTGCGGTTCAAACCCCAGGCCTCCCTGACCCATGTGGAGCTGGCCCATGCACAGTGCTGATGTGCGCAAGGAGTGCCCTGCCACGCAGGGGTGTTCCCTGCGTAGGGGAGCCCCACGCGCAAGGAGTGCGCCCCGTAAGGAGAGCTACCCAGCACGAAACAAAGTGCAGCCTGCCCAGGAATGGCACCGCCCACACGGAGAGCTGACACAAGATGACGCAACAAAAAGAAACACAGATTCCCATGCCACTGACAACAACAGAAGCGGACAAAGAAGACGACGCAGCAAATAGACAGAGAACAGACAACCGGAGTGTGGGGGGGGAGAGAAATAAAAATAAAATAAAATAAATAAATCTTAAAAAAAAAAAAGTTGCACAGCTAGCAAGTTGCTAGAGCCAGGATTAAACCCTGGGAGGAACCCACACTCTTACCCACTTCACCAGACTGTCTCGCAGTAAGGGAACAGAGAGGCTTAGGGGAGAGAGGAGGCCACCAGAGATGGGGCACAATGCGAAGGCACTGCAAAGGGACAGAACTGCAAGAAGTGGAAGAAGTCAATAGGGTCAGGTGTTGCTGAGCCATCAGGAACGAAATCTGAGAAACGGCCATTGGATTTGTGATTAGGCCATGGAGGGTGACCTTTAAGAGTCCTGTTTCAGCAGAGAGGTGGGAACAGGAGCTCTTTGTAGGGCATCAAGTAGGGCTGGCAGCAGATAGAGCCCCAGGAAGAAATTGACAGTGAAGGGACAGAGAGAAATGGCAGTGAACTTTCCAAGCTTTTCTTTTGAGACTGTGTGCCAAAATAATGGAGATTTTTCTTTGGTTGAGGGATTGCCAGGTATATCACCCAGTTCTTTTGTTTTGATGGGCAAAACTAACAAATTTTAGTAGTCATGGTTAAAGGAGAACTAGCAAATGCCATAGAAATTGCTTAGTCTTTTTTAAAAAAACACTACATCAAATTCAGGTAACATACCAAGATTTAAGGATTTCAAGGGAAATTGCTATGGGGGGAAGACCTTTACCTTAAACATTACTTTGGCTGGCAGAAATGGCAGTCCTGTAAATGGCAGTTCCATTGTCTATGGAGAACTGGAATGGGAAGAGAGAATCACCTATAAAATAACTCACTTTGGACTCATTTCCAGCCCAGGGGGAGCAGCCGAAAGCATTGCAAGCATTAGAGACTGAGAAGGAAATCCAGAGAACAACTGCCTTAACGCAGTCTAGACTTTCAAAAACCTGGGTTGCAAAGGGAAAAAATACTTACTAAAATTCTTTGTTTTAATGAGCTGTGAGAACTGGAGAGATCCGCCCTGCCCTAGCTTTTGAGTGATTCTATTACAAACCAAAAGCAGTTTTAGGGAGGCTGTGATTTTTTTCAAGGGGAATTCCTCTCCTGTAATTCAGACCACTTAGGGTAGCAATTAGAGACCCCAAGGAGGAGAATGAGGAGGAGGAGGAGAAAGAGGGGCAGGAGGTGGCCACCTCCCTGTGGCTGAGGAGCAGTTTTTCTAAGACTTCTTCCTGTAACCCTTAACTCCCTCCAGCATCCCCGTGTACTCAATTCTAATATGCTGTAAGGTTGACTAAGTCCCCAAAATACTTATCATTTTGCTCCACCCAAGAACTACTGGGAGCCTGGGACTGCTTTGGCCAAAGGATTTTCAACCTCTGAGGCTGCTGGTGTGAGCTTCTTGCACAATCTTCACTGACATGTGAGATAAGTGCTTTGACAATGAACTCTCACATCTGCTTAAATAGGGAAGATACCAACAGGTATTTTAAGCCAATCTTCTAAAAGTGCAACAAGTTATTACCAGTAGCGTAGCAATTAAATTGTGTGTTTCCATGAATTCCTTTTCCCTTCTGGGGAGAGTGACTCAGGCCACTGCAAAAGGTGGTAGAGTCCGGAGTGTGGCTTTTGGAGGTCTCAAAAACAGTGTACCCCCCAGCTGGAAGGGAACTCACACAGATCTCTCTCCGTCCCAGGCCATCTCCCCAGGTACCTGTTGCTGTTTGGTGATGCACACCCGCCCTCACGTGACTCTCCTTTCATGTTCACTTGGGAAGTCAAAGACCTTCGTTGGCTCAAGAGTGAGACAGGATCTTTCCTGATTCTTTTCCACTTATGTGTGGTTCCCCCAAACACACACAAATACTCTCTGCATGTTAAGATTTTCACTGCCTACTAGAGAGAGCAGAATGGGATAACAAAAGAGGTGTGGAGAAGCTGGAGAGATTCAAGAATGTCACTGTAATTTGCCAGGCTTTACAGGAGTAAGGACAGGGAAAAAAGAGAGAGAATAAACAGAAAAACTAACATATGTATATGTTAGAAGGTGATGAGTGCTATGAATAAAAGCAAAGCAGGGAGGAGGGATAGAGTGCCTGGAATGGGGGTTATAGTTTTAAAGATGGTCAGGAAACGCCTCCCTCAGAAGGTGACACTTGAGCAAAGTCTAAAGGAGGTGAGGGGGCAAACCATGCAAGTATCTGTGGGAAGACTGTTCCAGAAGAAGTGCTAGGGCCTAAGGCCCTAGGCAAGAGGACCAGCGAGGAGGCAAGGGCAGATGGAGCAGAGAAGGATAGGGGCTGGAGAACCATACCGCAAAACACTCGAGTGGTAAGAGGGAAAGATTTGGAGTCACATTGACTGGGATTTGCATCTTAGTTCTTTCCTCCTGTCATATTATGGGCCCCTCTCTCATCTGTAAATGCAAGGTGTTACAGGAAATATGTAATATGAAACTGCACGTGTGGGTTTCTACCCAACAAACATTAGCTCATTCCTCTTCCCCTGATTACAAGGATCGTCTCATTTAGTTCCACCTGTAGCAGAATGACAGGTGTCTAGAATATGCCATTCAAGGGCCGGCCTCCAAGAGGTCCAAGATATATTACTGAGGGCAAGAAAAACTTCAAAACAGTATGCATCTATGTATAGTATTGTTGGCAAACAATAATGTCTTAGTGTCTGCATTAAAAAATCTGTAGGAATCTACACCAAACTGTTAATGGTCATTGGTGTGGAGTGTGCCTATCCACAACTCTGACCACTAACCTTCAACCTTCTGTATTCTGTACTGTTTGAACATTTTTAAATGAGCACATGTTACATGTGCAAGCAGAAACCACAATGTCAGCTAGTGTTGAGGCAATGATTTTCTGGTCCTGTCTACAGTGGTACTCAGTAGCCTCCATCCTACCCCCAAGCCAAGGTCTGCCTGGCATGATCCACTTTAGGAACCCCTCATCTCTATATGGGGAAATTGAGCACAAACATGGTCAAAGGGAGCTTGAAGGTTCTCGATAGGTGTGCCCAGCCAGCATCTGTGACCTCTGACTGGTTCTGTCTGGAACAGGAAAGGATTAACTTGTGGTTGTGAACAACTTGAAAAAAAAAATTAAAACCCTTGCTGTGGCTGCCACCAAGGAAAGAAAAAGAGACTGATGAAAATCAAGTAGTTCAAAATAATGTTACTGCAGACATCTTTCATGATAGTTGACACTGAAAAAAACTCATTTTAAAGAATAGTAAATTAAGAGATAGTATAATACAAATCATATTTCACAGGATCAGAAAGACAAGACAAATATACCAGTTCCCAGTGTCTTACTCAACAAGGTATTCAAATACATGTTATGATCATTACGATGTATGCTAGTTATATAACTTGGAAAAATTTTAGACCTCACTCCCTGGTTCCCCTCTCCCCCCTCAAAAAAAAGCCCTTAGTGAGGGGAAACAAAACATAAAATGCTTAAGCATCCATATTTGCCCACACAGTTTTTCCCAGTTTAAATATATATATATATGCTGAAAAAAAAAGTGTAGTACAGAGAAATTTTTGTGTTCCATTAATAGGACTTTGCACCAGAAATGATGCTCGGATCTGCATTAAATAAAATGCTTGCTTGGATGGGAGAGAGTAAACTAGTTGACTTCTTGGATGCTTTTCAATTAGGAGGTTCTCAGCTGAAGAAGGTAGTGATGCTCGCGGTAGGAAAATCCATTTCCTCTCCAGAAATCAAGCAAGAACTTGTTTTCTGCTTCTTCCCCAATAACATCAGGACTCATTTTGAGTTTATCTGATCATGGACTGGAAATCCTCAGGGCAGAAAGGCTCCATTTCAGCATTTCCATAAACACTGGGGAATGTGCTCTTCTAAAACTCAAGAGCGTTTTGCATCCGTCAAGACCATCATACAAATCACTTAACTGTCTACAGAACACAGTATAATGGAAAAAAGTAACATCGGCCTGCTCTAAAACTACTCATATTGCCCAAGGAAGAAAACAGAGCTTATAAGGTCTACAAGAGACAGTTTACATTTCCTACCTAATATTATTCATCAGTTTACAATGACAAAGCTGTAACTTCCATGGGATATAATTTTGAAATAATTCCATACTTACCTATACCTTTCTCACCATTATATCAAATATGTGACCTAAATATAAAAGCTAATAGCCCCACTGGGTAAACATCTATTGATGAAACTATAGCAATTTCGACTGAGTCCACAGAGCTGCTAGGAATGTGTAGCAAAATCCAATACCTGCATTATAATAATGAATGTACTTGCAAAAAAAAGATGAAATATACATCCACAGTTAAATGCACACAATGCAAGAAGTGTAAAGGAATAGCTGCTACAATCATAGAGAGATTGGATTTTGGTCCATGACTGCCTTAACCCCATGAAAAAGCTCACACACAAGAGTGATAGACAATATTGTTCACATGGCTGACAATGAGACACAAAGACATTGTACAGGGCAAGAAAACCTGGGGTATAGTGCAATAAAAAAATAAGTGATTTATTCTATCTGATGCTTATACATTTCATAGGTTTAAATACGGAAGGAAAGAAATTTTCAACTTAACTGCTTGATCGGGAGAGTTAAAGAAAGGTCCATCTTGGCCCTCATTTTTTTTACAGACTCATTGCCACCTCAAAAAATTCCACACAGACCCATTCTGAAACAGTTTCTTTTATTGGAAAGCCACAAAGATTGGTGTGGAATCTTGACATGGAAAATCAAATCCAACCCTGGGTGTTCATGCATAAGCCTGAACTTAATGAAAAAGTAGACACAGCTCCAGGGCTAAAGGCTACCCTCCAAAACCGCACTCCCAGCAATCAGACACACTTGAATTTGCATACTAACTCTGCTCCTGTGTGACCTTGGGTAAATCAGCTAACCTTTCTGAGTCTTAGATTATTCATCTTCAACACAGAGATAATAGTTTTGCTGTGAGGATTAAATGAGACTATGCACAAATAGCTTCCAGCTCAATACCTGGCAAATGTAAGTGTATGAGAGTCCTTCTAATGACTAGATGTGGCATTTATGACTATATTTTAGAAGCAATTACAGTCCTGCTGCCATATCCCAGCATCTTGTGATAAAGCATTTTCACAGTATGCATTTTCATTGTATACTTCTAGTTCTTACTATTCTTTTAGCCACAGTATTTTGCGGGCAGGGGGAGTGTGGGGGAAGCAATTATATATATTCCACTTTTCAGATTGTTGCTCAAAGCAAGGGGGGAAACCAGGTATATAGGACACATATATGCTGAAGAGAAACCCAGTCTTTAGGATAGGATGTTATAGGTGTGTGGAATGTAAACTAATCATATTTTCAATCTGTAACCTACGTGGCATCAAATCATAAGTAGGTTTTATTTAAAAAGAAACAAAAGCCAAGCAGCATTCAGGAGGACAGATAGAACCAACATGGGCCTATCGTTATCAGTATAGGTAACTACTAAACAGGGATTGGTGGGCTAGATTATGGACAGGGGGTCATAGGGTCTGGTTTCCAACAGGTGGCTAGCTTTAGTCATCTTCAGATGCAAAACCCTAATGAGTTTGAGAATGCAAGTTTTGGAGATTTGTTCAAGGCCTCCTCTCAGCAACCAAGAGAAAAAAAATTTTTTTCTGGATTTAAGCCTGCCTGGCAAGTTAGCAAGCAGGAAACTGTTCGCCGTAGCTTGCACCTGTCCCTTGAACCGGATTCTGGCCTGGCAGTGAAAACCCACCATCCTTTCCTGACAGCCCATCCTGCCACTGTGGCGCCTCCCGGCAAACGGGGAAAGCCCACTAGGAAGTGGTCACGACCAACCAAGCCACAAATCCCCAGGGTGTGGAATTTCCACCTCCATACCACGTCTGAAAACCGAAAATAGGCGCCCGCCTGCCATACTGCAATGGGATTCCCCCCAGCAGCAATCACCCGCTCCGCGGCTTGCATGTTTTATTAATAAATGCAAGATGGCACACGGAGGCAAAGAATGGGAGGCAAGGCATCTGCAGCTGGACCCGAACCAGGGTAGTTTGTAAAAATAAATAAGAAGCATGTGACAAGAACCAGGTCCCTACGCTGGAGCTGAAGCCCTGGACCGCCCCACGCAGCCTGGGCTCGCTTGCCCGGCGGCGGGTGGGGATGAAGGTCAGCGGTAAGATCCCAGCCCTCCGGGCAGGCATCCTGCAAACCTTGACGCCCCCCCCCACACACACCCCTACCCCAAAACCCCGCTGCGACCATAGAACCAGGGGGGAGCGAGGTGGGGGGAGCCCCGGCCGCGGCCGGCTGCGAGGACACATACCTGCTGCCGGGGCTCTGAATTCGCTCGACTCTGCAGCGGCGCCGGCCGCGGCTCGCGCTCGCGGGGCTCCCCCTCTCCGCCCCCCCGCCCCCTCGCGGCCCCGCCGCTCCCGCGGCTCCCGCGGCTCCCGCGACTCCCGCCTCTGCCGCCTCTCCCTCGGTTCCCTCCGCTCCCTCCGCCCCCCCGCCCCTCCGCCCCTCCGCCCCCCCGCCCCTCCGCCCCTCCGCCCCTCCGCCCCTCCGCCCACCGTGCTCGGGGGCGCGCGCGCGGCCTCGCGCTGGCGTCTAGCCCGGGCTCGCGCCTGCGCCCTCGCCTCCCGCCAGACGCGCGCGCCTCGCCGCTGCACAGCAATCTCGCGGCTGTCTAGGAAACGGTCACCTGCGCTGCGGGGGCCGGGGACTGGGGTTGGGGTCCTATCCTGGGGCAGAGCGGGGCGCGCAGGTTCCGTCGCGGGGGTGAGGGTGTCGCAGGGCCCCCGCGTGTGTTTGTGAGGAGAGGAGAGTGTCGCGAAGGGAAGGCCGGAGCTGGAGGCGGGCGGGGCGGAGAAGCAACAAGTGCGGAGCCTGAGGTGGCCCGTCGGGGAAGCGAAGGGCCCCACAGGGGGATTTCGTACTGTCGGTAGAGCAGGCTCCCCGCGCATTGCTGCAGCGCTTTGCAGTTTCCAGAACTGTTTGCCAATTGCTCCGTTTCTTCCGCACTCGGAACCCTGTGAGGGAAAGAACGGCAGGCATTGCCCTCTCCTTTTTGATGCACGAGGAAGCAATTCATCGGCTTCCCCTAATTTTAATTGGTCACTGAGGGGGGAAAACACCTCTTTCTGTCCGAGGTAGTACTAGAACCAGAGACCCCTGACTCCCAGTCTACTGTCAGGAATTTTCGTCTGACAGTCGCACAGCACAGCCGAGGATGTTTCTCAGTTTATTTGTTTGTTTTTTGCATTATCACCCTCCTCCTAAGGGATCTTTTTAGATACATTTTCCCTCCCCCAAAATTCTAATACCACAGATATACAGTATATCTGCTTATGTACTGTATGTATATGTATGACTTATATGTTTAAAAATAAGGTTTGTTTGTTTGTTTTTGCCTCACTACCCCGCCCAACCAATGTTGTACCTTGGAGGCAAAATTGCGCCTCCCCGCCCCCCCCCCCCCCCCCCCCCCGCCAGAAAACCATGATCCCTATCCCAGTTAGCAACCACAAATGTTCTCTGTTGACTAAAAGTCTTTATAATGTCTGCTGTGAAAGCAATAGAATACAGTCGTTTAAGCGTGGTAGCTTTTGTCATTTGTAGTCTCCATCAGTTCGTGCCATTTTCCTATGGGGTGCTAGCATTTTTATGTTAAAATACTTGAAAAGATGGGAAATGCGCACTTCTAGGACAAAGTTCCAGGGTGGCCTTTGACTTTGCATGGTCAATACAGCCTTGTTTTTCCTTTCCTCCTACCTTTATTCTAAAGTATTTTTATTTAGTTAGGCCCACCTTGTTCATTCTTGCCGCCTCCTCCTCCCACCTCAAGCCTGTCTAGCTAAATGATCAGAATTGTGGAGTTGAAAGGCTTCAAACCAAGGTCGTGGAATTGCTTCATTGGGTTGGATCATTCTTTTCTTAGGCTCAGAAATATCTAGGTAGGGAGTGAATAGCTAATTTTGGCAAACTAGAGTAAATAAAATTTCTTCTTCAAGCTCTCCCTCATCTTTGAATGTTTCTCATTCAACTCCAATCTTTAATGGTGAATTTCAGAGACAGAATTTTTGGGGGTTGATATTTGTTGAAGCTTGTTTGGTTGTCAGGTATTTTTCTTGTACATTTCTGCAAGAAGAAATATGAAAATGAGAGTAGGGATGGGTCAAGAAAACTTGATGGCGGATGCTTGAGGATAGTGGTACAGTTTTTTTTAACAGGTGGTAGCAACACTTCAGCTGCACTTGATTTGGAAAAAGCCTTGACACAGCTTGCCAAGATGCTATCCATCCCATTCTCTACTTAATAGAATTCTATACATTGTTTGATTAAAACCTTTGAAAAGCTCCAGTTTCAACTCTAGTTAAATATTAGAGTAGGACAAGTATTTTGAAATTTGCAGACAGATGAAATTGAAAGACTGCTTCAGTTTACTTGGAATCTTTGTATTCTAATACAATTTTTGGATCTTGGCACAATGCCACTTCAGAGGAATTTTTTTCCTTTTAAAACGGGTTGCCTAATAAAGAATTTCTGTAGAGAGAAATCTATGTGAAAATCAAATACAACTATTTTTTACCTCTGTCTTTTAAGTGTGCTATGTTTTAAATAGCATTGTTGAATTCATGGAGATTCTAGGTGCAACCATTTTGCCTTGTAATGTGAAATCAGTGAAGTAATCCCCAAATCTGTGTAATTTTTCAGCTCTATGCTGTCCCCTGGTGGTGTCCTGCTCCACAGCACATTCCCACACTAAAATCTTAGATCGGATAAACTCATTTTTGAAAACCTAAATCACAAATATAACAGGATGCCATTCTCCTTCCTCCAAATTTGGCTTACTTTTGCTTTTAAATACTCCAGAGTGAGAATCACCCAGAGGATCATTAGCCCTAGAGCAGAGGTTCTTGACAAGGAGTCTGTCAGCTTGAATTTAAATTTAAAAAACAAACCTTATTTTTGTGGGGACGTGTTGATGCGGGTGTGATATATTTATTAAATAATACTCGTTATTGTGTGGACTTAGTAAGGGGTCAGTAGTTCTCCCCTGACTGGCACAGGGATCCTTGAAACAAAAAAGGTTAAGAAACACTGCCCTAGAGGTTGGTCAATCTAGAGGAATTGTTAAGATCTCCAGCAGGTCTCAAGAAATTGTGGCTTGCAGCATTGTTCTGAAGAATCACTAAGAACACTTGTTTAAAATCAGATTCTGGAGCCCACCTCAAATTCATTGAAATCTAATCTTCAGGGAGTGCCTTGGCAATTTTTATTTTTAACTGCCACGGGTGATTTTTATGAACAGGAAAGTTTGGGGAATACTAGAGCTCCAAATAGAACAGGAGCTGCTTCAGTGGACTTGAGGTCCACTGAACTAATGAGGGGGAATTCTGTGGGGGGAGGAGCTATAAGGCAGGAGTAGAAGAAATTAACTGTTGGTTGAAATTGTGTGTCATTTTTTTGCCTGATATCACTATTTCTAATGTGACTGTTATTGGAACGCTGTCCCATATCAAAATACCTTTTTTAGGTCGTCATATTTTTGTTGTTGTTGTTGAGATACTGGGGCCAGAGATTGAATCCAGGACCTGGTATGTGGGAAGCCAGCACTCAACTGCTGAGTCACATTGGCTCCCCTGAGTTGGTTTTTTTGTTTGTTTGTGTGTTGTTTTTTTACTTTTAAAAGATACCAGGAACCAAGGCCAGGACCCCCAAGTGATAAGCAGGCATTCCAACTGCTTGCGCCATATCCATTCTCCAGATTTTCTTTTGATAAAAAACATTGTTTTGTCAAGAGTACCATGATCATATAATTAGAAAATTTGTGCAAGTATGCAGCTGCAAGATTATGGGAAGGCAGATTAGAGATTATATTAATCCCGTGAATGTCTGAAAAAGATTGATATCAGAGTTTAAATTTTTTTCTCCTAAGGTAGCCACTTGTAAAATTAAAACATGAACCTGATGTCACATGATTTATGAAAACTTAAATAATATCCAAATACATTAAATTGTTAATGTTTACATAAATGTTAACATTTTGAAATCTCTTCCTGATGTTGATTTATGAAATACCACTTTGCTTATTTGGAGCAAGTAGGGAGAAAGCCAAACTGAGCTAGTGAAAAGTCAGAAAAATACAATATATGTGACTTTATGTGATATTTAAAATTAAAGTACACACAGTAACCACTAACAAAGTACTTTCTTTTTAAAATCCTGCTAAACTGGCTTTAATGAATAAATATGACTGACTTGTAATTAGCAGTATTCATGTGCACACAGTCTATGTGTACAAAACACAAAGCATAGTACCATGCACTCAGCAGGCACTCAATTACTTTAATTTTAAAAAGGTTTTCTCTTATATAAATTAAATGTGCTTAATGTAGCAAGCTCATCTTAAAGGATAGTACCTCAATGGCAGATTTCACCTTGAGGTGTGAAATACCAAGGCGGGGAGGGGAGCAAAAGGAGCAATCACCTTGGTTGTAGGCAATAATTCTCACAGTCTGTAGGGAATTTTAAAACTACAATGAATGAACTAAAAGTACATCTGCTTGTTATTACTAGTCAAGTTTGTGTACCAGGAATTCTAATCAATGTCGGTGATAAAATATTCCTCCCTGCAAAAACCTGTTGGTTTAAGTTCTAAACTATTTCTGTAGTTGCTTTTAAGTTTTAATAATATTTATGTAAGCTTCAAATGAGCACATTTTTATAATTTATCCTTTAATTAACATTGTATTCTACATGGAAATTAATTTAGAGAATTTCCAGTTATATAGTTGGTCTTCCATATATATGGCCTCAGCTATGTAGATATTTTTCTAAGTAACTTCATAAAAGTTCAGGATAATTCAAGGCACAGTTCATGTTTGCAACCCCTTTGGTCCAAATTCCTGTGGTTAAATAGTAGATTCTCAATGATAGCACACGTATTTTAAGGACAAATAAACAGGACTCATTTTTGGAATTTGTGTGTAAAATTTAAGAGTGAATCAAAGTGCTAACTCTGAGATGTAATGTTTTTAAGTGCAAATTTCAGTTCATATGGAAAGACGTTATTGGATTTATTTATTTATTTTTATTTTTATTTATTTCTCTCCCCTTCCACCCCACCCCGGTTGTCTGTTCTCTGTGTCTATTTTCTGCATCGTCGTCTTTGTCCACTTCTGTTGTTGTCAGCGGCAAGGGAATCTGTGTTTCTTTTTATTGCATCATCTTGTTGTGTCAGCTCTCTGTGTGGGTGGCGCCATTCCTGGGCAGACTGAACTTTCTTTCGTCATATTGTTGTGTCAGCTCTTCGTGCATACGGTGCCATTCTTAGGCAGGCTGCACTTTCTTTTGCGCTGTAGTAAGAAAAGCATTTTGAATTCCAGAGTTGCATGTTTAACTCATTCCATAATTTTGAGGAAGGCAATTAAGCATCTCTGATTTAGAGAGGATTGAACTTATTCCATCTACAAGTTCTCTGAATTTCTTTCTCATTTAAAATTTTTATGATTCTGATTTTTATGTTAAAAAGAAAATTTGACTTTTCACTTATCAGACTAAAAATGAACCAGAGATAAAGAACCAGCATGATCTAATTTGAAGGAAGATTAATTTTTTCATGTTTTGTAGTTGCAAAATTAGTTTTCCTAAACTTCTCATGTTCGTTATTTGTATAACTACAGAAAGACCATAAACTTCTGAGGAACTGATTGTGGCATTCCAGTAAATTTGCTTGATATAAAAATCTATAATACTCTAAATTCTGTATAATTAAGATATTAAGGGAAGCAGACTTGACCCAATGGATAGGGCGTCCGCCTACCACATACGAGGTCCACGGTTCAAACCCCGGGCCTCCTTGACCTGTGTGGAGCTGGATCATGCTCACTGCTGATGCGTGCAAGGAGTGCCCTACCACACAGGGGTGTCCCCTGCGTAGGGGAGCCCCACGTGCAAGGAGTGTGCCCCTAAAGAGAGCCGCCTAGCGCGAAAGAAAGTGCAGCCTGCCCAAGAATGGTGCCGCAGGCACGGAGAGCTGACACAAAATGACGCAACAAAAAGAAACACAGATTCCCGGTGCCGCTGATAAGGATAGAAGTGATCACAGAAGAACACACAGCAAAGGACACAGAGAGCAGACAACTGGGGGCGGGTGGGAGGGGGAAGATATTATGAGCCATTGCCTTGATTTCCTTCTGTTTTAGTGCTATATAAAGTTCTTTGAGAGAATGGATTTTTATTGTGGAAGATAGATCATACTATATACCACTTTATTTTCCTTCTTTCTCATGAAGGCTACCACCTTATTGAAATGACAGTCCTATTAATCCTTTGTGAAAATGCACATGATATTTTTTCTGGGGGGAAACATCACACAAAAAGTAGTTTTCATAATAAAAGAAATATATAATTCCTTGCCCTCCCCCAAAAGTTCCTGTTTATATGATGAGAAAGAGTTTTTTTTCCTCTTGACAAATAGTTTTTTGATAAAATTGTTTCCCTCTTAACCCAACTTCTAGTCTGATATTTGAAAATAATAACAATACATAGTTATCTTGGGTTTTAAATAAAAGGTGGGGGAAGGAGGAGAATTAGACATGTTAACAAATTTCTCCTTCCCCTTATCATGAAGTCCTTTGAGGTATTACTAAATAAAAACAAAAGCTCATGTGAAATTTGTAAACATGCTACTTTCTTTCTCTTCCCAAATTACTAAAATTATATAAAATATTTTCCATTTTAATTTTTTCCTTCATAGTGGCCACAATTCCTATTAAAGCAGAGGTGAAGTAAAAAGAGAGAGCCAGTGTATTCTCTGTTCTGCAACCTAGAAGAAAAAACTTTCATCCAAGGACAGATCAAGTAAGTAATTATTCATTCTTTTTTTTTTTTAGGGGGTGCCAGGGATTGAAGAACCTGGGACCTTGTGCATGCCAAGCAGGTGCTCAACCACTGAGGTACACCCACTCCCCTCATTCAGTCTTTTTTAATGTTTCAGGGCTAATTGCTCTAATTTGATAACTGTAGTCCTACAATTTAATTTAAGAGATAGTAAGAGTGTTCTCCATAGTATGGAAAATTCTGTCATTTTATTTATAGAAGCCCAGGTCTCAATTCTAATGTTTGAGAAGACTTTATGTATAGAGCTATGTTTACTTATAAGTTAACCATTTATAAAAACATATTAGAAACAACAGAGTGCTCTAAACTGGTCAAACCTAAGTCCGTCTTTGTGACTTAAACAGAATCTAAATAGAATTAAAGGTTAAGAAAGTTTTGGAGAACAGGAGTCATTGAAGTAAACGGTTCTAAGTTATTTAGCTTAGAAAACTGAAGGCTAAGGTATGAGAACAATACTTTTCAAATAGAGGAGGTGCTGCTATATACTAAGGATGGTGCCTGTCCTTTTCCCATCTCCACAGGGGAAAGACAGCAGAAAAGATTTAGATTAGAGAAATGAAAAAATTTGAAACTGAGAATGTTTAAAACAGAGCTGATTTACCTTGGGAACTGGCAGAATCGTCTTTTCTAGAAAGTCTTCAAAGTAGCCTGATTATCTGCCACTGGAAAATTCTTAAAGGGCTTCTAACCTTGTGCTATGGTTTATTTTAAAAAGCATATGGGAGAAGCGGATATGGTTCAAGTGATAGGGCCTCTGCCTACCATATGGGAGGAACTGGGTTCGATCCCTGGGGCCTCCTGATAAAAAAGAAAAAGAGAAAGCATGCCCGCATGGTGAGCTGAGTGCCTGCGCAGTGAGCTGAAGTGCCTGTACAGTGAGCCAAGTGCCGGCGCCAAGTGAGTCACGCAGCAAGGTGATGACGCAACAAGAGAGAGACAACAGAGAGAGTCAAGGTAAAGTGCAGCAGAAACCAGGAACTTAGGTGATGCAGGTGACAGAGAACCTCTTTCCATATCAGCGTTCCCCAGGATTGAATTCCGGTAAATCCTAGAGGAGAAAAAACGAGAAGAGAAGACAAAAAGAGAAATAGATACAGAAGATTACACAGCAGATGGACACAGCAAGCAAAAAAACAGCAGGGTGGGGGGAGAGGGAGGAGTGGGGGAGGGGAAAGCATATGGTGGGGAGTGGATGTAGCTCAAGTGGTTGAGCACCTGTTTCTCATGTATGAGGTCCTGAGTTCAATTCCAGTACCTCCTAAAAGCAAACAAACAAAAAAACTAACTCTCATTGGGGAGCAGATGTAGCTCAGTGGTTGAGTGTCTGTTTCCCATATACAAGGTCCTGGGTGCAATCCCTGGTACCTCCTAAGAAATAAAAAAAAGCATATGGTGATTTATGTCTAAGGCAGTAGTTAACATGGTGGAATATTTAAAATTACAGAACTTGATTTTAAGGGTATTGTGGAAAATTATGAAGTTATTTTATGAGCACAGAAGTAGTCATGTATTTTATTCAACTTATTCCATCATTGACCATGTGACTATCATTAATATGTTTAATTTTCTGGTTCATGTAATATTCTCCAAATAAATATCTATTAACATCAACAGAAGTTAAATTGTGGACTCTACCAAGACTAGAGAGAAGAATGGGAGGATAAATTTAAGGAGCAATGTGTTGAAGTAAGATTGTTGAAGATGTATCTCTGAGATATGACAAGAGATAGGTATGTCAAACAATGAGAAGTGGAAAATGGTATTTGGGAGCAAGGAAAAGGGGGTATCTTGCTTCTTTCTATCAAGTCATAAAACATAGGAGAAATGAAGATCTAAATAATTATATTGAGTTACAGTGACACCAGGAAATATTTTGTGATCCTGAGAGCTAGACTTTTTAAGAGGAAACTACAGATAAGAGAAAAATAAGTTTAAGATAGAAAGAGTTTTTCCTCAAAGAAATGTAGTTAGTTGTGACTGGGATGGGAGGAGGGTTGTATGTAGAGGGGAGAAAGATGACTGGGAAGCTATGGAATCGGTTGTACAATTAGTGTGGTTATGAGGATTCGAGAGTGAAGATGTGAGGGTTCGAGAGTGAAGATGTGAGGGAGGGAGACAAAAAAGTAAAAGAGGCTTGTTGAGCAAATAGTAATACAAGAATCATTTGGGTAGAAGAGAAAAGTAGACACCTGTTAGAGGAAAATCAGAATATTAAGATAATTCCTTGTGAGCAAGGAAATGTTAAGGATCACCAGTTACGTATACTAAGGAAAATGGAAGGGAATGGTAATTACATTAGCCCTGAGAGGGGCACATGTGCCGCCTAATCTCTTATTTCAAGATGCATTTTTCTGGGGCAGTGTTCAGAGACTTACTCTATCTGGATATTAATTATAGACTGAGTTTCAAGACTCCAGGCATAGGAAGACTGCAGGAGAGCCAGAATACAAGGGGCAATACTAAAGGGGAGAGGAGTTGGGAAGCTCTATGATCTTTCCTTTACAGCTCGATTCAGAGCTGTAGCATTTTGTAGGAGACATGCATAATTCAAGACTATTCCTAGCAGCCAAGAATGGAAAATTTGCTATGGCCATGTGGCAGTAGCTTAAAAGAGTTTATAAATCACTCACCAGCCAGCTTTGAAACTGTGATTCTTGATGAATTATTAATTTGGGGAAATTTGCATCATTTCATATTTTGCATGTAAAGTTAATCTTTATTACCAAATCACTTCATGTTTGCATAAAATGCAACCAATTCTATTTAGATTTTCCACTTAAGAGTAATGATGATAGCTAACACTTGTTGAATGCTTCTTAGTTTCCAGATACTTTGCATGTATAAATTCATTTTATATTCTGAAAACCCTTTGAAGTAGGTACTATTTATTCTGTCCCCCATCTTCCCAGCCCACATGTATAGATGAGGAAAATGGGCACAAAAACTTTTGCCCAATATTAAGCGCCTTTTATGGGGTAGAACATTCTACCTTGGCACTGGGGTTTGGCCTCTAGCATTCTGGCTCCAGAGGCCAGGCTCTTAACCCCTACACTGCTTGGAAACTATTATATTTTGAATGGTTGGTGACTTGAGTATATTTATAGTCACAATTTATGTCAAAGAAAGTGGCTTTTGTGAGCAGCTACCTGGAATGAAAATTGACTGATTTCTCCTATAAACGTTTTAAAGAAAGAGATTCATGCCAGTACACTCATGATGTCAAGGTCTATTGCCTGGGCAAGCCAGGCTGCTTGTTAATCAAAACATCATGTTGGATGGTATAACCTTAGTGAATTTACCAAGGTCTGACTCTTAGGTCTGACCCCTATGGTTTTAGAAACCTGATCCGGTTAGTTAGTGTCCCAGAAACCTCATGAGCCTAATCTGTAAAATCAGATGCAAATTTATTCATTTACAATGAGATAAAACTGTTACAAAAACCAGTTGTACCAGGATAATCAGGGTATTTTCTTCCAGATGGTGGGCCTAGATGGAAAACCAAATTAGAATCACTAGGTTTCTTGGTGAACAACAGTCACTTTGACTATTTCTCATTTTTGTTTTCTTAAACAATATTTATCTCTTTCATAAGTTCCTTAAGAATTTCATCAATAAGAACTGTTATTGGCATATACTGTCAGTTCTTCACCTATAAATAGCCTCCACCCCTGTGCCCTCCCACCAAGGGCTCTGCTACCATAGAAACTGTTGTTCATAAACATGGGTATTTTAGAGAATCTGTGGGTTCAGACTTGAAGAAAGGGGAAAGTCTGCGAAAAGCAGAACTAAAGGGTGCTAGTTTCAGGGAGAGACACCAAAGTAGGGTAGGTTGGCCTGAGTGGGGCTCTCTTTATCCAAAGTATAATTCCTATAACTCTGCTGGAGCCACTTTTTTTCCCACTTCACTTTATGTTGCCTGAAATTTCACCAAGTAGAGGTTGGGTTCTTTTTCAAACATTCTCTTAAAACTCTAAATATCTGTATAGCCTCCCTAATATCCACTCCCTATAGCTTACCTCATTTTGTTAGGGGCAGCAATGTGCCAGCTTCAAGCAAAAAGCTCATGACTCTTTGAAGCCAGTCATGATTATAAAGGAAATGCTGATTTCAGGGAAGTCTTTTGCTTTTCTATAAAGAGGATTTGCTTTTCTGATAAAAAGGATATAGATTGCTTGTACTCCCCTCTTTCCCCCTTTTTTGTGCCTTGAATGCAAACATGGTGCCGGGAGCTATAGCAGCCATCTTGCAAACATGAGACGATATGCATGAGATTTTTAAAAAACAACAAGCTGAGGACCATGGTGAAGAAGGATTGAAAGAGCCTGTGACATTGTGGAACAGCTCTTCCAACTTTGGTTACTTCCAGACTTACTGTCAAGTGAAGAAAAAGAAAAGGAAAGTTGTAAACCTTATTATATGATTGCAAAACATTTGATTAAACCGTTGCCTGCTGTTCCATGGAAGGCTGACTATGTGCGAACTGAAGCTGTAGTGCTAGGAGAAATGATAGGGAAATGTGGAATACTGCCATATGTTGGTTACTTGAGTCTTTCATTGTGATCCTACAGGAGTGGAGTGAATTCAAATTAGGGCTCCATATCATGAAAGCAGATAAGGGAAAACACAGCTTTGTCTTTGTCTGAATCAATAGAGTCCCATAATTTGGAATTTTGCAGGGATTAAAGATAGTACCTCCCCACCTAATTGCTATCATAAGAGCGTGGAGGTCAACAGCTAAGAGAGGAGAACTTCAGGTCTAAATATTATTTTTAGAAGTACTTTTTTTGGTTATGGTTACTCACACATGGAATTGATCTGAAGCAAATAGAATAAAAGCTTGATACATTTTACATTTTAGAGAGAATGGTATTACAAAATTGGCAATTAGTTGTGGTTGTTATGGCCCTCCAAGTAATCCTCATCCACTCCTCCTTAAGTCAAACTAAGATGAAGTCAGCTACAAAGCTGTGTAGCTCCTGGGAAGGGCATCCACTTTGAAACCCAAGTTAGATAATGGCCATGGAGGACAATGCATGAAACAGATCCTCCTGAGACTTAAATGAGGAGTTTAGTTCATTGCCTGCCAGGGAATCTCCGTGATTCCTGTCCAGGAAAATATATATTGTGAACTGTTGACCATTGTGTGCTTCCCATTATCCCCTTTTACTCCGTTCTTTTGATTTCACCATTAGATATAGGGGTTGGTGTTAGAAACAGCTTGTCTTTTAACTATATAGATGGCTAGATGGAGTTCACATGTTCAGGCTTGATACAACAGATAGAAAATTACCTAGAGATGTTTTTTCAAGCTGTATCAGTAACTGGATGAGATATTAAGATTGTCTTCCTCAAAAAGAGGGTGAGTATGTTCTAGTGGTATAGGAAGAAGTGTGTGAATGTGTGTATGTATGAGTGCATGTGCATATTGGGTTACAGACTGTGGCAGACACTGTTCATTGGCCAATCTAATATTCTTTACCCCTACCATAAAAATTTAAAAAGCTAAATATTTGAATTTCCAGCCTTCTTGCTGTTACTGTGATCATGTAATACAATTCTAGCCCAAGAGCTTACTGGGGAGCTTCATGAACTACTTCACCTTTTTCTGTTAAAAGGGTCAGAGAGGCTGAGGTCACCTATAACTTCTTTTTCCTTTAACCTCCGATGTGATACCTGGAGCTGCAGTGACCATCCTGGAACCAATAGGCAAATATGCATGCAAAAAAGTTAATACTCAGTGTGGTAGAAGAAAAATATTGAAAATACTGATGGTATCATTGATTAGTAAACCAACTTTAGTATTTACTCACCTCAAGTCTTCTTGTCTTCTGAGAGAAATGAATCCCTGGTTTGTTAATTCTGTTATGAACTGGGTTTTCTGTTACCTACAACCCAAAGCATTCTAAAATGATACATTATAAATGCTGCAATGTCAGGGATTTTTTTCCCCCTAAAGCCATGATGTTTATTAATAAACAATGGTGATATGAAGTGAGGAAAAGATTTTTAAATTTTTTACAATAGGCTGATTCTGATGTAAATGTATATTATGGAAGCATTAGTTTTGACATTCAACATGTAGTCCAGTTTACTTTTTTATTTTTTTGGAATAGACTATCAGAATAGTTCAGAATTGCATTTTTAATATAATTAAGGAACACCTTCTGAAATTTGGTTCCATGCTGAGTTATACAGCAAGAAATACTAAAAATTGTTCCAATGAAATAAAATCTTCAGAATGAAATTGCTAAGTCCAGAAGAATAGGTTCAATATACAGTCTTGGTTTTTGTATAGGATAATAATCTTTTAATTCTACATCATTGACTGCTAGTAAATGTTTCTTTCCAAAGTGATGTTTTACTCTAAAGGCTTTATATCAGAATATGTACTTTTTCTTCCAGTTGTCCTGTTATATGTTTTTGTTTATTAGTTAAGAAAAATTTATTCCAAATTGTTGACTCAAGCATATGAAGTTCAAGATTTTGCATTGCCATTTTTGCCTTTCTTAAAATTAATTAGTGGTTATAGCCATGTGTGCTAGTTTTTTATGTCATAGGGAAATTCTTAAACACCAACCAAAGGAAAATATGTGGCTAAGGAGAAAAGACATATTTCTTTGGATGTATTTTATGGGAAATTTATATTTGGCCTTCAAGAATAGCTAGCTTTTAATTTCACTTTTGTTACTTATTCACATATTGACAAGATGTGATGCAAATAGTATTTTTCACTTTCTAGAAAAATATCTTAATCTGAACTTTAAAAAAAATTAAATTTTAAACCCAAATCTTTCAAAAGTAATTTGAAGGAGGTTGACACTTGGAGATTCTATTATTAGTTACAGTATCTAAATACTTATCAAGTTATTCAGGGTAGTGAGATGTATTGGTCTCCACTGTAATTTTCTTACTGGCTTCATACATAATAATATTTTATTTTCCTTACCTGATTTATCCTCAATCAGGCCTGAGAAAGAGCTACTAATACTGTAAGACTAGCAAAGCAAACATCTAAGTGGGAGATTCTTAAATATATCTCCCATTTATCTAATTCTTAAATATGTCTCCCATTTAACTGTATTCTTAAATATATCTCCTACTTAACTGTACTCCTACTTAAATGTAACTGAGTTAACCAATTGATTAAAAAATCTTTTTGATCTGTTTCTATTGAGATTTGATCACTCTAGAGAAGAAGTTTGAAACATGGTTTTAAGGTTGGGATCTTTCTGTATTTAAATATACTCTTATTTTTAAGGGTACTATGTAAGTGTTTTTAGGGGGTGACTTATGACTATAAGTCTTTTTTTGCTTGGTGATTCTACTCTCTACGTATTATGGTTATTCTGCTTTCTGGCTTTTCTTAAATTGACTATGTACAGGTGCCCATTTTCTATCAATATTGGAGGCAGCATTGTTGGTAACTTGTAATATACTATCTGTCTCTGACTTTGCTTATGCTAGGAATTTCATATAAGTGAGACCATACAGTATTTGTCCTTTTGCATCTGGTTTATTTCACTTAGCATAATGTTTTCAGGGTTCTTCCATGGTGTAGCATGTATCAGATCTTCATTTCTTTTTTATGGCTGAATAATACCCCATTGTATGTATATACCATAGTTTGTTTATCCAGTCATCTGTTGATGTACGCTTGGATTGATTCCATGCTGGCTATTGTGAATAATACTGCTATGAACATTTGTGTACACGTATCAGTTTGACTCCCCCCCTTTTTTTTTTTTTTCAGTTCTTTTGGGTATATACCTAGAAGTGGGATTGCCAGATCATATGGTAACTCTATGTTTAACTTTTTGAGGAAACACCAAACTGTTTTCCAAAGTGGCTGCACCATTTTATGTTCCTACCAACAATGTATAAGGGTTCCTATTTGTCCACGTCCTTGTCAGTCCTTGTTTGCCATTTTAAAAATAATCATCATTCTATTGAGTGTGAGCTGTTCTCTAATTGTGGTTTAATTTGCATTTCCATAATGGCTAATAATGTTGAGCATCTTTTCATGTGGTTATTGGCCATTTGTTTATCTTCTTTGGAGAAATGTCTACTCAAATCCTTTGCCCATGTTTATGTTGGTTTTTTTTCTTTTTGTTGTTGAGTTGTAGGAGTTCTTTATATATTTTGGATATTAAACACTTATCAGACATATGGTTAGCAATTCTTTTCACCAGTCTGTAGCTAATAAATAGCTTTCGTGTAGATTCTTTTATATTTTCTCTATATAGGTTCATGTCTTATGTGAATAGGGATAGTTTTTCATCTTCCTGTCTAATTTGAATGCTTTTTATTCTTTTACTTGTCTAATTGCTCTGACTAGAACATCCAGTACAATATTAATAGTAGTGGTGAAAACAGGCATCCTTGTCTTGTTCTTGATCTAAGAGGGAAAGTTTTTAGTCTTTCACTGTTGAATATGATGTTACCTGAGGGATTTTGATAAATGCCTTTATCATGTTCTGGAAGTTTCCTTCCATTCTTAGTTTTCTGAACCATTTTAATTTTTGTCATGAAACAGTTTTGGATTTTATCAAATGCTTTTTTTTAGCATCAGCAGAGATGATTAAATGATTTTTGCCTTTATTCTATCAATGTCGTATTACCTTGATTGTTTTCTTAGAAACACCCTTGCATTCTCAGGATAAATCTCACTTGGTCATAGTGTATAATCCTTTTTATTACTTTTTATTTTTTAATGTTTTTATTGGAGAAGTTATAGGTCTACAGAACAATCATGCATGAAACACAGGATTCCCATACACCACCCCACCACCACCATCTTGGATTGGTGTGAAACACTTGTTGCAATTGATGATAGCACTTTTTTGTAATTGTACTATTTTTTAAAACAGTATTTACCTTTGTTACAATTGATGAAAGATTACTAAAATAGCGCTATTAACTATTGTCTATAGTTTACATCAGGTGTTAATCTTTTTTTTTTTTTTCTTTTTGAAGTACCAGGGCCAGGGATTGAATTTGGGACCTCATATGTGGGAGCCACATCAGCCTCCCTGAGCTGCTTTTATCATTTGATTTGCTGATTGTTTGTTGTTTTTGTTTTTTTAGGAGGCATCAGGAACTGGTCCCCAGGTGTTAATTCTTATAATGTGCTGTTGGATTTGGTTTGCCAGTATAATATTGGTCTATAATTTTCTTGTGGTATCTTTGCTATTAAGGTGATGCTGACCTCATAGAATGAATTAGAAAGCATTCTTTCCTCTTCAGTTATTTGGAAGAACTGAGAAGGATTGCTGTTAATTTTTCTTTGGATGTTTGTTAAAATTCACCAATGAAGTCATCCAGTCTTGGGCTTTATTTTTGTCAAGAGGTTTTTGATTTCTGATTCAATCTCCTTATTTATATTGGTCTATTGAAATTTTTTATTTCTTCTTGAGTCATTTGGTAATTAGTCTATTTCTAGGAGTTTGAAATACACTAACTTACATTTCATCTAGGTTATCTAATTTGTTGGCATACAATTGTTCTCTTTTTCTTTAAGTTCAATAGTAATATACCTTCTTTCGTTTTTTATTTTAGTTATTTGTGTCTTCTTTTTTTGTCAGTCTAGTTAAATGTTTATCAATTTTATTGATATTTTTGAAGAACCAACTTTTAATATCATTCTATTGTTTTTCCCTTCTCTATATCATTTATCTCTACTGTAATTTTTTTTTTCTTCCTTCTCACTTTATGTTTATTGCTTTTTCTTTTTCTAGTTTTTTAAGGTATAAAGCTAAGTTATTGATTTGTGGACTTTTATAATATAGGCATATTATAGCCTATAAATTTTAGCTATAAATTTTTCTCTGAGCACTGCCTTCACTGCATCTCATAAATTTTATTATTTTATGTTTTGTTCCCAAGATATTTCCAAATTTCCGTTGTGATTTCTTCTTTGACCCTTTGAGTGTTTGTGTGTTCTTTGTCACATATTTGTGAATTTTCTAGTTTTCCTTCTGCTACTGATTTGTGACATGAAATATGTTCTATCCTGGAGAATGATCCATGTGCACTGGAGAAGGAATGTGTATTCTGCTGTTGTGGGAGGAGTGTGCTATATATGTTTGTTAGGTCTAATTGGTTATAGTGTTGGTCAATTCCTCTAATTCCTTATTGATTTGCTAGATCTGCCTAGATATTTTGTTGATTATTGAAAGTTGATATTAAAATCTCCAACCATTATTTGGAACTGTTCTCCTCGCCAATTCTGTCATATTTTGGGATCTCTTTTTAGGTGCATATGTTTATAATTTTTATGTCTTCTTGATTAATTGACCCATTTTATAACATGTAATGTCTTTCTTTGTCTCTTTTTTTAAAATTTAATTTCATTTATTCATTTTTTAAAAAATATTACATTCAAAAAATATGAGGTCCCCATTCACCCCCACTGCCCCCACCACTCCCCCCACTGTAACACTCTCCCCCATCATCATGAAACATCCATTGCATCTGGTGAGTACATCTCTGGGCATTGCTGCACCCCATGGCCTGTGGTCCACACCATAGCCCACACTCTCCCACGTTCCATCCAGTGGGCCACAGGAGGACACACAATGTCCGGCAGTTGTCCCTGCAGCACCACCCAGGACAACTCCAAGTTCCGAAAATGCCTCCACATCTCATCTCTTCCTCCCATTCCCCGCACCCAGCAGCCACCATGGCCACTTTCCCCACAACAATGCCACATTTTCTCAATTATTAGCCACAATAGTTCATGAATAGAATATCATCAAGTCCACTCTAATCCCCACTGTATTCCTCCCTCCTGTGGACCCTGGCTTGGTTGTGTCCACTCCACATCTATGTCAAGAGGAGGCTTAGATTCCACATGGATACTGGATGCAATCCTCCTGCTTTCAGTTGTAGGCACTCTAGGCTCCATGGTGTGGTGGTTGGCATTCTTCAACTCCATGTTAGCTGAGTGGAGTAAGTCCAATAAATCAGAGTGTAGGAGCTGAAGTCTGTTGAGGCTCAGGGCCTGGCTATCATATTGTCAATCCAGAGATTAAAATCCCCTAGATATATCTTAAACCTCAGCACCAACTACAATTCCAGTAAAGTAGCATGAAAGGCTTGTGAAAAGAGATCACATGTGAGTCCAGCTCCATCACTCAGAAACACCACCTCCAAAGAAGGGCCAACTGACATGGCAGTGAACTCCATCTGCCATGACCACAGTACCTGTGGGTCTCTTTAGCCCTCAAAAGAACCAATACCTGGGATTGTATCCACTTCATCTGTCTCTGAGACTCTGCCCAGGTGTGCATAAGGGCAATCCCTCTGACAACCTCCAGACTCTTTTTTAGAGATTTATAGCCATATAAACTCATTTGTCCTTTCCATTTCCCCCTTACTTTAGGTCAAACAGCATTTTTAACTCCTGTTATTATATGTAGACAGGGATATTCTGCTGGTCCACGTTGAACCTTTAATTCAAGGTCATTTTCTAGTTATGTCATCAGCTGGTGCCAGAGAGGCTCATCCCCGGGTGTCATGTCCCACGCTGGGGGGAATGCATTGCATTTACATGCTCAGTTTGGCTTTGAGACTGGCCACATTTGAGTAACACAGAGGCTGTCAGGAGGGAACTCTTAGGCACAGTGCTCCTCTAGGCCTTGTTCTTATTTCAGGTGTATAGGCTCACAAGCATAGTCATTAGTATCAGGGGGTCACTGTTGGACCCTCATTCCTTCCTGGTCCTTACTGTTGCACCTGGGGGACTGCCGCTGCTCCCCTAGGGACCACGACAGAGCCCCCCCACCCCCGGCCAGGAACCCAGTACCCCCCCCAGCAGTCGTCCCTAACTGTTTCCAGTATGAGTATATCCAAACATTTCCATGCACCCTAGACACATGCCCTGTATAACTCCCTGTCAACCATATGTCCCCTGTCAATAACATCCCACACCCGTATTCCTCTGCTGCCATTGTTGAACCACTCTGTGATCCAAAACCTCCTGAAAAGCGAGGCCCAATATAATGTCAGGTTCCCTTAATAGTAAAATGGAATATAGCGATGAGTTCAAAGGCCAGACATAGAATACATATTGATTTGGAAAAATTCTACATCCTATCTTTTTTTTTTCTTTTTTCCCCAATTATTGAGCTTCTCTTCACAAGAGCCTTAGATCACAGTAATTCATATACACAATATACAGTACTCCCACATATCCATTATAAAACCTTTTCCCTTCCACAGTGATAATCCTTCAACTTATTCATATCATATTTACTGAAACTAATGTACAGATAATGAGACAATAGCTTTCAAACAAGGTAACATTTGTGTTTACATTGTGGTTTATACCTTAGTCTATACAGTTTTCTAAACTTTTTAGTTATCCTATGTTTTACATTATGTTTTACATTATTAGTCTGTCGTCCCCTGTATGTTTTTGGTGTAATATTACATGTTTTATATCCATCCTTGTGTACTCTTGTGAAACACTTCTTTTGCCCTCACATTTACTTTGGTTCCATCTATTTAATATCTATTTCCCCCTCCCCTTGGGGCCCATAGTGACAGTCAGTCTTCATTTCTTGAGGAGCCATGTTCAGAGATATTTGCAACAGTGTTGAGGGCTTGACTTGCTCAACTGCCCTAATGCCCTGGGAACCACCATTTCTCTTGAGAGACACAGTCCCCAGGTTGTGAGTCTACCTTCACTCTCATTGTATGGGTCTCTACCCAATGGTATAGCCCACTCTGGCAAAATGAGCATTCAGATATTCCCTAGGAGTCTGTCCTGCATGAGATTATCCCCTTTGAGTATCTTAAACAGGTAACTTTCCTAATTATATTTTGAAAGGTTTTCTCAGCATTATACTCTCAACCAACACCTGACAATCTCCTATGTTTGTGTGTTGCCCCACCCTTCCCCCAATTTCTTGGGCAATATTACCCATCTGCCCATCCCTAGCACCCCTCTAACCCCCAAAGCCCCACCCAAAGGTAACCCTATGCCCCCATTTTATCCCTTCCTTGTACACATACTTACCTCCAGCTTATCATAGATTTCACCCATGTAGATGTCAGCTTACATCCTTCCTCTACCCCCCGATTTCCTGTAAGCCTATCTTCCAGTCACTAGCTCTCTGAGGCAGCTTGCTTATTTCGTATCATTGAGGTCATGTAGTATTTGTCCTTCAATGCCTGGGTTGCTTCACTCAGCATAAGGTTCTCAAGATTCATCCATGTTATCACATGTGTTTGTAGTGTATTTGTTCTTAAAGCCAAGTAGTATTCCATTGTATGTATATACCACATTTTATTGACCCACTCATCGGTTGATGGGCATTTGGGTTGACTCCAACTTTTGGCGATAGTGAACAATGCTGCTATGAACATTGGTGTACATATATCAGTTTGTGTCCCTGCCTTCAGTTCTGCTGGGTATATACCCAGCAGTGGAATTGCTGGGTCATATGGCAAATCTATGGTTAGTTTTTTGAGAAACCGCCAAACTGTCCTCCAGAATGGTTGGATCCTTCTGCATTCCCACCAGCAGTGGATGAGTGTTCCCATTTCTTTACATCCTCTCCAGCATTTGTATTCTTCTGTTTTTTTCATAGCTGCCAATCTTATGGGAGTAAGATGGTATCTCATTGTAGTTTTGATTTGCATTTCCCTGATAGCTTGAGATTTGGAGCATTTTTTCATGTGCTTTTTAACCATTTGTATTTCTTCTTTGGAGAAGTGTCTGTTTAAATCTTTTTCCCATTTTTAAAATGGATTGTTTATCTTTTTATTTTCCAGATATAGGAGTTCTTTATATATGCAAGTTATAAGTCTCTTATCGGATATATGGTTGCCAAATATTTTCTCCCATTGTGTAGGTTCCCTTTTTACTTTCTTGACAAACTCCTTTGAGGTGCAGAAGGCTTTAATTTTGAGGAAGTCCCATTTATCTATTTGTTCTTTTGCGGCTCATGCTTTTGGTGTGATGTTCATGAAGCCATTTCCTATTACAAGGTCCTGTAGATGTTTCCCTACACTGCTTTCCATGGTCTTTATGGTCTTGGCTCTTATATTTAGGTCTTTGATCCATCTTGAGTTGATCGTTATATAAGGTGTGAGATGGTAATCCTCTTTCATTCTTCTACATATGGATATCCAGTTCTCCAGGCACCATTTGTTGAATAGGCTATTCTCTCCCAGTTGAGAGGATTTAGTGGCTTTATCGAAAGTTATATGGCTATATATATGAGGTTCTATATCAGAACTTTCAATTTGATTCCATTGGTCTGTGTGTCTCTCCTTATGCCAATACCATGCTGTTTTCACTACTGTAGCTTTGTAGTATGTTTTGAAGTCAGGTAGTGTGATTCCTCTAATTTCATTTTTCTTTTTCAATATGTCTTTGGCTATTCCGGGCCTCTTTCCTTTCCAAATAAATTCCATAGTTAGTTTTTCTAGTTCCTTAAAGAAGGCTGTGTTGATTTTTATTTGGATTGCATTGAATGTGTAGATCAGTTTGGTAGGACAGACATCTTAATAATATTCAGTCTTCCTATCCATGAACAGGGAATAGTCTTCCATTTATTTAGGTCTTCTTTGATTTCCTTGAACAGTCTTGTATAGTTCTCGGTGTATACGTTTTTTACATCTTTAGTTAAATTTATTCCTAAATATTTGTTTTTTTAATTTACTATTGTGAATGGTATTTGTTTCTTGATTATCTCCTGATCTTGCTCATTATTGGTGTACAGAAATGCTACTGATTTTTGCGCATTGGTCTTATAACCTGCGACTTTACTAAACTCATTTATGAGTTCTAGAAGCTTCCTTGTAGACCTCTCAGGGTTTTCTATGTATAGGATCATGTCATCTGCAAATAATGAAATTTTGACTTCTCCCTTTCCAATCTGAATGCCTTTTATGTCTGGTTCTTGCCTCAGTGCTCGAGCAAGTACGTCTAAGACAATGTTAAATAGAAGGGGAGACAATGGGCATCCTTGTCTTGTTCCTGACTTTAGAGGGAAGGATATTAGGATTTCTCCATTGTAAATGATGTTGGCTGTGGGTTTTTCATATATACTCTTTATCATGTTCAAAAAATTACCTTGTATTCCGATCTTTTGGAGTGTTTTTATCAAGAAAGGGTGCTGTATTTTGTCAAATGCTTTTTCTGCATCTATAGATATAATCATGTGACTTTTTTCCTTCAATCTGTTTATATGGTGTATTACATTGATTGATTTTCTTATGTTGAACCATCCTTGCATTCCTGGAATGAATCCCACTTGGTCGTGGTGTATGATTCGTTTAATGTGTTGTTGAATAAAATTAGCAAGTATTTTTGCATCTAGGTTCATTAGAGAAATTGGTCTGCAATTTTCCTTTCTTGTGGTGTCTTTGTTTGGCTTTGGTACTAGGGTAATGTTGGCATCATAGAATGAGTTCAGCAATGTTCCTTCTGTTTCGATTTTTTGGAAGAGTTTCAGCAGGATTGGTGTTAATTCTTTCTGGAATGTTTTGTAGAATTCACCTGTGAAGCCATCTGGCCCTGGGCTCTTCTTAGTTGGGAGGTTTTTAATGACTGATTCTATCTCTTTACTTGTGATTGGTGTGTTGAGATCTTCAAATTTCTTCTTTTGTCAATATAGGCTGCTTATGTGTTTCTAGGAATTTGTCCATTTCCTCTGAATTGTCGTTTTTGTTGGAATATAGTTTTTCAAAGTATCCTCTTATGATAGTCTTTATTTCTGTGTGGTCAGTGGTGATATCTCCTTTCTCATTTCTTATTTTGTGTATTTGCATCTTCTCTCTTTTTTTCTTTGTTAGTCTCGCTAAGGGTTTGTCAATTTTATTGATCTCAAAAAACCAGCTCTTGGTCTTGTTTATCTTTTCAAGTGCTTTCTTATTTTCTATTTCATTTAGTTCTGCTCTTATCTTTGTTATTTCCTTCCTTCTTCTTCCTGTGGGATTACTTTGTTGTTTTTTTTCTAATTCCTCCAAATGTGCAATTAGTTCTTCAATTTTTGCTCTTTCTTCTTTTTTGATGTATGAATTTATGGCTATAAATTTCCCTCTCAGTACTGCTTTTGCTGCATCCCATAAATTTTGGTATATTGTGTTATCATTATCATTTGTTTCAATGTAGTCATTGATTTCTTTTGAGATTTCCTCTTTGACCCACTGTTTTTCTAAGAGTGTGCTGTTTAATTTCCATATCTTGGTGTGAAATCTGGGCCTCTGGCCCTTGCAGATTTCCAGCTTCACGCCACTGTGGTCAGAGATATTATTTTGTATGATTTCAATCTCTATGAATTCATTAAGCCTTTCTTTGTGGCCTAGCATATGGTCTATCTTGGAGAATGATCCATGTGCACTTGAGAAAAATGTATATCCTGCTGTGTTTGGGTGTAATGATCTGTATATGTCTGTTAGATCCAGCTCCTCTAATATACTGTTCAAATATTTTGTTTCTTTAGTGATTCTCTTTTGAGATATTCTGTCCAGGGGTGATAGTGGTGTATTAAAATCCCCCACTATAATTGTAGAGGCATCTATTCTTTCACTTAGTTTTTCCAGTGTTTGCCTCACATATTTAGAGGCGCCCTTGTTAGGAGCATAAATATTTATGATTGTTCGTTCTTCTTGAGAGATTGTCCCTTTCACAAATATGTAGTATCCTTCTTTGTCTCTCACAACTGTTTCGCATTTAAAGTCTATTTTGTCTGATATTAATATAGCTACTCCTGCCTTTTTTTTGGTTATTGTTTGCTTGTAAGATTGCTTTCCAACCATTCACTTTCAGCCTCCATGAGTCTCTGGGTCTAAGATGTGTCTCTTGTAGACAGCATATAGATGGGTCATATTTCCTTATCCAATGTCCCAGTCTGAATCTTTTGATAGGTGAGTGTAATCCATTGACATTAAGTGTTATTACTTTCAAGGAATTATTTATGTTAGCCATATTTTGATTGGACTTACGTTCGTCATATTTTGTTTGTTTTTATTTTTTTCTTCTCTCTTTGTCTTTTTTGTTGCTCTTACACTCTCCTCCCACTCTGCCTGTCCTGTTTTTTCCTTTCTTCCTGCAGAACTCCCTTTAGAATATCTTGAAGGGGAGGTTTCTTGTTGGCATACTCTTTCAATTTCTGTTTATCTGTGAATATTTTTAACTCTCCATCATTTTTGAATGCTAGTTTAGCTGGGTAGAGTATTCTTGGTTGGAAATTTTTTTCTTTTAGTACGTTGACTATATCATACCACTGCCTTCTTGCCTCCATGGTTTCAGATGAGAAATCAGCACTTAACCTTATGGAGCTTCCCTTGTATGTGATGGTTTTCTTTTCTCTTGCTGCTTTTAGAATTTTCTCTTTGTCTTGAGCGTTGGATAATTTCACAAATATATGTCTTGGGGTGGGCCTCTTAGGGTTTATGATGTTTGGGGTACGTTGTGCTTCTTGAATATGTACATCTGTCTCTTTCAGTAGATTTAGGAAGTTTTCAGCCATTATTTCCTGCAACACTCCTTCTGATTCCTTTCCCTTCTCTTCCCCTTCTGGGATGCCTATAATACATATGTTTGTGCATTTTGCATTGTCATTCAGGTCCCTAAGTCCTAGCTGGATTTTTTCTATCTTTTTATCGATCAATTTTACTATCTGTTTGATTTCCGATGTACTGTCTTCCACATCGCTAATTCTCTGCTCTGCCTCTTCTAATCTGCTGCTATTTGCTGCGAGTGTATTTTTGATTTCTTGAACTGTGGTGTTCATTCCCATCATATCTGTTATCTTTTTGCATATGTCTGCAATTTCCCCTCCAAGTGTTGTCTTCTTATTGTTAACCTCTTCCTTTACTTCATTAAATTTGTCTGTGATATATGTTCTGAGATCTTTAATTACTGATGTGAAGTTCTACTCCCCTTCCTGGTTTTTAGTTTGTTCATTGGATTCAGCCATGTTTTCCTGATTACTGGTTTGGTTTGTAGATTTTTGTTGCTGTCTTGTCATCATTTTATCTTGATGGGTTTAATCAGTTCCTTAGCTTCTTTGTCTAGTCTTGGGGATTAATTAGCTGTTGTTTTTGCATAAGTGTTATATCTTCTCTTTGTCACTTTGTTCTTCTTATTCTAATTTCTTATTGCTGTCTGAGTTCACTTTGAAGGAAAGTATTAGGGAAAGGCAATTGTGTAAGAAAGGAAAATGTGTAAAGTAGTATTGGTAATAAATGTTAACAGAGCAACAGTATGAGATCTGGGAGGATGAATATTAGATTCATGTAAGTTGTGTAGAGTTATAGCAGTAAGTAGAGTACCTATAATGAGGTAGTCGACTGAATATGGGAGGAATATGGTATGAATTAAAAGGCTAGTGTTTTAGTGAGAGAGGGAAAGAGAAAAGAAAGGCAATAGTTTCAAGAGTGGATAAAAGACAGAAAACAAAACAAAAGTATTAAAAATTAAGAGTTAGACAATTTGGGGATCAAAGAAAGGGAGGTGGAATATAAGAGAGACACTAGATGATAGAGGATATCAAGATGTGGGGGAAAGGGGATAGTGTAGGTAGCCAAAATCAATTCACACAGAAATGAGGCAACAGAGGATGAGGAAACCCAGCAAATGTGAGGTGTTCCCTGCAGCACCTATTGTATAATTAAGATAAAATAAAATAAGAAGAAAATGAGTGACAAGAGAAAAGAGAGGAAAAAAAAAAGAAAGAAGAAAGAAAGAAAAAGGGGGGGTGGGTAAAGAAAAGGGAGGGAAACAAGGAAAAGAAAAGAAGATATAGAACAGCAACAACAACAACAACAAAAATACCCTAAATAAATTTTTTAAAAAAAGACCTTGGGGGATACAATGGGAGAAAAGACTAGGAAATAATGCAATATTAGCAACCAGGACAATAACAAATAACAAATTAAAATTAAAATTAAAAAAAAACCCCCGCAAACGTTGAGGGCTAGGACAATCAAGGACCTCAGATGGACCTCAGGGTGTGGTGGATTCAGGGATGGAAAGTCTGTGATATTGCAGGCTCAAGAGGTGTGAGTCTCTGGGGTGTGGGCCACCAGGGTTTAGGGGACACAGATCTGGCAACCTCAAATCTGGTTAACAGGCAGCCTGGGAGCACTGCAGTGCATCACAGCCTTCAGGGATCCCCGCAGCTGGGTGCCAGCCCTATGGGAGAGGTCACATCCGCAAACTCTGACCTATGTGTCCGAAACCCACAATTCTCCCTCTCTCTAGGGTCTCTTCTGTAGTTTATCACCAATTTGACTTCAGGACACCTCCCACCCTGCAAGCCCCCGAAACAGCCAGTTGGGGGCACCTCTATATTTCAGCCAATTTAAGGACACTGTAGACCCGCAGCCAAGCCTAGGGGGCGGGGCTCTAGCTGGAAGCGCTGTATCAGTGTCCAAAACCGAAAATCCCACGCCTTGCAAAAGATTCCCCTAATCGGCTTCCAGATGCCTCCCACCCTGCAATCCCCCGAAATAGCTTCCTGGTGACGTCTCTTTACTGCGAGTGATTTAAGGCTGCTGCAGATCAGCAGCCGGCCTTGGGGGCGGGGCTCTAACCGGAAGTGCTATTATTCGTGTCAGAAATCAAAAATTCCCCGCCTCGCAAAAAACTCCCGTCTGTCTCACCAAATCGGTTTGCGAAGGCCTCCTGCCCTGTTAGCCCCTTAATAGCCCGCTCAGGGGTTATGAATTCCCCAGTACCGCAGAGCCTCCAGGAATCACCGCAGCAGTGCCGGTGCCGCAGTTCTGCCCACCCCAGGGGGGAGTGTCCCGCACGCAGCCCCTAACTCCGTGCAATAGAGCCTCAATTTTATCTTTTACATGAATTTTCTCTGTTACCTTCCCACGAAATCGATGTCCAGACACCTCCTGCCCTGCAAAATCCCGAAACAGCCTGGTCCTGAAGAATTTCTAATGCTGCCCAACCGCTTCTTTGCAGGAGAGACTATCAGGTGCACTCACTCAACCACCATCTTGCCCCGCCCTCCCCCTTTCTTTGTCTCTTGTAACAGGTTCTGACTTAAATTCTATTTTGTCTCATATTAGTATAGCTACCCTGATTTTCTTTGATTACTGCTTCCACAGAACAATTTTTCCATCCTTTCACTTTTCTGCTTATTTCTATCTTTGGTTCTAAAGTGAATCTTTTGTATACAATATATAGTTGGATCATGATTTTAAAAAATCCATTCTGCCAGTCTCTTCATTTTAATTGGAGATTTAGTAAGTTTGATAAGACAGTATTTACGACTGTCATTTGCTGATTTTTCCCTGTATGTCTTATTCCTTTCTTGTCTCATTTCTTTCATTATTGTCTTCTTTTGTGTTTAGCTTGGGTTTTGTTGTAGTGAACCATTTTGATTCCTGCCTCATTTCCTTTTGTGAATATATTTTTTAAGATATTTTCTTTGATTACCATGGAGATTGTCATTTCTGAACTCCAAATAGGATAAATTCAAAGAGGTCCACAATGCAACACATTATAATCAAACTGTCAAAAGAGAAAAATAAACAACGAACCTTAGAAGTAGTAAGAGAGAAACAACTCATTATGTATCAGGGATTAACACATAGCACATTTTTATAGTTATACTATTAAAGTTCGTGCTTTAATTTAGGGTTCACTGTGTAGTATAGTTCCATGGAGTTAAAAATTTTTTTTATTATATTACCATATATACAATCTAACATTTTCACTTTTAATCATATTCAGATATATATTTCAGTGCTGGTAAGGTGAGGGTTGATATCTGAACTCTCAATTCAATTCCATTGGTCTGTATGTCTGTCCCTGTGCCAGTACCATGCTGTTTTGATTACTGTGGCTTGGTAATAAGTTTTATTTTTTATTTTTAAATTTTTTTAAAGATTTATTTATTTATTTATTTCTCTCCCCTCCCCCACCCACCCTGGTTGTCTGCTCTCTGTGTCCACCCGCTGGGTCTTGTTTCTTTGTCCACTTCTGTTGTTGTCAGTGGCACAGGAATCTGCGTCTTTCTTTGTTGCATCACCTTGTTGTTTGTTGTGTCAGCTCTCTGTGTGGGTGGCGCCACCCCTAAGCAGGCCGCACCTTCCTTCGGGCTGGGCGGCTCTCCTTACAGGGCGCACCCCCTGCACGGGGCTCACTGACGCGGGGTCACCCCTACGTGGCACGGCACTCCCTGCGCGCACCAGCTCTGCGCATGGCCCAGCTCCACACGGGTCAAAGAGGCCCAGGGTTTGAACCGAGGACCCCCCATGTGGCAGACGGATGCCCTAACCACTGGGCAAAGTCCACCGCCAGTAATACGTTTTAATATTAGCAAGTGTGAATTCTCCAACTTCTTCTTTTTCAAGATGGCTTTAGTTATTCAGAGCCTCTTATCCTTCTGTATAAATTTGGTGAATGGCTTTCCATTTCTGCAAAGAAGGTTGCTGGAATTTTTATTGGGATTGCATTGAATCTATAAATTGCTTTGAGTAGTATTGATATCTTAATGCTATTTAGTTTTCCAATCCATGATCATGGAATAGCCTTCCATTTATTTAGGTCTTCTTTAGAGTCTTTTGGGAATGTTTTGTAGTTTGATGTGTGCAAGTCTTTTAAATCTTTGTTTAGATTTATTTCTGGATATTTGATTCTTTTAGTTGCTATTATGAATGTACTTTTATCTTGATTTCTTGTTCTGATTATTCATTATTTGCGTATAGAAACACTACTAAGTTTTTGATGTTGATCTTATACCCAACACTTAGAGAATTTCATTTATTAGCTTTAGGAACTTTGTTGTTAAATTTTCAAGATTTTTTCAAGATTTTTCAAGATTTTTGTTTGATTTTTCAAGATTTTCAGTATATAGGATCATCACAGAGCTTTCCTACTATTTTTAAGAGGTGACTTTTCCTTGATTCAGTGTTGACATGGTTGAAGTAATCGTTTGACTCTTTCCTAGAGTTCTGACAAAGTTGGTCCTAATAGGGAAGCAGACTTGGCCCAATGGATAGGACATCCGCCTACCACATGGAAGGTTTGCGGTTCAAACCCCGGGCCTCCTTGACCCGTGTGGAGCTGGCCCATGCACAGTGCTAATGCGTACAAGTAGTGCCCTGCCACGCAGGGGTGTCCCCCGCGTAGAAGAGCCCCATGCGCAAGGAGTGTGCCCGTAAGGAGAGCTGCACAGCAGCTGTCCAGGCAGCCTGCCCAAGAATGGCACCGCACACATGGAGAGCTGACACAACAAGATGACACAACAAAAAGAAACACAGATTCCTGGTGCTGCTGATAAGGATAGAGTGGTTATAGAAGAACACACAGCAAATGGACACAGAAAGCAGACAATTGGGGGGGAGGGTGGGGAGAGGAAAAAAGAAAAGTTGGTTCTGACAGTTTCTGCTTGTTTTTCAATGTTTCTGAGGAATGACATAATTTCTGTCTGCCTTCTGTGCCATCTTGCTAACATCAGTTCCTCATTCTTTTCAAACAGCTTATTGAAATATAATTATGTAACATTAAAAAAAAAGACAAAAAAAGAAATATAATTTATGTTCTATAAAATTCACCCATTAAAATATACTGTTCAAAAAAATATATTACCCAATGATTTTTAGTAAATTTATAGAGTTGTGTAACCATTATTATAATGCAGTTTTAGAACGTTTTTATCACTCCAAAAAGTTCCTTCATATGCAATCTATCCCTGTTCCTACTTCCCAACCCTAGGAAAACACATATCTGATTTCTATCTCTGAAGATTTACCTTTTTTGGAAAGTTTCATATAAATGGAATTATACAAATGTGTTTTTTTATGCTTGGCTTCTTTCAATTAGAGTAATATTTTTCATGTTCCTCCATGTTGTAGCATGTATACATAGTTCAAACCTTTTAAAATGACCATATAATGTAGTTCATCGTATGGATATACTATTTTTGTTCTTCATTCACCAGTTGAATGGACATTTAGATTATTTCCAATTTTTGGCTATTACAAACATAGCTCCTATAAACATTTATATACAAGTCTTTGAGAGACATAGGTTTTCATTTCTTTTGGGTAGATTGCTAGGAGTGGGCCATATGATAGGTAAGCTTTCATTTTTAAGAAACTGCCTCACTTTTCCCAAGTGGCTGCACTGTTTACATTCCCACCCTCAATTATGAAACTCAGTTTCTCTGTATCCTTGCTAACACTCTTCTAAGTATTTTTTATTATAGCCATTCTAGTAGTATGTAGTAATATCTCATTTTATTTTCAATTTGCTTCCTGAGCAACTAATTTTATTGAGTATCTTTTCATCTTCTTATTAGCCATTTATGTATCTTCTTTGGTGAAAGGTTTATTCAGATATTTTGCTCATTATTTGATTGGGTTGTTTTGCTTCTTTTTGAATTGACAGAATTCTTTATATATTCTGGATATAAGCTTTATCTTTTTTTTCAAATATATGATTTGCAAATATTTTCTCCCATCCTGTGACTTGCCTTTAATTTTCTTAATGATGTCTTTTAAATAGAAAAAAATTTTTTTGATAATCTGATTTGTCAGATTTTTTCTTTTATGGATTGTGGTCTTGGTGTCAAAAGCCATTTTTGCTTAACCCAAGGAAACAAAGATTTTCTCCTATATTTTCTGCTGAAAGTTTTATAGTTTAATTCTTACATTTAGGACTGTCATCCTTTCTGAGTTAATTTTTGTGTAGTATATGAGATAAGGATATAAGTTCTTTTTTTCTGCAGTTGATACTTTAATATCCCAGCACCATTTGTTGAAAAGGCTATCTTTTTCTCACTGAATTGCATTGATACCTTTGTCAAAACATCATTAGCTATTAATATTAGAGAAATGCTGATCAAAACTTACACTGAGTTATCATTTCACACCTTATAGAATGGCCATTATTAAAAACAAAACATAACAAAACTACAAGTGCTGGAGAGGATGTAGAGAAATAGGAACATTCCTTCATTGTCGTTGGGAATGTAGAATGGTACAGCCTCTGTGGAAAACACTTCGGCGGTTCCTCAAGAAACTAAATACAGAACTGCTTGCTGTATGATCCAGCAATCCTGCTTGTAGGAATATATTCAGAAGAAATGAAGCAAGGATATGAACTGGCATTTGCACACCAGTGTTCATAGCAGCATTATTCACAATTGCTAAAATATGGAAACAATCCAAGTGTCCATCAACTGATGAGTGGATAAACAAAATATGGTATATACATACAATGCAGTGCTATTGAAATTGGAATGTATATGACAACATGGATGAACCTAGAGGACATTATGTTGAGTGAAATAAATCAGACACAAAAGGACAAATATTGTATGGTATCACTAATATGAACTAAATTCAATGAGTAAGCTCTAGAGTATAGGTTACTCTAGAGTACACTCTAGAGTATAGGTTACTAGGAAATAGAATGTAGGTTGAGAATGGGAGCTGATGCTCAATGTATGTAGAATTGTTAATGTATGGAAATGAATAGGGTTGATGGTAAATACATTATAGAGAGTATAACTAACACTGCTGATTTACAAATATGATTGTGACTGAAAGGGGTAGTCTGTGGATATATTTCAATTGAAAGGAAGCTAGAGAATAATCTAAGGACTGTATAACAGTGATTTCGGTGGTGGATGAAGATTGTGGTTAATCTTCTTTTACAAAATGTTAAGAATAAGGTGATACGCAGAAAAATTACAACTAATGTAACTTATGGATGATTGTTAACAGTAATATTGTAATATTTTTGCAGCAATGGCAAAGAAGATATTATATATCAATTCTAAGGGACAACAATAGAGGGTATAAGGAGGCATGGGATTTTTCCTTTTAGAGTAATGAAAACATTCTAAAATTGACTACGGTTATGACAGCACAACTCTGTGATGAATTTGAGAGCCACTGAGTATACACTTTGAATGGATTGTGCAAAGCATGGGACTGTACAACACAATGAATTCTGTGGTAGATAGAATGTAGTTAACAGAATAGAGTGTGAGAAAGTTCTCTCATGAACTATAACAATTATATAATACTAATACAAGGTGTTAATGACTGGGTAGGTTGGGGGGAAAATACACCAAATGTAAGATATGGACTATAGTTAGTAATAATATTTTGATGATGCTCTTTCATAGTGTGTAATGTTTAGCAATAATGCAAGGTGGTGGTGGTGGTGATGGTGGGATAATGTATGGGAATTGTAAGATGATATGCATGCTTGTTATTTTTTTTTAAAGATTTATTTATTAATTTTTAAAATTTATTTCTCTCTCCTCCCCCGAGTTGTCTGCTCTCTGTGTCCCTTCATTGTGTGTTCTTCTGTGACCGCTTCTATCCTTATCAGCGGCACCGGGAATCTGTGTTTCTTTTTGTTGGGTCATCTTGTGTCAGCTCTCCGTGTGTGCAGCACCATTCTTGGGCAGGCTGCACTTTCTTTCGTGCTCAGCGGCTCTCCTTACGGGGCGTTGGGGGACACCCCTGCATGGCAGGACACTCCTTGCACGCATCAGCACTGCGCGTGGGCCAGCTCCACATGGGTCAAGGAGGCCCCAGGTTTGAACCGCGAACCTCCCATGTGGTAGGCAGATGCCCTATCCATTGGGCCAAGTCCACTTCCCAGCATGCTTGTTTTGAAAGTTCCCAACATTTATTATACACTTATTGTTTGTATATGTTTTTGTATAAATGATAAACTTCAATAAAATTTAAAAATAACTCAATTGTCCATAAATGTAAGGGTTTCCATGTATAGGTTTTGATCTATAGATTCAACATATTCCCTATAATATCCCAACAGGATTTTTTTGGGAGTCATTAACAAGCTAATTCTAGGATTTGTATTGAAATGTAAAGGACTGAGAATAGTCAAAACAATTTTGATAACAAAGAGCAAAGTTGGAGGGCTTATACTACTTGATTTCATAATTACCAAAAACCTACAATAATCAAGACAGTGTTTTTAATTTCCAGTAAGAAAAAAGGGAAATGCCTACATTTAGTTCACCATCTTTTACTCAGAAATTTCTTTGTTTATTTTTATCTTGACTGTAATCCATCTTGGGTATTGCAAAAGTATATCACAGGATTTGAAAAATTTCCAGAAGTTTTCCAGTTGATGAACTTTTTCTTTTTTTTTAAATTTTGAGATAAGACTGGTAGTAGCTATCATTCTTTTCTCATTTTTTGAAAATGTACCAGAAGAACTTATAGAACCTGAAAGCATGAAATTTTAAAGCATGTCACTGGCCTCTACATTCTTTTGGGTCATTCTATGTCATTCCAAACAAAATTATTTTTTAGTCTTCATGAAACACAAATTTCTCTTAGCTTTTGTTTAAGAAGGTGAAGACTGAGATGGTGGTAATTATCCTGCCTTAAAAAAAAATAAAATACAGAAAGACTTATATGCTCTTTAAAGAATACCCCTTGATAATTCTTCAGATTCTAGTTTTTTAGTAAAACATTAAGAATTTTAATTCACTCTAACAGTCAACTATCAACAATAATTTCATGAGAAAATATTTATTGAAACTGCGCTAGCTCCAGCCTAGAGGACTACAAAGATGAGAATAAGACACAATTTCTGTTCCAGGAAATCTAAAGTTTAGTTTAAAAAAGAAAGCATATTTATTTGAATACTAAAGAACAATCCAGAGTAGTAAATGAAGAAAGTTAAATTTCTCCTTTTTTATCTTTCCTCTAAGTGATTCACTCCCTATTTTTATCTCAGTGAGTTTGACTTCCTACATCACCTAGTAGTATCCTTTGGTTCTGCTCTGGTTACAGTCCTAAAAGATAAAACACAGCACAGAATACCACAAACACTCAAATTCTAGTCTAATCTAGTGGTTCTCAAACTGTGGACCTGGAGCAGAAGCACCAGCATCACCTGGGAACTTGTTACAAATGTAAATTCTCAGGTCCTACCCCAGACCTACAGAATTAGGAGCTCTGGGAGTAGGGCCCAGCAGTCTGTTCTTGAACAAGCCATCTTGGTAATTCTAATGCATGCTAAAATTTGAAAACCACTAGTCTAATATTTACAAATAGAATGGGATTATTTCCTTTGTTGTCTGGAAATTTTTTTCTTAAATTAACATTATTGAGGTAAAATTTACATTCAATAAAATACATTCATTTTATGTGTATAGTTTAGTTTTGAGAAATACATGTACAGCCATGTAACCATTTCCATAATCAAGGTAAAGAACATTTTTTTATCACTCCAAAAAGTTATTTAGTGCCCTTTTGCTGTCAGTGCCTCCACCACTTTACCTATCCCCAGCAACCCTGGTTCGGCTCTTGATTACTAGAGATTAGTTTGCATTTTCTAGAACTGCATAAGTAGAATTGGAAGTTTTACAATCTGTGTTGTGTGTTTCATTGTTCCTTTTTTAAAAAAAGATTTATTTATTTATTTATTTAATTCCCTCCCCGCCCCCCTTCCATGGGCCTCTTGTGTGTCTGCTCATTGTTTGCTCACTTTCTCCAGGAGGCACCGGGAACCAAATCTAGGACCTCCCACATGGGAGGCAAGTGCCCAATGGCCTGAGCCACATCTGCTCTCTGTGGTTTGCAGCATCTGCTGGTTTGTGGCTTTTACTCCTTTAAGTGTCTGCTTGTTGCAGTGGGGTGCAGCATCTAGCTCGTTGCGGTGGGTGTGGGCATCTGCTTGTCTTCTTTAGGAGACACTGGGACCTGAACTGTGGTAGGTGGGGCACCCAAGTAGTTAAGCCACATCCACTTCTCCTTCTTCCTTTTTTAATTCCATTGAATAAATATTTCACAATTTGTTTATCCATTCACCTGTTGCTTGACATTTGGGTTATTTCCAGTTTGATGCTGTTATGAATAATACTAGATTCATTATTATTATGAACATTCACATACACATCTTTGGACAGACATATGCTTTCATTTCCTTTGGGTAAATATGTAGAAGTGGAATTTCTAGGTCATATAGTAGGCTTATTAGTCATCCATTGCTGCATAACAAATAATCCCAAAATGTAGAGGCTGAAAACAACAAAAATTTATTATCTCAGTTTCTGTAGGTCAGGAATCTGGAAATTACTTAGGTGGTTTTGGTTAAGGATCAATCAAGTTGCCAGTTGGGCTGTGGTCATATCAAGGTTTAGGGAAGAATCTGCTTTCAAGCTCATTCATGTGATGTTTGCCAGCCCCCAATCTTTGCCACACAGGTCTCTCCACAGTACTGCCTCATGACATGGAAGCTGAGTTTCCCTAGAGCAAAACTATCCAAAAGAGGTAAACAGAGAACACACAAGATAAAAGTCACAGTCTTTTAATAATTGGATCTTGGAAGCAATATCCCATCACTTATGCCATACTCTATTCTAGAAATGAGTCAACAAGATCAGCCTACTCTCAAGAGAAGAAAATTAAACAAAAGGGTAAATACCAGAAAGTAGAGATAATTAGGACCACTGTAATGGCTGTTTACCACAGTAGGTATATGCTTAAGTTTATAAGAAACTCGCTGCTTTCCAAACTATTTGTACCACTTTAGACTCTACCAGTGAGGATGAGAGTTCCAGTTGCTCTACATTCTTACTGTTATGATCAGCCTTTTAGATTTTAGCTGTTCTAAAAAGGGTGCTGATTTCATTGTGTTTTTTAATACTTTTTTTTCATCTTTGTTTTGAATTCACAACAATTTCCTAGGCAATCCAACATATAACAGAGAAAATGGTACATCTTTTTCTTTCATTTTACATATAATGAAAAAAGAATATAAGTGTATATATATGTATATATATATACATACACATATATATACTACAAAGTTTGGATAATAAGACACTTGCAGGTTGACAGTTGAAGTTTAGGTGAGAAATAATCTAATAAAAATACCCAGAACTTATTCAGTCATCCTTATAACCAAGTATTTTTCTGATTAATAAAACTTGCTGCCCATCAGGCTTCTTGATATATGCTTATAACATTACTCAGTTTGTAGCACAGCTCCCTGCCTTGGTTCTTCACAATTAGTAACATAGAAAACTGTTCCAAAGTAGGAAACAACCATTTACAAAAAGAAAGAAATAAAATCCCCCAGCTTGTTCTAAGCATGAGTGTTTGTGATGGAATATATCTCCCCAAACAGTGGGCTTACAAACCAGAACTGAATTTGTCAAGGTATTTTGCCGATGTCTAAGAAGAGATGCACTTATAGCCAACAGAGGAGCTGAAAAGCACTTAGTGTTTAGTTTAGGGGTGGGTGGAAGAATTTAGCCATTTGAAAAGTGACTGTCTAAAAAAGAAAAATGGCCACCAAAAATAGGTCCACTAAATTTATTTTTAAAACCATAAAACAAAACCAATCACAAGTAAAAAGATAGAATCAGTCATTAAAAACCTCCCAAATAAGAAGAGCCCAGGACCAGACGGCTTCACAGGTGAATTCTACAAAACATTCCAGAAAGAATTAACACCAACCCTGCTGAAACTCTTCCAAAAAATCGAAACAGAAGGAACATTGCTGAACTCATTCTGTGATGCCAACATTACCCTAGTACCAAAGCCAAACAAAGACACCATAAGAAAGGAAAATTACAGACCAATTTCTCTAATGAACCTAGATGCAAAAATACTTGCTAATTGTATTCAACAACACATTAAACGAATCATACACCACGACCAAGTGGGATTCATTCCAGGTATGCAAGGATGGTTCAACATAAGAAAATCAATCAATGTAATACACCATATAAACAGATTGAAGGAAAAAAGTCACATGATTATATCTATAGATGCAGAAAAAGCATTTGACAAAATACAGCACCCTTTCTTGATAAAAACACTCCAAAAGATCGGAATACAAGGTAATTTTTTGAACATGATAAAAAGTATATATGAAAAACCTACAGCCAACATTGTTTACAAAGGAGAAATCCTAAAATCCTTCCCTCTAAAGTCAGGAACAAGACAAGGATGCCCATTGTCTCCCCTTCTATTTAACATTGTCTTAGAAGTACTTGCTCGAGCACTGAGGCAAGAACCAGATATAAAAGGCATTCAAATTGGAAAGGAAGAAGTCAAAATTTCATTATTTGCAGATGACATGATCCTATACATAGAAAACCCTGAGAGGTCTGCAACGAAGCTTCTAGAACTCATAAATGAGTTTAGTAAAGTCGCAGGTTATAAGACCAATGCGCAAAAATCAGTAGCATTTCTGTACACCAATAATGAGCAAGATCAGGAGATAATCAAGAAACAAATACCATTTACAATAGTAAATAAAAAAATCAAATACTTAGGAATAAATTTAACTAAAGATGTAAAAAACTTATACACTGAGAACTATACAAGACTGTTCAAGGAAATCAAAGAAGACCTAAATAAATGGAAGAATATTCCTTGTTCATGGATAGGAAGACTAAATATTACTAAGATGTCTATCCTACCAAAACTGATCTACACATTCAATGCAATCCCAATAAAAATCAACACAGCCTTCTTTAAGGAACTAGAAAAACTAACTATGAAATTTATTTGGAAAGGAAAGAGGCCCCGAATAGCTAAAGACATATTGAAAAAGAAAAACAAAATTGGAGGAATCACACTACCTGACTTCAAAACATACTACAAAGCTACAGTAGTGAAAACAGCATGGTATTGGCATAAGGAGAGACACACAGACCAATGGAATCGAATTGAAAGTTCTGATATAGAACCTCATATATATAGCCATATAATATTCGATAAAGCCACCAAACCCTCTCAACTGGGAGAGAATGGCCTATTCAACAAATGGTGCCTGGAGAACTGGATATCCATATGTAGAAGAATGAAAGAGGATTACCATCTCATACCTTATACAAAGATCAACTCAAGATGGATCAAAGACCTAAATATAAGAGCCAAGACCATAAAGTCCTTGGAAAGCAGTGTAGGGAAACATCTATAGGACCTTTTAATAGGAAATGGCTTCATGAATATCACACCAAAAGCACGAGCAGCAAAAGAACAAGTAGATAAATGGGACTTCCTCAAAATTAAAGCCTTCTGCACCTCAAAGGAGTTTGTCAAGAAAGTAAAAAGGGAACCCACACAATGGGAGAAAATATTTGGCAACCATATATCTGATAAGAAACTTATAACTTGCATATATAAAGAACTCATATATCTGGAAAATAAAAAGATAAACAACCCATTTAGAAAATGGGAAAAAGATTTAAACAGACACTTCTCCAAATAAGAAATACAAATGGCTAAAAAGCACATGAAAAAATGCTCCAAATCTCAAGCTATCAGGGAAATGCAAATCAAAACTACAATGAGATACCATCTTACTCCCATAAGATTGGCAGCTATGAAAAAAACAGAAGAATACAAATGCTGGAGAGGATGTGAAGAAAGGGGAACACTCATCCACTGCTGGTGGGAATGCAGAAGGATCCAACCATTCTGGAGGACAGTTTGGCGGTTTCTCAAAAAACTAACCATAGATTTGCCATATGACCCAGCAATTCCACTGCTGGGCATATACCCAGCAGAACTGAAAACAAGGACACAAACCAATATATGTACACCAATGTTCATAGCAGCATTGTTTACTATCGCCAAAAGTTGTAATCAACCCAAATGCCCATCAACAGAGGAGTGGATCAATAAAATGTGGTATATACATACAATGGAATACTACTCGGCTGTAAGAACAAATACACTACAAACACACGTGATAACATGGATGAACCTTGAGAACCTTATGTTGAGTGAAGCAACCCAGGCATTGAAGGACAAATACTACATGACCTCAATGATATGAAATAAGCAAGCTGCCTCAGAGAGCTAGAGACTGGAAGATAGGCTTACAGGAAATTGGGGGGTGGAGGAAGGATGTGAGCCGACGTCTGCAGGGGTGGAATCTATGATGAGCTGGCGGTAAGTATGAGCATAAAGAAGAGATAAAATGGGGGCAAGGGGTTGCCTTTGGGTGGGGCTTTGCGGGTTTGAGGGGGACTGGGGATGGGCGGATGGGTAATAGTGCCCAAAAAATTGGGGGGAGGGAGGAGCAACATACGAACAGAGGAGAGTGTCAGGTGTTGGTTGAGAGTAAAATGCTGAGAAAACCGTATCAAAATATAATTAAGAAGGTTACATGTTTAGGATGCTCAGAGGGGATGGTCTGACACGGGACGGACTCCTGGGGAAGTCTGAATGCTCATTTTGCCAGGGTGGGTTGTACCATTGGATAGAGACCCAAGTAGTGAGAGTGGGGGTGGACCCACATCCTGGGGAGGACTAATGCCATCAAAAAAGAGGAAACTGTATCTCTTGAGAGAAAGGGTGGCTCCCAGGGCATTAGGGCAGTTGAGCAAGTCAGGCCCTGAACACTGTTGCAAGTATCTCTGGACATGGCTCCTCGGGAAATGGAGATTGGCTGTCGCTGTGGGCCCCAAGGGGAGGGGAAAATGGATGTTGAATGGATGGAACCAAGGTAAATGTGGGGGTAAGAGAGGAGTTTCGTGAGAGTACACAGGGATGGATATAAAACATGTAATATTACACCAAAAACATATAGGGGATGACAGACTAATAATGTAAACCATAATGTAAAACATAGGATAACTAAAAATTTAGAAAACTGTATATCCTAAAGTATGGATCACAATGTGAGCACAGATGTCACCTTGTTTGAAAGCTATTGTCTCAGAGTCTGTACATCAGTTTAAGTAAATATGATATGAATAAGTTATAAGAGTATCGCTGTGGAAGGGAAAAGGTTTTACGGTGGATGTGTGGGAGTACTGTATATTGTATATATGAATTACTGTGATCTAAGGCTCTTGTGAAGAGAAGCTCAATCATTAGGAAAAAAGAAAAGAAAAAGATAGGATGTAGAATTTTTCCAAATCAATACGTATTCTATATCTAACCTTTAAACCCATCGCTATATTCCATTTTACTAGTAAGGGATCCTGACATTATATTGGGCTTCACTTTTCAGGAAGTTTTGGATCACAGAGTGGTTCAAAAATGGCAGCAGAGGAATACTGGTATGGGATGTTATTGACAGGTGATATATGGTTGACAGGGAGTTATACAGAGCATATGTCCAGGGTGCATGGTAATGTTTGGATATACTCATAGTGGAAACAAAAACAATAGCTGGGGGGGTACTGGGTTCCTGGCCGGGGGGGCTCTGTCATGGTCCCTAGGGGAGCAGCGGCAGTCCCCCAGGTGCAACAGTAAGGACCAGGAAGGAATGAGGGTCCAACAGTGACCCCCTGATACTAATGACTATGCTTGTGAGCCTATACACCTGAAATAAGAACAAGGCCCAGAGCAGCACTGTGCCTAAGAGTTCCCTCCTGACAGCCTCTGTGTTACTCAAATGTGGCCAGTCTCAAAGCCAAACTGAGCATGTAAATGCAATGCATTCCCCCCAGCGTGGGACATGACACCCGGGGATGAGCCTCCCTGGCACTGAGGGATCACTACCAAGTACCAGCTGATGATGCAACTAGAAAATGACCTTAAATTAAAGGTTCAACACGGACCAGCAGAATATCCCTGTCTACATATAATAACAGGAGTTTAAAATGCTGTTTGACCTAATGTAAGGGGGAAATGGAAAGGAGAAATGAGTTTATATGGCTATGAGTCTCTAAAAAAGAGTCTGGAGGTTGTCAGAAGGATTGCCCTTATGCACACCTGAGCAGAGTCTCAGAGACAGATAAAGTAGATACAACCCCAGGTATTGGTTCTTTTGAGGGCTAAAGAGACCCACAGGTTCTATGGTCATGGCAGATGGAGTTCACTGCCATGTCAGGTGGCCCTTCTTTGGAGCTGGTGTTTCTGCGTGATGGAGCTGGACACAGATGGGATCTCTTTTCACAAGACTTTCATGTTACTTTACTGGAATTGTAGTTGGTGCTGGGGTTTAAGATATTATCTAGGGGATTTGAATCTCTGGACTGACAATATGATAGCCAGGCCCTGAGCCTCAACAGACTTCAACTCCTACACTCTGATTTATTGGGCTTACCCCACTCAGCTAACATGGAGTTGAAGAATGTCAACCACCACACCATGGAGCCTAGAGTGCCTACAACTGAAAGCAGGAGGATTGCATCCAGTATCCATGTGGAATCTAAGCCTCCTCTTGACATAGATGTGCAATGGACACATCCAATCCAAGGCCCACAGAGAAAATGTGACATTGGTGTGGGATAAGTGGCTATGGTGGCTGCTGGGTGCGGGGAATGGGAGGAAGAGATGAGATGTGGAGGCGTTTTCAGGACTTGGAGTTGTCCTGGGTGGTGCTGCAAGGACAATTACCGGACATTGTAGATCCTCCCAGGGCCCACTGGATGGAACGTGGGAGTGTATTGGCTATGATGTGGACCATTGACCATGAGGTGCAGCGATGCCCAGAGATGTACTTACCAAATGCAATGGATGTGTCATGATGATGGGAGAGAGTGTTGCTGTGGGGGGAGTGGTGGGGTGGGGGCAGTGGAGTTGAATGGGACCTCATATTTTTTGAATGTAATATTTTTAAAAAATGAATAAAAAAATTTAAAAACAACAACAACAAAAAAAAACCACACACACACACACACAAAAACCATAAAACATTTCTTACAAAAAAGCATTGCATTCTGCACACTACTCTGAATAGATGCCAGGGACATGTGGGCTATTGTTACTCTTCCCCTTTGTCCCATTCCCCATATCCAAATTTAATAGTGACTACAAAGCAAGGTGTTCACAATAATTGCACGGGGGGAATCTTTACCACCAACAATGAACAAAAAATAAAATTCACTCACTGTGCTGCTGTTTCAAAATTTCAGTGTTAGTTTTTTGCATATACTTTCCACCCCTCACCCAGTTTGTAAGGAATAAAACATTACATCTGGCAAACAAAGACTTTAATACAAATGCAGAACACCTATGAAGCAGAGGAATGTTGGCTTTTTAAACAGAAGAGATTTAAAAAAAAAAGATGTAGGACTCCTTCAATTCTTCACTAGTCTTAGAAAAAACTTGTCAGAATACTGCTTTACACCATAAAAAAGAAAAAAATATCTTGCATCAGAATCCTTCAACATCTGCATACTGCTTCACACTGTAAAACAAATACTGTAAATTCTATATCTGGTCCTGTGTTCCTGTATTGGTAATGATCCAATCTTTGGATCCTTATAAAGGCTCATCAATTTTGATCGAAGCTGCTGACTCATGATGGATTTGTTTAATCTGTTGGCTACCTTTCCCAATAACAGATCTAACCATATCTTTGGAAATAATTACTTGTGTAGCAATAATAGGCCCACCAAGATCACCAATGAGCCATGACTCCCTGCATAGGAATAGTCATATTCAGAGCCACCCTGTGTTTCATAAGACATCTGCCATTCTGAATGGCTCCATGTATCTATTTCAGAGTCCCAACTATGCCATCATAAAGGTCTCCAGATCTTCCTCTTCTGTCATAAGCCATTAGATCTCCTCTTCTAGGTGGTAGTGGTGGTAGAAGAGGAAGATTCCAAGCTCTGCTACCACCTTGGCCACCTCCTCCAGGAGAAGGAGGAGGAAGTTCTCAGCAAGGGCTCATATCATCATAGCTTCTTCTAGATGGAGGCGCTGGATGCCCACCCTGACCAGGAAGCATTTTGTTAAAACTACCTCTTACCCACATGGGAAATCCCATGGGATGTCCAGGACTGTCATCAAACTCATTGTAAAACCACCATAATCACAGGTTTCATCATAAAAATTGGGATCATAAGGCTGTGCATGTCCTTTGATGGGAGACTCAGATATAAGATCAAGGATAATCTTCATGTACTCTACAACTCTATCAGGTTTTCCTCCAATAATAATGACTGTTGGTGGAATGAGGACAGCATTCCTGGAAAAGGAGTTGTTGTTCTGAGTGTTCCCTCACAGTTCTTTGATTTTAGCACCTTTGACTTCAATAATTCTTCCTGCCAGACTTTGATGAATTAACAATCTCAATTTACAAAGTCACTTCCTTTATACTGTTGATAATTTAAGCATTCTACAGCATCAGATTCCAGCAGGAGCTGGCTAGTTGCAGTGGGTGATGGCAATGCAGGCCCTTTTCCAAGGTAGGGATGCTTTTCTTCAGAATTTCTCCAATTGTTTCAATATCGGCACTGACACTCAGTATGCGCATGAGGCCACTACTCTCTGGGATTGAAACACTGGCATTGTAGTCAGTACAAAGAGCCTTAAGATTCTTGCCTCTTTTTCTAGTCACTGCCCCAGTGTTCTTGCTCTGAAGCAGAATGCATAGCTCAACCATCTCATCAGTGTTTCTAGATCTTTTAAATGCTTGTTCCTCTGGCATGCCTTCAAATTTGCCTTTGGTTTCCATGTTGGTGCGGTCACCCCTCGGGCTGAAGCGTGGTTTGCTGGCCTGGCGGGGGAGCAGCCGCGGCAGGCCAAGTCGCTGCCCCCATAATAGGGTGGCTGGTCGGACTCACCGCCACCCCTGAAGGAAGCTCGGCATGGGCGCAGAGTGCCCTCGGGTCTCCCCTTCTCGGCAGCCATGCTTCCGCGGCCGCCCCTCCTTCCGGATGGCGCCATACGATGCCTTGTGGGGCGGCACCCTTCTTCTTCTTTCTCCCTGCGCAGGCGCAGGGCGGAAAATTCCAGTCTGCCCTTTTCCCCTCCCCCGACAGCAGCAACAGCCAGGCGTGGGCGGAGAAATCCAGTCTGCCCTTTTCCCCTCCCCCGACAGCAGCAACAGCCAGGCGTGGGCGGAAAAATCCAGTCTGCCCTTTTCCCTTCCCCTGACAGCAGCAACAGCCAGGCATGGGCGGGAAACTCAAGTCTGCCCTCCACCCCAGCAACAGCAGCCACCAATCCCTAAACCCTGCCCCTTCCCCCAGCAACAGCGACAGCCAATCCCTAACCACCACCCCTCCCCCGTCCAGTACCGCCCACTGACCTTTCGCCGGCAACCAATCAGAACAGAGCGTAGCTTCGACCAATCAGCCTTCCCCAGCCCCTATAAAACTGTTGCCTCTCCCTCAATAAAGTGGACTTGCGTGTTTACCTTGTCTCCGCGGCAGTTCTTCTGCCGTGCGCCCTCCAGTCCTGAGAGCCCCCGACAAGGGCCTGGCCTCCCTTGTCCCCAGTTTGTCGCCTGCTTCTCCGGGCGACCCCTTCATCGCCGGCTTCACCGGGCGACCCCGTCAGCCGAACCGCGCAACCCCTTGTGAGACCGATCCCTCGTCTGCTGCCGGACCGACCCCTCGTCCCAAGTGGGACCGACCCCTCATCCCAAGCGGGACCGACCCCTCGTCCAGAGCTGGACCGACCCCTCGTCCGCAGCCAGACCCCACCTCTACCGACCGAGCAGGCCGCCGCAGTTGGGAAAGATTTCCTCTGGCTGTTCAGTTTCCATTTTCTTGTATTAAAAGGACACACCAAGCAGTTATTTTATATCCTTGCAGAGCAGAACTGAAGTATTCTGGGTGGGACCAACGAGTGACACCCACGTGGCAGTTGTAGCTTATAGGCCATGAATGAGCAGAAGGGTGTTAAAAATGTCAAGGTTGGTGCGGCCAGAAACAGGGTAATTCATTGTCATTTTAATTTGCATTTGTCTGATAACTAAAGATGTTGCGTATCTTTCATGTGTCTTAATCATTCATTTATCTTCTTTGGTGAGATGGATGTTCAATTTTTTTGCCCGTTTTTAAGACTTGGCTTCTTATTGAATTGTAAAGAACTCATTATGTATATTGGATACAAGTCCTTTGTCAGATATTAGTGTAAGTAATAGTTTCTTCCACTCTATGGCTTGCTTTTTCGTTTCTTTTAATATCCTTTCAGAAAGCAGAATTTTTATCTCATCTAATTTATCAATGTTTTATAGTTCATGTTTTTTATGTTCCATATAAGGGACCTTTGCTTTCTTCTAGATTTTTGGAGATTCTTTAATAATACAAAATGATGGGAGATTGGAAGCCTCTCAATACTGTTACAGCAAATACCATAGCAATTAATTCTTTGTATAACTCATATATATACTGTATATAAAATTTCTTTTGTATGACTATACACTTACTGTTGAACTTTCTGTGTTTCTCACCAACTGGACTTCATGCTTCTTAAGAGTAGAAAATGTCTTTAGTTCTTTATGTGTCCTTCTTTGTCTTGTATAAAGAAGGGGCTCAGTAAATACCATTGGTTTGAATTATGTGATTTGAATTTAAGGAAACAGTAGAACATTTATGTGAAAGTGTTCAAAGGTGAACTTACAAGAATGATTAGAGCTGTAAACAAAAAAAATGGGAGTCTTTTCCATAGAGAAATAATTGAAGCCATGGGAATGGGTGAGATCTCCAAGGGAGAGAGTGTACAGAATTAGGGTTGGATCTTAGGGCATTGAACCACTGAACTATAATCAACAAGGATGCTTCATTTGATCTGTTCCTAAAAGAAGGTTGAATTTAAATCTATTATTTGCATTATTTTGTCATCTCTGCTTATATACCACTGACTATTAAAACAATATTATCAAGTTTGAATAGTAAGAATAAAGTCCCTCAGTAGCCCAAAATTAATCCAATTCAAGTACTGAATTATAAGAAAGCTATAATTTGGCCAAATTTATTTTAATTAATTAAAAACAGCTCATTGATTTATAGTATTGACTTTGGAATGCTGCTTTTGTGTTGTGGATTGTTTAAAGTTACATATCCAGTCCTTCTTAATGTAGACTCTGGATATTTGGCAGGCATTAGTAATTATTGCTTTTAAAAGCTTGATCCTTGAGTCTTACAGTGGTATAATTGAGGCCATCCAAGAAAGAATTCCAGAAACTATCTGCCCTTAAAAAAAAAGAGTTTTATTATCACACCATACAAAATCCATCCAAAGTGTACAATCAGTGGTTTTCAATGTAATCAGAGTTGTATATTCATCACCACGATCAATTTTAGAAACTTTTCATTGCTCCAAAAAGAAAACCTCATACTGCTTTACCCCTATATGCCTTATAACCTCCTATTATTGATTCAGCATTGTTACAATTGATAAAAGAATTATTACAATATTACTGTTAACTATAGTTCATCATTTGTATTAAGTGTATTTTTCTCATATACGACCCTGTTATTAACACCTTACAATAGTAATGTATATTTGTTCTAATTCATGGAAAAACATTCTTAAATTTGTACTTTTTTTTAAAGGTTTATTTTTAATTATTTCTCTCCCCTTCCAGCTCCCCCCAACTCCCCTTCCCCCCGCCCCGTTGTCTGCTGTCTGTGTCCATTTGCTGTTTGTTCTTCTGTGTCTGCTTGCACCCTTGGCAGCACCAGGAAACAACATCTCTTTTTTGTTGCATCATGTTGCTGCATCAGCTTTCCATGCGTGCAGCGCCACTCCTGGGCAGACTGTACTTTCTTCACCTGGGGCGATTCTCTCTGTAGGGCACACTCCTTGTGTATGGGGCACCACCACACAGGGAAGCCCCTATGTGGCACAGCACTCTTTGCACGCATCAGCACTGCACATGGGGCAGCTCACCATGTGGATCAGGAAGCCCTGTGTCTTGAACCGTGGACCCACCCATATCATAGGCGGATGCTCTATCAGTTGAGCCACGTCCGCTTCCCAATTTGTAGTCTTAATCACAGTCATTATCCACAACAAGGTGCACTATGTTATATTGTCCCAGGTTTTGTCCTTTAGCTTTCCTTTTAGTGACATACATGACCCTAAACTTCTCCTTTCAATCACAATCACATCCATAATTCTGTGCTGTTAATCACACTCACAATAATGTGCTACCATCATCTTTATCCATTTCCAAATATTTACAATCAACCTTATCAAAATTCTGTGCAAATGAAGCATCAGCTTCCTGTTCTCCACCCTTTATTTATTTATTTTTAATTCCCACCTTGTGGCTTTTTTGCTTGCTGTCTGCTTTCTGTGCCCATTCACTGTGCATTCTTCTGTGTGTCGGTATTTTTTTTTATTTTTTAATTTATTCTCCCCCCCTTGCAACTTGCTTGTTGTTTGCTCTCTGTGTCGACTCACTGTGCGCTCTTCTGTGTTTTTTCTTGTCTTCCTTTTGCTTGCGTCACCTTCTGAGTTGGCTCTCTGTGGCGCTTGTGGACCGGCATCACTCTGCAACATGCAGGAAAGCCTGCCTTCACAAGAAGGCCCCGGGACATGAACCTAGGGCCTCCCATATGGTAGACAGGAGCCTAACTGATTGAGCCACAGCCGCTTCCCTCTACCCTTATTTTATCTCCTGGTAATCTATATTCTAGAGTTTAACTCCCTGAGTTTGCTCATAATAATTAGTTCATATTAGTGAGATCATACAATATTTGTCATTTTGTGTCTGGCTTATTTCTCTCAACATAATGTCCTCAAGGTTCACCCATATTGTCACGTGTATCAGGACTTCATTCCTTCTTATAGCTGGATAATATTCCATTGTATGTACATACCACATTTTGTTTATCCTGTCATCAGTTAATGGACACTTGAGTTGTTTCCATCTTTTGACAATTGTCAATAATGCTGCTGTGAACATTGGTGGGCATATATCTGTTCACATCCCTACTTTTAGTTCTCCTGAGTATATACCTAATAGCAGAATTGCTGTATCATATGGTAATTTTATTCATAGCTTCCTGAGGAACTTCAAAACTGTCTTCCACAGTGGCTGCACCATTTTATATTCCCAACAGCAGTGAATGTGTGTTCCTATTTCTCAATATCCTCTTCAACACTTGTAGTTTTCTGTTTGTTTGTTTTTTAGATAGTGGCCATTCTAGTAGGTGTAAAATGGTATCTTATTGTGGTCTTGTTTTGCATTTCCCTAATAGCTAGCCATTTGTATTTCCTCTTTGGAAAAATGCCTATTCAAGTAATTTGTTCATTTTCAAATTGTTTTTTTTTTTTTTTGTCTTTTTATTGAGTTATAGTGTTTCTTTTTATATTCTGAATATTAAACCCTTATCAGATATATATGGTTTCCAAATATTTTTTTCCATTGAGTAGGGTGGCTTTTCGCTTTCTTGACAAAGTACTTTAACACACCAAAGTATTTCATTTTGAGGATTGTTGTTTACCTATATTTCTTTTGTTGCTTATGCTTTGGATGTAAAGTCTAAGAAACCACCACTTACCACTAGATCTTGATGATATTTCCCTATATTTTCTTTTGGGAGTTTTAGTTAAAAGTATGGCTCTTATATTTAGGTCTTTGATCCATTTTGTGTTAATTTTTGTATAAGGTGTGAGATAGGAGTCCTCTTTCATTCTTTTGGATAGGTATCTGGTTCTCTGAGCACTATTTATTAAAGAGACTGTTTGTCCCATTGAGTGGATTTGCAGCCTGGTCAAAGATCAACAGATGTGATGGTCTATTTCTGAACTCTCAATTCAATTCAATTGATCAATACATCTATCCTTGTGCTAGTGCCATGCTGTTTCACCACTGTAGCTTTGTATTAATAGAAAGTTTTTTTTTCTGTTATTATTGTTGTTGTTGTTGTTGTTGTTTTAGGTACTGGGGGCCAGGGATTGAACCTGGGACTTTATATGTGAGAAGCTAGTGCTCAACCCCTGAGCCACATCAGCTCCCCTGAATTTGTGTTTTCATTTGCTTGTTTTTTTGTGCATTTTTTGTTTGGTTGACTGTTTTTAGGTTTTTGTTTGTTTGTCTTAAGGAGGCACTGGGAACCAAACCTGGGACCTCCCATGTGGGAAGCAGGCATGCAAGCACTCAACCACTTGAGCCACAACTGCTCCCTGTAATAAGCTTTGTTTTTTTTTCATTTAATATTTTTGTTGCCTTTTTAAAAAAAATGATACATAGATCACACAAAATGTTACATTAAAAAATATAAGAGGTTCCCATATAACCCACTTCCTACCCACTCCCCACTCCTCCCACATCAAGAACCTCTTTCATCAGTGTGGCACATTCATTGCATTTGATGAATACATTTTGGAGCACTGTGGAAAGGTTTAGTCCTCCAACTTCACTCTTCTTTCTCAAGATGCTTTTGGCTATTTGGGGCCCTTTACCCTTCCAAATAAATCTGATGATTGGCTTTTCCATTTCTGCAAAGTAGACTGTTGGAAATTTGTTTGGGATTGCATTGAATCTGCCAATCAATTTGGGTAGAATTGACATCTTGACAATATTTAGTCTTACAATCATGAACATGGAGTATCAATAGCCTTCATTTAATTAGGTCCTCTCTGATTTCTTTTAGTAATGTTTTATAGTTTTCTGTGTACAGGTTATTTACAACCTTGGATAAACTTATTCCTAGATATTTGATTTTTTTAGTTGCTATTATAAGTAGAATTTTTTCTTGATTTCCTCCTCAGAATGCCCATTACTAGTGTATAGAAACACTACTGGGGAAACAGACTTGGCCCAGTGGTTAGGGCGTCCGTCTACCACATGGGAGGTCCGTGGTTCAAACCCTGGGCCTCCTTGACCCCTGTGGAGCTGGCCCATGTGCAGTGCTGATGCGCGCAAGGAGTACCCTGCCACGCAGGGGTGTCCCCCGCGTAGGGGAGCCCCACGCGCAAGGAGTGCACCCCGTAAGGAGAGTCGCCCAGCATGAAAGAAAGTGCAGACTGCCCAGGAATGGCGCCACCCACACTTCCCATGCTGCTGACAACAACAGAAGCGGACAAAGAAACAAGACGCAGCAAATAGACACAGAGAACAGACAACCGTGGGAGAGAGGGGGAATTAAATAAATCTTTAAAAAAAACAAAACACTACTTATTTTCACAGGTTGATCTTGTATCTGGGCAAACTCACTTATTAGCTCTAGTATATTTTTGTAATGTATTTTTGTTGATTTTTCAGGAGTTTCTAAATATAGGATCATGTCATCTGCAAATAGTGAAAGTTTTGCTTCTTCATTCCTGATTTGATTCCTTTTATTTCTTTTTCTTTCCTAATAGTCTAGCTAGCACCTCTATTACAATGTTGAATAACAGTGGTGGCAGCAGGCAAACTTGCCTTGTTCCCAATCATAGAGGGAAAGTTTTCAGTCTTTCATCGAGTACAATGCTAGCTGCGGGTTATTCATATATGTACTTTACCATGTTGAGAATGTTTCATTCTATTCCTATGGCTCAAAATGTTTTTATCAAGAGGGAATGCTGGATTTTGTCCAATGCCTTTTTTACATCAGTCGAGATGATCATGTGGTTTTTCCCCTTTGATTCATTAATGTGGTGTATTACGTTAATTGATTCTCGCCTATTGAACCACTCTTACATACCTGGGATAAAACCCACTTGTTCACGGAAACTAATTCTTTTAATGTGATGTTTGATTCTATTTGCAAGTATTTTGTTGAGGACTTTTACATTTATATTCATTAGAGAAATTGTAATTTTCTTTTTCTACTGTGAACCATGAACATTGCACCACCATGCACCACCATGAACATTGGTGTGCAAATGTCTGTGCATGTCAATATTTCAGTTCCTCTGGATATATTCCTAGTAGAGGAATTGCTGGATCATATGGCAGTTCTATATCTAGCTTCCTGAGGAACCGCTAAACTGTCTTCCATACAGGCTGCACCATTCTACATTCCCACCAACAATGAAGGAGTGTTCCTATTTCTCCACAGCCTCTCCAACACTTATTGTTTCCTGTTTTTAAAAAAATAATGGCCTTTCTATGCAGTGTGAGATATCTCATTGTCATTTTGATTTTTTTTGTTATTTTTTGTAAGTTAATAGATCACAAGGAATGTTACATTAAAAAACATTTAAAAAAACAAAAAACATAAGAACCCATTCCCCACTCCCCACCCCCTCATCATTTTTGTAAATTGCATTCTTTTGAAGATATATATATCACAAAAAAAATGTTATATTAAAAAATATAAGAGGTTCCCGTATACCCCCCACCTCCCACCCCACTCCTCCCACACCAACAACCTCCCCTTCATTGCAGCACACTCATTGCACTCAGTGAACACATTTTGGGGCACTGCTGCACTACATAGATAATAGTTTACCTTGTAGTTCACACTCTCCCCCAGTACATTCAGTGGGTTATGGCAGGATATATATAGTCCAGCATCTGACCCTGAAATATCATTTCGAACAACTCAAGATCCCCAAAATGCTCCCACATCACATCTCTACTTCCCTCTCCCTGCTCTCAGCAAATACTGTGGCCACTTTCTCCACCTCGATGCTAAAATTTCTTCTATCACTGGTCACAATAGTTTTATAGTAGAATATCAGTAAGTCCACTCTAGTCCATGTTTTATTCCCCATTTTGTGAACCCTGGGATGGCGATGTCCCCTCCACCTCTAGATCAAGAGGGGGCTTAGATTCCACATAAATGATAGATGCAATTCCTCTGCTTACAGTTGTAGGCACTCTTGATTCCCTGGTGTGGTGGTTGATCATCTTCACCTCCCTGTTAGCTGACCTGGGTAAGACCAAGGAACCAGAGAATAGAAGTTGCCACTCTGCTGAGACTCAGGGCCCAGCTGGCACATGGGCAGTCTAAAGATTCAAGTTGCCACTGTAAATGGAATTTTTTTTCCTGACTTCCTCCTTAGAATGCACATTGCTAGTGTATAACACCACTGGTTCCTGCATATTAGTCCTGTATCCTGTATCCTGCCACTCTGCTGAAATAGTTTATTAGCTCTAGTAGCTTTTTTTTGTAGATTTTTTGGGAGTTTCTAGTAATAGAATCATATCATCTGCTCATAGCAAAAGTTTTACTTCTTCTCTTCCAATCTGGATGCCTTTCATTTCTTTTTCTTGTCTAATTACTCTAGCCAGAACCTCTAGCACTATATTGAACAGCAGTCATAACGGTGGGCATCCTCATCTTGTTCCCGATCTCTATGGGAATTCTTTCAGTCCTTCACCATTGAGTACCATGTTAGCTGTAGGTTTGTTTTTTTTTAAAAATTAATTTATTGAAGTAAATCACTCATACATAAACATACATAAACAATAAGTGTATAGTAATAGTTGTGAACTTACAAAACAAACATATATAACATCATACAGGACTCTCATAACTCACCCTACCACCAATAACTTGCATTGTTGTTAAACCTTTTTCACTAATGATTAAAGAGCATTGTCAAAATATTACTACTAACCAAAGTATTTTCCCCCAACCCACCCTATTATTATTATCTTTGTATCATTTATATATGAACATACATAAACAAGTGTATAGTAAAAGTTGTGAACTTACAAAGCAAACATGCATAACATCATACAGGGGTCCCATACATCAACCCTCCACCAACACCTTGCATTGTCATGAGACGTTTGTTACAAATTATGAAAGAATATTATCAAAATCTTACTACTAATTATAGTCCCTCTCTTACATTTGGTGTCTTTTCCCCCCAACCCACCCTATTATTATTTTTATTCTATTTTTTATGACATAAGGTGTAAACTTATAAAACAATTATGCACATGTGCAGAATTCCCAAACAACATCTCTATCAATACACCACATTGGTGAACATTTGCTACAGATAAGATAATATCATCTGATTGTTACCACATCCATAGAATAAGTACATTTGGCTCACATTTTCCATACTGCCCCATTATCAACGCAGTACATCTTCAGCATAGATGCAAGAATATTATATTATTACTGCTAACCACAGTCCATAGGTTACTCCAGTTGTATTTTTCCCGTGCTTCTCCACAGTCCCACCACCCTGCAATAGTGATATACATTTGCTCTAGCTCACAAAGGACACTTGCATCTATACTATCAACCACAATTCTCATCCACCTCTTGGTTTTTTGTGCCATTCACTTCCTAAATTATTCTCTAGCATTCTGTCAATTGGCATTTACATACCTAGACTACCATTTTCAGCTACATCCCCACTTATAAAATAGCAGTTAATCACTATTTGTTACCATCCACTCTTTCCATTTCCACACTTTTACAGTAAAGCTAATTAAAATATTCTGCATACATTAAACATCAGCAGTTCATCTTAGTCCTCCTCTTATCTCCTTTAAGAATCTAAATCTACCAACTACCACCATGTCTTTTTTTTTTTACTGTCCCTTCTCCAGGGGCTGCTGCCCAACCACCAGGTCTTGAAGATATTTTCCTACAATTTCTTCCAGAAGTTTTATGGTTCTTGTTTTTATTTTTAGGTTTTTGATCCATTTTGAGTTAATTTTTGGATAAGGAGTGAGATTAGGGTCCTCTTTCCTTCTTTTGGCTATGGATATCCAGTTGTCTCAGCATCATTTGTTGAATGGACAGTTCTGCCTGAGCTGCGTGGTTTTGATAGGCTAGTAAAAATCACTTGACCATACATGTGAGGGTCTGTTTCTGAACCATCAGTTTGGTTCCATTGGTATCTGTATCTGTCTTTATGCCAGTACCATGCTGTTTTTACCATTATAGCTAGGTAATATGATTTAAAGTCTGGAGATGAGGGTTTGCTTCTCCTTTTTAGTATGTTTCTGGATGTTCAAGACTCCTTGCCCTTCCAAATAAATTTGATAATCATGTTTTTATTTTTTTTAAATGCTGCTGGAATTTTTATCAGGATTGCATTGAAACTGTATATCAATTTGAGTAGAACTGACATCTTACTGATATTTAGTCTTTCAATCTGTGAGCATGGAGTGTTTTTCCAATTATTTAGGCATTTTAAAATTTGTTTTAACATTGAGTTGCTGTTTTCTGAATACAAGTGCTTTACATCATTGGTTAAGTTATTCCTGACTATTTGAGTTTTATCTGTCATAATTTATTTTAACCACTCTTTTGACACTTTTAGCTACTTTTTTTTTGTTTTTTCTCTTTATTTATTTTTTAATGTTACATTCAAAAAATATGAGGTCCCCATATACTCCCCACCCCCCTCACCTGACTCCTCCACCCATAACAACCTCCTCCATCATCATGAGACATTCATTGCATTTGGTGAATACATCTCTGAGCACCGCTGCACCTCATAGCCAATGGTCCACACCATAGCTCACACTCTTCCACAGTCCACCCAGTGGGCCATGGGAGGTCATACAATGTCTGGTAACTGTCCCTGCAGCACCACCCAGGACAGCTCCAACCCCTGAAAATGCCCCCACATCACATCTCTTCCTCCCACTCCCTACCCTCAGCAGCCACCATGGCCACTTTCTCCACACCAATGCCACATTTTCTTCGATTACTAATCACAATAGTTCATGAAAGGAATATCAGTAAGTCCACTCTAATCCATTATCTATTCCTCCATCCTGTGGACCCTAGAATGGCCATGTCCACTCAACATCTATATCAAGAGGGGACTTAGATTCCACATGGATGCTGGATGCAATTCTCCTGCTTTCAGTTGTAGGCACTCTTGGCTCCCTGGTGTGGTGGTTGACCTTCTTAACCTCCATGTTAGCTGAGTGGGCTAAGTCCAATAACCCAGAGTATAGGAGCTGCAAATCTGTTGAGGCCCAGGGCCTGGCTATCAAATGGTCAGTCCAGAGATTCAGGTCCCCTGGGTATATATTAAACCCCAGCACCAACTACAATTCCAGTAAAAGTAACGGGAGAGGTGGGTAATTTCCTGGAGAGGCTGGCACAAGTCAATTTACTCATCAGTAGTTGAAGTTGGTGCCCAGCTGTCTCTTCCTCCCCCTTTTTTCAGAAGTGGAGCTTTCAATTCCAGCCGTGGAACAGCTCTCCAGGTGGTTTGTGCCACCATTCTTGGTGTGGAGCACTCTACTTATGAATCTTCTCTGCAGATGGGCAGTGTCCTCCTTCCATTCCTTCAAGTATGTTGCAGGATGCTCCTCTGGCCTCCTGAAGCCCCCAAACAGGTGCTTCAGATAGCTCCAGATAGCTCTGGGTGTTTACTAACTGCCCTGTAGCAGGAGCTGACTCTAGGAGCTCCCTACTCTGCTGCCATCTTGCTTGTTGTACTATCTGTAGGTTTTTCATATATGGCTCTTATCGTATTGAGAAAGTTTCCTTCAATTCCTATCTTTTGTAGTATTTTTTATCAAGAATGGATGCTGTATTTTATCAAATGACTTTTCTGCACCAATCAATGGGATCATGTGATTTTTCTTGTTTGATTTATTAATGTGGTGTATTACACCAATTGATTGTCTTGTGTTGAATTATGCCTGCATGCCTGGTAGAAAACCCACTTGATTATGATGAACAATTCTTTTAATTGCTTTTGGATTCTATTAGCAAGTTTTGTTTTGTTTTGTTTTTGAGGATTTCTGCATCCATATTCATTAGGAAAATATGTCTGTAATTTTCCCTCTTCAAAAAATCTCTATCTGGCTCTGACATTAGGGGAATACTGGCTTTATGTAATGAGGTTGGCAGCATTCCCTCCTGTTCAATTCTTTGAAGAGCTCGAGTAAGATTAGTACTAAATCTTCTCTGAATGCTTGGTAGAGATCACCTGTGAAACCATCTTATCCTGGGCTCTCATTTTGGGGAGTTGTTTGATGACTGGTTCAGTCTCATTGGTAGCCTGCTGAGGTCCTCCACCACTTCCAGGGTAAGTGCATGTTATTTGTATGTCTCTAGGAATTTTCCCATTTCATCTGCATTGTCCAGTTTATTGGTGTACAGTTGTTCTTAGTGTCCTCTTATGATCTCTTTTATTTCTGTGGGGTCAGGAGTAATGTCTCCATTTCCATTTTTCATTTTACTTATTTGCATCTTCTCTCCTTTATTCTTTGTCAGTCTAGCTAAGGCTTCTTGATTTTGTTAATCTTGAAAAACCAACTTTTGCTTTTGTTCATTTCCTCTATTGTTTTTTTTTCTCAATGTCATTTATTTCTGCTCTAATCTTTGTTATTTCATTCCTTTTGCTTGCTTTGGGGTTAGTCTGTTGTTCTTTTTCTAGTTCCTCCAGCTGTGTCATTAAGCCATTGATTTTATTTTATTTTATTAAAAGATTTATTTTTATTTATTTCTCTCCCCTTCCTACACCCCCCATTGTCTGCTCTCTGTGTCAACTCACTGTGTGTTCTTCTGTGCCTTCTTGCACCCTTGGTGACACTGGGAAACTGTGTCTCTTTTTTGTTATGTCTTCTTGCTGTGACAGCTTTCCATGTGTGTGGTGCCACTCCTGGGTGGGCTGTGCTTTTTTTCATGCAGGGCAGCTCTCCTTGCAAGGCACACTCCTTGCATATGGGGCACCTCCATGCAGGGGTGCCCCTACATGGCACAGCACTCTTTGAATGCTGTAGCTCTGTGCATGGGCCAGCTCACCACATAGGTCAGCAGGGCCTGGGGAATGAACCCTGGACCCTCCCATATTGTAGGTGGATGCTCTATCAGCTGAGCCACATGTGCTTCCCTAATCCATTGATTTTAGCACTTTCTTCTTTTAATGTAAGCATTGAAGGCTATAAAATTCCCTTTCAGCACTGCTTTCACTGCATCTCATTGGTACTGATATGCTGTGTTCTCATTTTCATTTACCTCAAGATGTTTACTGATGTCTCTTGCAATTTCTTCTTTGACCCACTGATTATTTAATAGTGTGTTGTTTAATTCCATATATTTGTGAATTTTCCCTTTTTCTGTCTGATGTCGATTTCCAGCTTTATTCCATTATGATCAGAGAAAGTACTTTGTATAATTTTGATCCTTTTAAATTTGTTGAGATTTGCTTTGTGATCCAACATATGGTCTATCCTGGAGAAAGATCCTTGAACACTTGAGAAGAATGTAAATCCTGCTGTTTTGGGGTGCAATGTTCTGAATATGTTTATTAAGTTTAGTCCATTTATCATATTTTTCAAGCTCTCTGTTTCTTTACTGATCCTCTGCCCAGATGTTCTCTCCAATACTGAGAGTGGTGTTTTGAAGTCTCCAAATATTATTATAAAGGCATCTTTTTCTCCCTTCAGTTTTTCCACTGTTTGCCTCATGTAATTTTGAACGTTCTGGTAAAGTGTGTATACATTTATGATTGTTATTTCTTCCTGGTGAACTGCCCCTTTTATTAATACATAATGTCCTTTCTTGTCCCTAATAACAGTTTTTTCTTTTAAAGTCTATTTCATATGATACAAGTATAGCTACTCCAGCTTTTATTTTTGGTTACAGCATGCATGGACTATCTTTTTCCAGTCTTTAACTTTCAATCTATTGCTGTCTTTGCGTCTAAGATGAGTCTATTGTAGACAGCATACAGATGGCACATATTTTCTTATATCCATTCTGCTGGTCTGTGTCTTTTGTTTGGGGAGTTTAGTTCATTCACATTCAGTGTTATTACTGTAAAGGCAGTTCTTACTTCACCCATTTTGACCTTTGGGTTTATCTGTCATGTTTTATTTTACCACTCTTTTGAGATTTTTAGTTTCTTTTAATGATATAATCTTCATTTCTAGTCTCTCTTCCAGGCCTCTCTCTCCTGTCTTTTCTTTCAGGCTATAGCACTCCCTTTAGTATTTCCTACAAAGCTGGCATCTTAGTTACAAACTTTCTCAGTTTCTGTTTATCTGTGACTATTCAAAACTTGTCCTCATTTTTGAAAGACAATCTTGTTGGATATAAAATTCTTGGCTGGCATTTTTTCTCTTTCAGTATCTTAAATATATCACCACTGCATTCTTGTCTTCGTGGTTTCTGGTGATAAATTGGCACCTAATCTTATTGGGTATCTCTTGTATGTTATGCATTGCTTTTCTCTTGCTGCTCTTAGAATTCTCTCTTTGTCTTTGGCACTTGACATTCTGATTTGTAAGTATCTTGGAATAGGTCTATTAGGATTTATTCAGATGAGAGTATGTTGTGCTTCTTGGACACAGATATCTATGTCCTTCAATAGGGTTGGGAAATTTTTGGTCATTATTTCTTCAAATATTCCTTCTGCTCCTTTTCCCTTCTCTTCTCCTTCTGGGACACCCATGACATGATGTTTGCATGTCTCTGGCTGTCATTTAGTTCCCTGTGACTGTTCAATTTTTTCTATTCTTTTCTTTATTTGTTCTTTTGTATGTTCATTTTCAGAGGCCATATCTTCAAGTTCACTGATCCTTTCTTCTGCCTCCTCAAATCTGTTGTTATATGCCTCCAGTGTAATTTTAATTTCTTTTATTGTGCCTTTCATTCCCATAAGATCTGATATTTTTCTATGTATACTTTCAAATTCTTCTTTGTGCTCACCCAGTGTCTTCTGTATTTCCTTAATCTCTGGAGCCATCTCATTGAATTTATTAAAGAGTTTGTGTGAACATCTATGATTAGTTTTCTTAAGTCCTTTATGTCATTTGGATGCTTATCTTTTTCCTTTTACTGGGCTATATCTTCCTGTTTTTAATATGAATTATAATTTTTTGTTGGTGTCTTGGCATCTGGCTTAATAATTGTATTTATTCTGAGCACAATTCCTCTTTTTAGTTTACGGCTTTCTTGTGTTTTCTCCCTTGATATTTGTGTAGTAGGATACAGTTAGTATTGTAAGCTGTGGAGGCTGATGTTGCTCACATTGTACCAGGAACAAATGAAACTTCTCCCACCTTTCTCCTCTGCCAGGGATAGGGATGGAACTTCAGCTGTGTGTAATAATCCAAGTCATGGAGACCAAGACCATCTGTAGTTACCTAGAGAGACTGATGAAGTTTCATGCCCCTCCCTCCCCTGCCTAGGGCAGGGATGGAGATGCAGGTATGGGCAGCAAACTAAGCTATGCAGGTCAAAACTGACTGATGTTACCCAGGTAGACTGACTAAGCACCAGCCCCCTTACTCCTCTACCAGGGGTGGTGATGGACTCCTTGGAGTACCCAAAGACCTAATTCATGTGGGCTGAAAGCATCTGCAGTTGCCCTGAGAGACTGAGGAAACACAGCTCCTTTCCTCCTATTGGTTGAGAGTGGAGCCACAGGCACCCAGCAGACAAGTCCATGCAGGCTGAACGTGTCTGCCATTGCTCAGAGAGGCTGAGAAAACACAGTCCCTTCCTATCTTATTGGGCAATGGGGTGGATCCACAGGTTTTCAACTATTCAGTTTGTGTGGACCAAAAGCTCCTGCAGTTGCCCAGAGAACCTGGAGAGACAACATCTCCTTCTTGTCCTAACAGGGTGGGGGGAGAGTCACGGGCATACAACAGTCCAATTCATGCCAGTCAAAAGCACCTGCAGTTGCCCAGAGAGGCTGAAGAGATACCAGCCCCCTCCTATCCTATAGGGAGGGGCAATGAAATCAAAGGCACTCAACAAATCAGTCTGTGCAGACTGAAAGCACGTGCAGTTGCCCAGGAAGGGTAAGGAAATACAGCTTCAGGTCCCCTACTATCATTTTGGGGTGTTGGGATGGAGCCCAGGTGTCTGACTATTCAGTCTGTGCCAGCCAAAAGTGCTTGCAGTTGCTCAGAAAGACTGGTGCAGGTACCCCCAGCTTCCTCCCTGCCAGAGGTTGGGGTGGAATTTAGACTGGAGCTGCAATCTGATCTGGGTGGAAGAAACCAGTCCCTACCATCACTCTGATTTTCAGTCAGTCTTGCTTCCCCTCATGCCACTGCAGAGCTAAAATAGTGACTTTTTAATAGTGACTAGCCTCTTTCCATCTTGAATAGGTTTAAACTTCAGCAGTTCTTAGGGTTATACTTCAGCCAACCAAATTTTCTAATCAGTAGTGAAGTTGGTGCCTGACTATCTCTTCCTCCCTGTTTTTGGGAAATGGAACTTCCAAATCCAGCAATTGAATAGCTCCCAAGGCAGTTTGCACTGCCGTTGGAGGATGGGTACTAGCCTCCATAACATGGAATGGTCTGCTCACAAATCCTCACTGAAGCTGGGTAGTCCCCTCCTTCCATTCTTTCAAAGATGCAGGATGCTCTTCTGGTCTCCTGTGGTCCCCAAACAGGTACTTTAGATCATTCTGGGTGATTACGAACTGCCCTGTAGGATGAACCAACTCTTAGAGCTACTTACTCTGACACCATCTTGCCCCTCCTCTGTAATTTTCTTTTCTTGTAGTATCTTTATCCTGCTTTGGTATTGGTGTGATGTTGGCTTCATAGAATGAGTTGGGTAGTGTTCCCTCCTCTTTAGTTTTTTGGAAGAATTTGAGCAGGATTGGTATTAATTCTTTCTGGAATGACTGGTAAAATTCAGTTGTGAAGCCATTTGGTCTTGGGCTTTTCTTTTTTGGGAGGTTTTTGATCAATGATTCAAGATCTTTAGTTATGACTGGTTTGTTGAGGCCTTGTATTTCTTCTAGATTCAGTGTAGGTTTGTGGGTTCCTAGGGATTTGTACATTTCATCTAAGTTGTCTGATTTGTTGGCATACAGCTGTTCATAGTATCCTCTTATGGTCTTTTTTCTTTTTTCACTTCTGTGGGGTCAGTCATAATGTCCCCTTCTCATTTGTGATTTTATTCATTTGCATCTTTTCTCTTCTTTCTTTGTCAGTCTAGCTAAGGATTTATCCATTTTATTGATCTTCTCAAAGAACCAACTTTTGGTTTTGTTGATTTCGTTATTGTTTTTTTTTAATTGTCAATTTCATTTATTTACAGTCTAGTCTTTATTTCTTTCCTTCTGCTTGCTTTGGGGTTAGTTTGCTGTTCTTTCTCTAGTTCCTCCAGATGTGCAGTTAGGTCTTTGATTTAGCTCTGTCTCTCTGTTCCCTATACACTATATATAGTGATATAATGATTCAAATCAACTCAAGCATAAGAAAGCTATATGTATAGGGAACATGAAATAAGCAAAGGATTGTCCAATAAACAGGTAACCAACTGTTTTATCACAATCTTTCAAGATATACTTACATATATATATAAGCTCACCAAACTGGGAGAACCTCCAACATCTGACCCACAAGAGTGTGACTAACAGCCAGCCAGAGTTCCAATCAGATGCAATATAAATGCATATATGTATATCTAGTTAGTTTAACAAGTTTATACTGACAGAGTGAGAAATGAGTGACATTACAAGTCAGTAGATTAAATCAATATTGAACAGAATCATAGAATGACAGAGAATAGAAAAGTCTATATACAAAGTCACCAAACAAAATATTCTGCCAAATAAAGGTTAACAATAATGGAAGTTTAGTATAATGGGTTCCTTAAATGCAAAGGAGATGGAAAGTATTGATACATATTTAAGTCAAAATAGTACACAGAAATAGCTGCTTATTAGTAATTAATATGATATGTGCCCTCAAGCTACACACAGGGGTCCAGTTGTTGTGGAAATTCACAAGCCATTAAATAGTTAATAAGAAATTAAGTAATGATATATGTATATACAAACTCACCAAACTGGGGGACACACCAACATCTGGCTCATGGCTGGGAAGTCCTGAATCAGCAGCTGATATCAAAGTTCGATTGGAAACACCACCTGGGCAAAGCGTCCCCTCCCAGGATGTGACTTCCTTTGGCCTGACTAGGGACTGTCCCTTTTATTGAGCTCATAATCAGTGAACTCAATATTATAGGCACCAACTTGGGAGTGCACAGTACATTCCAAGGTTTATGTGTCAGTCCCTGAGAGAATGGCCAGTTTTCTCAAGGAGGAACACAATACTCCCCGGAAGGCATCTTATCTTTTTTTATTGGTTACAAAACATTCCCCAATGTGTCCACTGTTCTAGTTTTCATTATTCCTCCTGAAATATGAAAAGTGCTGACCAGCAAAACATTGGTTTGCTGATTAACAAAGTTTTCTGCATGATATTTCACTTTTATGTTTGAACAATACTCATTAAATGTTTTCCCAATACACTCTTTTTTAATGTAGGCATTTAAGGGCCATAAATTTCCCTCTCAGCACTGCCTTCACTGCATCCCATATGTTTTTAAATGTTGTGTCTCATTTTCATTTATCTTGAGATATTTACTGGTGGTCTTACAATTTCTTCTTTGGCCCACTGATTGTTTAAGAGTGTATTGTTTAACCTCCATATATTTGTGAGTTTTCCAGTTTTCTACCTGTTATCGATTTCCAGCTTCATTCCATTATGATCAGAAAAAGTGTTTTGTACAATTTCAATCTCTTTAAATTTATTGAGACCTGTTTCATGACCCAATACAGGTCTATACTGGAGAATGATTCATGAGCCCTTGAGAAGATTGTGTATCATACTGCTTTGGGGTGCAATGTTCTTTACATGTTTGTTAGGTCTAGTTCATTTATCATATTATTCAAGCCCTCTGTTTCCTTATTGATCTTCTGTCTTGATGTTCTATTTCTTGATGGGAGTGGTGTATTGAAGTCTCCAACTCCTATTGTAGAGATATCTATTTCCCCCTTCAGTTTTGCCAGTGTTTGCCTCATGTATTTTGGGGCACCGTGGTTAGGTGCATACATATTTATTATTGCTTCTTGGTGGATGGCACTTTTTATTAATATATAATGTCCTTCTTTGTCTCTTATGACAGTTTTTAAAAAGAATATTATTATTTTAAAGATTTATTTAATTAATTTATTTCTCTCTCCTTCCCCCACCCCCACCCCAGTTGTCTGTTTTTTGTGTCTATTCGCTGTGTGTTCTTCTTTGTATGCTTCTGTTGTTGTCAGCGGCACGGGAATCTGTGTTTCTTTTTGTTGCATCATCTTGTTGTGCCAGCTCTCCATGTGTATGGCACCATTCTTGGGCAGGCTGAACTTTCTTTCGCACTGGGTGGCTCTCCGTATGGGGCGCACTCCTTGTGCATCAGGCTTCCCTACACAGGGGGCACCCCTGTGTGGCTCGGCACTCCTTGTGCGCATCAGCACTGCACATGGGCCAGCTGCACATGGGTCAAGGAGGCCCGGGGTTTGAACCATGGGCCTCCCATGTGGTAGACTGATGCCCTAACCGCTGGGCCAAGTCCGCTTCCCTCTTACGACAGTTTTATATTTAAAGCCTATTTTGTCCAATATTAATATAAATAACCAGCTCTTTTCTGGTTACAGTTTGGGTGAAATATCTTTTTCCAACTTTTCACTTTCAACCATTTGTGTCCTTAGGTCTAAGATGCTCTTGTAAACAGCATATAAATGGATTGTATTTTTAAAAAATTCATTCTGCCAATATGTTTCTTTTGATTGGGGAGTTTAATCCATTAACTCTCAATGTTAATAATGTAAAGGCAGTAATTACTTCAACCATTTTATCCTTTGGCTTTTATATGTCATATATTATTTTATCTCTCTTCTTTTTTTTTAACCCTTTTAATTACACCTACTGGTAATCTTCATTTCTGCACTCTCTTCCAAGCTGTTCTCTCTTGTCTTTTCCTTTCAGCCTGCAGAACTCCTTTTAGTATTTCTAGTAAGGCAGGTCTCTTGTGGATGAACTCTCTGTTTCTGTTTATTTGTGAATATTTAAACTCACCCTTATTTTTGAAGAACAGTTTTTCTAAATAAGGAATTCTTGGCTGGCAGATTTCTCTTTCAGTGCCTTAAATATATACCTTCTTGCCTCTGGTTTCTGATGAGAAACTGGCACTTAGTCTTACTGAACATCCCTTGTATGTGATGAATCACTTTTCCCTTGCTGGTGTCAGAATTCTCTCTTTGTCTTTGGTATTTGACATTCTGATTAGTATTCATCTTTGAGTAGGTCTATTTGGATTTATTCTCTTTGGAGTATTTTGTACTTCTTGGACTTGTACATTTATATCTTTCATAAGAGTTGGGAAATTTTCAGCCATTATTTCCTCAAATATTCTTTCTGACCCTTTTTCCTTCTCTTCTCCTTCTAGGGTACCCATGATGTGTATGTTTGTGCCCTCTGTGCTGTCATTCAGTTCCCTGAGACACTGCTCAATTTTTCCATTCTTTTCTCTATCTCTTCTTCTTTCTGTAAGACTTCAGATGTCCTGTCCTCTAGTTTGCTGATCCATTATCCTGCCTGTCCACACCTGCGATTGCATGTCTCTAGTGTATTTTTTAATTTTTTTAATTAATTAATTTTTAATGTTACATTAAAAAAATATGAGGTCTCCATATACCCTCCACCCCTCACCCCACTCCTCCCATAACCATAACCTCCTCCATCATCATGGGGCATTCATTGCACTTGGTGAATACGTCTCTGAGCACTGTCTAGTGTATTTTTAATCTCTTCTATCATGCTTTTCTTTTCCATAAGTTCTGTTATTCAAGCCTTCAAATTCTTCTTTGTGTTTGCAGAGTGTCTTCTTAATGTCTTTTATCTCTTTAGCCATGTTTTCCTACAACTTCTTGATTTGAATTAGGAGATTTGTATGAATGAACATCATTGATTAGTTGTTTCAAATCCTGTGTCTCATCTGGAGCTTTGACTTGTTCCTTTGGTTGAGCCATATATATATATATATAAATTTTTTTTTTTTTTGGTGTGGCTTATAGTTTTTTGTTGATGTCTAGGCATTTGATTATTAAGGTGAGCTTACTCTAGTTAGTATCTCTCTCTCTTGCCTAGGGATTTAGTGTTGCATGGGTGTGTGTTAGTGCTGTTTTTTTATTTTTGGCTCAGCTTATTCAAGGTCTTTAGGACTGCACCTTTTAACTGCTCTAATCAGGGCCAGGGACCCAGTGATAGGGTGCAGATCAGTTTCCAGGGGCCTTGGGGAGGGGGACAGGAAAGGTACCAGAATACCTCTTTTATTTACTTTTTCTTTCTTTGCAAGCTCTTTCCTTGTTGGCCAGCAACCCTCTTTGTTCAGACCTCAGGGGGAATGTGTTAACTGGAATCCCACTAGGGTGGACAGTATAGAATCAATATCCTGAATAATTCTCCCTCAGGATGGGCTATTCAGATTTAAGCATCACAAAGCAAATTTGTTCAGAACCTTCTCTCTTCCCTTGCCTGGCTGCAGCCTCCCTTTTCCCAGGTAGGTGTTAAATTTCCACTCACCAACTGGTCCTGGTCAACAGGGAGGTTGTTTGAGAAGGTAGCTTCTCTTTAGTTCCCTGCAGTCTCCAGGGAGAGCAGTGCCATGACCCCACCCAGCCTGCATGGGTGCACCCTGTGGAATACTGCAGACCAAATTTGCTGGCCAAAAGTCAGATCGGCCATAGGCGGAGTCCCTCCCTTTCCCTTCTCCTGGGGAAGGAGACCCCTGTGGCCCCCTCAGCCCCAAGCCACTGGCCATGGGCCAGAGGACCCACTGCTGTCTGTTCCAAGGATAGAGAATGGGTGCAGCAGCATGGGTAAAGCTGCAGCTTTGCTCACAGATCTTTCCTGCTGACTCTCTTTTTCTTCACTCCTTTCTCTTCTGCGTGGCATTCAGCCTTTCCCTGGTGTCCTAAGCCCTAGAACAGTTTTCTGGACAGTTTTGCCTGTCCTCTAGCTATTTTTTTGGGTAAGAAGTGACTCCTGTGTCTGTAATCCTCCATTTTCTTGGAGGTTTCCCTCATTTTTGAAGGACAACTTTCCCAGGTATATTATTCTCAGGTAACAGGTTTTTTTCCCCTTCTTTCAACACTTTATATAGGTCCTCTCACTGTCTTCTGACTTCTGTGGTTTCTATTGAGAAATTGGATATTAACTTATTAAGGATTCCTTATATGTGATACATCACTTCTCTCTTGCTGTTTTTAAGATTCTGTCTTTGTCTTTGGTGTTGCAGAGTTTGATCATAATGTTTCTTGGTATAGATCTGTTTGGTTTCATCCTGTTTGGCATTTGTTTGAACATCTTAGATTTGTATATTCATACCTTTTATTAGATTTGGGAAGTTTTCTGCCATTATTTCTTCAAATGTTTTTTTCTGGGCCATTATCTCTATTCTCCTTCTGGGACTCCTATGATGTGTATATTGGTATTCTTGACAGTGTCCCACAGGTTCCTCAGTGTTTCTTTTGTTTTCCTTTTTTTAAAAGATTTATTTTATTTCTCTTCCCTTATCCCCTGCCCCCCCCCCCCGCCCCGTTATCTGCACTCTTGTATCCATTTGCTGTGTGTTCTTCTGTGTCTGCTTGCATTCTCGGCAGCACCGGAAATCTGTCTCTTTTTGTTGTGTCATCTTGCTGTGCCAGCACTCCATGTGTGTGAGCAGGCTGCACTTTTTTTGCATGTGGCAGCTCTCCTTGCGGGGCATACTCCTTGCACATGGGGCTCCCCTACACAGGGGACACCCCTGCGTGGCATGGCACTCCTTGTGCATGGCAGCACTGCATGTGGGACAGCTTACCACATGGGTCAGGAGGCCCTGAGTTTGAACCCTGGACCTCCTATATGGTAGGTGGACACTCTATCAGTTGAGCCACATCTGCTTCCCACATTTCATTTCATTATTTTTTCCTTCTGCTCCTCAACTTGGACAATTTCAGTTCTTTTGTCTTTGAACTTATTGATCCTCTTTTCCTCCTCCAAGCTGTTCTTGAATCCCTCTATTAAAATTTATACTTCAATTTTTGTGCCTTTGAGTTCCATAATTTCATGTTTTTTAAATAATTTCCATCTCATTATTGAAATTCTCATTTTGTACATGTATTATTCTCCCAATTTCCTTTAGTTTCTTGTCTGTGTATTCCTTTATTTCATGTATCCTATTTATGAAAATTGCTCGAAGACCTTTCATTAGTAATTCCAGATGTTGTGGTTCATTGCTCCAGAATACTTTTTGCCCAATTTTTTCCCCCTGTGGTTGGATCATACTTTCCTGTCTTATTGAGTGTTTTGTAATGTTTTTGGATCAAGAACTGGACATTCTGAGTATACTGTTGGGGTCACTCTGGAAATCTAGTTCTTTCACACTTCTTCAGTCTGCCAGACTAAGGACAAGATGAAAGGAAAAAAAGGGAAAGAAGAGGGGGAGGGTGAAGAAAAGGGAGAAAAACACTGACAGACAAGACAGCCATGTTAAAAAAAAAAAGCAAGAAAAAAAAAAAATGAAATGGCAGTGCCTCTCCAAGTTTCTTATTTTGCGTTTGTGGAAAACGAGAAGCTCCTGCTTTCAAGGCTGAAACCTAGACAAGTTGTCCTAAATGTCCAATCTGGTTCCAGTGTTACCATTAGTTAATTTCAGTATCTTTTTTCCAGCTCTTTCATTTTTCTGGTGGAGGGGGATTTGTAAAACTTCCTACTCCACCATTTTCAATCTGCACTTAAATCCTAATGTGAGTTGAAATGAATTTGAATTCCCAAAATTAAAGGTATTATTGCTATTAATGGTACTATAGGCTTTCTATCACTTTGTGTCTTATAAATCCACTTATTTCTTGTTACAAAGCATTTAGAAAATGTAGTTATATATGTTCTCTTTCATGGAAAATTTCTTTGTATAAAAAGGATTTCCTTTTATTTTCTATTTTTAAATATTTGATACAAATCATCTCCATATTTTCATATGGATGGTTTATATTCATATTTTCTAAAAAGTACTTTTTTTGTTTTCTTTTATCAAATTTGTAATGAGAGTAAAAGGCTTAGGTGATTGGATGCTAAATTTCCACCATTCTATAAAAATACTGGAGTTTTTAAAAAATATGAAGTTAACACTGGTCCATCATTCCTGTAAAAATATAGAAGCTTCTTATAAAGTTAACTTTTAAAAATGTGCAGTGCCTTCTCTTGCTTGAATTGGTGTTTCTTGAGTATTTTCTGTTTGGTTAATTGTAATAGTTGAATACTAAATGTATAGTTGTAATTTGAATAAAACTATATCTTCCTTCTACAAAATTATCCAGGGAGTACTATATAGCGACAAAATAGAAGAAAAACTGGTTTCACTACAACTTGACTAGTCATGACTGAAATGATGTATTAGCTGGAATCTCATTTTTATTTTGTGATCTCCTGTGCAGTTTGAAAAATATGTATTCACTGTTTTGGTACAAAGTTCGATATTTATTGAACCAAGCTTGTTAATTATGTTATTACTGTTAATTTCAGAGGAAGATATGTTACAGTCTTACAGTGTGATTATAGATTTATCCATTTCTTCTTGCATTTATTTTCTGTCCAGTTTTACTTTATATACCCATTTCAAACAGGTTTTAGAATTATAAAGATTCATAACTATTATATTCTCTTAGTGGATTTTGTCCTTTTTCCATTAGGAGCCATTCCTCTTTGTCCCATTTAATGAGTTTTGCCTTGAACTATTGTTTAGGTATTGTCTCTTGGGAAAAAAAACTAGATGTAGAGTGTTTAGTTTTATTATGTTAATTGTTTAGTTTTAAGGTCTTTGTCTTTAATGTTTGAATTTTATGCACGTGTATGTATTGTGATTATTGATTTTTGTGGGATTATTACTACCAATTCATTTTATGCTTTTTAAGTTTGCTGTGATTTTTCTTTTTGTCCTTTTCTGTTCTTTCTAGATTAACTATTCTTCATTATTTCTTTTTTATCATCTAATCATTTGGAAATTGTTACATATTTATTTCTTATCTTCTAATTGCTTCTTCACAATTTTACCACATATTTAAATGTACTTTTTAGATCCAGTCATTGCTAGAAAATTTAGATTCTCCGTCTGACCAATACTCCTTGCCAGTGATTGGTTTAAAAGTGGGCAAATGATATAATTCTGACCAATAAGATGAGGAGAACTCTGCTTAGGACTCTAGGAAAGTTTTCCTTACCTTTTTTTTATTACTATTATTTTATTTCTCTCTCCTTCCGCCCACCCCAGTTGTCTGTTCTCTATGTCCATTTGCTGCTTGTTCTTATTTTTGTATGCTTCTGTTGTTGTCAGTGGCATGGGAATCTGTGTTTCTTTTTTGTTGTTGCTGTTGTTGTTGTGTCATCTTGCTACGTCAGCTCTCTGTGTGTGCAGCGCCATTCCTGGGCAGGCTGCGCTTTATTTCGCGCTGGGTGGCTCTCCTTACGGGGCGCACTCCTTGCGTGTGGGGCTTCCCTACACAGGGGGCACCCCGCGTGGCAGGGCACTTCTTCTGTGCATCAGCACTGTGCATGGGCCAGCTCCACAAGGGTCAAGGAGGCCCGGGGTTTGAACCGTGGACCTCCCATGTGGTAGACAGACATCCTATCCACTGGGCCAAGTCTGCTTCCCTTCCTTAAGCTTTTAAAAAGATGTACATTAAGAGGATTTTTTTTTTTTTAAACTTCTGGATGTTTTCTTAGTTACTCCCAGACAGCTTTAGCAATCATGGGACCATGAACACAACAAACATACAAAGAAGCTGGAAGAGCACAGTAACATAAATAACCTTGGTCCTTGATGGCATTCTTTCAGCCTTTTTGGATTGGCTTTTTCTCACAGGCAGAAATATTTTAGTTGATAGAGAATTTGTTGAGATTGTGATGATATATAATCAAATATTGTAAGTGTTTCATAGAAGTGGACAAGAAGGAATGCTTACTGTTTTTAGAGTCAAAAGTGGAGTTTTAGAGTTAGTCCTGCTGATGCTATGATTCTAGACTCTTCCACACTGTGTACTGTGAGCAAGTTACTTAATTTCTCTAAGCCAAGGATAGGCAACCTTTTTCTGTGAAAGGCCAGATAGTAAATATTTAAGGCTTTGTGGGCCGTGCAATATCTGATGGAACTGCTCACTGCTGTTGTAGTATGAAAGTAGCCGTAAACAGTAAACAAATGAGCATGGCTGTGTTCCAATAAAGCCATGACCATGGAAATTTGAATTTCATGTAGTTTTCACATATCGTACAGTATTCTTTCCCCCCCCCAACCACTTAAAATATAAAAAACACTCTTAGCTTGCAAGCCACATAAAATCAGGTAGAGGATGAAATTTGCCTGTGGGTGATAAATTTTTCACATGTAAAATATGCATCATAATATGCATGCCAGGAGACCCTTGATAAATCTTTCTGGAAAATAAGAGGCTTCTGGTCTATTTGCTATATGATGATTCTACATCTAGGAAGGGATGATATTGATAAACTGTATTTTTAGAACAAAATACTGCAGAGAATTGGTCATTTCATCCCCAAAGCTCATTTATATAAAAGGTAATAAGGGAAGAAAATAGAAACATGAATATTCTGCAGATTTCTTAAATCTTAGTCTCTGTCTGGATTAGTCTTCCTACTTGGTATCATTTCTTTTAAAGAACAGGGACTGCCTCCCTCAGTATCTCAAAGAACTGATAACTATATTATAAAAGAGGAGATCCTGTCAGTTTGCCTCTTTAGTAAACTGTCAAGTTATATTCACAGAGCTTGACTATGGATGAACCTTTCTTTCCTTCCACACCTCCAAATATTACCTGGCAGAGAGGGGAAGTCTCAATGGCTCAGGCTTTTACAGTGAAAACTTCACCCATGGAAAGCTTAGAAATATCCGACTATACCATATTATTAACCTAAGTAAAAATAAAAGGATTTCATTTGCAAAAAAACATTGGACTGATTTCTGTCCCTCAAAATTCTGAATTTTTACTCTCAATAAAAAGAATCAATAAGTTCTTACAAAGGGAGGTCAGTTCTCTCCAATCTTTGGCAAAAATTCCTAAAAATACTAACTTTAGTGTTTTAGTTTAGAGATAGTTTTATGGGAACTCAAAAGTTAGCTTTTGTTATTTAGTTATTTTCATTATCATCTATTTCCTTGTTTATTTTATGCCTACCATAGATTTGTCAAATACTGAACAACATTGATAAATTTCCAATACTGAAGTATTTTTGTCCATTACTTTTTATTTATTTATTTAATTTATTTTTTGTATATAAAGGATTAAAAAATTCCAATTTAATAAATTTTGGAAAAGCAAATATAAAATAATGTGGACTTATAAAACCAGAATTTACAATTATCTGTGAATACTGAACATTACTTTTTATATCTCACAGTCTGGTTTATATATTTTAATGCAATGTTATTTGGTACATACTGGTTTGGTATTTGCTATATAAATTATAACCTTTATTAATATAAAATAAACTCTCACTATCCTATTTATTTTTGTCTTTAACTCTGTTTTTCCTGTTATTTATATCACAGCCCAGTTTTTTCATCCTTTCTTTTAATCTTAATCCTTGGTTCAGGGTATTTTTCCCGGAACAACATATAGTTGACTCTTTTGGTCTTGTCAGTCTTAAAGGGTTTGTCTTTTATCATTGGGTGTTTATTACAATATATAAAAATAAATTAATGCTATATCTTCATCTTCATTTTGTTACCTTATTTTATATAATTCTTAAATTACTTTTTTATTCTTTATAACATTTGCTATATAATTCTTTTAATCTCTATTTTGAAATTAGGTATTTTGTTTTTCAAACTTTTTATTTTTATTTTTAAAAAAGCTTTAGATTACATAAATGTTACATTAAAAACATAAGGGATTCCCATATGCCCCACTTCTTCCCCCTCCCAAACTTTCCCATATCAAAAACATCCCTTAATTAGTGTGGTACATTTGTTGCAATTGATGAACATATCTTGAAGCATTGCTACAGTAGTTACTTTTGCCAACAAACAAAATTCTCTCTAATCTGTAGTTCTCTATTTGTCAGTCAAGAGTGAGTAGTGAGGGAAACGGACTTTGGCCCAGTGGATAGGGCATCCGTCTACCACATGGGAGGCCCGCGGTTCAAGCCCCGGGCCTCCTTGACCCGTGTGGAGCTGGCCCATGCGCAGTGCTGATGCGCGCAGGGAGTGCCCTGCCACGCAGGGGTGTCCCCCGCGTAGGGGAGCCCCACATGCAAGGAGTGCACCCATAAGGAGAGCCGCCCAGCGCGAAGGAGGGAGCAGCCTGCCGAGGAATGGCGCCGCCCACACTTCCCGTGCCGCTGACAACAGAAGCGGACAAAGAAACAAGACGCAGCGAAAAGACACAGAAAACAGACAACCCGGGGAGGGGAGGGGAATTAAATAAATTAAAAAAAAATAAATCTTTAAAAAAAAAAAAAAGAGTGAGTAGTGAGAACGAGTTTTGTGGTTCAAGATTGTGAACTGAACACATGTGTTATGTTCTTGTCTCTACTTAAACCCATTCAAGAAGAGTAGGGAGATACAAAAATGAGTCAACCTAAAGGGGCAAAGATAAAAGGAAAGGGGGGATCTAGAGGTCCTAGTAGTCATGTGATTTTATCAATTCTAGAAGATGAAAAACAAATGCTGTTTCCTGGTAGTGCAGGAAGCCATGTCCCAGAATATGCTGTGAGGAGGCTGCAGTGAAATGAGAGCCATTTTTCTCTCCAGAGAGACTTCACATTTCATCTTAGCAGGCAGGGCAGAGAGGGAAGAGTGAAAAACAGGCCAGAAAATAGGGGAAAAGGAGAGATTAATTGAAGATCAGTGTATGTCTTAGCTTGCCAGTGCTGCTATGACAACTACTATGGGATGTCAAACAACAGGAATTTCTTCTCACAGTTTGGGAGGCTTGAAGTCCAACATTAAGGTATAGCCAGGCTGGGCTTTTCGCCAGAGTCTGCAGCATTCTAGTAATGGCTTGCCAATAATCCTTGGCATTCCTTGGCTGGTCTGTGCATCTTTGCTTCTGTCCCATGGCAATCCCTCTCTCCTTCTCTGCATTCTCCTATTTGCATCCACATTTCCTCTGCTTATAAAGACTTCATTTTGGATTAAGGCCTACCCTGATTCAATTTGGCCTCATCTAAGTAGGATCTTAGAAGATTCTATTCACAACTGAGCCCACACCTTAATAATAACATATTTAAAAGTCCTATTTACAAAGGGGTTCACACCCAGGGGACTGTGGGTAGGGTTGAACATGTGTTTTGTGGAGGACGTGATTCAATCCCAACAGTATACAAAATTACCGTAATAACAGCCCCTACCCATCTCTTCCCTCATGCAGAATAGGGGTGGTGGGAGTCAGGTGTATGCAAAGAATTCTCTTTCTAAAGAAATTGAATCTTAGGGGTGCTAGGGCTAACAATATGATTATTGACTCTGAAACGGGTAGGTAGACATTCAGTAAAGGGTCAGATAGTAACTATTTTAGGCTTTGTGGGCCACGTAAGACCATGGTGTTATGGTTTCTGTGGCATATTCCTCTGTGTGTGTGTGTGTTTACAATCCTTTAAAAATGTAAAAACCATTTTAGCTGAAGGATCATACAGAAACTCTCTGGCCTGCAGCCTGTAATTATCATCAGATAACCCCACCAACTGAGAGCTGACTTCTTCATAGCTCCCTCCCAAAATAAACCTGCCAGTCAAATGTTCTACCCAGATACATAGAGCACGTAATCCTACTTCCAGTTTAGGGCGTGAGGTCTATTTGGAAACAGACCTAATTACACAACAGTAAAGGTATCCACACCTCTTATCTAGAATAATCAACCATACTGAATTTTTAAATATGAGCAGACAACCAAGGCTTATCAGATATTTGAGGAAAAGCAACTTAAAAGAGAAAGACCAAGATAAACAGAAAAACTGATCCTGGAAGGAAGTAATAGAATTCAGGGAACAAAGCAGGATGAAGCGATATTTTCTAGCCAGTATTTCTAATCAGTATATTGTAAGAGATTCAAGATGCTTTTGCATCCCTAAAACAAGAACAGCTATAGAAAATGAATAGTAAGAGAATAAATGATGCTTTACAAGTTAAAAATATGATTGCTAAAGTTTAAAAAAAATAAAAGAGCCAATGGCAGGGATAAAAGGTACCAGTGGAAAAAAATATCCCAGGACATTGATTAAAAAAAGAAGAGGGATGTAGCTCAAGTGGTTGAGTGCCTAATTCCCATATATAAGATCCTGGGTTTAATCCCTGGCACTGCCTAAAAAAAAAAAAGAAGAGGAAGAAGAAAAATATGGCAATATATAGAAACAAGGAGAAAAGCTATACATCTATAGTGTTCAACATGCATAGAAATTTTATAATGGAGGGAAAGAAATTATAAAAATGGATGACTTTCCCAAGGCTTAAGGAACATGGACCTTCAGACAGAAGAAGCTCAAAGAGTGTCCACAATCCAATTTTTAAAAAACATTTCCATCACCAAAAAGATCCCTCAGGCTCATTTGTAGTCATTTTACATATCCATTGCCAGTTTAGACAATTTTTTAAAAATCAGTTTTTATACATATTAATAAAGCATACAATCCATCTAAAGTGTACAATTAATGGTATCTGATATATAGTAGTACATTCATCACTTTAATCGTTACTAGAGAATTTTCATTATTCCAATAATAATAATAACAAAAAACCTTCAGACAAAAAAAAGCTCTACCCCTTAATAATCACCACCCAATTTCTCTATGTTTCCCCTGCCCAGGCAACTTTTAATCTCTCTCTATAGCTTGGCCCTTTCTATACATTTCATAAAAATGGATTTGAACAATATAGGGTCTACTATGACTGGCTTCTTTCACTTAGCATAATGTTTTTGAAGTTCATCCATGTTGTAGCATGAATCCATATATCATTTCTTTTTATTGATGAATAGTCTTCTATTATATGGCTATACATTTTTGTCTGTCCATTCATCAGATGATAGGCATTTGAATTTCTGGTTTGGGGCAATTATGAATAATGCTCCTATAAACATTTTTATATAAGACTTTATGTGAATGAAAGTTTCCCTTTTTCTTAGATACATTAATATGTTAAATTTATTTTTAGCTTTTTAAGAAACTGCTGAACTATTTTCTAAAGTGGCTGCTCCATTTTGCAGTCTTACCAGCAATGTATGAGTGTTTCAATTTCTCCATATCCTTGCCAACACTTGTAAATGTCTGCCTTTTTTATTATAGTCAATATAGTGAACGTGAAGTGGTATTTAATTGTGGTTTTTACACAGATTTCTCTAACAGCTACTTACTTGTTACTAATTTCAACAATACTTGAAAGCTATTCTTGAATTTTCTTTCTTTCTTACTCTGTGCCCTTTCTGTGGGGGTATACCTTATAAATATATATATATATATAATTACCCTTCTCCCATTTCTTTATTTCCTCACTATTCCTTATTATTAAAGTAGCCTTCAAATTGCTTTCTCTGATATTAGTTCTTTCACAGGTTCCAATCTATTTTCCACACTGCCATTAAAATGAATTTTCTAAAATGCAGATGTGGTATTTAAGATAAAGCCTACATTCTGGATCTCGCTTCTTTTCCACTATCTATTCTCATCATTCTTTCCCCCAGCATCCACCCTCCTTCAAACCCTCACACTTGACACACACTTTGCACATATCCTAGCTTGCTGATAAACCCGTATTATCTAAACACACTAGGACTTTCTTCTGTGCATTTGAACATGCTGTTTCTTCTGTCTGGAATGTTCATCCTTCTCTGTTTACAAACTCCTTTTTATCCTCAGGACTTAGCACAGATATTACCCCCTCTTGGAATCTTCCTCTAATTCTTCTTAACTGCTCAGCATTGTGTGTATGTATGTGTGTGTATATATATGTGTGAGAGGATATATTAGGTTGAATCACGTAAAATTGTCAGTTTTGTAAGTCAAAATATAACCATATGTGAATTAACCTAAAACATTGCTGTAATTATTTATTTGTGTCTACATTTCCCACACAGCAAGAGACTCTCACTTGTTTAAGGGTAGGTGGCCACTTAGTACACCATTTGTTGAAAGATGGTTGGACAAATAAATAGTTAAATACCAAGGCTTTCAAGTAGAGTGTAAAGTTAGCCTGAAAATCATCAGGCTTTCCAATTTAGAATCACATGACCCCGAAGGTTAAGTTTATTTGCGTTATGCAAAAAATGATCAATATAAAACCAACTGCCATGATATCTCTAATAAGTACATCTTGAATGTCATGGATGAACTCATAAATTATTGCCTCCACATACAATTTAGTAGTCATTTTCATATTAGGAGACAGCATCATAATTCCATAGTTCAAATAAAATAATAAAGGATATTGACTTTTTAGAAAAACATCATTTTAAAATTCAGACAATGCAAGCTAAATGATATATATAATGATTATAGCTAAGTAAAAATTGTCTTTGAATGTGGGAGATAATATGTACAGTGAAAATAATTTTTTTGAGTGTGGGATTATATGGGTTTTTATGTTAAAAAAAATGGACTAGTTTGAGAGTTTTACATCGATCAAGAAATAATATTATCTGAATTGTGATTTCAGAAAAGAGAATCATCTAAATGCTTGGCATACTGAAAATAATTATAAGATAAAGAATCCTGTATCTCTTTAAGCAAAATTACAGTTTTAGTCACTATTTTAAAATTATTTATGATTTTTAAAAACTTGTAGCTTTCCTTAATGCATATATTATAGTTTTGCAATAGTCTGTAGGTAGTTAACATTGCTATCAGTATTAGTTGAGTTCAATGATTATATTCATTTCAGATTGAACATGTGTTATAATTTCTATTATATCTATAACCTACCTTCATTTTTATAAATTCTTCAAGCCATTTATATAAATTTTTATGTGACTTGTAAGGAAATTCCTAGTTTTAAAACTTCTTGTGGAACATGTCGATTAACTCCACATTAAAATTCCTTTTGTATACAAATTTACACAGCACTCTTGAATTATTCAGACATGCAAAGATTAAGGAGTATAAAGAATGTGGTTTACTTTGTAATTTTAAAAGCTGAACAGTGATTTCAGAGTCCAGCTTAGTACAACTACTTTTCTAAGTAAAATTCAGCTCCATTAGCAACGCTGAACATGTGGACTAAAAGGAGTAGTTCCCTTGGCCGGTGCCTGACTTCTATATATACCATAGTCTTTGTCTCAACTTCTCCCACACTACACGCTGCAAGCATATAAATCAGACTTTTGATATCAGTTAGAAAATGCAATGCACACGGGCTGTAGTCTGCAGTATTCAAAAACTTTTGAAATGCTGCATATCCAACAAAGGTACACACATTTGTGTGTAAATATAAGTTTTTATTGAGGTAAGTCTTGTTTGCTTAGAAGGAAACTCAGACATTGAATCAAATTAAATATGAGTAGTTTAATGTTCTCTCTCTCTCTTTCTCTTTCTTTGTCTTGCCCCTCCCACTCGCCCTCTCTCTTTCTGCATAAGAAAGAGCAGAGCTTTGGGAGAAGACCTTGACATTACACCTGTGTTAGTAGGAAGCTATCGATTCAGGTTTCTGTTATAAGGTCTTTCTGTTTTAGTTAAGTCCTCATTGTAAAACTGAATTGAGAGCTTGTCATAACGTAAGTATAAATCCTTCATCTCTTCAAATATGTTTTTATTCCTTTGTTTTTGGTATAGCAGATAGCATATAAATGTATCTCATTAGCTACTTTGCTTTGCCAGGTGCCAGACATTTTATAAAAGAAAGACATGTGTAGATTGGTAAATGTAATGTACAATCTATGGAAAACTTAAAAGTACTTTTATATAAAAGGTTTAGAGATGTAGAAATTTTAAATGCTTTTAAGGATTTTTCTATAGAGTTTTTGCCTTTTTCAGTAAACTGAAAAATTGGAAGCTACCAATTCTGCGTAAAAGCTAGATTCGAAATAGGCATTATGAAAAAGCAAAAAAGTCAATTAAGGTCATTCAGTTTCATTTACCAACTCATGGCTGTCATATATAATCCCATATAGTATACTACTACATAAACGATGTTTATTGAAAGTAAAACTTACCGAGCTTTTCTCTGGAGATTTAAAATTACATTGCATTATTTAGGCAATGATTTACATTTAACGCATTTATTCTATTTAGTGTTGATCTTTTAGTTTTATCTGTTTAGACTTTTTAATACATAATAAATATCTAAACAATAGATGATATAACCAAATAATTTTGTCATTAGTATATAAATGTCTTAATTATTTGCAATACTTAAAAAGTATTGCTATTAGAATATTTGATATTTGACAATGCTTCAAAAAGACTTTTCCTGAATAATTAATTTTAAATTATTTTAGGTGCTGTTTTCAACCCTAATCTTCTGAACAAGAATGAAACTATTTAAAAATTAAGATGACAACAGGTAATTTCTTGTAAGTTTAAACTTTTGTCAATGTGTGTCATGTAGCAATAGGACAATATATACATATATATATATTTATACAAGGCTGTATTTTTCCCAACTGAAAATTTTAAAAACATATGAGAAATTTTGGTTTGAAAGACGATCCTTTCCATATGACTATTTTATTTTAGAATTATGTGCTCCATTGCTTTTTACAGACTGAGAAATTTTAGCTTACGCTATATCTGATCTCAACTTCTTAAATAATAAATAAATGAAATTAGAATAAAAATAGATTCACAGATAGTGATTCAAGTTAGATGAGTTTTCCTCACTGGTAAAATACTAGGTGTTCAGACATGTCTGATTATCATCCAATTAAAAACAAGGACATTAATCTCAGCTATGAGAAGCAGTCTATTTTAAAGTTATACTCCACCCTCGAAGGAAAATTCTAATGAAATGTTACATAGGATTTGTTAGCTAAATTATCCCTGAAAATTTGTGTTACTTTATTAAAATTGTTTGATTATAAAAAAAGCATGACATTGTGTAAGAAAGAAAAATTCTAAAATAATTGGGATTGGTTTAATTATTTTTTTCTATATAAATTCTTGGTAGTTCTTCTTTCTTCTTTATGGTTTTAGTTCTGCTTTTCTTCTTTACATTTTTATAATTTTATAGTTATAATATGTTGAAACAGATTCTTCTTAATTCCAAAGTAAAAAGTTCAAATTTAATTTCAAATTTTGATTGTGGAGATTTCTGGCTCATGGCAATTTTATCTAATCAACAGGTATTAGTATCTAATTGGCAAATCAATGTTAGGTAATTTTTAAAAATTGTATACTATTTTTTTAAAATGCCAAATTGGATGCCAAATTGGAGTAATGCCATTTTCTTCTTCACACTCGGTGGCTCATTTCCTTGACAGGAACAATTAGGATCCAACAATGCACAATTTTAAAGCAATGTAGTTCCCCCTTCAAGGCCAAAGTATTCAACCATTTTCTTCTAATCATAAACAGTAGTATAATGACTCAAGTAATTCTTTTTTAAAATTTTCTCTATAATGATTTTGGTGACCAGGAATGAAAGGAATATGATTTTTTAAAGGGGGGTGGGTAGAATGGGGAACCTAGAAGGAAAGAGGGGGTACTAAAGGAGAGAGGGAGGGTAAAGGGATAGAGAAAATAAAGGAAAGGTCAAAGATAAGGAAGGAGGGAATGGGGAACAGATGTGGCTCAAGTGGCTCAGCACCTGATTTCCACATGGGAGGTCCTGGGTTCGGTCTGGTGCTGCCTTGAAAACAAAACAATAAGCAAACAAATGAAAAAACCAACTCAGGGGAGCCAATGTGGCTTAGTGGTTGAGTATTGGCTTCCCACATAAGAGGCCCTGGGTTCAGTCCCTGGTACCTTAAAAAAAAAAAAAAAAAAAAAAAAGGAAGGAATGATGGAGAAAGAGGAGGAAGAAAAAGGGAGCAACAGATAAACAGAGGTTTTTGTTTTTAATAGTCTAAAAGTCTAAAGATTTCGGTTGTATATCAAGCAATAACTTAGGTTTTAATTGTACTTTAGAACTTTAGATATGTCTTTACAGTTAATAGCTATTACTTTTTAAAAAACCCTTGCAAATCAAAACATTATGAAGATTATTTTGTGGTTTTTTTTAATGTTAAGATTGTCATATATAGAACTACTTAAAGACTATTTTGGATATCAGAATTTATTGCGACCATCTAAATCTTCTTCCCATAGCACCTTAAGATTTTAACTTCCTTTGACCTAGTATGGAGATTTTCTATTTCTATTATCTAGCTTATATATCCAATATAATTGATGACCATATCTTTAGGACTGATTATATTTTCTCTCAAAGGGATAGAAGTCCCTGCTTATTAATAAGATTAAGTCCTTCATTTTGAGAATGAGTTCTTCATTCTAAGTTTTAGGATTGCTGCTAAGATAGTTATTCCTATTTCTTGCTGCATTACAAAACACTTTAATTTGCCTTTCTATATTTATGTATATATATATGTATGTGTTTTAGATCATGAAGAGCCCTGTGGTCCCAGTTACAGGTCATTTTGCCTGAATGGGGGAATTTGTTATGTGATACCTACTATTCCGAGCCCTTTTTGTAGGTGAGTTGAATGGACTGGGGGGAGAGGGTAATTTTCTTTTTTTTAATCATCTACTAACTTCTTTGAGAAGTGATAAAAAGTGGACAAAAAGTGTAAGATGAAAAGGTGTAAGGAATACTCTTTATATTTATATAGAGCAAAATTATGCTCTTAAAACAAAACAAAGTAACAAATCAAATTCTCATTTCTTAAGGTGTTTATTTAGAAAACTGGTAATGGACGTTTCTAGCCTCATCAGATTTTTTAATGATCCATTTTGTGAACTGTATGATTTAAGCAGTTTAGAAAAGGTAGTGTGTTTAATATTACTGGCAAATAGAAAATTCACTAATGTAAAGGAGCCCACCATTGAGTTTAGAATATATAAATGCATGAAAACTGTGTTGATAATAAAACTCATCCTTGATATGTCAAAAAAGAAAATGAAGACTTAAACTTTTCTAATGATGGTAGCAAATTTTAAAAGAGAGTTGTCTTAGTCACTTTTGTTTAAAACACTATGATTCCAATGAACTGAAGAGAAGATGTTGCAATTCTGCTGAGATTCAGGGCTCAAATGGCAAATGAACAAACCAAAGATTTAAGTCTTTGGGGCATATATTTAACAAGTATAGTGCTAATTATAGGGGCAGAAGAACCATGTGTAGGGAAGCTATAAATGAGTCTAACTCTGTTACCCTGGAGAGCATAAATTCCAAAGTAAGGCCCCCTGACAGGGTGCTGAATTCTTGAGCTTGTGTGCCTTGCTTATAGTGTCTAGATGTCTCTAGAGTCCTCAGGAGCCCTACTGTTTTAGGGACTGTTTACTGTGGCAACCAATGAGATCCTGCTGAGATGTGCATAGCATGACCTCTGGAATTACCTTCTGACTCACTTTGAAATCTCTTAGCCTTAGAAACTCATTTGTATTTAATATTTCCCCCTTTTGGTCAAGGTCTTTTTCCAGATACATTGCTAGTTGGCACTTGGTAATAATCCTTTGGTGCCAAGGAGGCTCATTCCTGGGAGTCATGCCCTATACCAGGGGAAAGATAGTGTGTTTATATGCTAAGTTTAGTTTAGAGAGAGGCCATATTTGAACAAAAAAGAGGCTTTCAGGAGGTAACTCTTGGACAATATATAATACTAGGCTAAGTTTCAGTTTCACAAGAATAGTTCATCAGTACAGTCATCAATATCAAGGGCCAGTTATAATGGTCCATCTTCCTTCACTAGGCACTGCCCATATATTCAGGGGTGTCTTGCCATTCTATTAGAGAATGTAGCAGAACTCCCCAGGATGGGAATTCAATGGTCTTTCAGTTATTGTGTGGGTCTCCACCCATGGAGACAAGGCCCAGTGAACACTTGAACATATTCATATGCCTTAAAGGCATGTCCCAGGTGCACCTCTCCCCACATATACCCCATCGTTGACACCCCACACCAGTGATCCTCCTCTGCCACAGTTGTGACCCTTCTGTGATCCAAAGCCTCTCCAAAAATGAAGACAAAAAATAAATAAATAAAAGGAAAATAAAATAATAGTAATTTAAAAAAAATAAAGTAAAAAATAAATTTTTTTATATGTTGTGTCTTTCATCACTGTAAGATCTGTTATTTTTACATATACAGTGGTAATTTCTTCCATATGTTACCCCAGTGTCTTATTTTTTTCATTTTGTCTTCAAAGAAGCTTTAGGTTACAGAAAAGTCACATAGAAAATATAGGGGAGTCCATATACCCAATGCCCTCCCTCTTTTCCACTCTCCCCTATTAATAACATTTTACATGTGGATGGTACATTTGTTAAAATTGGTGTACGAATATTTATGCATTGCTACTAACCATGACAAGGAGATGATGATAGACAACACCTATCCCAGGGAATAGAGAGTATCTGCAACTGTAAGCAAGATAGTTCCATCATCTCCTGTGGGAACTAAGGTCCCTCTCAATTAAAAACAGAGTGGACATCACCACCCCCAAATCCTCAAGACTGGTAATGAACAGTGGACTAAAGTAGACTTATTATTATTGTATTATAGGTTTTTTATTATTCTAGCAATGGAAGAACTTGTATCATTGATTTAAAGGCAGTGGCCACCAGAGGTTCTGAGGGGAGAAAGGGGGAAGAGTAGGTGTAACACGGGGGCATTTTCGGGACATTGGTATGTCCTACATGACATTGCAATGATGGATACTGGCCATTATACATTTGTCATAACCTACAAAATTGTGTAGGGTAGAGTGTAAACTATAGTCCACAATTAATAGCAATGCTTCAATATGTGTTCTTCAACTGTAAAAAAGGTACCACACTAATGAACGATGTTGTTAATGTGGGAAAGTGTGGGAAGTGGAAAGGGTGGGGTTTATGGGAATCCCCTATAATTTTTATGTAACATTTATGTAATCTAAAGCTGCTTTAAAAATTTTTCCTTTAATAATATGATTTACTTTGGAAGTATTAAGTATAGTCAGTGATCAATAAAAGACTTCAAAATAATACTTGCATAGCCAGCTTCTGGTCAGTTTGAGTGAATAGGATGTAAGAGGATGAAATTACCTCTTTTGGTCATGAGTTAGCAGCCTCTCTGAGGCCCATAGACATCAGTGAAGGTAGCACTGAAAGATTGCAGGGTATTTTGTAGCATGTGTGTGAAATACCCTGCTTTTGCCTTAACTTAAAGGAGATGTATAGAATCTAGATCTAAAAATTTTACCTAAATAAAAGGATAGAAAAATAAAAATCATAGGAACGGTTAAAGAAATTGGGATTTAGTCTGGAGGAGAAGAAGCAAAGGAAGTATGAAAAACTCAAGTGTTTAGGGGTTTTCATATAGAGAATAGTGACTAGGTATTTCTCCTCTCAGGTGAACATGTAAAGGGAAAGTGATGGAGGAACCAACTAATAATTATTTAATATTCACAATGTGCCTCAACACTTTTTTTTCTTTTTTAATCTATCTGCTGAGATATAATTTATGTAAATAATATACATTCAAAGTACTCAATTGATGTATTTTGGCAAATGTTTACACCCATGAAACCACCACCACTACATCAAGATACAGAACATTTTCATCACTCCCAAAAGTTTTTTTGCATCACACACTCTCTCTTTATCTTTGAGAAAAGTCTGTATGTGTGTGTGTGGGGGTGGTGACTGTAAGGCACAGCAAAAATAAAAGAAGAGAAATTAAGTGACTTGCCAAAGGTCCTACAGCTAGAAAGAATCTAAAGTAATATATTCATTCTGAATCCCTTTTAAGGGGACATGGCATGTGGAATTCATAAAATGAAACTTAAAAGCTTATCAAAGAAAGCATTTAATCATAAAGAGAGGCTAACATTTTATATCTTGATCTCAGTGGAGGATACACGGGTGAAAAACTATCCTTTCTCCACTGAATTGCCATTGTGCTTTTGTTGAAAATCAATCGCACATATATGTGTGGGTGTATAATTTTTATCTAATTTAATTACATTGTGATCAGAGTACGTGGTCCATCAAACTGTAGACTTAATATTTGTCTATATACTGTGGGTCTGTTATGCTGCAGTGAAAAAGTTAAAGAATTAAGGGTACTGAAATTTGGAAAATCACTGAAATGAGACAAATCATAGGATTGTAATGTTATACTTTAGATGGATGATTTTTAGTGTATTTTCAAAGTGTTACTGATGAAAGAGGATGGGCAGCTTTGCCGATAATCCCACCAGGTTTAAGAATATTTCTAATTTCTTCCTGGTATCAGATTTTTTTTTAATGATGGGTAGAGAAGGAAGCAGAGTCACCATGTTGCATAACAGCAGGAGATGCTGTGGGAATGGCACCATCTGTGCAATGTGAATGGAGTACCCTGGAAGAAAATTAAGTTGCCAGGAATATTAGAGACTGAAAGATAAAGTAAGGAATATAATGACCAAGGGTTCAGTGAAGTTGAATGTCAGATATATCTTAAGTTATATATTATTTTATGCAATACTTTCCAATGAACTACCACATTTCTGATATAGCCCTATAGGATATAATAGCAATGTTTAAGGATGATAAACTCATTTTCCATCCCAATCGACACATACTATTTCCTATATTCTTTATTTCTCTTAATGACATCTCATCCATCTTTTCACTGAGAAATGCTAGACTCACATTTGACTTTATTAATGCCTCTTGTCCAGTTGTCAAATCTTAATTCTACCTTTCCTCTATTTCTCATTTTTCTAGTCTTCTTTCTTCTTACCATCATTATCCTAGCTCAGACCTTCTTAATCCCTGCTTTATCTGTAGAAATAGCCCTCCTAACCTATTTTCTGGAGCCCAGTTCTCATTATTACTCCTGCTAAAACAAAATTTATAACAATAGTTAGATATACTTTGCATTATGTTGCCTGCCTTGAACTGAATTTGTAACTGTTCCCCTGCCCTTTCTATGAATTATGCATATTCAGACTCTACTTACAGTTGAAGACTACCTCCTCCATAATCCCTCACTCCATCACAAATCAGAATTAATTTCTTCCTCCTCTGAACTTCCAGAGAAATATATAGAGTTTATTACTTTGTATTTTGTATTATTTATATGCTTATCTCCCTTATTGCACTGTAAATATTCCCCTACTCCATCCTACCATCTAGGACAGTGCCTTGCCCATAGTAGGCAAAATTTAAGTAATTGACCGAATAGTCAGCCACCTTTCAGAAATGTTTACTATATTTTCCTTGAGAGAAATAAGTGAATGAATTTAACAAAATAACTTGAAAAACTGTAATGACCAACAAGTATGTTTTACAAATTTAGTTTAGTCTTACAGAATGTTGATCTTTTTCCTCTTGACTTTTTCCCCCTTCTTTGTACTGTCTTTGAACATACTTTAGTTTTCATTATCTAGTTTCTTAAGTTAGTCATTTAACTCATCAATTTTTTTTTAGCTAATATTTTAAAGTTGAGGTCCCACATGATATCAGTTCTTTATCATTTAAGATTTGCTTTGTGACCTGGATTATGGACAGTATTTTAAATATTCTTTGTGTACTGGAGAAGAATGTGATGAGTATAGGGTTATACATATGTCCATTAGATTAAATTTATTATTGTGCTGTTCAAATTCTCTATATCCTTACTAATTTTTTATCTGCTTGATTTTTCAATAAATGAAGAGAGATGTCAAAATGTCTTGCTGTGATTTTGGACCTTCAACATCTCCTCAAAATTTCTGTTTATTTTTGCTTAAAATATTTTGAGGCTATGTCTTTAAGACCATATCAATTTAGAATGATTGTAACCTCTGGTGAAATCTCTCTTTATCAATATATAGTGACTTCTATTATCCCTAAAAATGATTTTTGCCTTACAGTCTATTTCCTCTGATATTAATGTAGCTATTCCAACTGAGCATTTTGGCTGATTTGACTGATATTGATTTGCTAAATACTTGTTTAGTTTTTTCTTAAATCTTTTGTTGTATTGGACAAAAAAAATAGTCTAGTAATTTTTAAAATCAGAGTTAAATCAAATTATATTTATTGTGATTATTCCTGATGTTTTGATGAACTTTTACATGTTGGTTTTGATTTCTGTATACCATGTTTTTTTTCTGCTTTCTATTAGAATGATTGGGTTTTTTTTATTTTTCCACCCTCCATTTCATTATTAACTTTATTTTCATTAATGTGTCTTGAAAGCACTTTAGTTAGATGTGTACAAATGGAAGAGAGAAAAGAGAAAATATTAGAATAAATAATGCATAGTAAATGTAAGTATTGTTTGTGAAACTTTTGTTTTGTGTGTGTGTGTGTTTGGCGTCACCTGGTCCCGTCTAACCAGACTAGTACTACTGGAATTTATTCTTCCTTCCCTATCCTCTTTGCCTTTCCTTAATATCATTTCCTCCAGAAGTATTGCAGTAGCTTACTTTACGCTATACTAATCTCATTCACAGTGCTGCTGTAACGATCTTTCTAAGAGGCAGATCTGACATTGTGTTTTCCATTCATGAAGTCTTTCAAAGGATTCCTGTGTCCTACAGTATAACTCCAAATTTCTTAGCCTTGTATTCAAAGCCTCTCATCATGTTGGTCTGTGTTATTTGTAATCCTTTTCTCCAGTCTCTTCATATATATCTTGAGTTCTAAACATTCTGATATGTTTGTAGATACCTAAACAGCTCAGCCTGACTCCATGCTTTAGCATATGCTAACTCCCTGCCTAAATGCATTTTTTCCTTTGTCCATGAAATGAAGGAATTTATAACCTCTTCTGTGAAGCTTTTTTTTAACATAATCAGGCAGATTCAGGGGCTCTTGCCTTTCCTCCTCTCGTATCTTATGCATTTTGTTCATACCTCTCTTATTCTACTAATCAAAATTTTAACTATTTATAGTATTCCTTCCCCACAATTGTGAGTTCCTAGAGGGTAGAGATTTTCCATCTTTCTACTTCTTGTTCCTAATACACAGTAAAGAAATGAATGAGTAAATAAATGGAAGAAGGAACAAAATACACCTACATATTTTTGTAAGTGCTTACAGAAAACTTGAAATTTAATTTTTTTAGTAGAATGTACTGGATTATCTTAATATCCTTAGCCCTAGGATATCAGTGAATAACCTTTATTTATGCATTCATTATGGGTGCTATTTTTTAAAAAAGATTTATTTTATTTATTTCTCTCCCCTTTCCCCCTGTTGTCTGCTCTGTGTCCGTTCGCTGTGTGTTCTTCTGCGTCCGCTTGTATTATCTGGAAGCACTGGGAAAATGCATCTCTTTTTTATTACATCATCTTGCTGCATCAGCTTTCCATGTGTGTGGCGCCACTCCTGGGCGGGCCGCACTTCTTTCATGCAGTCGGCTCTCCTTGCGGAGGGCACTCCTACGTGGGGGCCCCCCTGCGTGGCACAACACTTCTTGCGCGGAAGCACTGCACATGGGCCAGCTTACCATATGGGTCAGGAGGCCCTGGGGATCAAACCCTAGACCCTCCATATGGTAGACAGATGCTCTATCAGTTGAGCCATGTCCACGTCCTGTAGGTGCTATTTTTAACCTTTTTTTGTGTGTTTTTTAGTATATTTCTTATAAAAGTAAGGTAGTATAAATGACAGTATAAATATTTATTTTAGTACTCTTTAGTAACTGTAGTGAAATAAGTGTGATTCTTATCATCATAACACTTAATTTAGAGTTATTTGAATTCTAGTAGTCTTTCATATTTTTTTTCTTTTTCTTTTTTAAAGAAACTTTAGATTACTAAATGTTACATCAAAAATATAGGGTATTCCCATATCCCTCACTCCTTTCCCCTCCCACATTTTCCCCCATTAATAACACCTTTCGTTTGTGTAGTACATTTATTACAATTGATGAACACATATTGAAGCATTGCTACTAAGCTTGGTCCATAGCTCACATTATGGATTTATTTAAATGCTTTGTTTGTTTGTTTTAGGAGGTACCAGGGATAGAACCCAGGACCTCATACATGGAAAGCAGGCTTTCAACCACCTGAGCTACATCTGCTCCCCTACATTATATTTTAAACTTTGAGCCACACAATTTTATAGGTTTTGATAAAATGTATAATGTCTTGTATCCATTATTACAATATCATGCAGAAAGATTCCAATGTCTCAAAACTGCCCCATGTTATACCTATTGTTCCCTCTCTCTCCCCTCAGAACCTCTAGTGACCACTGTCTTTATATCAGTGTTACAAGTTCTTCCATTACTAAAATAATAATAAGTCTACTTTAGTCCATAGTTGTACATCCCCCATTACATTTGTTCATTTCTTTATCTTGAAAATTTGGGGATGGTGATACCCACTCTGCTTCTAATTGAGAGGAGACTTAGATCCCATGGGGCAGATGGATGGAACTGTCTTGCTTGCAGTTGTAGATACTCTCTATTTTTTGGATAAACATTATCCATTATCATCCTTTTGTTAGTTGTCCTGGGTGAGTCCAATGAATTGGAGAGTAGGTGTTGGCTACAACTCTACTGAGATTCAGGGCTCACCTGGCATGTGATCAGCCAGAAGATTTAAGTTTCTGGGACATACATTTAATAGGTATAGTGCTAATTATAGGTTTAAATAAATGGGGCAGAATAACCATGTATAGGAAAATTATAAATGAGTCTAACTCTGATACACTGGGGGAGATGGGTTATCATGTATTCCAAGGTAAGGCCCACCATAAATTCCAAGGATGCCAATTTCTCGGGGTTGTCTGCCATTCCTACAGTGTCTTGGTGTCTCCAGAGCCCTCAAGAGCACCCCTACTTGAGGCACTCTTTACTGTGGCAGTCAGTGAGATCCTGCTGAGACATGCATAAACGTAACCTCTGGAATGACCTCCGGACTTAGCCATAAAGACTCTTTTTGTATTTAATATTTCCCCCCTTTGGTCAAGGTCTTTTTCTTAACGATCATTAATTGGCACTTGGTATTAATCCCTAAGTGCTAGGGAGGCTTATCCTACGGAGTCATTGTACATGCCAGAGGGGTAGGTAGTGAATTTGTATGCTGAGTTTGCTGTAGTGAGAGGCCACATTTGAGCAACAAAGAGGCTTTCAGGAGGTAACTCTTAGGCAATATATATTACTAGGCTAAGTTTTTATTTCACAAGAACAAGGTTCTTAAGTACAAGCATCAATATCAAGGGCCTGGTGTATTGGTCCATCATTCTTTGCTAGGCACTGCCCATGTACTCCAGAGACTCTTGCCACTCTGTGAGAGAATATAGCAGGACTCTCCAGGATGGGAATTCAATATTCTGTCAGTTATTTTATGGGTTTCCATCCACCAAGACAATACCCCATGACCACATGAACACATTCATATTCCACAGAAGCACACTCCAGGTGCAACCTTTCCGACATATCTCCCCACCACTGATGCCCTGCACCATGACCCTCCCCTGCCATTTGCAAAACAAAAATCAAGAAATGAAAAACAAACAAACAAACAAAAATTCCCACCACTGTTGTTTCAACCACAGACCTACAAATTTCCAGAGTTCACCTCTTCCTTCTTCTGGTATACCCCTCAGTTCCATGGATAGTCCATCGCAACCCCCCTACCCTGCGCACCCTTACATTCCAGCACCATTGACCCCACTCACGTCCCTATACCACCATCACCCCCCTCCAATGCCAAACCACCGCCTTCCACCTTATCATGGGTTTTGCCCGTGTTGAGCATTGGCTCACCCTACTCTACTCCCTTTCTGTCTCCATATAACCTATCTTCCAGACTCTAGCTCTGTGAGACTACTCAATAGGCTTAGGTCCTATCACTGAGGTCATACAATATTTGTTCTTTAGTGACTGGCTTACTTCACTCAATGTAAGTTCTTCAAGATTCATCCATGTTGTTATGTGTGTCAATACTTCATTCCTTCTTACAGCTGAGTACTATCTCATTGTATGTATATACCACATTTCTCTTATCCATTCTCCTGTTGATGGACACTTGTGTTGCTTCCAACTTTTGGCAATAGTGAATAATGCCACTATGAACATTGGTGTGCATATATCTGTTAGTGTCCCTGCTTTCAATTCTCCTGGGTATATGCCCAGAAGTGGGATAGCTGGATCATATGGAAATTCTATAGTTAGCTTCCTGAGGAACCGCCAATCCTCCATAATGGCTGCACCATTCTACTTTCTCACCAGAGTGGATGAGGGTTCCCATTCTTACACATCCTCTCCACTTGAAGTTCTGTTTTATTAAATAGCCACCAGTTAAATAGGTCTAAAGTGATATCTCTCCGTAGTGAGTTTAATAGGTGTAAAGTGACATCTGCATTTCCCTAATAGCTAGTGATGTTGAGCACCTTTTCACGTGCTTTTTAGCCATTTGTATTTCTTCTTTGGAAAAATGTCTATTTAAATCTGTTGCCCATTTTTAAAAATGGGTTTTTTTGTCATTTTATTTTTGTGATGTAGGATTTCTTTATATATGCTGGGTATTAGGCCCTTATCAGATACGTGGTTCCCAAATATTTTCTCCCATTGAGTAGGCTTTCTTTTCACTTTCTTGACTAACTCCTTTGAAGTGCAAAAGTTTTTAATTTTAAGAGGTGTCATTTATCTATTTTTCTGGTATTCTTAATAAAATCTGTTTTGATTATTTTATTCAAAAGTAAAGTGAAATATTCAGTAATTTCTGAAGTTTCAAATTGATGATTTGGGGTTCTTTCTGATGACTATAAACTATATTTTTTCCTTAAAGTAATGCATATATATTAAAATTGTGATTTAGTGCACTACATGATGAGTAAACATGAAAATTAAAGATAAATGTAAATATATGAGTTCATATATTTATTTATTTTAGAAGAAAATATATTTTAGTGTTCTTTATCAACTCAGTGACAATGAAACTTGGAAGCATTTCAATTTGAATAGAAAAGAGAAAAATAACAATTTTAAATATGAGTATAGTGAAGTGCTTTTATTTTTCAGAAGAGCGAGATTTAACATGACATTTTATGACTAGGATTTATTTTATCTGAGAAGTTGTAAGTTAACAAAACAATCAGGTGTACCATACAGGATCCATATACATCACCCCACCACCAACACATTATATCGTTATTGACAGATTTGTTACAAATGATGAAAGAACATAGCCCTAATATTGACTAAGGATATTTTATGACTTTTTCCTGGAGCTGTTTCTTTAGCTTTAGGTTTTTTGGGGGGGTTTTCTAGGGAGGCAATCATTATCTGGAAAGGATTTTTTTCTTTCCATTTCAAGTTTTATACATTTGTTTTTATTGTCATCATATTTCTCTGGCTGAGACTCCAGTAAAAAGTTAAATGAAAGTGATAAGAATTATAGAAGACACCTTTTTTTTTTTTTTTTTTTAATTTTTTTATTTTTTATTGACTTTGTAATAATATTACATTAAAAATATATATGTGAGGTCCCATTCAACCCCACCCCCCCACCCCACCTCTCCCCCCCCCCCCCAACAACACTCGTTCCCATCATCATGACACATCCATTGGATTTGGTAAGTACATCTTTGGGCACCTCTGCACCTCATATACATTGGTTCACATCATGGCCCATACTCTCCTCTATTCCATCAAGTGGGCCCTGTGAGGATTTACAATGTCCGGTGATTACCTCTGAAGCACCATCCAGGGCAGCTCCATGTCCCGAAGACGCCTCCACCTCTCATCTCTTCCTGCCTTTCCCCATACCCTTTGTCCATTATGTCCACTTTTCCCAATCCAATGCCACCTCTTCTATGTGGACATTGGATTGGTTGTGTCCATTGCACCTCTATGTCAAGAGGAGGCTCAGATTCCACCTGGATGCTGGATGCAATCCTCCCATTTTCAGTTGTAATCACTCTAGGCTCCATGGTGTGGTGGTTGTCCTTCTTCAACTCCATCTTAGCTGAGTGTGGTAAGTCCAATAAATCAGATTGTAGGTGCTGGAGTCTGTTGAGGCTCAGGACCTGGCTATCACATTGTCAGTCCAGAGATTCATATCCCCTAAATATATCTTAAACCCCAACATTAACTGCACCTCCAGCACATTAGCATGAAAGTCTTATGAAGGAAGATCCCATCTGAGTCCAGATTCATCACACATAAACACCATTTCCAAAGAGGGGCCATCTGACCTGGTAGTTAACCCCATCGGCCATGACCATAACTCCCATGGGTCTCTTTAGCCCTCAAAGGAACCAATATCTGGGGGTTGTATCTGCTTTATCTGTCTCTCTGACTCTGCTCAGTTGTGCATGAGGGCAATCCTTCTGCCAGCCTCCAGACTCTTTTTTAGAAACTCGTAGCCATATAAACTCATTTCTCCTTTCCATTTCCCCCTTACTTTAGGTCAAACAGCATTTTAAAGTCATGTTATTTTATGTAGACAGGGATATTCTGCTGATCCGCATTGAACCTTCCGTATAAGGTCATTTTCCAGTTGCATCATCAGTTGGTAGTTGATAGTGGTCCCTCGGTGCCAGGGAGGCTCATCCCCGGGTGTCATGTCCCACGCTGGGGGGAAGGCATTGCATTTACATGCTGAGTTTGGCTTCGAGACTGGCCACATTTGAGTAACATGAAGGCTGACAGGAGGAAATTCCCAGGCACAATGTTGCTCTAGGCCTTGTTCTTATTTTAGGCTTATCAGCTCACAAGCATAGTCATTAGCATCAGGGGCTCACTGTTGAACCCTCACTCCCTCCCAGTCCCCGCCGCTGTACCTGGGAGACTGTCGCTGCTCCCCTAGGGACCACGACAGAGCACCACTGGCCAGGAACCCAGTACCCCCCCTGCTGTGGTTTTTAATTGTTGCCACTATGAGTATATCCAAACATTACCATGCACCCTGGACATATGTTCTGTACAGCTCCCTGTCAGCCATATATCACCTGTCATTGGTATCCCATACCAGTATCCCTCCATTGCCATTGTTGAAACACTCTGTGATCCAGAACTCCCCGAAATTTGAAGCCCAATATAATGTCATGGTCCCTTACTAGGGAATGGCATATAGCGATGGGTTTAAAGGTTTGATAAAGAACTTGGATAAAGTTAGATAAAGAACTTAGATAAAGAATGTTGACTTGAAAAAATTCTACATCCTATCTTTTTCTTTTTTTTTTTTTTTCCCCCCTAATTATTCAGCTTCTCTTCACAGGAGTCCTAGACCACAGCAATGCATATATATAATATACAGCACTCCCATACATCCACCACAAAACCTTTTTCCTTCCACAGCGATACTCTTACACCCTATTCACATCATATTTACTTAACGTGATGTACAGAGTCTGAGACATTAGCTTTCTAACAAGGTGACATCTGTGCTTACATTATGGTGCATACTTTAGGATACACAGTTCTTTACATTCTTAGTTATCCTATGTTTTACATTATGGTTTACATTATCAGTCTGTCATCTCCTATATGTTATGGTGTAATATTGCATGTTTTATATCCATCCTTGTGTACTCTCAAGAAACTCCTCTCTTACCCCCCATTTACCTTGGTTCCACACATTTAACGTCCATTTTCCCTTCCACCTTGGTGCCCACAGTGACAGCCAACCTCCGTTTCCTGAGGAGCCACTTCCAGAGATAGATGGAATAGTGTTCAGGGCCTAACTTGCTCAACTGCCCCAATGCCCTGGGAGCCACCCTTTCTCTCGAGGGATACAGTTCCCTCTATTTGATGGCATTAGTCCTCCCCAGGATGTGGGTCCACCCCCACTCTCACTACTTGGGTTTCTACCCCATGGTGTCACCCACTCTGGCAGAATGAGCATTTAGACATTCCCCAGGAGAATGGCATAGTTTTTAATATTCTCCTATTATCCTTTTTATTCTCTGTGCATCCAAGAGTATGTCCCCTTTTTCATTAATAATTCTGCATATTTGTGCCTTCTTTCTTTTTTCTTTGATTATTAATTTAGTTTTTTAAAGAACCAACTTTAGGTTTTCTTTATCTTCTCTCTGAGTCTTTGTTTTTTATTTATTTATTTTCTTTATTATTTTCTTTATTCTTTCTTTATTTTATTGTTTTTCTAACATTTTAGCTGGTAACCTGCCTTTTCTTTGATCTTAAGTCATTGTTTGTTCTAATGTAAGCACATAAATTTGTATAATTCCCACAACGTACTGCTTTCGCTGAATTCAGTGTTTTGAGATGTACTTTGTCTATTATCCGATTCTAGCTATTTTCTAAGTTGGTGTTTATAAATTTCCATATGTATTTTGTTGCTTCTTCCTAATATAACTGCAGTTTAGATGAAGAACAGGTCTGTTTAATAGTGATTGAGGCTTGCCTTACATTCTCACAAATGGTGGATATTGTATGTGGGAAATGTTTATGCAGATGTTTATGCAGTATTCTGTATATTTCAAATAGATCAAACTAGTTAATTGTGTTTTTCTAATATTTTATATATTCACTGATATTTTTGTCTGATTAATAATTATTGAGAGTGGTAGGTTAAACTATCCCACTATGATGGATTTGTCACCTCCTTCCTATAGTTTAATCTACTTTTGCTTTATTTATTTTGAAGCCATGCATGTTTAAAATTGTTATATTTTCTTGAAACATTGTATAGAAGCCCTTTTTGTCCCTAGTAATATTTTTTGCCTCTTATAGAGATAACTTTTTTTGGTTAGTAGTTTTCTTGAAAGATTAATGTATATTTTATATCCATTTAGTTTTGACCTTTCTTTGACCTTCTGTTTTAGATTTGTCTTTTACAAAAAGCAAATTAGATAGACTTGGGGTTTTATTCAATTTACAAATTTATGCCTTATGGAGAATTTAGTCCATTTATATTTTTTGGCCTAATTTTGAGTTGACCAACTTTTTCCTTCCACTTGATTTTTGTCTCCCTCTACTCATTGGGAAATTATATTTCTATTCCTTGAATGCTTGCCTTTGAAATTTTAATATGCATCTGTATTAGTTTCCTTATGCTGAATAAAAAATTATCACAAGCATGGTGGCTTAAAGCAGTACATATTTATATCTCAGTTTCTATGAGTGAGAAGTATGGGCACTTCTTAGCTGGGTCCTTTGCTCAGGGTCTCACAATGCTTCAAACAAGGTTTTAGTTGATCTGTGTTCTTATCTGGAGACTTGACTGGGGAAGAAATTGCTTAAAAGATCTGTTGGCAGAATTCATTTCTTGATGTCTGTGTGTCTGGGGTGCATGGCTTCCTGCTGGCTGTTGGCTAGAGGTACCTGCATGTCCTACAGAACACCTGCAGTTCCCTGACACATGGCCCTTCCCACAGGCTTCACAACATGGCTGTTTACTTCTTCAAGGCCAGGAGGAGAATTTCTTTCTTTAGGCTGCTAGTATGAAGTCTTATATGATATAATCATGGGGATTATATCTTGTCATCTTTGCTATATTCTCTTAGAAGCAAATCTTGCCCACACATAAGGGTATGGTTTACACAGGCATGAACATGGGTGCCATATTAGGTGTGTCTATCACAGCGTTCTTAAAATCTAAAGTTAATTTGTATCTTTACTTCCTTGAATATTACAAGGACCTTACCTGTTATTATTGTCCTGTATTTTAGCTGTTTTTTAACTTGACAAGTTCAACATAATTATTACTTCTACTATCAGCATTTATTTAGAATTCTGCATGAATTTATATTTTCTTTGGTCACCATTTCCTCTCATATCTCAAAACTGCTCTCTAGGATCAATTTCCTTCAAACTGAAGTGCATCCTTTAGTAAGGATGTGTTGATGATGAATTCTCTGTCTTTATCTGTAGTTTTCTTCATTTCACTTTGTTCTCGCAAGATAGTCTTGCTAAGTCTAAAATTCTAGATTGAAAGTTATTTTCTCTTAATATGTTGGAGATTTTATTCCGTTGACTTTCTGGTTTTTCTCATTGAAAGTACAACATCTATCAGGCTCTACTAAACATTCAGATTCATGAGAATTTTGACTTTGGATAATACTTCAGAACATAATGTTGAAGGAATCATAGCTAAATAATCAGGATCAAATCAGGCATTCCTCTTTAAAGAAATTCTTGTAGCAATTCATGCAACACAGTCGAAGTACAAGATGAGATCCAGGTCAGATGGGATGTAGAAACCACCCTGGTTTAGAAACTTAATGCCCCACAGAAACATGCTTACCCATCTCTTTGAAGATCACAAGGTACATACATTGTTTTGAGACCTTAATATTAAAGACTCTAAGAAGTCCTGTGGAAAAGAAACTTATTTAAATAACAGACAAATATTCCCAAATTTATTTTATTTGGGGACCCCCCTTTTTTTTGGCTTTTGGCTCATACCCATTTTGAGGCAGTACTTAAGGCCTAGAGAATTACATACTGCAAATCTATTCTAATAGTGCATGGATTAGAAATAAATGTTTACAGAAAATTTCAGGGGGAGACAAGAAATATGGCTTGTATTTCACACAATATAACAAAACTTCATGAATTTCTCTTTACAATTTCCTACTCTGATGAAATATTTCTCCATTTCTCCTTGTTGTTTTTTCTGTCTTTTTGTCTTCATATATTTTGAAGACATATTATTAGGTAATATCTTAGTTTTTCAGGGCTGCTATAACAAAATACCACAAACAAGTTGGCTTAAACAACAGGAATTTATTGACTCACAATTTGAAGGCTAGAAGTTTAAAATCAAGGTTTCAGCAGGCCCTGCCTTTCCTGAAGTCTGTAGTGGTTTGGTGGTGACTTGCTGGCAATCAGTCTTTGCCACCATCACATGACAATCTGCCCTCCTTCTGTCTCCTCCTCCAACTTGTATTTCCATTTCCAAATTTTACTTTCAACCTATTTGTATCCTTGGGTCTAAGATGAGTCTCTTGTAGGCAGCAAGAGGATGGCTCATGTGTTTTAATCCATTCTGTTAGCCTGTATCTCTTGATTGGGGAATTAAATACATTCACATTCAGTATTATTACTATAAGTGCATTTTTACTTCCATCATTTTATTCTTTAGCTTTCAGTTGTCTTATCTTTTTTTTTTTTTTAAGATTTATTTATTTATTTCTCTCCCCTTTCTCCCTACCCCAGTTGTCTGTTCTCTGTGTCTATTTGCTGTGTGTTCTTTCTTGGTCCGCTTCTGTTGTTGTCAGTGGCACGGGAATCTGTGTTTCTTTTTGTTGCATCATCTTGTTGTGTCAGCTTTCTGTGTGTGTGGCCCATTCCTAGGCAGGCTGCACTTTCTTTCGCACTGGGCAGCTCTCCTTATGGGGCGCACTCCTTGCACATGGGGCTCCCCTACGTGGGGACACCCCTGCGTGGCATGGCACTCCTTGCACGCATCAGCACTGTGCATGGGCCAGCTGCACACGGGTCAAGGAGGCCTGGGATTTGAACCGTGGACCTCCCTAACCACTGGGCGAAGTCTGCTTCCCCATTTGTCATATCTTATTTTCATCTTCCTTTTACCCTCTTGGTTATTCTTTCTGATAGTCTTCACTTCTACACTTTCCTTCAAGTCTCTCTCTCCTGTCTTTTCCTTTTGGACTGCAGAGCTCCCTTTAGTGCTTCCTGCAGAGCCATATTCTTACTTAGGAACTCTCTTACTTTCTGTTTATTTGTGAATATTTTAAACTCATGTTCATATTTGAAAACCCATTTTACCAGATAAAGAAATCTTGGTTATCAAGTTTTCTTTTTCAGTATCTTAATTATATCATACCACTGTCTTCTTGCCACCATAGTTTCTGATGAGAAATCTACACAAGATTTTACTGGGTGTCCCTTGGATGTGATGGTTTGCTTCTCCCTTGCGGCTTTCAGAATATTTTCTTTATATTTGGCATTTGATGTTCTGAGTAGTGTGTGTATTTAAGTGGGTCTATTTGGTTTTATTCTTATTGAAGTATACTATGCTTCTTGGTCTTTTAAGAGAGTTAGAAAATTTTCAGCTATTATTTCCTCAAATACTCTTTCTGCCCCCTTTCCCTTCTCTTCTCCCTGTGCAGCTCCTGTAATATATATATAGTTGAGTTTGTGTTATTATTCAACTCCCTAAGACCATGCTTGATTTTTCCACTCTTTTCTCTCTCTGTTCTTCTCTCTTCAATTTCAGCTATTCTATCTTCTATATCCCTGATTCTTTCTTCTGTGGTTTCAAGTCTGCTGCTGTAGGCCTCTAATTTAGTTTAAATCTTGACTATTGTGTCTTTCATTCCCATTAGCTTTGTTATTTTTCTACTAAAGTTTTCAAATTCTTATTTGTGCTCCGCCCTCCCCCCCCCAGTGTCTTCTTGATGTCCTTTATCTCTTTAGTCATATTGTCTTTTAACTCCTTGATTTGATTTAGGATACATCATTGATTGTTGTCTCAAGTCCTGTGTTTCTTCTGGGGCTTTGATTTTTTTCCTTTGCCTGACATATCTTCCTTTTTCTGAGTATGGCTTGTAATTTTTTACTGTTGTGGAGGCATCTGATTATGATGGTGCATTTACTCTGATGCTCAGTTTCTCTTGCATAGGAGTTTAGTGGTGTGTGTCTGTGTGTTACTGCTGTTCTTTTGATTCTTTGTTCTACTTGTTCTATGTTTTTAGGATTGTCCCTGTTTAGTTGCTTAAATCAGGATGATGGGTTTCAGACCAGTTTCCAAGGGCCTTGGGGAGGCAGGCTTTAGAGGGCCAAAAAAGCCTCTTTATTTACTTTTATTTTCCTCACATGAACTTTCTTGGTCTGCCAGCAGATGGCACTCTTTGGCAGACCTCTCCAATCAAACCCTGTTCAGAATGTGTTTACTGATCAGTTGGGCAGTGCAGAAACAATGTGACAGAATTCTCTTTCAGAGCCAAGCCTCACTATGACAAAATTTCTCAGAAGGTGCCCTCCTCCCTTGACCAGCAGCCCCCTCCCTTTTCCTGGGAAGAAATAAATTCTGCATTGTCTGCAACAAGTCTAGGTCAGTAGGGAGGGTGTTTGAAAAGGTAGGATCTCTTTAGTTCCATGCCTATTCCCTGAGCAAACAATAGTAGGGTACCACCTGGCCTGGAAGGCTGTGACTCATGGCACACAGCAGACCAAACTCAAGGGCTGAAAGCTGAATCAGCTGTAGACTTTGTCTCTCTCTTCCTCCTTTCTTGGAAAGGTGGACTGCTGTGACCCTCTCCCGCCATAGCTGCTGGCCAGGGGCCAGAAGACTCGATGCTATCTGTGCCAAAGTTGGGTGGGTGGGTGCCAGCAGATGCAGCTGCAGCTTTTACACATGGACCTTCCCTGTTGAGCCTTCTTTTCTTAGCTCCTCTCTCTTCTGGTTGGTGTCCAGCCTTCCCTTGATGCCCTAAGACCTAAAATCGTTTTCCAGTTTCTGCCTGTCCTCTAGCTATTTTTTTCTGGAAGAGAATTGAGTCCTGTGTCTCTCTTATTCTCCATTAACTGGGAAGCACCTTTTTTCCTTACTCTTGATTGCAGCTCACATTATTGATCTATCAAAGAGTAATAAAAATTAGTACTTTCCCTTTTTGTTCCTGTTCTTTACATTCTGCATCTTCAAGGTTCCATCTAAGATCATTTTCCTTCTGCCTGAACTGTTTATTTCCTTAAACGTAGGTCTGCTTCTGATGTGCTCTCATTTTTTGTCTGAAAATGCCTTAATTTCATCTTTATTCTTGAGAATATTTTCCTTGGGCATAAAATTCTTATTGGCAATGTTTTTGAAGGTGTATTCCATGGTTTTCAGAATTCATTGTTTTTATTAAGTACACAACTATCAATATTATTATGGCCCTTTTATAGTAATATGTCTTTTTTTCCTCTTCCTTGTTGGTTTTTAGCAGTTTTATTCTGTTGTGCCTACATGTCATATACATTTGCTTTATCCTCCTTGTGATTTGCAATGGTTCTTGAATCTATGGCTTGATGTGTTTTGTCTTCACTTAAGATATTGCTTTACCCCATTATCTTCTATGTTTTTTGAGTTCCAATTACAGTTATATTATACCTCTTCAGTGTAGACCCTACTTATCTTACTCTCTTCATATTTTTCCACCTCCCTACCTCTGTGCTTTATTCTGAATATTTTCCTCTTAACCATCTTCCAGTTAATGAATTCTCTCTTCAGCTATTTCTAACCTATTAAACCAATCCTTTGAGTTTTAATTTTTTTTTATTTTTTAGGTTCTATAATTTTCTTTTTTTATACTTTACAATTCCCTATTGAAATTCATCTTTTATTTTTTAATGTATTCACTATTGTTATTTTAAACTCTGTGCCTGGTAAGTCATGATCTGGACATGTTATGTCTGTTTCTATTGTTTGTCATTTCTATTTTATTTTTATCAGGTTGTCTTGAGTACTCAACAATGGTTACTCTTTTCTTTTGGGGTAGACATTGTTTTGAAAATTGTAGAGATAATTTTGGGCTCTTGATGGTATTATATTCCTTTAGAGAGGCTTTACATAAAATTTTGGCAGGTGGTTAGAGGCATTAGTAATTATGAATTAATTAGTAATTAATTAATACAGTCAGTGACTGAGATTATTCAAAGCTGGGTTTCAGCTGTTTCATGGACTATTTTGTTTATGGTTCACCATTTTATCTAGGATAAATTTTAGGATTAGCTTTGTCTTAAGGGGAAAGAGGAAGGCTGAACCCTTGCAGACATGCCCAGCATCTTGCTTTAATATGTGGCAACAGATTTTGGTGAGAAAGTACCTCTGATTGTACTTTGACTTGGACTCCTTAAGGCCTTGTAACTATGAGCTTCTACTCCAGATAAATACCCTTTATAAAAGCCAACAGATTTCTGGTACTTTGCATCAGCACCCCTTTGTCTGACTAATAACAGGCATAGATATAGATACAGTATTAGGAAGCACCCCAGAGAATTCCCGCTGGGTTCCAGATATAGTCTTGCTTCCATTATATAACAGCAATCCAATTTTCTCTTGGAAATTGGAATCAATCACTTTAGCCAATAGAGTAAACCCTTATTCTGCCTTTTCACCCAGTGGCATGAGGAGCCCAAAATAGTCAAATTCTTTCAATTCAGTGGTCCATCATTATGTTCTCTGATTAAATCATCCCCCTTGTAGGCTAAGATTTCCAAACATCTTAAGAATGGAGCTCAAAATTGTGGTGAACTGAATAAAAAATTCAGCCAGTGGGTTATTAGGTATAAGAATGAAGGAGCCACTACCACTTCAATGTCTTAATTTCCAGACTCCTATATTTTGACTGTAGGGGAGGCAGCATTATACAGTGATCTCTGATTCAAAGCATTTATTGCATCATGCATCATGAAGTCTCATCCTGTTAGGGTGTTGCTCCTTACTGGCATTCTTTCACATTAAGTTCAGATGCTTCTGAGGGGTGGCATATGTCGTAAAACCAGTTAATTTCATGGGCATGAGCCCAGAGCTGCATATACTTGGCTCTGAAATGAGTTCCATGATCAGAAGCAGTGCTATATAGAATATTATGATCATGGATAAAGCTTTCTTTGAGTCCATGGATGGTGGTACTGGCAGAAGCATTATGAACAGGGAAGGCAAATCTGTATCTCAAATAAGTTTCTTTTCCAGAAAGAACAAATCTCTGCCCCCTTCTTGATGGAAAATATACAGTGCAATCAACCCTCCACCAGATGGCTGACCATCCCCACTCCCTTCCCCCCAGGAAATAGTCTCATATCAAGGGCCCAATATTGGTCTCCACATTGGTAAACTTGGCACTCAGCAGAAGCATTAGCTAAGTCAGCCTTTGTAAGGGGGAGTCTATTTTGTTAAGCTCATTCATATCTTACACTCTGCCACCATGGGGACTTTGTTTTTGGACCCATTGAGAAAGAATAAACTGAAAGAACATGTCATTTTGGTTATTAACAGCATGACATCTGATTCAGAACCTCCTCTGCAATGAAGACCATTTGGTCAGCAATCACATGTGGTACAAATATCTTCACAGCCTGTGCCCATTCTGACACGTTCATCCACATACTTCTTCCCCAGATTTCCTTGTCACCAATCTTTAAATCTTGTTCTTTCCATGCCTGACCATCTAGAAAAATTATTATCAACTATTCATGGATCTTTATAGAGCTATAGAGAAACTACCCATGAATCCATATTTCTGGCCGTCTCTTCAGACAAAGTAGTCAACCAATGTACTACTGAAAAGTTCTGCCCAGAGGGAAGATTTTTCTTCATCACAGTCTTCAGGGTAAACCCCAAGTGGGGTTGTTAATGCTATAGCTATCCACTTTCTGGTGGTGCCAGTATATTTCGCAGACCCATTTATTAACTAGGCTTGAGCATTGTCTTCCTTAGTCAGCTGATTATAAAGAACTCCCCAGGAGGCCATAAGCATAGGTTGCACGGGAGGAGGTAATACAACTGGAATTGGAATCTGAACCACCTATTCATGCTACTTAGTTGTACCTTCTGGACTTGCCTGAACTTGGTCTCTTTCAATTTGACAATGAGTTGCTGTTGTGCATGCCTAGACTTATGGCTCAGTGAGCAGACAGCACCCAGTTCATGATGGGAAGCTCAGACTACATGGTCATCTGATGTCCCATGGTAGCATCCCCCACAGTCATGCCTACAAAGGAGAAAAACCACAGCACAAAGGAAGAACAACCACAGCACTTTTCAAAGATACAGGTATTTCTTAATGCTCTAATGACAGGAGTATCTTCTAGGACTCCTTTGGATAAATATTTGTGAGGTAGATATACAGGTCTGCACATGATAAATCCACTCCAGCATTCCTCTCTTCCTAAGCCTTTAGATTCTGTCCTCTACAGCATGCCACAGAAGATCCAGTATTTCAGTATCATTAAACATAGGCCAGAGAAACGGACTTTGGCCCAGTGGTTAGGGCGTCCGTCTACCACATGGGAGGTTCGCGGTTCAAGCCCCGGGCCTCCTTGACCCGTGTGGAGCTGGCCCAAGCGCAGTGCTGATGCGCGCAAGGAGTGCCCTGCTACACAGGGGTGTCCCCCGCGTAGGGGAGCCCCACACGCAAGGAGTGTACCCATAAGGAGAGCCACCCAGCGCGAAGGAGGGAGCAGCCTGCCGAGGAATGGCGCCGCCCACACTTCCCGTGCCGCTGACAACAACAGAAGGGGACAAAGAAACAAGACGCAGCAAAAAGACACAGAAAACAGACAACCGGGGGAGGGGAGGGGAATTAAATAAATAAATAAATAAATCTTTAAAAAAAAAAACATAGGCCAGAATCCAAGTTTCAATCAATCAAGTCAGCTGTTAGCTTGTAGAGCAAGAAGTGGCTCCTACACATTAAATCCAGAATCTCTGTTAAGTGCATACATATCGATAAATTCAACCCTCTTTGATCTACCATACTTAGAATCTACTCCTCCACATATTCTCCAGGTTTTAGGTGTACATGCACATATATAAACATGCGTATACATACATGTCCATACATGCTTACATACATAACATTGAATTGTTTTGTATTTATTTAAATAATTTTGAGCATTTTTCTAGGATATTGTTATTTGAAAACAGTGTGATCCTTTTCAGGTTTACTTTCAAGCTTTGCTTATTGGGACCAGAACAATTTTAATTTAGTCATAATTTGTTCCCAATACTGAGGCAACACCATTCCAACTACTCTATTTGACACTCGATGTATTACATGGTTTCTCCACTCTAGCTGCTGAGCATAAACTGTTCCCAGCACTGTGTGAACTTAGTGACTTTTTCTACCTGCTCTTTTCCGGTGATTTTTGTCTCTACCCTTGATTGGTTTTCTTACCTGTCTGTACTGATCTGTACTCGGCTGAAAAACCTAAGTGGAACCCTGTGCATATAGGTGTTTTTCCTCCGTGCTGAAAGACTGGTAGTCTGTCATATTAATTCTAGCTGCCTTGGCCACTTCGAATTCTAAGCTCTGACTCCCCAAATCAGGAAGACCCTGTCTTTGCCTGGATATTCCTCTCTTTGCTATGACCTGGAAGCTCTCTCCAGTCAGTAAGCTGTGACAATCATAGGGCTTATTTTATTAACTTCCCTTCTCTCAAGGATCACTGTCCCGTGCTGCTGCTTGTCTAATGTCTGCAAACATTGCATATTTTTGTCTTTATTCTTTGGTTGGTTAAGATAGTAGGGTAAACCTAGACCATGTTCCTCCACCATGGATGGAATAAAAGTCTCTACATTGATTTTTGAGTGTTTAACCAACCTTGCATTCTGGGATTAACTGCCACTTCTTTATGACAGATTATTCTTGTTACATATTGCTGGACTTGATTTGTAAGTATTTTGTTTAGGATTTTTGCATATGTATTCAAGAGAGATGTTGGCCTACAATTTTCCTTACTTCTAATTCCCTTCTTAGGTTTTGATATGAAGGTTATACCAGCCTCATAAAATTAACTTAGAAGTGTTCCTTTTTCCTCTATTATCTTGACAGGATTTGAGTGGTATTATTCAATTGTTAAATGGTTGGAAGAATTTATAAGTGAGACTGTCTGAAGATGGTATATTCTTTGTGGAACAGTTTTTTTTGTTTCCTTTTGTTCTGGTTTGGTTGTTTTTTTTTTAAGGTACTGAGGTCTGAACCCAGGAACTTCATATATGGGAAGCCGGCACTCAACCACTGAGCCACATCAGCTCCCCTGAGTTGGTTTTTTCATTGTTTTGCTTGTTTGTTTGCTTTTTTCAGGAGGCACCAGGAACCAAACCTGGGATGCTTGAGCCACATCTGTTCCCTGTGGGGCAGCTTTAAATTGTATATTTAATAATTTAACAGAAATAAGATGATTCAGCATTTCTAGTTATTCAAATACTATTTTTTAAACTATGTTTAAGGAATTTTTCTATTTCATCTAAGTCAGGGGTTCTTAACCTTTTTTGTTCCTTGGACCCCTTTGCCAGTCAGGTGAAAACCATGGACCCCTTACTAAGTCCACACTATACTGTGTGTTATATTTAATAAATATATCACACCAACACCAACACGTCCCCACAAGAATAATGTTTTTTTTTTTAAATTTCAAGTTAAGCTCATGGGCCCCTTGTTAAGAACCCCTGATCTAAGATGTTAAATTTATTAGCATAATGTTGTTTATATTCTTTTTTTTTTTTTTTTTTTGAGGTACTAGGGCTGAGGATTGAACCTGGGGTCTCATATGTGGGAAGCTGGTACTCAACTACTGAGCCACATTGGCTCCCCTGAGTTGGTTTTTCATTTGTTTGCTTTTTGGGAACCGAACCCTTCCCAGGACCTTCCATATGGGAAGCAGGCACTCAACCACTTGAGCCACATCCATTCCTTTCTTGTCTTTTTAAAAGCTGAAGAATCTGTAGTTATGTTCACATTTTCATTCCTGGTATTGATATTTTGTATTTTATCTCTTTTTTTTCTAGCTAAATCATGCCAGAGTTTTATCATTTATTAATCTTTTCAAAATCAACTTTAGGTTTTGATTTTTCTCAGCTGTGTATCTATTTCCTAGTTCTTTATATTTTTCCCATTAAAAAGCTTTTTATGAGAAATTTCTCCAAGACCAATTCCAAATCACATAATTTTTCCAACTCAAATTAGCTCTTGGGTTGTACCCCATGATCAATTGTTTTTGCATAGAATATATACAGTAGTGTAGTCAACTTTTTCCATTTAACATCTCCTAAATGCTTTTCCACATATTCTTCACAGTGATCATTTAAAAATGTCTGCATTCACATTCTATAAATTGTGTGTCAAGGTGTTTTCTAGCATAAAATGAACAATCAAAAGATATTTGTGGAATAAATTAACACCTTTGTATCTATGTATCTTTTTTACTGTTATTTTCTTAGACTAACTTTCTGGGCCTGAAATAAATTAATCCAAGTGTGTGAATCTTTTTATTGCTCTTGTTTCACATATCTATGGGAGCCAGTGTTGAGTTTTGGTTAAAAACACAGGATTTAGGTTCAACAAAGCTGTTTTAGACTGGATCTGCCCATTTAAATTGTGTGACGGTGGACTAGTTATATCACCTCTTTGAGTCACGGTTGCCTCATCTATGAAATGGGAAAAAGAATAGTTCCCCTGCTCAGAAATGTTAAGAGGAAGGTGAATATAGTAAATGTTAGCTATTTCATTGTTTTCTGTTATTTTTATTTTCTTTCTCCTATTTTTTTTAGTTTAATTTCCTCTCCATTCTTCTATTACTTGATTGCATTGATTTTCAATCTTTCATATGTTTTAATATAAGATTTTAAAGCTATACATTTCTCTCTGAGGACTGATTTAGTTGCATTCCATAATTTCATTGGGTCATATTTTCATGTTGTCTAATTCAAAATGTTTTCTATTATCTTTTGGGACTCCTTTGATTTATTAATCATAAGAAAACGTGTTGCTCAATTTTCAAACATTAGTGGATTTCCTGATTATATTTTGTGTCTGATTTCAAGATTAATTCCAATATAGTCAGAGAACATACTATGTACAATTTTCTTCCTTGGAAATCTCTTGAGACTTCCTTTATGGCCCTGCATATGCTCTATTTTGGTTACTGTTCCGTGTGCACTTTAAAAAGAGTATATATTCAGCTGTTTGATGTAATGTTCTAGAAATATCAATTAAGTCACATTAGTAAATAGTGTTCTTTAAATATCAAATTCCTTTCTAATATTTTGTTTGCCTTTTCTAATATATACAGTGAGATATATGTTAGAATTTCCAGTATGATTGTGAATTGTCTATTTCTCCTTTCAGTTGTATAAATTTTTTCTTTATATATTTTGAAGCTTTGATATTGGTACACATACATTTAGATTTCTTATGTGTTCCTTTTGATTTAGTACTTTTATCATAAAATGTCCTCCTTTATCTTCAGTATTAACTTCTTGCCCTAGAGTCTACCTTCTCTGCTATTAATAAAGCCTTGCCAGCTTTTTTTGGTTAGTATTTATATGGCTTATCTCATTCTAGCCTCACTTCTAACCTTTTTGTGTCTTTATATTTAAATATCAAATAGGTGTATTAGTCAGCCAAAGGAGTGCTGATGCAAAGTACCAGAACTCTGTCGGATTTTAGAAAGAGTATTTATTTGGGGTAGAAGCTTAAAATCACAAAGTCATGAAGCTTAAGTTACTTCCCTCACCAAAGTCTGTGGCCACATATTGGACCAAGTTGGCTGCCATTGTCTGCAAGGGTTCAGCCTTCTTCCTCTTAAGGCTCTGCGATCCCAGCTTCTTCCAATATCAGCTGTAGTCTGGGATAAAACTTGTCTCTCTTCAGGGGCTTGTTCTGCTCCAGGCTCAGCTGCTATGTTCTCTCCAGAAGGTCAGCTATAGACTATTAGGCTCTCTCTCTTCCAGGGGCCTCTGCTGTGTCTATGCAGCTATCTCTATTCCTGTGTTCTTCTCCTGTGTTTTTACTTCCCAGGGCTCAGCTGTCAAATATCTCCACCTTTCTCCTCTGTCATGTTGTTTTCTCTGTGGGTTCCTGCTCCCTTGGCTACTGACATGGCCCAATCAAAGCCTTAATCATTATATAATCAAGTAAAAGTGAAACCTCTGAAGTTAATACAATCTAATAAACCCAGAGGAACAGACCATTTTACAAACATAATCCAATATCTATTTTTGGAATTCATAAACAATATCAAACTGCTACAAAGGTATCGTCATTTATTCAGACACACTTTCCTTTTTTTAAAAATGTTATTGCAGTAATATATACATATGTATATATATATACAACTCAATTTCCCATTTAAACATTTTCAAATGTACAATTAGTAGTGTTAATAACATTCACAATATTGTGTTATCTATACCAACATCCATTATTTTTTTTAACTCTGCAGACAGAAACTCTGCACCCATTAAGCAATAACTCTACACACACTATTCCTGGTAACCTTTAATGTAGTATCTGTCTCTATGACTTTGTTCATTCCAGGAACTTCATATGAGCAAGATCATATAATATCCGTCATTTTGTGTCTGGCTTATTTCACTCAACCTGATGTTTTCAAGGTACACCCAAATTGTAGCATGAATCAGAACTTCATTTCTTTTTACAGCTACATAATAATCCATTCTGTATATATACCACATTTTGTTTATCCATTAATCTGTTCATGGACACTTGGGTTCCTTCCACATTTTGACTATTGATAATCATATTGCTATGATCATTGGTCCCTGTTTTCACTTCTTTTGAGTATGTCCCATAAATAGGATTGCCAGTCATATGATAATTCTATGTTCAAATTTCTGAAGAACAACCAAACTGATTTCACAGTGGTTATACCACTTTACAATTCTACCATCAATGAATAAGGGTTTCAATTTCTCCACATCCTCATGGATACTTATTTTCTGTTTGTTTTTTTAAAATAATAGCCACCCTATTGGGTGTTAAGTGGTATCCCATTGTGGTTTTGATTTACATTTTCCCTGCTGACCAGTGATGTTGAACATCTTTTCATGTGCCTATTACTATTTTTATATCTTATTTGGAGGTGTCTATTTAGGTCCTTTACCCATTTTTAATTGGATTATTTGTCTTTTAGTTAAGTTGTAGGATATTAAGCCCCTGTCTGATATATGGCTAGCAATCATTTTCTCCCATTTTGTAGGTTCTCTTTTCACATTCTTGATGTTCTTTGTACAGATTTTAAAAATGTTGATGAAATCTTTTTTTTCTTTGTTGCTTGTGCTTTTGATCATCACCAAATCCAAGGCTATAAGGGTTTCCCCTTGTATTTCATGACTATAGTTCTTGTGTTTAGGTCCTTGATCTTGTTCACTTTTTTTGTATATGGTGTGAGGTAAAGGTTCAATTTAATTCTTTACATTTGGCTGTCCAGTTTACTTTGCTCTTCTTTTTCTAGTTCCTCAAGATGTGCAGTTCTGTTTTTTATTTAAGATCTTTTTCCTTTTTTATATACGATTCATAGTTATAAATATTTCTCGGAGCACTGCCTATACTGCATTCCATTAGTTTTGGCATGTTATGTTTTCCTTTTCTTTCATCTCTAAGTATTTGCTGATTTGCCTTGTGATTTCTTCTTTGACCCATTGATTGTTTAATTTCCACACATTTTAAAATTTTCCACTTTTCCTTCTGTTATTGATTTATAGGTTTATTTCATTGTGTCAGAATTTTTTTTGTATTATTTCAAGCTTTTAAAATTTATTGAGACTCAAATTTATTTACTTATTTATTTTAATTATTTAATTAATTTCTCTCCCCTTACCCCCCCCCCCCACCCTGCCCTGGTTGTCTGTTCTCTGTGTCTATTTGCTGCATTTTCTTCTTTGTCTGCTTCTGTTGTTGTCAGTGGCACAGGAATCTGTGTTTCTTTTTGTTGCATCATCTTGTTGTGTCAGCTTTCTGTGTGTGCAGCGCCATTCCTGGGCAGGCTGCACTTTCTTTCACACTGGGCAGCTCTCCTTACGGGGCACACTCCTTGCGCGGGGATCAGCACTGCACATGGGCCAGCTCAACACAGGTCAAGGAGGCCCAGGGTTTGAACCGCAGACCCTCCCATGTGGTAGATAGACGCCCTAACCACTGGGCCAAGTCTGCTTCCCTCAAATTTATTGAGACTTGTTTTGTGGCCTAACATATTGTCTATCCTGGAGAATGATCCATGTGTATTCTGCTGTTGTTGGGTGGAGTGTTTTATAAATACATCAGTTAGTTCCAGTTAGTTTATACTATTGTTCAAGTCCTCTGTTTCCTCATTGATCTTCTGTCTTGACATTCTATCCATACTGAAAGTGTTGTGTTGAAGTTTCCAATTAATATTGTAGAACTGTCTATTTTTCCTTCTGTTTGATCAATATTTTCTTCACGTATACTGGGACTCTGTGATTAGGTGCATATATGTTTATAATTGTTATATCTTCTTGGAGTATGGATCTTTCTATTACTATATAGTTTCCATCTTCGGCTCTTGTAACAAATTAAGTGTAAAGTCTATCATGTCTGATATTATTATAATCACCCCAATTTTCTTTTGGTTACTCTTTGCCTGGAATATTTTCTCCATGCTTTCATTTTAACCTATTCATGTCTTTGGGTCTCATGTGAGTCTCTTGGAAACAACATATAGTCGGATCATGCCTTTTTAAAAAAATCCATTCTGCCAATATCTGCCTTTTGATTGGAGAGTTTAATCCATTTCCATTCAAAGCAATGGCTGATAAGGCAGGATGTACTTAAGCTATTTTGTCATTTGTTCCTTGTGTGTCTTTCTATCCATAATTTTCTCCATTGCTCCCTGCCTTTGTGTGTATTTGATCTTCGGTAGTGAAAGAGTTTGACCCCCTTCTTATTTCCTTTTCTGTACATTTTTTAGATACTTTCTTTGTGGTTACCAAGTGGTTTATATTTGATATCCTAAATCTATAATGATTAGTTTGAATTGATACCAACTTACCTCAGTTACATACACAAATCTGCTCCAGTATCCCTCTGCTCCCTCCTCTTTATGTCTTTATATTTTGCATGCTAAATAGCATAGAAATATTACTCCTTATGCATCTGCATATTTGTATATTAGATCCTGTAAGAAATACAAAGTGGAGTTGTATACCAAGAATATAATACCATGGAGTTACCTTTGCTGGAGATCTTTATTTCTTTATATAGCTCCAAGCTACTATCTAATTTCCTTTCTTTTCAACTTGAACAATTCCTTTTCTGCTTTTCAGACTGAATAATTTCAATTATCATGCCTTCTAATTTGCTGATTCTTTCTTTTGCTTCTTCAGATCTGCTATTGAACCCCTTTGCTATAATTTTATTTCCATTATTGTATTTTTTATCTCCAAAATTTCTGTTTGGTTCCTTTTTAAAATATATAATGCTTCCTTTTATTCATGTATTATCTTTCTGATTTCTTTTAGTTTTACACCCTTTTTTTCCTTTAGCTCACTGAACTTATTTAGGAGAAATGAGTTAAAGTCTTTGATTAGTAGTTCTAATGTCCGGGCTTCTTCTGTTGTTTTATTTTATTCTTTTGAATGGCCCATTTCTTCCTGTTTCTTTGTGTGTCTTATAATCTTTTGTAAAAGTCTGGGCATTTGAATATTTTGGTGTGCTAACTCTGGAAGTCAGATTCTCCCTCTTACCAAGGGTTTTAATGTAACTTGGCTCTCTGTTGAGACTCTTCAATGCTTGTCCCCGTTTACACTGAACCTATGAAATAGCATTTGGTGAACAGTTAGGATCTTCTCAAGTCTTGCTGAGCTTGCCTCTCATCCCTTCATATGTGGTTCCCCTCCCTAAAAGGATTTTCTCCTCCTGGGACTGCAGACTGTGCTCTTTGTCTCAGTCACACTGTTTCACCAAGGCAACTTGGTAAGCTTTGCTCAGCTCCTCTGCTCTGCTCTACTTTTCTGCCCCACCTTCCTTCCCTGGCTCTGCTCCAATGTGCTGCTCCACCTTTCTGCACTGGCTCTGCTCCAATGCTGCATTCTCCCTTTTTGCTCTGCTCCTCCACACTGGCTAAATGCTACTGAGACTCTTTCCCTGAGTCGGCCTTCTACAGAACCAGTTGAGGCCAATGTACAAAGCTGCTCAATATTTTTGTTTAGGTGCACCAACAATCAGGCTCCAGGTACCTGCACTTGAATGTGTGCAGGCTGCCAAGCCACAGCTATGGGTTGTGGCACAAAATGGTTGAAGTTGGGGGGAGGGGCCCTGACAAGAAAACTTGTCCTGTGGCTTTCCTACTGGTTTCAGATTGTTTGTTCACCTTATTGAGTTTTGGGAAAGTTGATTGACAGATTCTGCCCAGTTTTCACTGTTTATATGGGGGGTTTTCACCATGGGCCTATTGCTGATGTAACTCCTCTCTGTCTTTTAATTGGAATGCTTGAATGCTTAGTCCATTTGCATTTAATGCAAATATGTATATAGCTGTGTTTAAGTCTACCATCCTGCTGTTGTTTTCTTGTTGCATATATATTTTTCTGCTAGCATTCCTCCTTTCCTGCCTCATTATTGGCCACTCAAGTATTCTTTTTATTCAACTTCATTTTCTTTATTGGCTTTTAGTTATATCTTTTTGTGTTAGTCTTTCAGCAATTATCCTAGAGATGAGAATATGCATTCTTGACTTATCACAATCTTCCCTAAGTCAGTACTTTTACTACTTCCTGAAAAATGCAAGAATCTTAATAATTTAACTCCTTTTAACCTTTCCTGCCCTTTGTACTACAACATTGTGCTGTTGTAATTCCAAATACATTTAATGATTAGACCATTTGCATTTAATGCAATTATTTTAATAGCTGAGTTTAACTCTACTAACTTGTTGTTTTCTGTTTGTACTCTCTGTTCTTTTTTCCTAATGGAAGCTTTCACTCATCCTTTCTGGCCCATCTCAGCTTTTGACTGACTATAGTTTGTTTTCTCCACTCAGAATGTTATGCCTTTTGGACCTTTTGAATTTAGCTTTATAGCCTCTAATCACTTACAAGTCGAAAATCTGGCAAGTGTCTAGGTGGGCTGAGATACTTATCATGTATTTGTTGTAAGCCCCTTCCTCTACCATGTCTTTGTCTCCTAAGCACCTTGAGACTGCAGGAAATTCACTCTCCCTTTCTTGACTAGTCCCCCAGCCTCCGATGATTTCCCAGTGCTCAGTGTTCTTCCAGAGAGATCTGGCAGTACATTTGGAGATTTTCCAAATCTAGATGACAGACTACACAGCTATCAAAAACTATTTCTGGTTTCTCTCTCTTCTACCAGCGTCCCTTTGCCTATGGCAAACCTGGTTCTCAGCCTATGCCTAGATTCTGCAAGAGCTCCCAAGAGAAAATGTCTGTCAATCACAGTTCACCAAAGAATTCTTTCCTCTCTGAAATTTTAGTTCATCCAGTCTTCTTTACATCCACATACCTTTGCTGTCTTTGAAAATATGACTTTCATAATGTATCTTCTGTATTCTGCTGCAACCTCCTTCATCTTACTTGGAATTTTTAAAATTAAATTAAAATTTAAAAATAGATAATATATTCACATCCTTCATAGGTCAAACAAGAAATGAAAAATATGACATATATTCATGTATTCTCACTTACGTAGATAAATGAGAATGTATGAATTGTACCTATTGTCACTGATCTTCCCTGAGTGCTATAGTAAAGACCTTTTGCTAGGTTCTCATCTAAACTTCCAGTGCTTCTTTTTGCAAATTCAAAGAAATACAATATATATTCTTATCCTTCCATTTTTACTAGAATAGTGCCTACCATATAATAGTCGTTAAATAAATATTTGTTAAATGAATGAACATACAAACATAGCACTTGAAATGTGGCTAGTGTAACTGAGGAATTGAATGGAGAGTATAGTAAATAAAATACACCACAGATTGTGAAGACTATGTATGAAAATCAATGTAACTATCTCAATAATTTTTGTATTGATTACATGCTAAAATGATAATATCTTGGATATATTGGACTTAAGACATTACACTAAGAGTAATTTCACATTTTTCTTTTTGTTTTTTTTTAATGTGATGTCATATTTCTGTTGGACAGTGCTGCTATACACACTTTGTTCTTTTTTCTTAACAATATATCCTGGACACCTGTTTGTCTCAGTACATGGTTTGCTAGTTCTTTCTTTACAACTGGAAGGTATTCCATTTGTGTAAATTTATCGTTTATTTAACCAGGTCTCTGTTGATGGGTGTTGTTGCACACAAAGAGCTATAGTGAGTAACCTTGTACATGAATTTGTACATGTAGGATATTATATACGTGCAAAATAGATTCCCAGAAGTGAGACTACTGGGTTAGAGGTAAATGCTTTTCTAATTTTAATAGGTGTTAGAGGCTTGCAATAATTAAAAGCTGTAGCTCAGTTTCCCCTGATATGAACTGGAGAAAGGCTAACCCCCTCCTCCATAAGTCTAAGTGTCTAAGGGCACAGCATTTCCCCACAGGTTAAATAAAGAAACCACTTAAAGACGAGATTAAAGGGAAATGGACACCATCCCTACCTGCATGTCAGAGGGAGATAAAGAAACCCTTTAATCCCTACATCGAAGAAACATCTGCTCCCGCAGCATTCCACCAAAACATAACTGCCTAACCCTCTATCCTCTAGTAATTATCAGGAAAAATTTTCACCTCTAGGCCTTCCTGTTGGTCCCTGCACCTCACTTGGACCCTCAACCCCCTCCCACCGACTATCATTTCCCTGCCTAGGAAAGTTCTGTATAAATTCAAATCCCCCCGTTCCAGGAGTGGGCTGAAGTCTCTCTTCAGACCCCTGCCATGCTGGTGGGGCGGCGGGGCTGAAGTCTGTTCTTTAGACCCCCTCCATTGGAAGAGCTTCTCAATAAATTTCTGCTTCTCAATTAAATTTCTCAATAAATTTCTGGTCATATAGGTCTCAGTGTCCCAGTAAGCCCCATTTTTCTCCAATAATAGGTGTTGCCAAATTGCTCTCCATAGGGATTATAATACTATTTCGAAATTCCACAAGCAATGTGTTTGGGTCTCTGCTTTCTCATAGCCTTGCAACAGAGTGTCAAACTTCCAGATTTTTGATAACCTAATCGGTGAAATCATGGTATCTTTGTGTTCTTTTAATTTTTGTTTTCCTAATTATAAGTAAAGTTGAGTGCCTTTCATTTATTTAAGGGTTAATTATATATTTTTTGATAATGCATTGGTTCACATATTTCCTTATTTTTAAAAATTGCATTTCTCATTCTTCCTGTTGTTCATTTCTAGGAACTTATGTTATGAAGATCAGCCTTTTTTCTGTAACTTTAATTACAGATAATTATTTACAGCTTGTAGCAGTTTGATATGGGTATGAATTCCAAAAATAGATACTGGTTATGTTTGTAATCTGGTCTATTACTGGGCATGATTAAGTTATGATCAGGGCTTTGATTGGGCCATGTCATTAGGGTGTGGGGACTCACAGATAAAAGGCATGGCAAATGACAGAGTTGGAGCTTTTGATGCAAGGGTTCTTAATAGTAGAGTTTTGATGTTGGAGTTTGATGCTGAAGTCTTAAGCTGGAGCCCTGGGGAAAGAGACAGAGACATTTGCCTGATAGTCTACAGCTGATCTTGTGGAGAGAGGCAAAGCCTAGAGAACCTCATAGACTACAGCTGTCCTTGTGGAGAAAATAGAGGAACTGAGCCCAGAGGAACCCAGGAAGCCTGAACCCTCACAGATGTTGGCAGCCATCTTGCTCCAACATGCGAAAATAGACTTTGGTGAGGGAAGAAACTTACGCTTTATGGCCTGGTATCTGTAAGCTCCTACCCCAAATAAATATCCTTTATAAAAACCAACCGATTTCTGGGTATTTTGCATCAGCACCCCTTTGGCTGACTAATACACAGCATAATATTTTTCTTTTTCCAAGTACATTGTTTGTATTTTTCCATGCAATAGTTTTTGTTTGTTTGTTTTTTGGTAGTCAGATTTATCTTTTTTTTTTAAGCTCCTGGTGTTCATGTCATATCGAAGGGCCTTTCTCACTCCAAGGTTATAAACAATTTTCCCATGTTTGCTTCAAGTGCCTTTGTGGTTTGATTTTTCTCCCCCCTCGTCCCCCCTACCAAGATGGATTCCTTGTCTGTTTGCTGGTTGCGTTTTGGCTCATTGTTTTTGCTTGTTGTTTTGCACAGATTGTCTGCTTATTGTTGTTGTTGTTTTTTGTGTATTGTCTGTTGTCTCTTCTCTGTTTATTTTATTCTTTACAAGGCACCAGAAACTGAACCTGGGACCTCCTGTGTGGGAGGTGGGCGCTCAACTGCTTGAGCCACATCAGTCCCCATTTGTTGGGTTTTTTAAAAAAGATTTATTTTATTTCTCCCCCACCCCCACTCCCCCCACCCCCCACCCCCCACCAGTTCCCCCATTGTCTGCTCTCTGTGTCCATTCACTGTGTGTTCTTTTGTGTCTGCTTGTATTCCCATTAGGCGGCTCTGGGAACTGATTCCAGGACCTTCCAGAGTGGGAGAGAGGTGATTACTCTCTTGCGCCACCTCAACTCCCTGTTCTGCTACATCTTCTTATTTTCTCTCCTCTATTCTCCTGTGTCAACTTGCAGTGCCAACTCTCTGCATTGGCTGGCATGCCTGTGCAGGGTGGCTTTCCCAAGCTGGGCGGCATTCCTATGCAGGCTGGCACTCCTGCACAAGGTGGCATTCCTGCGTGGGCCGGCACTCCACGTGGGCCAGCTTGCCCTCACTAGGAGGCCCTGGGCATTGAACCCTGGACCTCTTATATGGTAGATGGGAGCCCAATTGGTTGAGCCACATCCATTTCCCCCATTTGTTGGTTTTAAAATTAGATAATTATCCTCTTTCGGATATGTGTTGGTGTGAGGTATAGATTCAGGTTTATCTTCTTCCATATGGCAACCTAGTCTTCCCAATATTATTAATTTAAATGTCATCATTCCCATTAAAATATCACCCTATAAGGTCATAGATTTTTATCTAAATATTTACTGCAACAACAGCACCTGAATCATAGTAGTTCATTCAATAAGTATTTATTGAATTTGCCCCATCCCCAATTTGAGATACCACCTTTGTTAATACTAAGACATTCGGATTCTTTGCGGACTTTCTATTTTCCGTTGGTCTGTCTATCTATTCACATGCCAGTGGCAACTACTTTTAATTCCTGAAACTTTATAGTAAATTTTAATGTATACTAGGTAGTTTCCACCCCCTTGTATCCGCACCCCATCCCAGCTTCTCTCCCTGCATCTGCTTTACTAAGTCTTCATTTTTCTGGTTTATCTTGCTTTTTAATTTT